>NC_090391.1:35545205-36146568 GCF_036365525.1 Heterodontus francisci
CAGAAGGGGTCCTGAGATTATAAATACAGACTTTGAATAGAAAAGCAAGGAAATGTGACCTTTGTAAAACACTGGTTTGCCTTCAACTGGAGCATTGTCCAATTCTGGACACCGTACTTCAGGAAGAATGTGGGGGCATGAGAGAGGGTGCAGAAAAGATTCACAAGAATATTTCCAGGGATGAGGGGCTTCAGTTACGTGGATAGATTGGAGAAGCTGGGGTTGTTCTCTGTGTCTCTCTCTGCCTTCCTCTCTCTGTCTCTCCCTCCTGCCATCTCTGACACTAAGAGGGAGACAGAGGGAGAGAGGCTTAGATATGCAGGCAGAGAGAGGGCTGTGGAGAGGGACAAGGTTGGAGACAGAGCCATTGTTGGGGTGGATTGAAAGGGAGAATGTAAGCGATATTCATTTGATGTAATCCTTCACTGCTGTGGACGCAAACAGAGAAAGATAGGTATGTAGAGTGAAATATTGGTAGATTGGGAGAAATGTGGATGAAGTTGGGGCCCAGGCGGCCAGTTTTGATGATCAGGAAGGAAAACGCTCCATTGTAAACATCCAGCAAGGTATTCCACCATGGAATCCATCACACCCTCATGATATTGCTGTGGAAATCTTGTAATTTATGCCTATGGTTATCGACCCCTCTGTTCAGGGAAATGGGTCCTTCCAATCCACTCTATCCAGGCCCGTCATTAGTTTGTGCACCTCAATTAAATCTTCCCTTCAACCTTCTCTGTTCCAAAGAAAACAATTCTAGCCTATCCAACCTTTCCTCATAGTTAAAATTCTCCATTCCTGACAACATCCTCTGTAAATCTCCTCTGTACCTCTCCAGCGTGATCACATCCTTCCTGTAATGTGGTGACCAGAATTGTACACAGTACTCTAGCTGTGGTCTAACTAGTGCTTTATACAGTTCTAGCATAACCTCCCTGCTCTTATATTCCCTGCATCAGCCAAGAAAGGAAAGTATTCCGTAAGCCTTTTTAACCAGCTTATGCAACTGTCCTGTTACACTCAGGAATCAGTGGACATTCACTCCAAGGCCCCTCTGTTCCCACACAGAGCGATTGTTCAGTTAGATTGAAAGAGAAAATGTAAAACATTATAATTTGATGTAATCCTTCACTGCAGTATACACAGACATATGAGCGAGAGGCATGGAGTGTGAAACATCGGGGTAGAAGGAGATGGTAACAAATTGGAAAGGAGTGATAGGGACTGAGAGAGAGGTAATCTCTAGTAAACTCTCTTGCTGGTTATCTCTCTCCATCTCTATCTCTCTCGTCCCCTCTCTTCTACTCTCTGAAACCTTATTTCTTCTCTCTGTTGCTCACTTTCCAAGTCTTTCTCTCGAAATTTTTCTCCCTCTATCTCTATCTTCCTCTGTACACTATCTCAATCTCTCAACCTTGCTCTCAGGATGGGAAGAGGGAGAAAGAGAGGCAGAGAAAAGATGTTGCAGGCAGTGACAGATGAGGAGAAAGAGACAGAGGAACAGTGAGTCTGGCGTTGGTAGATGGATCTTTACTCTGTATCTAACCCTGTGCGTCCCTGCCCTGTGAGTATTCGATGGGGACAGTCTCGGACGGGGGGACTGTCTAAAAATCAAACATTAGTCGAATGCCCTTTCAGAGATGAAATTCAGAAAACCTTCTACATACAAAGGGTGGTAGAAGTTTGGAACTGTCTTCCACAAATATTTTTTTTGATTCGATTTAGAGATACACCACTGAAACAGGCCCTTCGGCCAAGCGAATCTGTGCCGACCATCAACCACCCATTTATACTAATCGTACATTAATTCCATATTCCTACCACATCCCCACCTGTCCCGAGATTCCCCTACCACCTACCTATACTCGGGGCAATTAATAAGGGCCAATTTACCTATCAACCTGCATGTCTTTGGCATGTGGGAGGAAACCGGAGCACCCGGAGGAAACACACGCGGACAAAGGGAGAACTTGCAAACTCCACACCGGCACTACCCAGAATTGAACCCGCTGGAACTTTGAGGCTGCGGTGCTAACCACTGTGCTGCCCGAATGACCCCTCCCTATCTCTGCAATCTCCTCCAGCTCCACAATCCACCAATATCTGCGATCCTCTAATTCTGGCCTCTTGAGTATACCCAATTTGAATCGTGCCACCATTGGTGGCCGTGCCTTCAAGCTTCCAAGACCCTAACTCTGGAATTCCATTCCAAAACTATCCATCTCACTAACGCTCTTTCCTCTTTGAAGAAGCTTCCTCAAACCAACCCCTTTAACCATGTTTTTGTTCGTCTCCTGCAATATCTCCTTAAGTGACTCAGTGTCAACTTTTTATTTGCCTTATTTATTTGTTGGATGTGTGCGTTACTGGCCAGGCCAGCATTTATTACCCATTCCTAATTACCCTTGAGAAGGTGGTGTTGAGCCTCCTTCTTGAACCCCTGGAGTCCATGTGGGGTAGGTATACCGACAGTGCTGTTAGGAAGGGAGTTCCAGGATTTTGACCCAGTCACAGTGAAGGAAGGGCGATGTTGTTTCAAGTTAGGATGATGTGTGACTTTACTTGTTGTGTGGACAGTATTTTCAGTGCGCTGTCCATTTAAATTTGTAATTATTTATTTTTTTCATGTGGTTAGATGTGAAGTTTCTCCTACAATCTGCCTGCCTCCCCGTATCTCCTCACTCTTTCTGCCCATCCCTCCCTCCTTCTCTAAATCCACTGCTTTACTCTGAATCTAAACTCACACTGCACCTGCCCTGGGAGGTCTCATTATGGTGCTTAAGCAATGAGTTATACAGTTCCAGCATAACCTCCATGCTCTTACATACTTTAACAGCCTTGTTGGGAATCTCACTGAAGCTTGAAAATATGAAACACTGATCCAACATTCACCCCTAAAACACTCACACTAACCTCCAAAAAAAGGACTGGGCAGATAATGAGGATTGTTAATGTTTGTTACAACTTGTCATCCTCTGTCTGTCTCTCCCTCTCATGTCTGTTCAATCCCATCATTCTCGCGCTCTCTCTCTCCCTCGTCCTCTCCCTCTTTCTCTGCCTCTTTCCATGACTCTGTCTCTAACACCATCTCTCTCTCCTTGGACAGAAATGTTTTTCTCCATTTCTTGGTTAAATTTGAACCTGTAAATCTTGCTCTTGCTGGGATCGTCACTGCAGTTTGAAAATATCAAACACTGATCAACACTCGCCCCCTAAACTCTCACACTAAACCCCCAATACAGGACTGTGCAGATAATGGGGATTGTTACTGAGGCTCTGTCAAGCTCCACTCACACACTGTATCCCATTTCCCCTGTTTCAAAAGATGGTCAGTGTTTAATCATTTTTTATCAATAATATTAAATGTCACTTCTGTTTGAATATATCAATCACTGATCCAACACTTGCCTCCAAAACAGTCACACTAAACCCCTGATCTTTCCTTTCAAAACTAGTTCTTACTCACAGCCAGTTTTACTTTTTAATTCTATCTTTTTTCAACATTATTAGATGTAAAGCTTTTCCTGTAATCTCGCTCTCCCTCTCTCTCTCTGTGACTCTCTCCCTCTGTCTCTGTTTCCCCCTCTGTTTGTCTCTCTTCCTCTCTCTCTCTCTGTCCCATTCTCCTCTGCATCTGTCTCTCTCCCTCTGCATGTGCCTGCCTCCCTTTCTGTCTGTCATACTCTGCATTTGTCTACCTCCCTTTCTGTCTCTCTCCCTCTGTCTCTGTTTCTCCTTTTTTCTCTATCATTCTTGCTCTGTCTCTCTCTCTCTCTCTCTCCCTCTGTCTCTGTCCCACTCTGTCAGTGTCTCTCCCCATCTGTGTCTCACTCCCTCCATCTCTCCGTCCCTCTGTACATGGACAGCAATGCTTTGAGCCATTGGTTTGGTTAATTTTGAATCTTTAACTCTTTCTTTTGTTGGGAATGTCAATGCAGTTTTAAAATATCAAACACGCATCTGACACTCATACCTAAAACACTCACATTAAACCCCAAATACCGACTTGGCAGACAATGGGGATTGTTACTGGGGTTCCGTTAACGTCTCATTTCTCTATCTCTTCTGTCTCTCACTGTCTTCCGCTTTGTCCCTCTCTCTTCATTTCCCCATTTGTTTTCGTTTCCCTCTTCTCCTCTTTCCTTCGTCGCCCCCAACTTTATAAATAGAGAGGGTGCTCCCTCCACTTTATACATAGAGAGGGCGCTCTCTCCACTTTAACCGTCGAGGCGGAGCTCCCTCTACTTTATACATAGAAAGGGAGCTTCCTCTGTTTTATATAGCAGCCGTGGTGGGATTTGAACCCCTGTCCCCAGGCCATCAGGTTGGGCCTCTGGTTTCCATGACCAGTGATATTATCACTACCCAACTGCCTCCCAAATGGATGCGGACAGTGTCTGTGCCGTAATATCACTCACGGTAGTTTCTGGGCTGTAACCCTGAACATCGTCCCGAATCAGAGACTCAAAGTTCACATCTTAACTGGGAAAAGGCAGGAACGGAGTGAAACCGGAATGCTTTTGTCCCTGGATTCAGTGTCCACTGCAGACAGATCAGTTGCATTTACAGTAGAGAAGCCAGGAGTGAACAAGGTCATTGCAATAATATGGAAAATGCAAATGACGCCTCTAATAATTGCCATCCATCCAGTATGAGTACAGATTTCAGGTTTATTTCCGAGCGAGGTCTCACTCAGAAAATGTCATTGAAATTGAATTGGTTGTGATTTATCCACCACATTATTTACATCAGAGTCAAAGCTGCTGATGAAATGTGTTTGTTCAGGTGAGTGTAACTAATAGCAATGATTAGGGGTATAACCGTGTCAGTGGAGACTTAACCCCAGTATAAATCAGGAGCCATTGGAATGGATCAGCTCAGAGTGCCTGGGTTAGCTGTGGATTCCAGGCTAACAGAAGTCCCTGCTTCTCTCAGAAATGGGATATCCAGCAATCTTTCAGATCGAAGACATTTACTATCCTGTACTTGCAGCAATTGGAGTTGCTGGTAAGCCAGTATTTCAGCTGTTAATGGTGTAAATCGATGTTAACTGTGCTGCTGTACTCAGTATTATTTCTCACTGTGTGTGTGTTACACAGCAACCTGTTCTTTTCCAGACATTTACTGATGGAATCTCCTCATTGTCGACTCTTTCATTCTTGCAGGAACTGCATTGTGTATTTAATGGTATTGTTTTAAGTAACTGTGGCATTGTTCCTGGATTATTCTGTGTATTGAATGAATTGGAATGAGAAGTTTCAATTAGGATCAATAACAAGACCATTAGTCGTTTTTAACATTTTCATGAGGTGGATCTAACCGGTCCTGGAATAATTTTATGATTTTTATTCAGAGATTGATAATGAGACATTTCACAGTTTCAGTGTGACAAGGGGACAGACCAATGTCCTCCCTCACCAATAACATGGCTCAGTTTAACTGGGATTTCAATGCATTTATTGATTATCACTGTTATCAAATATTATGTGTCTGACGCTGCTTCAGAGGTCTGGCGACTGAACTGAGTTTGCTGCTGACCCTTTTACTTCTCCTTCTTTGCTTCACTGTGGACACTTCACTGTCACTGGACTACATTGTAAAATAGAAAGAATCCATGTGATGTTTTACTGGTTTTCACTCTATCAGTTGGAATCAAGAGTCTTTCCATTTATCTGTAGATTATCAGCTGCAGCCCTGATGTTGGTGTTTTATTAATTAAACAATCCAACATTCTAAAGGATTACTTTATAATTCCAGGAGAAGGAATTTCAATGATTGTGAGGTTTGTCTGGAAGTAGCTTTCAATCCTGTTTATTCCATGTATTGAGATGAAGTGAAGTGTGCAGGTGAACTGGTTGAGACTTGAGTGTTCTGTCGATACATTAAATTATTCACAGAGGTTTCACCATTGAACAAACTGACACTGAGAATAGAATCATTGAACCTGTGGCTGGTGAACAGAACACAGAGGCAGAATGTTAGAAATAAATCATATGTGAAAAGCAGCATTAAGTAACAATTTACTGGGTGTGAGTACTCCAGAGAGATAGGGAAGGAGAAAAGAAGCAGGGAGAACGAAACCGATGGGAAAAGAAAAGCAGAAGTAAAGAGAAAGAGAAAGAAGCAGCAGTGTAAATAATTCACTATCATAAAGTGCTGGAATGTCCAGAACAATTAGTGAGAGAAACTGTGAGGTGAAATTGTCTGTTGTCAGATTGTGTTCATTTTCCTGTTGGAATTGATCCTCCAAGTTGATTTCTGTCAGGTCCTCATTTTGTTTTGTCGAAAGTTCCTATTCCTTACTTAGTGACTGAATAAACAGAATACAATCAATTCATCACTGTTGGTAATTCATTATTTAAATACTGCACTTTAAAATCTCTGTGACTGCTGAATTCAATAAAGAGCGAGGCTGATATCAGAAATATATTTAAATTCATATTTAATAGCCCGTACAAACTAATTTATTTGACTATGTTGCAGAAACAATGAACTGTTCTCCAACATCCATAACCACAGGGATTATTGTTTGAATGTATGAACTGAGTTGTATTACTGGGATCTATAGATTAGATTTCCTCTAACATTCTGCTGCAGTCTCTCGCTGGGAATCTCAACCTCTCCTCTCACTGTATTGAATCCTCAGTCTCCTCATCCATTGCTTCAGTATATCCACTTTCCCAAACCATCTGATCCAGTCTCCCCTCCTGCTCCAACATGTCCTTTCCCTGGAATTTAGAAGGTTATGGGGTGATTTGATGAATGTATTCAAGATATTAAGGGAAACTGAAAGGGTGGACAGAGAGAAACAATTCCCACTGGCTGCGGAGTCAGGAACATGGAGGCACAGTCTGAAAAACTACACGCAGTCTAAAAACCTTTCAGGGGTGAAATGAGGAAACACTTCAAAACACCAGGTGTGGTATCAGTTTGGAACTCTCTTCCACAAACGGCAATTGATGCTGAGACACTTGCTAGTTTTTAATTCTGAGTTTGATAGATTTTTGTCAACCAAAGGTATTAAGGGGCAAAGCAAGGTACATGGAGTTAGATCACACATCAGCCATGAGCTCATTGAATGACAGAAGAGGGTTGAGGGGCCAAATGGCCTCCTCCTCTTCCTCTGTCCAATGACAAATATCTTGCTATCACTCATCTGTGTCTTGGTCTGTGTCCCGCTCTTTGTCTCTCCTTCTGTCTTTCTGTCTCTCTCTCTCTCCTCTCTCAAACATCTGTGGAAATCCAAAAACATTAGTCAGCCATTATAGGCTGGTTCTCGGTGGCCATTTTATGTTCCCACAACACTGGGACATTTATTTCAGAGACCGACTCCTCACCAATGTCAGGGTGGTGCTCATATTGTGACAGAGACACAGACATGGAGACACTGAGACACACAGTACTAGAAAGAAATTGATCATTCACTTTTGCCCAATAAGTTTCCCTCCACTGTGATTCGGCTGGGTGGCCTGTAATTGCTCAGTCTATTACTTTCTCCCTTGTTAATCAATTGTACAACATACGCAGTCCTCCAGTCCTCTGGCATCACGACTATAACCAGAGAGCATTGGAAAACAATGGACAGGGCCTCTGATATTTCCACCCTTGTACCTCTTAACAGTCTGAGCCTGGTGAATTATCAGCTTTCAATGATGCTAAACACCTGAATATTTCCTCTCTCACTGTTATCCTATTCAATATTTCAAATCCCTCCTCATTGATCACAATGTCTGTGTCGTCCCCTCTTTTGTGAAGACTGTTGCCATGTGTTCATTAAGAACAATGCCCGCATCTTCCGCCTCAACGATTAGGAAAAAGGAGGAGAGACGATATAAAGTAAAGAATAGAATTCTAAAGGAGGTGCTGGAACAGACACATCTGGGGGGTATTTGTGCACCAATCACTGAAGGTGGCAGGGCAGGTACAGAAAGTGGTTAAACGGCATAAGGGGTCCTGAGATTATAAATAGAGACAATGAATACAAAAGAAAGGAAAATATGACCTTTGTAATACGCTGGTTTGCCTTCAACAGGAGCATTGTCCAATTCTGGACACCGTACTTTAGGAAGAATGTGGGGGCATTGGAGAGGGTGCAGAAAAGATTCACAAGCCTGGTTCCAGGGATGAGGGACTTCAGTTACGTGGATAGATTGGAGAAGCTGGAGTTGTTCACTGTGTCTCTCTCTGTCTTCTTCTCTCTGTCTCTCCCTCCTGCTATATCTGACACTAAGAGGGAGACAGAGGAATAGAGGCTAAGATATGCAGGCAGAGAGAGATCTGTCGAGAGAGACAAGGTTGGAGGGAGAGAGATTGTTGGGGTGGATTGAAAGGGAGAATGTAAGATATATTCATTTGATGTAATCCTTCACTGCTGTGTACGCAAACAGAGAAAGATAGGTATGTCGAGTGAAATATTGGTAGAGTGGGAGAAATGTGGATGAGGTTGGGGCCGAGGCGACCAGTTTTGATGATCAGGAAGGAAAACGCTCCATTGTAAACATGCAGCAAGGTATTCCACCAGGGAAGCCATCACACCCTCATGATATTGGTGTGGAAATCTTGTAATCTATGCCCATGGTTATTGACCCCTCTGTTAAGGGAAATTGGTCCTTCCATCCACTCTGCCTAGGCCCATCATTATTTTATGAACCTCAATTAAATCTTCCCTTCAACATTCTCTGTTCCAAAGAAAACAATTCCAGACGATCCAATCTTTCCCCAAAGTTATAATTTTCCATTCCTGACAGCATCCTCTGTAAATCTCCTCTGTACCCTCTCTCGTGTGATTGCATCCTTTCTGTAATGTGGTGACCAGAACTGTACACAGTACTCCAACTGTGGTCCAACTGGTGCTTTATACAGTTCTAGCACAACCTCCCTGCTCTTATATTCTCTACATCGGCCAATAAAGGAAAGTATTCCGTAAGCCTTCTTAACCACCTTATCCACCTGTCCTGTTACCCTCAGGAATCAGTGCACATTCAGTCCAAGGTCCCTCTGTTCACAGACAGAGCCATTGTTCACTTAGATTGAAAACATAATAATTTGCTGTAATCCTTCACTGCAGTATACACGACAATCGAGAGAGAGGCATGGAGTATGAAACATCCGGGTAGAGGGAGAAAAGTAGATGGAGATGGTAACAAATTGTAAAGGAGTGATGGGGACTGAGAGAGAGGTAATCTCTGGTAAACTCTCTTGCTGGTAATCTCTCTCCATGTCTATCTCTCTCTTCCCCTCTCTTCTGCTCTCTGAAACCCTGTTTCTTCTGTCTGTTACTCACTTTCCTAGTCTATCTCTCTACTTTTCTCCCTCTATCGCTATCTCCCTCTGTATACTATCTCAATCTCTCCCTCTTGCTCTCAGGATGGGAAGAGGGAGAAAGAGAGGCAGAGAAAGGGTGTTGCAGGCAGTGAGAGATGAGGAGAAAGAGACAGAGGAACAGTGAGTCTGGCATTGGTGGATGGATCTTTACTTTGTATCTAACCCCGTGTGTACCTGCCCTGTGAGTATTCGCTGGGGACAGTCTCGGATGGGGGGAACTGTCTAAAAATCAAAAATTAGTCGAAAGCCCTTTCAAAGATGAAATTTAGAAACACTTCTACATAGAAAGGGTGGTAGAAGTTTGGAACTGTCTTCCACAAATGACCCCTCCCTATCTCTGCAATCTCCTCCAGCTCCACTATCCACCGATATCTGCGATCCTCTAATTCTGCCCTCTTGAGGATCCCCAATTTGAATTGTTCCAACATTGGTGGCCGTGCCTTTAAGCTGCCAAGGCCCTAACTCTGGAATTCCTTTCCTAAACCTCTCCGTCTCACTACCTCTCTTTCCTCTTTGAACACACTTCCTCAAACCAACCTCTTTCACCAGGTTTTTGTTCGTCTCGTGTAATATCTCCTTAAGTGACTCGGTGTCAACTTTTTATTTGCCTTATTTATTTGTTGGATGTGCGCGTTACTGGCCAGGCCAGCATTTATTTCCCATCTGTAATGGCCCTTGAGAAGGTGGTGTTGAGCCTCCTTCTTGAACCGCTGCAGTCCATGTGGGGTAGGTACACCCACAGTGCTGTTAGGAAGCGAGTTCCAGGATTTTGACCCAGTAACAGTGAAGGAATGGCGATATAGTTTCAAGTTAGGATGGTGTGTGACTTTAGTTGTTTTATGTGGACAGTATTTTCAGTGCGCAGTCCATTTATATCTTTAATTATTTATTTTTTCACGTGGTTAGATGTAAAGATTCTCCTACAATCTGCCTGCCTCCCCGTATCTCCTCACTCTTTCTGCCCGTCTCTCCCTCCTTCTCTAAATCCACTGCTTTACTCTGTATCGAAACTCACACTGCACCTGCCCTGGAAGGTCTCATTATGGTGCTTAAGCAATAAGTTATACAGTTCTAGCATCACCTCCCTGCTCTTATACACTTTAACAGCCTTGTTGGGAATCTCACTGCAGTTTGCAAATATGAAACACTGATCCAACATTCACCCCTAAAACACTCACACTAACCTCCAAAAACAGGACTGGGCAGATAATGAGGATTGTTAATGATTGTTACAACTTGTCTCATCCTCTCTCTGTCTCTCCCTCTCATGTCTGTTTCTTCCCATCTTCTCTCTCTCTCTCTCTCTCTCTCTCTCTCTCTCTCTCTCTCTCTCTCTCTCTCTCTCTCTCTCTCTCTCTCTCTCTCTCTCTCTCTCTCTCTCTCTCCCTCGCCCACTCCCTCTTTCTCTGCCTCTTTCTTTGACTCTGTCTCTAACACCATCTCTCTCTCCTTGGACAGAAATGTTTTCATCCATCTCTTGGTTAATTTTGAACCTGTTAATCTTGCCCTTGCTGGAATCGTAACTGCAGTTTGAAAATATCAAACACTGATCAACACTCGCCCACTAAACTCTCTCACTCAATCCCCAATACAGGACTGTGCAGATAATGGGGATTGTTACTGAGGTTCTGTCAAAGTTCCCTCACACACTGTATCCCATTTCCCCTGCTTCTAAAGTTTGTCAGTGTTTCATACCATTTTTTCAATAATATTAAATCTGCTTCAGTTTGAAAATATCAGTCACTGATCCAACACTTGCCCCCAAAACACTCACACTAAACCCCTGATCTTTCCTTTCAAAATTAGTTCTTACACACAGCCAGTTTTACTTTTTAATCCTATCCTTTTTCAACATTATTTGATGTCACGTTTTTCCTATAATGTCGCCCTCACTCTCTCTGTCTGTCTCTCCCCCGTCTCTGTTTCACCCACTGTTCGTCTCCCTCCCTCTCTCTCTCTCTCTCCCCCTTTCTCCCTCTTCATCTTTCTCTCTCCCTCTGTATCTGTCTCCCTCGCTTTCACCCTGTCTCTCTCCCTCTGCATCTGCCTGCCTCCCTTTCTGTCTGTCTCTCTCTGAACTTGCCTGCCTCCCTTTCTCTCTCTCTCTCTCTGTCTCTGTTTCTCCTTTTTTCTCTATCATTCTAGATCTGTCTCTCTCTCTCTCCCTCTGTCTCTGTCCCACTCTGTCTGTGTCTCTCTCCATCTGTGTCTCACTCCCTCCATCTCTCCGTCCCTCTGTACATGGACAGCAATGCTTTGAGCCATTTGTTTGGTTAATTTTGAATATTTAACTCTTGCTTTTGTTGGGAATGTCAATGCAGTTTTAAAATATCAAACACTCATCTCACACTCATCCCTAAAATACTCACATTAAACCCCAAATACCGGACTTTGCAGACAATGGGGATTGTTACTAGGGTTCCGTCAAGGTCTCATTTCACTATCTCTTCTGTCTCTCACTGTCTTCCACTTTGTCCCTCCTCTCCATTTCCCCATTTGTTTCCATTTCCCAATTCTCCTCTTTCCTTCATCGCCCCCAACTTTATAAATAGAGAGGGTGCTCCCTCCACTTTATACATAGAGAGCACGCTCTCTCCACTGAATACGGAGTGGTGGAGCTCCCTCTACTTTATACATGGAAAGCGAGCTCCCTCTGTTTTATATAGCTGACGTGGTGGGATTTGAACCCCTGTCCCCAGGCCATCAGGTTGGGCCTCTGGATTACGTGACCAGTGATATTATCACTACCCGACTGCCTCCCAAATGGATGCGCACAGTGTCTGTCCCGTAATATCACTCAGGGTCGTTTCTGGGCTGTAACCCTGAACATGGTCCCGAATCAGAGACTCAAAGTTCACATTTTAACTGGGAAACAGCAGGAACAGAGTGAAACGGGATTGCTTTTGTCCCTGGATTCAGTGTCCACTGCAGACAGATCAGTTACATATGCAATGGAAATGCCATGAGTGAACAAAGTCAATGCAATAATATGGAAAATGTAAATGATGCCTCTCATAACTGCCATCCATCCAGTATGAGTACAGTTTGCAGGTTTATTCCCGAGAGAGTTCTTACTCAGAAAATGTCATTGACATTGAAGGGATCGTGTTTTATCCACCACATTATTGACATCAGAGTCAAAGCTGCTGATGTTTTGTGTTTGTTCAGGTGAGTGTAACTAATAATGGTATAACCGTGTCAGTGGAGGCTTATCCCCTGTAAAAATCAGGACCCATTGGAATGCATCAGCTCAGAGTGCCTGGTGGAGCTGTGGATTCCAGGCGAATAGAAGTCTCTGATTCTGACAGAAATGGGATATCCAGAAATGTATCAGATAGAAGACATTTACTATCTGGTAATTGCAACAATTGGAGTTCCTGGTAAGCGGTATCTCAGCTGCTAATGGTGTAAATCGGTGTTATCTGTGCTGCTGAACTGGGTATTATTGCCCTCTGTGTGTTACACAGCCGCCTGTTCTTTTCCAGCAATTTACTGATGGAATCTCCTCATTGTCTACTCTTTCATTCTTGCAGGTGTTGTCTTATGTATTTATTGATATTGTTTTAAGTAACTGTGGCATTATTACTGGATTATTCTGTGTATTGAATGTATTGGAATGAGATGTTTCAGTGAGGATCAATAATCAGACCATTAGGAGTTTTTAACAGTTTCATGATGTGGATCTAACTGGTCCTGGAATATTTTAATGATTTTTTTCAGTGATTGATAATGAAACATCTCATGGTTTCAGTGTTCCAAGGGGACAGAACAATGTCCTCCCTCCCCTATAACATGGCTCAGTTTAACTGGGATTTCAATGTATTTATTGATTATCACTGTTATCAAATATTATTTCACTCTGTGTGTGTCTGACGCTGCTTCAGAAGTCTGGCTACTGAACTGCGTTTGCTGCTAACACTTTCACTTCTCCTTCTCTGCTTCACTGTCGACCTTCACTGTCAATGGACTACATTGTAAAATAGAAAGTATTGATGTGATGTTTTACTGGTTTTCACTCTATCAGTTGGAATCAAGACTCTTTCCATTTATCTGTAGATTATCGGCTGCAGCGCTGATGTTGGTGTTTTATTAATTAAACAATCCCACAATCTAACAGATTACTTAATAATTCCAGGAGAAGGAATTTCAATGATTGTGAGGTTCGTCTGGAAGTAGCTTTCAATCCTGTTTATTCCATGTATTGTAGATGTAGTGAAGAGCGTAGGTGAACAGGTGGAGACTTGAGTGTTTTGCAGATGCATTAAATTATTCACAGAGGTTTCACAATTGAACAAACTTACTCAGAGAATGGAATCATTGAACCTGGGGCTGGTGAACAGAACACAGACGCAGAATGTTAGGAATAAATCATATGTGAAAATCAGCATTAAGTAACAATTTACAGGGTGTGAGTACTCCAGAGAGATAGGGAAGGAGAAATGGAGCAGGGAGAACGAAACCGATGGGAAAGAGATAGGCTGAAGTAAAGAGAAAGAGAAAGAAGCAGCAGTGTAAATAATTCACTATCATAAAGTGCTGGAATGTCCAGAACAATTAGTGAGAGAAACTGTGACTTGATGTTGTCTGTTGTCAGATTGTGTTCATTTTCCTGTTGGACTTGATCCTCTGTGTTGATTTCTGTCAGGACCTCATTTTGTTTTGCAGAAAGTTCCTATTCCTTACTTAGTGACTGAATACACAGAATAGAATCAGTTCATCACTGATAGTAATTCGTTATTTAAATACTCCACTTTAAAATCTCTGTGACTGCTGAATTCAATAAAGAGCGAGGCTAATATCAGAAATATATTTAAATTTATATTTAATAGCCTGTACGAACGAAATATATTGACTATATTGTATAAACAATGAACTGTTCTCCAACACCAATAAACACAAGGATTATTGTTTGAATGCATGAATTGAGTTGTATTACTGGGATCTAGATTAGATTTCCTCTCACACTCTGCTGCAGTCTCTGCCTGTGAATCTCAGCCTCTCCTCTCACTGTATTGAATCCTCAGTCTCCTCATCCATTGCTTCAGTTTATCCACTTTCCCAAACCATCTTCTCCAGTCTCCCCTCCTGCTCGAACATGCCCTTTCCCTGGAAATGGAAGGTATGGGGTTATTTGATGAATGTTTTCAAGATAATAAGGGAAACCGAACGGGTGGACAGAAAGTAACAATTCCCATTGGCTGCTGAGTCAGGAACTTGGGGGCATAGTCTAAAAATATAAACGCAGTCTAAAAACCTTTCAGCAGTGAAATGAAGAAACACTTCAACAGAGAGTGGGGATAAATGAGTGCTATTCTGGTTGGCAATCTGTCACTAGTGTTGTGCCTCAGGGATCGGTGCTGGGTCCGCAATTATTTACAATTTATATAAATGATTTGGAGTTGGGGACCACTTGTAGGGTGTCAAAGTTTGCAGATGACACTAAGATGAGTGGCAGAGCAAAGTGTGCAGATGATTGTGAAACTTTGCAGAGGAACATAGATACATTGAGTGAGTGGGCAAAGGTCTGTCAGATGGAATACAATGTTGATAAGTGTGAAGTCATTCATTTCGGTAGGAGTAACAGTAAAAAGGATTATTACTTGAATGGTAAGAAGTTGCAGCATGCTGTGATGTAGAGGGACCTGGGTGTCATTGTGCATGAATCGCAGAAGGTTGGTCTGCAGGTACAGCAAGTAATGAGGAAGGCAAATGGAATATTGTCCTTCATTGCTAAAGGGATTGAGTTTAAAAGCAGAGAGGTTATGTTGCAGCTGGATAAGGTACTGGTGAGGCCGCACCTGGAGTACTGTGTGCAGTGTTGGTCTCCTTACTTGAGAAAGGATGTACAGGCACTGGAGAGGGTGCAGAGGAGGTTCACTAGTTTGATTCCGGAGTTGAGGGGGTTGGCTTATGAGGAGAGACTGAGTAGATTGGGACTATATTCATTAGAATTCAGAAGAATGAGGGGGGATCGTACAGAAAGATATAAAATTATGAAGGAAATAGATAAGATACAAGTAGATAGGATGTTTCCACTGGCAGGTGAAGCTAGGACAAGAGGAAATAGCATCAAGATTCGAGGGAGCAGATTTAGGAATGAATTAAGAAGGAACTTCTTCAGCCAGAGGGTTGTTAATCTATGGAATTCCTTGCCCAGTGAGGTAGTTGACGCTTCTTCAGCAAACATTTTTAAAGCTCAGGTAGATATCTTTTTGAACAATAAAGGAATTAAGGGAAACGGTGAGAACGCGGGTAAGTGGATCTGAGTCCACAAAAAGATCAGCCATGATCTTATTGAATGGTGGAGCAGGCTCGAGGGGCCGGGCGGCCTACTCCTGCTCCTAGCTCTTATGTTTTATGAACACACCAGGTGTGGTATCAGTTTGGAACACTCTTCCACAAACGGCAATTGATGCTGAGACAGTTGTTCGTTTTGAAATCTGAGTTTGATAGATTTTTGTCAACTAAAGGTATTAAGGGGCAAAGAAAGGTACATGGAGTTAGATCACACATCAGCCATGAGCTCATTGAATGACAGAAGAGGGTTGGGGGCCAAATGGCCTCCTCCTCTTCCTCTGTCCAATGACAAATATCTTGCTCTCACTCTCTGTTTCTTGGTCTGTGTCTCTCTCTTTGTCTCTCTTTCTGTCAGTCTGACTGTCTGTCTCTCTCTCTCCTCTCTCAAATATCTGTGCAAATCCACATACATTAGTCAGCCATTTTAGGCTGATTCTCGGTGGCCATTTTATGTTTCCACAACACTGGGCCATTTATTCCAGAGACCGACTCCTCACCAATGTGAGAGCAGTGCTCAAATTGTGACAGAGACACAGACATGGAGACACTGAGACACACAGAACTAGAAAGGAATTAATCAATCCCTTGAGCCCAATTATTTGCCGTCCACTGTGATCAGGCTGGGTGGCCTGTAATTACTCAGTCTGTTACTTTCTCCTTTGTTAATCAACATTACAACATACGCAGTCCTCCAGTCCTCTGGCAGCACGACTGTAACCAGAGAGGATTGGAAAATGATTGTCAGAGCCTCTGATATTTCCACCCTTGCACCTCTAAACAGCCTGAGCCAGGTGAATTATCAGCTTTCAAAGATGCTGAACCCCTGAATATTTGCTCTTTCACTGTTTATCCCATTCAACATTTCAAACCCCTCCTCATTGACTACAATATCAGCCTCGTCCCCTCTTTTGTGAAGACAGCCGATATGTATTCATCAAGAACCATGTCCGCATCTTCTGCCTCCATGGTTAGGAAAAAGGAGGAGAGACGAAATAAAGTAAAGGATAGAATTCTATAGGAGTTGCTGGAACAAACACATCTGGGGATATTTGTGCTCCAATCAATGAAGGTGGCAGGGCAGGTTCAGAAAGTGGTTAAACGGCAGAAGGGGTCATGAGATTATAAATACAGACTTTGAATAGAAAAGCAAGGAAAATGTGACCTTTGTAAAACGCTGGTTTGCCTTCAACTGGAACATTGTCCAATTCTGGACACCGTACTTCAGGAAGAATGTGGGTGCATTAGAGAGGGTGCAGAAAAGATTCACAAGAATGGGTCCAGGGATGAGGGGCTTCAGTTACGTGGATAGATTGGAGATGCTGGGGTTGTTCTCTGTGCCTCTCTCTGCCTTCCTCTCTCTATCTCTCCCTCCTGCTATCTCTGACACTAAGAGGGAGACAGAGGGAGAGAGGCTTAGATATGCAGGCAGAGGGAGTGCTGTGGAGAGGGACAAGGTTGGAGACAGAGAGACTGTTGGGGTGGATTGAAAGGGAGAATGTAAGATATATTCATTTGATGTAATCCTTCACTGCTGTGTACGCAAACAGAGAAAGATAGGTATGTAGAGTGAAATATTGGTAGAGTGGGAGAAATGTGGATGAGGTTGGGGCCCAGGCGGCCAGTTTTGATGATCAGGAAGGAAAACGCTCCATTGTAAACATCCAGCAAGGTATTCCACCATGGAATCCATCACACCCTCATGATATTGGTGTGGAAATCGTGTAATCTATGCCCATGGTTATCGACCCCACTTTTATGGGAAATGGGTCCTTCCTATCCACTCTATCCAGGCCCGTCATTAGTTTGTGCACCTCAATTAAATGTTCCCTTCAACCTTCTCTGTTCCAAGGAAAACAATTCCAGCCTATCCAACCTTTCCTCATAGTTAAAATTCTCCATTCCTTACAACATCCTCTGTAAATCTCCTCTGTACACTCCCTAGTGTGATCACATCCTTCCTGTCATGTGGTGCCCAGAACTGTACACAGTACTCTAGCTGTGGTCTAACTAGTGTTTTATGCAGTTCTAGCATAACCTCCCTGCTCTTATATTCTCTCCATCAGCCAATAAAGGAAAGTATTCCGAAAGCCTTCTTAACCACCTTATGCACCTGTCCTGTTACCCTCAGGAATCAGTGGACATTCACTCCAAGGCCCCTCTGTTCCCAGACAGAGCGATTGTTCAGTTAGATTGAAAGAGCAAATGTAAAACATTATAATTTGATGTAATCCTTCACTGCAGTATACACAGACATACGAGCGAGAGGCATGGAGTGTGAAACATCGGAGCAGAGGGAGAAAAATAGATGGAGATGGTAACAAATTGGAAAGGAGTGATAGGCACATCGAGAGAGGTGATCACTGGTAAACTCCCTTGCTGGTAAGTCTCTCCATCTCTATCTCTCTCTTCCCCTCTCCTCTACTCTCTGAAACACTATTTACTCTGTTACTCACTTTCCTAGTCTATCTCTCTACGTTTCTCCCTCTGTCTCTATCTCCCTCTGTACACTATCTCAATCTCTCACTCTTGCTCTCAGGTTGGGAAGAGAGAGAAAGAGAGGCAGAGAAAGGGTGTTGCAGGCAGTGAGAGATGAGGAGAAAGAGAAAGAGGAACAGTGAGTCTGGCATTCATAGATGGATCTTTATTCTGTATCTAACCCCGTGCGTACGTGCCCTGTGAGTATTCGATGGGGACAGTCTCGGACCGGGGGGACTGTCTGAAAATCAAAAATTAGTCAAAAGCCCTTCAAAGATGAAATTTAGAAACACATCTACATACAAAGAGTGGGAGAAGTTAGGAACAGTCTTCCACAAATGACCCATCCCTATATCTGTAATCTCCTCCAGCTCCACAATCCCCCAGTCTCAGCGATCCTATAATTCTGGCCTCTTGAGCATCCTCAATTTGAATTGTTCCAACATTGGTGGCCGTGCCTTCAAGCTACCAAGAGCCTAACTCTGGAATTCCTTTCCTAAACCTCTCCACCTCACTCGTTCTCTATCCTCTTTTAAGACACTCCCTCAAACCAACCTGTTTGACCAAATGTTTGTTCGTCTACTGCAATATCCCCTTAAGTGACTCGGTGTCAACTTTTTATTTGCCTTCTTTATTTGTTGGATGTGTGCATTACAGGCCTGTCCAGCATTTATTACCCTTTCCTAATTGCCCTTGAGAAGGTGGTGTTGAGCCTCCTTCTTAAACCGCAGCAATCCATGTAGGGTAGGTACACCCACAGTGCTGTTAGGAAGGGAGTTCCAGGATTTTGACCCTGTAACAGTGAAGGAATGGCGATATAGTTTCAAGTTGGGATGGTGTGTGACTTCAGTTGTTGTGTGCGGACAGTATTTTCAGTGCGCAGTCCATTTAAATTTTTCATTATGTATTTTTTTCATGTCGTTACATGTAAAGTTTCTCCTCCAATCTGACTGCCTCCCCGTATCACCTCACTCTTTCTGCCCATCTCTCCCTCCTTCTCGAAAGCCACTGCTTTACTCTGTATCGAAACTCACACTGTACCTGCCCTGGGAGGTCTCATTATGGTGCTTAAGTAATGAGTTTTTAAGTTACAGCATAACCTCCCTGCTCTAAAATACTTTAACAGCCTTGTTGGGAATCTCACTGCAGCTTGAAAATATAAAACACTGATCCAACATTCACCACAAAAACACTCACACTAACCTCCAAAAACAGGACTGGGCAGATAATGAGGATTGTTAATGATTGTTACAACTTGTCATCCTCTCTCTGTCTCTCCCTCTCATATCTGTTCAATCCCATCTTTCTCTCTCTCTCTCTCTCCCTCGTCCTCTCCCTCTTTCTCTGCCTCTTTCCATGACTCTGTCTCTAACACCATCTCTCTCTCCTTGGACAGAAATGTTTTTATCCATTTCTTGGTTAATTGTGAACCTGTAAATCTTGCCGTTGCAGGGAATGTCACTGCAGTTTGAAAATATCAAACACTGATCAACACTCGCCCCATAAACTCTCACACTAAACCCCCAATACAGGACTGTGCAGATAATGAGGATTGTTACTGAGGTTCTGTCAAGCTCCCCTCACACACTGTATTCCATTTCCCCTGCTTCTAAAGATTGTCAGTGTTTGATAATTTTTTTTCAATAATATTAAATGTCACTTCAGTTTGAAAATATCAATCACTGATCCAACACCTGCCCCCAAAACACTCACAGTAAACCCCTGATCTTTCCTTTCAAAATTAGGTCTGACTCACAGCCAGTTTTACTTTTTAATTCTATCTTTTTTCAACATTATAAGATGTAAAGTTTTTCCTGTAATCTCGCTCACCCTCTCTCACTCTGTGAGTCTCTCCCTCTGTCTCTGTTTCTCCCTCTGTTTGTCTCTCTTCCTCTCTCTCTCTCTCTGTCCCTTTCTCCCTCTGCATCTGTCTGTCTCCCTCTGCATCTGCTTGCCTCCCTTTCTGTCTGTCTCACTCTGCATTTGCCTGCCTCCCTTTCTGTCTCTCTCCCTCTGTCTCTGTTTCTCCTTTTTTCTCTATCATTCTTGCTCTGTCTCTCTCTCTCCCTCTCCCTCCTTCTCTGTCCCACTCTTTCTGTATCTCTGTCTGCCTGTGTCTCACTCCCTCCATCTCTCTGTCCCTCTGTGCATGGACAGCAATGCTTTGAGCCATTTGTTTGGTTAATTTTGAATCTTTAACTCTTGCTTTTGTTGGGAATGTCAATGCAGTTTGAAAATATCAAACTGTCATCTAACACTTATCCTTAAAACACTCACATTAAACCCCAAATACCGGAGTGGGCAGACAATGGTGATTGTTGCTGGGGTTCCACCAAGGTCTCATTTCACTATCTCTTCTGTCTCTCTCTGTCTTCCACTTTGTCCCTCTCTCTCCATTTCCCCATTTGTTTTCGTTTCCCTCTTCTCCTCTTTCGTTCATCGCCCCCAACTTTATAAATGGAGAGGGTGCTCCTTCTACATTATAAATAAAGATGGATCTCCCTCCACTTTATACATAGAGAGGGAGCTCCCTCCACTTTATACATAAAGAGGGAGCTCCCTCCACTTTATACAGAGTGAGGGAGCTCCCTCCACTTTATGCAGAGAGAGGGAGCTCCCTCCACTTTATACGTAGAGGCGGAGATACCTCTACTTTATACACAGAAAGGGAGCTCCCTCTGTTTTATATAGCTGACGTGGTGGGATTTGAACACCTGTCCCCAGGCCATCAGGTTGGGCCTCTGAATTACGTGACCAGTGATATTATCACTGCCCAACTGCCTCCCAATTGGATGTGTATGGTGTCTGTACCGTAATATCAGTCACAGTCGTTTCTGGGCTGTTACCCTGAACATGGTCCCGAATCAGAGACTCGAAGATCACGTTTTAACTGGGAAAAGGCAGGAACAGAGTGACACGGGATTGCTTTTGTCCCTGGATTCAGTGTCCACTGCAGACAGATCAGTTACATTTAGAATAGAAAAGCTCGGAGTGAACAAGGTCAATGCAATAATATGGGAAATGCAAATGACGCCTCTCATAATTGCCATCCATCCAGCATGAGTACAGATTTCAGGTTTATTCCCGAGAGAGGTCTTACTCAGAAAATGTCATTGACATTGAATTGATTGTGTTTTATGCACCACGTTATTTACATCAGAGTCAAAGCTGCTGATGTAATGTGTTTGTTCAGGAAAGTGCAACTAATAGCAATGATCAAGGGTATAACCGTGTCAGTGGAGACTTGTCCCCTGTATAAATCAGGTCCCATTGGAATGGATCAGCTCAGAGTGCCTGGTGGAGCTGTGGATTCCAGACTAATAGAAGTCCCTGCTTCTCTCAGAAATGGGATATCCAGTATTCGTTCAGTTCATATTCATTTATTATCCTGTACTTGCAGCAATTGGAGTTGCCGGTAAGCCAGTATCTCAGCTGTTAATGGTGTAAATCGATGTTAACTGTGCTGCTGTACTGGATATTATTTCCCTCTGTGTGTGTTACACAGCCGCCTGTTCTTTTCCAGCAATTTACTGATGGAATCTCCTCATTGTCTACTCTTTCATTCTTGCAGGAACTGCATTATGTATTTAATGGTATTGTTTTAAGTAAATGTGGCATTGTTACTGGATTATTCTGTGTATTGAATGTATTTGAATGAGATGATTCAGCGACGATCAATAATCAGACCATTAGGAGTTATTGGCATTTTCATGATGTGGATTTAACCGGTCCTGGAATATTTTTATGATTTTGTTTTCAGTGATTGATAATGAGACATCTCACGGTCTCAGTGTTAGAAGCGGACAGAACAATGTCCTCCCTCCCCAAGAACATGGCTCAGTTTAACTGGGATTTCAATGTATTTATTGATTATCGCTGTTATCAAATATTATTTCATTCAGTGTGTTTGTGACGCTGCTCAAGAAGTCTGGCTACTGAACTGCGTTTGCTGCTGACACTTTCACTTCTCCTTCTCTGCTTCACTGTGGACCTTCACTGTCACTGGACTACATTGCAAAATAGAAAGTATTGATGTGATGTTTTATTGGTTTTCACTCTATCAGTTGGAATCAAGAGTCTTTCCATTTATCTGTAGATTATCAGCTGCAGCGCTAATGTTGGTGTTTTATTAAGTAAACAATCCCACATTCAAACAGATTACTTTATAATTCCAGGAGAAGGAATTTCAATGATTGTGAGGTTTGTTTGGAAGAAGCTTTCGATCCTGTTTATTCCATGTATTGGAGATGAAGTGAAGAGTGTAGGTGAACAGGTGGAGACTTGAGTGTTCTGTAGATACATTAAATTATTCACAGAGGTTTCACTATTGAACAAACTGACTCTGAGAATAGAATCATTGAACCTGGGGCTGGTGAACAGAACACAGACGCAGAATGATAGGAATAAATCATTTGTGAAAAGTAGCATTAAGTAACAGTTTGCAGGGTGTGAGTACTCCAGAGAGATAGGGAAGGAGAAAAGGTGCAGGGAGAGCGAAACCGAGGGAAAGAGATAAGCAGAAGTAAAGAGAAAGAGAAAGAAGCAGCAGTGTACTCAATTCACTATCATAACGTGCTGGAATGTCCAGAACAATTAGTGGGAGAAAATGTGAGTTGAAATTGTCTGTTGTCAGATTGTGTTCATTTTCCTGTTGGACTTGATCCTCTGTGTTGATTTCTGTCAGGTCCTCATTTTGTTTTGTCGAAAGTTCCTATTCCTTACTTAGTGAATGAATAAACAGAATAGAATGAGTTCATCACTGACGGTAATTCATTGTTTAAATACTGCACTTTAAAATCTCTGTGACTGCTGAATTCAATAAAGAGCGAGACTGATATCAGAAATATATTTAAATTTATATTTAATTGCCGGTACAAACTAAATATATTGACTATATTGTAGAAACAATGAACTGTTCTCCAACACCAATAACCACAGCGATTATTGTTTGAATGTATGAATTGAGTTGTATTACTGGGATCTGTAGATTAGATTTCCTCTAACACTCTGCTGCAGTCTCTCCCTGTGAATCCCAGCCTCTCCTCTCACTGTATTGAATCCTCAGTCTCCTCATCCATTGCTTCAGTTTATCCACTTTTCCAAACCATCTGCTCCAGTCTCCCCTCTTGCTCCAACCTGTCCTTTTCCTTCTCTCCCTCCCAATCACACTCACTGGATCCTCTTCCAGCTTCCTCGTTCAACCTGATAGGAAGACAGTAACATTGGAGCAGGACGAGGAAATTCGAGCCTTTTCCATCATTCTAGTTCATGGCTGATAATCAAACTCAGCGCTGCGGTTTGCATGCCTTGCCCATTTGGTAACAGTCCCTGTTCTTTCCCTGAACCCAGAGCAACAAACCAGCTACTCATCCCGCTCTCCCCAAACCTTCCCAAACAGTCTGGAGACAAATTCCCTGTTAAAGAATTGGATTCCATCTCTGTAAAACCACTTCTCATTCCCCCACTGGCACTGCATCCTCACTCAGTACTTCCTTTAGATCCGGTGCTGACTTTATTCACTTTCTGCATCAATTTCCCAATTCATTATTAATAATTGTGTTTACAAACATTTCACTGTGACAAAGCACTGCCCGGGTCAATGAATCAGTTTTCACTGCTCGATACAGCAACAAAGCTGGAAATTTCAGCCCAGATCCTGTCAAACTGCTGCTTTGTCTCCAGGTCTGATCAGTAATTTCTCTGCTTCCTTTTCTCTCTTTCTTCCAGTTAACTTGGTGGCGATTGTGATCCTGTCCCGAGAAAAGTGCGGTCTCTCCAGATGCATCAGTGTCTACCTGGTGGGAATGGGAGTGTCTGATCTCCTGGTCGTTATCACTGATCCCATATTGACTTGGATTGTTTTAATTTATTTCCCATATTCATTCCTGAGAATTACTTCTGAGTGTTCTATCATTACCGTTCTGCTTTCTGCATCCACAGTTGTTTCTGTCTGGTTCACAGTCACTTTCACCTTTGATCGATTTGTGGCCATTTGTTGTGCGAAGCTGAAAACAAAATATTGCAGCGAGAAAACGGCGGCTGTGGTTGTGGGAACAGTGAGTGTGCTGGGCTGTTTACAGTCTCTCCCCTGGTAATTTACACAGGAACACGTTTACATTATTGATAATGTTCCCATGGGTTGTGTTAGTAAACTGAGCTTCTTGACGTCCCCCATATGGGAGGCATTTGAATTGTTTGACATCATTTTAACCCCTTGTGTCCCGGTCTTTCTGATTTTGCTGCTCAATGTTCTGACTGTCAGACGGATTTTATTCTCCAGTAAAGTCCGCAGGGGATTCCGGCGCCACTGCAATGCAGAGAATCACAAGGACCCAGAAATGGAGAATCGCAGGAAATCAATCATTTTACTCTTCAGTACATCCAGCAGTTTTATCCTGTTATGGGTGACCCGTGTTGTGTTTATCATTTACAGGCGAATTACAGATATTTATTATTATTCCTCCTTCACTGACCCTCTCTTTATCACAGATCACACATCAAAGATGCTGCAGCTTCTCAGCTCCTGCACCAACACATGTATTTACATTGTGACCCAGACTACATTCAGACAGGAGCTGAAGAAGCGGGTGAAATACCCTCTCAATCTCATTGTTAAATTAGTGAAATCATAGAAAGAGCTGAAAGGTTTCAAACACTGGAACCAAGTCCCATTCCCCCTCCTCCCCCAGTCCCCCAGCTCCAGCTCCCACCCTCCACCCGCCTCTGTGATTATTTGACCAGCGCCATCTTTAGTCCTGGCAGCTGCCTGAGCGTGGGCAGACCCTGACGTTTCACTGGACTTGTGTACGTTTGCGCATGTGCGAGGACAGCGCCACCTTGTTGTTGCTTTATCAACAAACGCCGCCAGTGGACAAAGCTGAAAATCACAGTGATTGTGAGCTGGTGAGAGGGGCAGTAACTGCAGTGAGTCAGGGATACCAGCAGATGGAGATGGTGAGAGGGGGACAGTAACTGCAATGAGGCAAGGACACCAGCAGATGGAGATGGTGAGAGTGGGACACTAACTGCAGTGAGGCAGGGACACCAGCAGATGGAGATGGTGAGAGTGGGACAGTAACTGCAGTAAAACAGGGACACCAGCAGATGGGGATGGTGAGAGGAGGCAGTAACTGCAGTGAAGCAGATACACCAGCAGACGGAGATGGTGAGAGGGGGAAAGTAACTGTAGTGAGGCGGGAACACCAGCAGCTGGCACTTTTGAGAGGGGGACAGTAACTGCAGTGAGAGAGGGACACCAGCAGATGGCGATGGTGAGAGGAGGACAGCAGCTGATGTAAGACAGATGCACCAGCAGATGGAGATGGTGAGAAGGGGACAGTAACTGCAGTGAGGCGGGGACACCAGCAGATGGAGATGGTGAGAGAGGAACATTAACTGCAGTGAGGCAGGGACAACAGCAGATGGAGATGCTGAGCCATTACTGATGGGAGATTCCCTTGCTGAGTTTGAAAGTTTCCACAAGTCTGAGGAATTTACTTCATTGTTAACTTGAGATGCCGAATAAAATAATTTCAATGCAACTTTTGTAAAATGGCTATTTTTCTATTATGTGAACACTTGTAACATAAAACTCATTCCTGTTTGGAAAGTTATATTGAGTGATTAAAGGTAATGCATGCATAAAGCAACAGGATCAAATTTATATCCCCCGCAATTGATATCCCTCCGCAATTTATATCCCCCACAATTTATATCCCCCACAATTCTTTCCCCCGCAATTTATATCCCCCGCAATTGATATCCCCCGCAATTGATATCCCTTCGCTATTTTTCTATCCCCCACAATGTTTATCCCCCACAATTTATATCCCCCACAAGTTATATCCCCCACATGATATATCTCCCACAATTGATATCCCTCCACAATTTATATCCCCCACAATTTATATCCCCCGCAATTTATGTTCCTCACAATTAATATCCCACCACAATTTATATCCCCCGCAATTTATATCCCCCACAAATTATATCCCCCAAACTTTATAACCCCCACAATTTATATCTCCCGCAATTTATATCCCCCGCAATTGATGAGCCTCCACAATTTATATCCCCAAACTTTATAACCCCCACAATTTATATCCCCCACAATTTATATACCCCGCAATTTATATCCCTCCGCTATTTATAACACCCACAATTTATAACCACCACAATTTATAACCCCCACAATTGATATCCCCCGCAATCATTTCCCCCGCAATCATTTCCCCCCCGCAATTATTTGCCCCCCCGGCAATTATTAACCCCCCCCGGCAATTATTCCACCCCGCAATTATTTCCTCCCCCGCAATTATTCCCCCCCGCAATTATTCCCCCTGCAATTATTTCCCCCCCGCAATTATTCCCCCCGCAATTATTTCCCCCCCGCAATTTATTTCCCCCCCGCAATTTACCCCCCGCAATTATTTCCCCCACCCCGCAAATTTAGTCCCACTCCCCTGCAATTTCCCCCCCCCCGCAATTTCACCCCGCCCCCCCACCTGCAAAATTTCCTCTAAATGCAATTTATATCCACGATGTAAATTTTATCCCCTGCAATATTCCCCCCCGGAAAAGATTCCACTTTCGTACAGACCCCCACCCAATCTAAATAATCCTCATCTCCAGACCCCTATCTGATATCTCCCGTTAACTGACCCCCATCTAATACCCTCACTATCAACAGACCCAGGAGCAGACCCCCATCTAATTATCCCCATCCCCCTGTTACAAGACAATCGATCTAGATACCCACCCCCAGGACCGAGTCCCATCTAGATACCCCCCGAACAGAATCCCATCTAGATACCCCCCCACCAGGACAGAGTCCCATCTAGATACCCCTCCAGGACCGAGTCCCATCGAGATACCGCCCCCCCCCCAGGAACAGATTCCGATCTCGATACCGCCCCCCCCCCCAGGACCGAGTCCCATCTAATTATACTCTTATAATACCCCTGTTACAAATACATCCCCGGGGACAGACCCCCATCTAAATACATGCCTGGGGACAGTCCCCCATCTAAGTACATTCCCGGGGTCAGTCCCCCATCTAAATACATGCCCGGGGACAGACCCCCATCTAAATACATCACCGGGCACAGACCCACCATTTGATACCCCACCCGGGGACAGACCCCCATCTAAATACATCCCCGGGGACAGACCACCATCTAAATACATCCCCGGGGACAGACCCCCATCTAATTATACCCTTATAATACCCCTATTACAAATACCTGACTGGAACAGACCCCCATCTAAATACCTGCCCCCTGGTCCGGGACAGACCCCCATCTAAATATTAACCCCGGGGACAGCCCCCCATCTAAATACATCCCTGGGGACAGACCGCCATGTAAATACAACCCCGGGGACAGACCCCCATCCAATTATACCCTTATAATACCCCCATCTAAATACCACCGCCCCCCCCCCCTACCGGGGACAGACCACCATTCACATACCCACCCGGGGACAGACCGCCATCTAAATACTAACCCTGGGGACAGACCCCGATCTAAATAGATCCCCGGGGACAGACCCCCATTTGGCTAGCCCACCCGGGAACAGAACCCCATCTAACTATCCCCCCCGGGGACCGACCCCCATCTAAATACTAACCCCGGGGACAGACCCCCATCTAGGGTGGCACAGTGGCGCAGTGGTTAGCACCGCAGCCTCACAGCTTCAGTGACCCGGGTTCGATTCCGGGTAATGCCTGTGTGGAGTTTGCAAGTTCTCCATGTGTCTGCGTGGGTTATCTCCGGGTGCTCCGGTTTCCTTCCACAAGCCAAAAGACTTGCAGGTTGATAGGTAAATTGGCCATTATAAATTGTCACTAGTATAGCTAGGTGGTAGGGAAATATAGGGACAGGTGGGGATGTTTGGTAGGAATATGGGTTTAGTGTAGGATTAGTATAAATGGGTGGTTGATGTTCGGCACAGACTCGGTGGGCCGAAGGGCCTGTTTCAGTGCTGTATCTCTAATATAAATCTAATCATCTAAATACCCCTCCGGGGACAGACCCCCATCTAAATATGCAGAGACAGAAAGAGTTGGAGGGGCAGAGATACAAATTAGGATGTGTTCACAGAATAGAGAGGGGTGTCCCAGGACAGGTGGGAGGCGAAATGCAGAGATAATCTTGCAGGAAAGGAGGAGCAGGGATGGAAAGATTCAGGGATTTGGAAGTGAGTGAGAGAAGAAATGGAGTGAGAGAGAGAGAGACAGATAAAGATGCAGAGAGCTGCTATCACTGACACTAGGAGAGAGACAGAGGGACGGAGGTTTAGATATGAAGGCATAGAGAGGGCTGTTGAGAGGGACAAACTTGGAGACAGAAAGAGATTGTTCAGTTGGATGAAGAGAATAAAGCAAGATATATTAACTTGATTTAATCCTTCACTGCTGTGTACACAAACATATTTCAGATAGGTATGGAGAGAAATAAAACATCGGGAGAAGGAGGAAAGCAGATGAAGTTAGGGCCCAGGCGGACACTTTTGATGATCCAGAAGGAATAGCCACCATTTTAAATATTCAGCCACCTAATCCACTGTGGGAACCATCACACCCTCATGATATTGGTTGTGGAAATTTCATGCTGGCTTATTGGTTAATTTTTAAACCTGTGATTGATAGGTTCTTGTTAACCAAAGGTATTAAGAGATTAAGGGGCAGAGGCAGTATATATGCTGTAAGATTGATCACAGATCAGCCATGATCTCATTGAATGCTGGAACAGATTTGTGGGGTTAAATTGCATCCTCCTCTTCCAATATCCCCTGTTAAATATCCTTCTTTCTCTGTCAGTCACCCTGTCATTCTATGTCTCTCTGTTTCTCTCTTTCTGTCTCTCTCTCTGTCTCTTTCAGACAGTGGAGAGCGAGATTCACTCTGTATCCACCCCATGATGTTCCTGCCCTGGGAGTGTGTGATGGGACAGCGTGGAGGGAAATATACTCTGTGTCAAACCCAACATTTTGCTCAGCTTGGGAATGTTTAATGGGACAGTGTAGCTGGAGATTTACTCTATATCCCTGGAATTTAGAAGGTTATGGGGTGATATGATGAATGTTTTCAAGAACTTGGAAGCAAAGTCTAAAAATCTAAATTTAATCTCAAAACCTTTCAGGAGTGAAATGAAGAAACACTTCAACACACCAGGTGTGGTATCAGTTTGGAACGCTCTTCCACAACAGCAATTGATGCTGAGACACTTGTAAATTTTTAAATCTGAGAATGATAGATTTTTTTAACCAGCGGTATTAAGAGATAAAGGGCAAAGGAGGGATATATGGTGTTAGTTAGATCACAGTTTAGCCCTGATCTCTTTGAATGCTGGAACAGGGTTGAGGGGTTAAATTGCCTCCTCATCTTCCTATGTCTGATGTTAAATATCATTCTTTCACTCTCAGTCACCTGTCTGTCTGTATCTCCCTCTATTTCTCTCATTCTCTCTCTCTCTCTCTGTCTGTTTCGTACAGTGTAGAGTGAGATTCACTCTGTTTCCACCCCATGATGTTCCTGTCCTGGGACTGTTGGATGGGACAGTGTAGAAGGAGCATTACTCTGTATCTAATCCGTGCTGTACCTGTCTGGGGAATGTTGATGGGAGAGTGGAAACAGAAAGGTCTGGGACCAGGGTCCTCATGTGGAGGACTGAATGGTGCCTCCTAATTGACTCGTGAGCAATATTGGTGCTCCAGGGATTAAAGGGACAGTGGCTGAGTGGATACGACATTGGCTGAGAGAGTGGACAATGGTTGTTTCAGACTGGAGGGTGGTATACAGTGGAGGTTTATATCAGGACCACTGCTCTTTTTGATATATACTAATGACTTGGACTTGTGATTACAGGGCATAACTTAAATGTTTGCCAATGTTTGTGTCATCTGCAATGTAATAAACAGGGAAGGGACTGGTAGCAGACTTCAGGAGGATAGAGGCAGTCTGGTGAAATGGAACACACATGAGCAAATGAATTTGGAGCAGGAGTAGGCCATTCGGCCCCTCGAGTCTGCTCTCCCATTCAATGGCGGGTCTGATTGTGAACTCAACTCCACTTTCCTGTCTGTGTCCCATAACCCTTGACTCCTAACTGATCAAAAATCTATCTAACTCAGCCTTGAATATATTCAATGATCCAGCCTCCACTGGTCTCTGGGGAAGAGAATTCCACTGACTGGCCCCCGTCTGAAAGAGACACATTTCTCCTGATCTCAGTTTTAAATGGGAGGTCCCTAATTTTTAAACTGTGTCCCCTAGTTCGAGTCTCCCCAACGAGGGGAAACATCCTCTCAGCATCCACCCTGTCCAGTCCCCTCGGGAGCTGAGATGTTTCACTCAGATCACCTCTCATTCTTCTAAACTGCAGTGGGTATAGTCCCAAACTGTTCAACCTTTCCTCATAAGATAACCCCTTCATCCCGGGAAACAGCCCAGTGAACCTTCTCTGAACTACTTCGAATGCAATTATATAATTTCTTCAGTAAGGAGACCAAAGGTGTCTACAAACCTGAAGACGTCGTCTAACTTATGCCCTGTACAGCTGGAACAACACTTCCCGACTTTGATATTCTATTCACCTTGTAATAAACAACAACATTCCATTTGCCTTCCGAATCACTTGCTGTCGCTGCACGGTAACATTTTGTGATTCATGTACCATGACACCCAAATCCCTCTGGACCGTACAGTTCTGCAGTCTCTCTCCATTTCAATAATATACTGATTTTTATTCTTCCTGCCAAAGTGGACAAGCTCTCATTTTCCCACATTGTACTCCATCTCCCAATATTTTGCTCACTCACTTAACCTATGGAAATCTCTTTGCAGACACTTTATGGCCTCTTGACAGCTTACTATCCATTGGACAAACGCAGGGCAGGTTAACTTCAATGCTGAGAAATGTGAAGTGATGCATTTTGGAAGGAAGACTGATTGATATAAACTAAATGGTACAATGTTAGAATGGGTGACAGGACAGAGAGATCTGGGATTTCATCAATGTTACCTGTTCAACCCAAAAGCTCAATTTGGGGCTTGGAATCTGTGAGTTGAATTTAGCTTCATCCTGAAAAGTGTTAGCAAACGTGTTGGGAAATGTGTCAAAAGCTGTTTCCATTCAGACATTCCTGCATTGTGGAAGTGTGAGCTATCTTTTCAGAGACAGGAAATAGAGTTGCTTGAATGGACCTGCAGGTTTTGGTTGATGCAATAAGGTGAGAATTTGAATTGTGTCCCTTCCAGATACACAGAATTGAAGGTATTTACAGAACACCACATGAAGTAGTTTACCAATGTCTGACAAACTTCAAAGACTTCAAACACATGGAAGAAGAGGAGAAGGGAACAATATACAAAGCCTCAGTCAGTCACACAACAGTAGGAGGAAAATTAATCTCTTTTTATGGGTTTTAATTTGATGTCCTGAGCTGATGATTGAAAAAGCAGGAGTTCAAACCCCACACTGGGCTGTTGTGAATTTGAATTCTGTTTTTTCTAAAAATAAACATAAATCTGGAATGAAAAAACCTCTGGGATGGAATGATTCACCCCTGTCTCCTAGCGCAAAGCCCGTGTGTCTCAGTTTTGCTGTACTTATTAACGATTTAAGATGATGTGGTCGAATGCCACATAGCCAAGTTTACCAATGACACAAACATAGGCAGCATTGTCAGCAGTGTAGCTGGAAGCATAACATTGCAAAGAGATATCTGAAGTGAATGGACAAAACTGTGGTAGATAGATTTCCATGTCAGTAAAAAAGACGAGAACGGAGTACTTTATAAATGGTGAAAAGATAGAAACACCGGAGGTCCAAAGAGACTTGAGGGGTTTGTGTCCATTTGAGTGCAGTGTAAATTTACCAGAATGATAACTGGACTCCAAGGGTTAATTTACGAGGTGATATTACACAAACTGGGAACTTATTCCCTGGAAATTAGGAGGATCAAGGTGATTTGATAAAAACTGTTGAGATATTAAGGGGAACTGATCGGGTACTTTGCGAGAAACTATTTCGGCTGCTTTGGAGTACAGCAACAGGAGTAGGCCAGTCAGCCCATCGAGCCTGCTCCGCCATTCAATACTATCATGGCTTATCATCCATTTCAATGTGTTTTTCCCAGATTATCCTCATACCCTTTATGTCATGTGTATTTAGAAATCTGTCAATCTCTGCTTTAAGCATACTCAATGACTGAGCTTCCACAGCCCTCTGGGATAGAGAATTCCTAAGATTCACAACCCTCTGAGTAATGGCATTTCTCCTCATCTCTGTCCCAAGTGGCTTCACCCTTATTTTGAAATTGTACCCCCAGGTTCTAGACTCCTCAACCAGGAGAAACATCTTACCTGCATCTACCCTGTCTATCTGCAACGTTATCCCAGGGTCCCCACACAGCCTGTCTCTCTGTCCCCTGCTTCTAAAGTGTCTCAGGGTTTCCTGGCACTTTCTATCTCTCTGCTTCTGTCTCTATCCCTCACTATCTCTCTGTTCTCTCTCCATTTCTATCTCTCCCGATATCTCTGTTACTCTACCTCTGTTCCTCTCTCTCTCTCTGTCGATCACTCTCTCCCACCATGTTGGTTATCATTGGGCGTCGAGTTAAATCACAGACAAAATAAACACTTCACCTGTCTGCCCCGTAATAAATAGCAACATTTGTGGATGATTTATGTCTGTATTCAGACAAGATGGACAGGAGTGTATATTATATGATGGGATGCTGCTCATCGATTTACTCTAGAAGTGACGGAAAAACAACTTCAAAAGAATTATTCACAAGTCTAGTCCAACTTCACGACAGAGTTGACCCGATAAGGTAATAAATGCCAAAAGTCTGGAGTTTTTCGGAGTACGTTAAGCTTTACTCTGTCTGGCTTTCAGAAATTAAACATGACACATGCACTGCAAGATTAAAGATTATACATAGGTTAGGTAACATAGAATTTTGGACGGACTAACAAGGCTAGGGAATATCCAAAGAATGGCAGGACCAGAGGAAGTACCGAGCGTCAGAGGGATCTTAGTGTAATTGTCCATAGATCACTGAAGGCTGCAGCGCAGGTAGACAAGGTGGTTAGGAAGATATATGGGATACTTGCCTTTATTAGTTGAGGCATAGAATATAAGAACAGGGAGGTTATGATGGAGCTATATAAAACACTGGTTAGGCCACAGCTGGAGTGCTGTGTACAGTTCTGGGCACCACACTAAAGGAAGGATGTGATTGCACTGGAGAGGATGCAGAGGAGATTGACCAGGATGTTGCCTGGGCTGGAGCATTTCAGCTATGAAGAGAGACTGAAACGGCTGGAGTTGTTTACCTCAGAGCAGAGAAGGCTGAGGGGGGACCTGATTGAGGTGTACAAAATAATGGGGGGCATTGATTGGTTAGATAGGAAGAAACTTTTTCCCTTAGCAGAGGGGTCAATAACCAGGGGGCATAGATTGAAGGTAAGGGGCAGGAGGTTTAGAGGGGATTTGAGTAAAAGATTTTTCACCCGGAAGCTTATTGTGTGATTTGATGAAGGTTTACAAAATAATAAGGGAAATTGATAGGGTGGACTGAGAGTAACTATTTCCACTGGCTGCGGAGTCAGGAACTTGGGGCACAATCTAAAAATATAAAGAGTGGCCACTTTGACTTCATCCCATCGTGTCGTATGTACATTCTCACATACAGCAGGTATAGCAGCACATATATAACAGGATAGCAGGTATAACTGTAGTCATAGTATTCAGCTGAAAATTGATCACTTACATTGTTTTTTCAGTCCATATTTACAGTACACACGGTACCTTACTGTTGTAATCAAGTCATGTAGTATCTATTCATCCCACTGGGGCAAAATGTCACTGGCTCAACATTCTCACCAAATACTAAAGCATTCCACAATGCAAGACTCACAAATTCAGCACAAGTTTCCTTTTCTGTGTCTCACTGGTCAATTCTGATTCTCTGAGGGATTACTGATGCTTATCCTCCACATGAGCAGTCGTCCTAATCCCGTGTGCCTGTCCTGCTCCCAAACCCGGCATCCGCTTATGTTTAGGCAAGTGATACAGGAGCGTCTTAGTGACTGAGGCAGGTGAGTCTTGAGGCTGAGCCGGGGACAGTGAGTGACCCGGGTGAATCCGACACTCCAGGGACAGTTTAAACGGAGCTTTACTCTGTATCTCATCCGTGCTGCACCTTCATGGCGGCACAGTGGCGCAGTGGTTTGCACCGCAGCCTCACAGCTCCAGTGACCCGGATTCAATTCTGGGTACTGCCTGTGTTGAGTTTGCAAGTTCTCCCTGTGTCTGCGTGGGTTTCCTCCGGGTGCTCCGGTTTCCTGGAAAGACTTGCAGGTTGATAGATTAATTGGCCATTATAAATTGCCCCTAGTATAGATAGGTGGTAGGGAAATATAGGGACAGGTGGGGATGTGGTAAGAAACATGGAATTAGTGAAGTGTTAGTATAAATGGGTGGTTGATGGTCGGCACAGACTCGGTGGGCCGAAGGGCCTGTTTCAGTGCTTTATCTCTAAAACTAAAAACTTCTCTGAGAGTGTTCGATGGGGCAGTGCAGACAAAGAGAGTTATTCCTTACCCATTTTAAATCTGGAGAAGTGAATGCCCAAGAGATTGTTTTAAATGTGATGAGGGTTTCTGCCTCCACCATCCTTTAGTGTCATAGAGAGATACAGCACTTGTACAGGCCCTTCGGCCTGCCCAGTCTGTGCCGGCCATCAACCACCCATTTTATACTTATCCTTTCAGGCAGTGAGTTCCAGACATCCACCAGCCACTGGGCGAAGCAACTATTGATGTGTTTCGTTCAGTTGTGTTTGATGTCAATGTTTCCCCAGGATGTTGACGCTGGGGGATTCAGTGATGGGATAATGCTTTGAATGCCAAGGGGAGGTGGTTGGATTCTCTCTTGTTGCAGATGGTCATTGCCTGCCACTTGTGTGATGTGAATGTTACTTGCCACTGGTCGGCCTAAACCTGAATGTTGTTTGGGTCTTGGTGCATGTGGCTATGGATTGCTTTATTATCTGAGGCAAAATACTGTGGATGCTGGAAATCTGGAAAGCATCGAGCTGAATCTCTAACTCTCTTTCTTTCTCCGCAGATGCTGCTTGACCTGCTCAGTATTTCCAGCATTCTCTCCTGGGACCTCAGCTGAAGATGGTTGAGCCTTGGACACTACCCTGAGGAACTCCTGCGGTGATGGACTGAGATGATTGACCTCCAACAACCACAACCATCTCGGCATGACGTCAACCAGCGGATTCCCACTGACTTCAGTTTTACTCGGGCTCCTCGATGTCACACTCGGTCAAACGCTGCCTTGATGTTAAGGTCAGTCTCTCTTCCCAGTAGCAGACAGGAGTGAATCGTTCCCTTTGACCCGTTGTACACTGAACAAGCTGTGTTACTTCACAGCCTGATACAGCACTGCACACAGCCGATTAATGTAGCCCATCAAACACTCCCAGAGCAGGTTCAGCACAGATTAGAAATAGAGTATAGTACAGAGAGAGGACTGGAGAGAGGGACAAAGTTGGAGAGAGAGTGATTCTTGAGGTGGATGAAAAGGATAATGTATGATATATTAATTTGATGTAATCCTTCACTGCTGTGCACACAAACAGAAAGAGATCGATATGGAGAGAAGAAAACATCGGCAGAGGGGGAAATGTAGATGAAGTTGGGGCCCAGGCAGATACGTTTGATGTTCCAGAAGGAACAGCATCCATTTTAAACATCCAGCAAGCTATTCCACTGTGGGAACCATCACACCCTCATGATATTTGTTGTGCAAATTTCTTGCTGGCATATTGTTTAATTTTTAAAGCTGTGATTGATAGATTCTTGCTAACCAAAGGTATTAAGAGATAAGGGGCAAAGGCAGTGTGATAACAACTGGCTATGCCTCTCATTCTCTCCATGTTTCCCGCACTCTGCTGCATCTTTCTCCGTACTGGTGCTCTCATTTAGAGAGACCTCATTCTCAATGCAAATGACTGCTGCACATTTCATTCCACCCTCAATTTTACAGCACTGCCCAAAACACCAGCATTATTCGGGAATTATACCGGCTTCAAGCTCCGTACTTTACTTCCAGGCCTTAATTCCAGGCCTTCAGGAGAGCTTCACACACAATGAATTCAATTCTAAAATGCAGTCACTGTTACAATGCAGGGAATTCTGCAGGCAAGCTGCGCACAGCAAGATCCCAGAAATGGTGAAACTTCAAAATTCAGTTTACCAAGGTTTTGAGTTGATTTCTTTCTCTCTCTCACTCTCTCTGTTTTTCTCCATCTTTCACTTCCTTCCCTCCCTCAGCCACACTCCGCCAGTCGCTCTCTCTCTCTCTGTTTAACCTGCCACCTCCAGCTGTTTCTCACTCTCCCTCTTTTTCTCTCCATCTGTTTCTGCCTCAGTGTTGTATTGCAGAAATTGATGCAGGGAATGTATGCACAGCAGGATCCCACAATGTGATCATAACCAGATATCCCATCACAGTCCTCAGAAAATGCTAAACTCCATCTTTAAACTTATAACAAGTCTTTATACAGCTTCACGTTCAGCTCTTGTAATTATTGTAAAATTCTTGTAAAAACACAGAGAAATCCACACTCAGCATCAGGAAGCTGAATTTTAAAGTGTCCTCATTGTTGTCATGTAGGAAAGCTGCAGCGCATTAGATGCACAGCAAGATCCCACAGGCTGCAATATGATAATAGCCAGATTTCAGCCCCCAGAAAGGGAGAAACTCCCTCTTGAAACTGGGAACAAGCTGTTGATTCTGTCTCACCATTTCAAATAACGACAAATCACATTGCTGTGTGTGGCATGTTTTTTTATTGATGAAAGCTTTAAATGGAGAAGGTGAGTGTGAAACCGAGACAGAGAAGTGAAAGCATGGGGGAAGATAGAGACACAGGGAAAGAATGTGGAGACAGAGAGAAAGCTAAACTCACAACTACAGTAAAATGAATTAAAATGGGTACCGTGCATCTTATTTCACTGTCAGCTTCCGAGCATTGCCCAAAACAGCAGCAAACCTCACAGACAGGGATGGAAGGAGCAACTGGCAAATGGGACTCCCTCCTGGGGCTGTTCCTTTAACCCCAGGCTTTCAACCAGTTTAAAATTATAGGGCCCCAATCCGACAGGAACTAGTTAACCCAGGGCCCCAGAGAGGAAATTAAACCTCAGGCTAATGAAATGACACAACTCACGTGGGGCCTTTGGGTGCAGCCTGTGGACAAGGCCTCAGTCCGTCCCCTCTGGAGGAAGCTCCTGTCCAAGGATTCCTCGTCCCAGACTTTCCCTCTTTTCATCTTCACCGTGCATTTTTCAGAATGAAATTCCGAAGGCAAGACGGAGAGAGAGAAAATTGATTAAAAGGCATTGTTAAACAAAACAGCACAGCAAGAGCCCAGGAATTGCCCTCGGTTACACAGACACTCTCTCATCGACACCCAAATGCAAACAAATCACAGTTAATAAACCAAAGGATAAAAGGATTGTGACAGCAATGTGTGTGTGTGTGTGTGTCTGTCTGTCTCTCTATCTCTCGCTCTCCTGTCTCTGTATCTCTCTCTGTTCCTATCTCATTCGTCCCCTGTCTCTCTGTCTCTGTCCAGATCTGTTTTTGTCCCTCTATCTCATATGTAATGTTGACTGCAAATAGCTGTGAAATATTTGTGTCTCACCATTTAAAACAACAACAATCACACTGATGTGTGTGTTTTTAACTGCTAAAGGTTTAAATGGAGAGACCGAGGGAAAGGAAAGCTGCAGAGAGATAGAGAGAGAAATCGAAACTCAGAACTTCAGTCAAATGAACTGAAATGAATCGGCAACATTTGACTTTCTGTGAATTGATTGTTAAAGTGCTCGTCACTATTGCAATGTTGGAAACACTGCATGCCATTTGTGTACAGCAATATCCCACAATTTCATTTCACCCTCAAATTCACGACACTGCCCAAAACACCAACATTACTCGGGAATTATACGGGCTTCAAGCTTAGGACTTTAATTCCAGGGCTTCAGATAATGCAAATATGCAGATAATCTGTTTTAGTGCACAGCAAGATCCCAGAAATGGTGACAGTTCAATATTCAGTGTAACAAGCTTTGAGTGTGGATTTCTCTCTCTCTCTCTCTCTTCCTCCATCTTTCTCTGCCTTCCCTCCCTCACACCCACTCCGCCTGTCTCTCTTTCTCTCTCTCTCTGTTTAACCTGCCACCTCCAGCTGTTTCTCACTCTCCATCTTTTTCTCTCCATCTGTTTCTGCCTCAGTGGTGTAATGTAGGAATTGGTGCAGGGAATGTATGCACAGCAGGATCCCACAATGTGATCATCGCCAAATATCCCATCACAGTCCTCAGAAAATGCCAAACTCCATCTTTAAACTTCTAACAAGTCTTCATCCAGCTTCACGTACAGTTCTTGTAATTATTGTAAAAACACAAAGAAATCCACACTCAGACCCTCAGGAAACTGAATTTTAAACTGTTGTCATGGAGGAAATGCTGCAGGGCACTAGATGCACAGCACGATCCCACAAGCAGCAATGTGATAATAGCCAGATTTCAGTCCCCAGAAAGAGCGAATCCCTCTTGAAACTGGGAACAAGCTGCTTATTCTGTCTCACCATTTCAAATAACGACAAATCGCATTGCTGTGTGTGGCATGCTTTTTATTTATTCAAGGTTTAAATGGAGAATGCGAGTGTGAAACAGATTCAGAAAAGAGAAAGCATGGGAGGGAGATAGAGACACAGGGAACGAATGTGGAGACAAAGAGAAAGCTAACCTCTCTGGGTCCTCTCTGGGTTCTAAGATGGAAGTGCAGCCTGTGGACGCCAGCAGTTCAGGACCACCACCCCCACGCCCCCCCCCACCTCCGACCCCAGGCCAATCAGCGGTCCAGGGGAGACGGGAGTTCCCGACTCCGGAAATCCAGCCGGAGCCGCGACTGGAGGCGGAGAGAGAAGGCCATCTCCCGTTCCGCCAGCACCCACAGGCCCAGCAGATGGGATAGCATTCTCGGTTATAACCAGGTCGAGTGTCTCCTGGTTGGTGGTGGACTCCAGCTTGGAGGACCGACCCTCTGGTGCCTCGCCCTCCACTCCACTCAGGGCATCCTACCCAGTGGCAGAATGGGCGGCGTCCCCAAGCTCCCCCACCACAAGCAGGGCTCCACTGGCTTCCCCTGAAGGGGCCACATGTCCAGGTGTCTCCCCCTCCCCTCCATCCTGAGGAACAGGGAGCTCCTGCCCAAACTTTACAGCCTTGATGCTGGTGGTTGTGGTCGGGGGAACCCTGAGGACCCGAAACAGGAGACGGCTCCCCTCCAACAGATGGACCCTGCACCTCAGGGCCCCTTGTTACATCTGTGGAGGGGTGCCATCTCCTCTTTTGCCCACTTGGGCGCGGAGGCTCGGAGACCTCCATGTCATCAGAGGTCTCCGCCTCCGCACCCTCCTTTATTTTTTAGTCACCCTGTGCCTGAGCCCAGCCCTGGGACAGGTGGAGTCCGTGGGAATGGGCTTTGGGCTGAGTTCAGGCTCGGGTTGTGTCAATGTGACCAGGGGATGCGCCTCTTGATGTTTCTTTTTCCTCCACTTCTTCCTTCCACTCAGACGGGCAATCCTCTCCCCGCCGGAGGCTGTGAAAACCACAGCCTCCAGAACTGACTGAGCGGTGTCTGTTGGATGTATAGGGGGCGTGGAAGGAGGTGCTGTGGAACCACCCTGGGCCGCCGAGGTGGAGTTGGCGGCCGGGAGGTTGGGGCAGTTCGTGCGAACATGCCCCATCCCCTTGCAGACATGGCAACATGCCCATTCCGAGGTCCAGAAGAAGCGGTTGGCCGTCCCTTCGAACTCTACATTGAAGTGGGCATCTGTGACCTCCTGCCACACCAGCTGCATGAATAGCTGGCGGCGGAAGGAGTACACATGCCGGAGGCTGTTCTCCCGAAGACCGAGCGGGACTGGGGTGAGCCCCGTCTTTACTTCCCCCAGCTAGTGCAGGTGGCGAAGTACGAGCCCACTAAGAATGAAGGGCGGGCCGTTGGATAAAATGACCCTTTGCGCAGTGGCCTCCAGGGGATCCACTGGCAGAAAGGTCCCGCCCATGGTGAGTCCCTTGCTCAGAACCAGGGACTCAGCCCGCTCGGTCTTCTGGAAAAACACTGCCTTCCCATACATTTTAGAGGCTGCAAAAATGGCCGAAGGGCCGACAACCTCGGCCTTGCCTTAACACATGCCTCTATCGTCATGTTCGGATGGACGTAGCTTTTGACCCCATGCTTTGCTGTTATTAGTGCAAACAGTGACGGGAATTGAGGTGCAGCTGCAGCAGCATACTTGCGAGACGGCCCCGGACAGAGGGACTTGCCATGGGACACAGAGCCACGCCCACACTTAAGAAGTAAACTAACAGCTTTTAAACGTAAGCAATATGATGGGACGGGTAGGGGTAGTGGGTAATAGGGGTGCGAAGGAAAAGGACAAGGAGAGGAGAGGACAGACAGCTGAGTGATGGGAGGGAGAGATGAGCTGTGAGGATGTTTCGGTGGTTTGGTGGTTGGAACACCTTACTTCAGCGTTCACAGTCCTGTCCTCCAGTTAGGGGCGTGTTCTTCGCCCGGGTCGGCTAGAGCCGCCCGGTTCTCTCCTTTCCGCTTTTCTGTCAAGACTTTCTTCACCCGGGCAGCTCCAGCGGTCCCGAGCCACCCAGTTGGGGGTGGGGAGGGAGCCCCTTTTGTGCAGGATGGCAGATAAACACAGGAGCAATACAAGGGCTCCCTATAGAATTTGGCAGCCCCACCCCTGGATCCTCTGGAGCCTTCTCCCTCCCCCAACAGTCCAAACAACAACCAGTTCTCTCGTGCTCCAACACCCACCTCTCCAAAATTACTTGCAGTTCTCCTTTGTCCTTGTAAAAGTACAACAGTTGCACAGTTGAAGCAGTAAATACAGCTCTCTCCACTCCACTGTTTCCTCTGCAGTTCCAGCTTGCTCATGTGCAGCTGATTAGACTAATCGTACAGAGGAAGTGCTCCAAATTGCCCAGCCAATCCCAGTGCTGTACCTGTCCTGGGAGTGTTTGTTGGGGACAGCAGAGAGGGAGCTTTACACTGTATCTAACCCCGTACTGTACCTGTCCTGGGGAGTGTTTGATGGGAGACAGTGTCGAGGGAGCTTTACTGTGCATCTAACCCCCAGTGTTGTACCTGTCCTGGGGTGTGTTTGATGGGGGACAGTGTAGAGAGAGCTTTACTCTGTATCGAACATTGACCCAGACACAGAAAGCAGAGAATAGTTGTGAACGGTTGCTTCTCAGAGTGGGTAGAGATGTACAGCGGTACATCCAATCGTACACATCAAGCTCCCACAAACAGCAATGTGATAATGAGCAGAATCTTGTTTTAGTGATTTTGGTTGTGTTATAAATATTGGCCAGGACACCAGAGAGAAGTTCATTGAGCCCACACGGGCACGATGGGTGACTGGCCTCTTTCTGTGCTGGAGCAGTCTGTGATTCAGTGAGTTCACAGCAGACAGTCCTCGATCATATTTCAAAACTATTTCCTCCGGTTTGTGATTCTCCCTCTTCGCTTAACCCTTGGAGTCCAGGTATCATTCTACTCTCTTTATACCATCCAATATTTCACACTCCTCCTTAACCACAATGTCTGTATCATCCCACTCTTTTATGACTATTTCACAATATTGTTGCTCCTGTGATTCAAGGGGCAGTGACAGAGGGGTTACAACATTGGGTAAGAGACAGAACAAAGAGAGTTGTGGTGAACGGTTGTTTCCGACTGGAGGGAGGTATAGAGTGGTGTCACCCAGAGGTTTGTATTGGGACCACTTCTGTTTTTGATGTCTATTAATGACCTGACTTGTGTTTACAGAGCAGAACTTCAAAGTTTGCAGACGACACAAAACTTTGGAAATGTAGTAAAGAGGGAAGAGAATAGTATCAGACTTCAGGAACTATTGGCAGTCTGGTGAATTGGACAGACACATGGCAGGTTAACTTCAATGCTGAGAAATGTGAAGTGATGGATTTTGGAAGGAAGATGTGGGAGAGGCAATCTAAACTAAATGGTACAATGTTAAAATGGGTGCAGGAACAGAGAGACCTTCCACATACAGGAGCTGACAGTCTCTCTCTCTCTCTCTCTCTCTCTCTCTCTCCCCATTTAACTCTCTCTCTTTCTATTTCAACACCGATCCTGACTTTTCTCGGAAGCCTTCTTGGTTGAATAGTACCCTGAAATGTATCAGGCTCACTGTTGCAAGGAACAAGTCACATTTCTGTGGTATTTTCTACATCTTACTGATTCAATTTGGAGCTTGGATTGTGTCAGGTAAATGTGGTTTCTCATTCAGACATTCCTGCATTGTGGAACTGTCAGTTATCTGTGCAGGGACAGGATATCGGGGTGTTTGAATGCAGTTGAAGGTTTTGGTTGCTTGAATAGGGTGTGAATTCGATTGTGGATTGCATCCCTGAAGGTCTTTAAGCCGATGTCGTGAGATAATGAAGTGGTTTACCAATGTCTGAATAGCATCAAAGTCTTTCGAAACATGAAAGAACAAGATTGGGGACAATATACAAAAGCTGCGACCGTCAGGCAACAACTGTCGGAAGGTAAATGTCTTTTACAGTTTGTAATCTGAAAGCCTGAGCTACTGACTGAAAAAGCAGGAGTTCAAATCCAACATTGGGCTCTTGTGAATATGAATTTCTCTGAAAATAAAAAATAAATCTGGAATAATAAATCCTCCAAGATGAAATGATTCTCTCTCACTGCTCTGACACTGATTTACCTTCAAGTAACTTTTTCCACTCCACTTTTTCTAAATCACCTTCCAACGGCCCAGCTTCATTCCCTGAAACTAAGTATAAAACTGATCCATCTCTTGTTGGCCTTGCCAAGTACTGGTCTGAAAAAGTTCCATTGAATGCATGTTTAGAATTCTGCATCCTCAATACCTTTTACACTCGTCTCAGTTATCTATGCATTGGTTAGGTCTGCACTAGACCCTGTCTCTGTTGAGATTACACATGGCCCTGTCTCTGCTCTAAAAATGTCTTAAAGAATGGAGAGAAAACCCTCCAATTTATACACAAGATTCTATGAAATAGGAGCAGGAGTAGGCCATTCAGCCCATCGAGCCTGTTCAGCTATTCAATACGGTCATGACTGATCTGCTGATCTGATAGTGTTCTGAACTCCACTTTCCTGCCTGCCCCCCATAACCCTTGAGTCCATTGTCGATCATAAATCTATCTAACTCAGCCTTGAATATATTCAATGAACCAAGCTCCACTGCTCCCTGGGGGCGAGAATTCCAAAGTCTAACCAGCCGTGAAGAGGAAAAAAAATCCCTCCTCATCTTTGTCATAAATGGCAGACCCTTTATTTTTAAACTGTGCCCCCTAGTTCTAGACTCCCCCACAAGGGGAACATCCTCCCAGCATCCGCCCTCTAAAGTCCCCTCAGAATCTTGTGTGTTACAATAAGATCACCTCTCATTCTTCTGAACTCCTATGTGTTTAGGCCCAACCTGTTCGAGCATTCCTCATAAGACAACCCCTTCATCCCAGGAATCAGCCAAGTGAACCTTCTCTGAACTGATTCCAATGCATCCAAGCCTGAACATTTCTCCACTTTCAAAGATACCAAACACCTTAATATTTCCCTCTCACTCTGTTTATCCCATCCAATCTTTCACACTCCTCCTCTTTAACTGCAATTTCTGCATCGTTCCCTCTCTTTTTTAAAGACAGATACAAAGTATTCATTATGAACCATGCCCACATCTCCCATCTCCACACACACATTCCCTTTTTGGTCCCTAATACTCTATCCTTAGTTATCCTCTTGCTCTTCATGTATTTATCAAACATCTTTGTGTATTCTATTATTTTACTTGGTAATGCAGTTACAGCCCTCTCTTTGCTCTCCTAATTTGATTTTTAATTTCACCCCTGAAATTTGTAATCTATGCCCATGGTTATTGACCCCTCTGTTAAGGGAAATGGGTCCTTCCTACCCACGCTATCTAACACAGTCATTATTTTATACACCTCAATTAAATCTTCCCTTCAACCTTCTCTGTTCCAAAGAAAACAATTCCAGCCTATCCAATCTTTACACATAGTTAAAATTCTCCATTCCTGACAACATCCTCTGTAAATCTCCTCTGTACCCTCTCTCGTGTGATCACATCCTTCCTGTAATGTGGTGACCAGAACTGGACACAGTACTCTAGCTGTGGTCTAACTAGTGTTTTAGACAGTTCTAACATAACCCCTCAGCTCTTATATTCTGTCCATCGGCCAATAAAGGGAATTATTCCGTAAGCCTTCTTAACCACCTTATCCACCTGTGCTTTTACCCTCAGGAATTAGTGGACAGTCACTCCAAGGCCCCTCTGTTCCCAGACAGAGCGATTGTTTGGTTAGATTGAAAGAGCAAATGGAAAACAAAATAATATGATGTAATCCTTCACTGCAGTATACACAGACATACGAGTGAGAGGCATGGAGTGTGAAACATCGGGGTGGAGGGAGAAAAATAGATGGAGTTGGTAACAAATTGGAAAGGAGTGATAGGCACAAAGAGAGAGGTAAGCTCTGGTAAACTCTCTTGCTGGTAATCTCTCTCCATCTCTATCTCTCTCTTCCCCTCTCTTCGACACTCTGAAGCCCTATTTCTTCTCTGTGTTACTCACTTTCCAAGTCTATCTCTCCCTTTTCTCTCTCAATCATCCTCTGCACACAATCCCAATCTCTCCCTCTTGCTCTCAGGATGGGAAGAGGGAGAAAGAGAAGCAGAGAAAGGGTGTTGCAGGCAGTGAGAGATGAGGAGAAAGAGACAGAGGAACAGTGAGTCTGGCATTGGTAGATAGATATTTACTCTGTATCTAACCCCGTGCTGCAACCTGCCCTGCGAGTATTCGTTGGGGACAGTCTCGGACGGGGGTGGGGGGACTGTCTAAAAATCAAACATTAGTCGAAAGCCCTTTCAAAGATGAAATTTAGAAACTCTTCTACATACAAAGGGTGGTAGAAGTTTGGAACTGACTTCCACAAATGACCACTCTATATCTCTGCAATCTCCTCCATCTCCGCAATCCACCAATATCTGTGATCCTCGAATTCCGGCCTCTTGAGCATCCCCAATTTGTATCGTTCCAACATTGGTGGCCGTGCCTTCAAGCTGCCAACACCCTAACTCTGGAACTCTTTTCCGAAACCTCTCCGTCTCACTAACTCGCTTTCCTCTTTGAAGACGCTCCCTCAAACCAACCTGTTTGACCAAGTTTTTGTACGTCTAGTGTAATATCTCCTAACGTAACTCGGTGTCAACTTTTTATTTGCCTTATTTGTTTGTTGGATGTGTGCGTTACTGGCCAGGCCAGCATTTATTAACCATTCCTAATTGCCCTTGAGAAGGTGGTTTTGAGCCTCCTTCTTGAACCGCTGCAGTCCATGTGGGGTAGGTACTCCCACAGTGCTGTTAGGAAGGGAGCCCCAGGATTTTGACCCAGTAACAGTGAAGGAATGGCGATATAGTTTCAAGTTAGGATGGTGTGAGACTTTAGGTGTTGTGTGCGGACAGTATTTTCAGTGTGCAGTCCATTAAAATTTTTAATTATTTATTTTTTTCAGGTGGTAAGATGTAAAGTTTCTACTACAATCTGCCTGCCTCCCCGTATCTCTTCACTCTTTCTGCGCCTCTCTCCCTCCTTCTCTAAAGCCACTGCTTTACTCTGTATCGAAACTCACACTGTACCTGCCCTGGGCGGTCTCATTATGGTGCTTAAGCAATGAGTTATGCAGTTCCAGCATAACCTCCCTGCTCTTATATACTTTAACAGCCTTGTTGGGAATGTTACTGCAGTTTGAAAATATGAAACACTGATCCAACATTCACCCCTAAAACACTTACACTAACCTCCAAAAAGAGAACTGGGCAGATAATGAGGATTGTTAATGATTGTTACAACTTGCCTCATCCTCTCTCTGTCTTTCCCTCTCATGTCTGTTTCCTCCCATCTTTCTCTCTCTCTCTCCCTCACCCTCTCCCTCTTTCTCTGCCTCTTTCCATGACTCTGTCTCTAACACCATCTCTCTCTCCTTGGACAGAAATGTTTTTATCCATTTCTTGGTTAATTTTGAACCTGTAAATCTTGCCCTTGCTGGGAACGTCACTGCAATTTGAAAATATCAAACACTGTTCAACACTCGCCCCCTAAACTCTCACACTAAATCTCCGATACAGGACTGTGCAGATAATGGGGATTGTTTACTGTGGTTCGGTCAAGGACCCCTCACACACTATATCCAAATTCACCTGCTTCTAAAGTTTGTCAGTGTTTAATAATATATTTTTCAATAATATTAAATGTCACTTCAGTTTGAAAATATCAATCATAGATCCAACACTCACCCCCAAAACACTCACACGAAACCCCTGTTCTTTCCTTTCAAAATTAGTTCTTGCACACAGCCAGTTTCACTTTTTAATTCTATCTTTTGTCAACATTATTGGATATAAAGTTTTTCCTATAATCTCGCCATCCCCTTCTCTCCCTGTCTGTATCTCTCTCTCTGTCTCTGTTTCTCCCTCTGTTTGTCTCTCTCCCTCACTCTCTCACTGTCCCTTTCTCCCTCTGCATCTGCCTCTCTCCCTCTGTATCTGTCTCACTCACTTTCTCCCTGTCTCTCTCTCTCTGCATCTGCCTGCCTCCCTTTCTGTCTGTCTCATTCTGCATTTGCCTGACACCCTTTCTCTCTGTCCCCGTCTGTCTCTGTTTCTCCTTTTTCCTCTCTCATTCCAGCTCCGTCTCTCTCTCTACCTCTGTCTCTGTCCCACTCTGTCTGTGTCTCTCTCCATCTGTGTCTCACTCCCTCCATCTCTCCGTCCCTCTGTCCATGGACAGCAATGATATGAGCCATATGTTTGGTTAATTTTGAATCTTTAACTCTTGCCTTTGTTGGGAATGTCAATACAGTTTGAAAATATCAAACACTCATCTAGCACTCATCCCTAAAACCCTCACATTAAACCCCAAATACTGACTGGGCAGACAATGGGGATTGTTACTGGGGTTCCGTCAACGTCTCATTTCGCTTTCTCTTGTGTCTATCATTGTCTTCCACTTTGTCCCTCTCTCTTCATTTCCCCATTTGTTTCCGTTTCCCTCTCTCCTCTTTCCTTCATCGCCCCCAACTTTCTAAATAGAGAGGGTGCTCCCTCCACTTTATAAATAAAGAGGGAGCTCCCTCCACTTTATACATAGAGAATGCTCTCTCTCCACTTTGTAGATTGAGAGTGTACTCCCTCCAATTTATTCGTAGAGGCGGAGCTCCCTCGACTTGATACATAGAAAGGGAGCTCCCTCTGTTTTATATAGCTGCCGTGGTGGGATTTGAACCCCTGTCCCCAAGCCATCAGTTTGGGCCTCTGGATTACGTGACCATTGATATTATCACGATCCAACTGCCTCCCAAATGGATGCGTACAGTGTCTGTCCCATAATATCAATCACAGTAGTTTCTGGGCTGTAACCCTGAACATGGTCTCGAATCAGAGACTCAAAGTTCACATTTTAACAGGGAAAAGGCAGGAACAGAGTGAAACGGGATTGCTTATTCCCTGGATTCAGTGTCCACTGCAGACAGATCAGTTACATTTACAACAGAAATGCCAGGAGTGAACAAGGTCAATACAATAATATGGAAAATGTAAATGACGCCTTTCATAATTGTAGGATCCGTCCAGCATGAGTACAGATTTCAGGTTTATTCCCGAGAGAGGTCTTACTCAGAAAATGTCATTGATATTGAAATGATTGTGTTTTATCCACCACATTATTTTCATCAGCGTCAAAGCTGCTGATGTAATGTGTTTGTTCAGGTGAGTGTAACTAATAGGAATGATCAGGGGTATAACCATGTCAGTGGAGACTTATCCCCTGTATAAATCAGGACCCATTGGAATGGATCAGCTCAGAGTGCCTGGTGGAGCTGTGGATTCCAGGCAAACAGAAGTCTCTGCTTCTCACAGAAATGGGATATCCAGTAATCCATCAGATGGAACGCATTAATTATCCTGGACTTGCAGCAATTGGAGTTGCTGGTAAGCGAGTATCTCAGCTGTTAATGGTCTAAATCGATTTTAACTGTGCTGCCGTACTCGGTATTATTTCCCTCTGTGTGTGTTCCACAGCCACGTGTTCTTTTCCAGCAATTTACTGATGGAATCTCCTCATTGTCCACTCTTTCATTCTTGTCGGAGTTGTGTTATGTATTTAATGGTATTGTTTTAAGTAACTGTGGCTTTGTTATTGGATTATTATGTGCATTGAATGTATTGGAATGAGGTGTTTCAGTTCGGATCAATAATCAGACCATTAGGACTTTTTAATATTTTCGTGATGTGGATCTAACCAGTCCTGGAATATTTTTATGATTTTTTTTTGATTGATAATGAGACATCTCACAGACTCAGTGTTAAAAGGGGACAGCAGAATGTCCTCCACAATGACGTGGCTCAGTTTAACTGGGATTTCAATGTATTTATTGATTATCACTGTCATCAAATATTATTTCACTCTGTGTGTGTCTGACGCTGCTTCAGAAGTCCGGCTACTGAACTGAGTTTGCTGCTGACACTTTCACTTCTCCTTCTCTGCTTCACTGTGGACCTTCACTGTCACTGCACTACATTGCAAAATAGCAAGTATTGATGTGATGTTTTACTGGTTTTCAGTCTATCAGTTGGAAACAAGAGTCTTTCCATTTATCTGTAGATTATCAGCTGCAGCGCTGATGTTGGTGTTTTATTAATGAAACAATCCCACATTCGAACAGATTACTTTATAATTCCAGGAGAAGGAATTTCAATGATTGTGAGGTTTGTCTTGAAGTAGCTTTCGATCCTGTTTATTCCATGCATTGTAGATGAAGTGAAGAGTGTAGGTGAACAGGAGGAGACTTGAGTGTTCTGTAGATACATTAAATTATTCACAGAGGTTTCACCATTGAACAAACTGACTCTGAGAATAGAATCATTGAACCTGGGGCTGGTGAACAGAACACAGACGCAGAATGTTAGGAATAAATCATAGAAAGCAGCATTAAGTAACAATTTACTGGGTGTGAGTACTCCAGAGAGATAGGGAAGGAGAAAAGGAGCAGGGAGAACGAAACCGAGGGAAAGAGATAAGCAGAAGTAAAGAGAAAGAGAAAGAAGCAGCAGTGTAAATAATTCACTATCATAAAGTGCTGGAATGTCCAGAACAATTCGTGAGAGAAACTGTGAGTTGAATTTATCTGTTGTCAGATTGTGTTCATTTTCCTGTTGGACTTGATCCTCTCTGTTGATTTCTGTCAGCACCTCATTTTGTTTTGTAGAAAGTTACTATTCCTTACTTAGTGACTGAATAAACAGAATAGAATCAGTTCATCACTGATGGTAATTCATTATTTAAATACTACACTTTAAAATCTCTGTGACTGCTGAATTCAACAAAGAGCGAGGCTGATATCAGAAATATATTTACATTTATATTTAATAGCCTGTACAAACTAAATATATTGACTATATTGTCTAAACAATGAACTTTTCTCCAACACCAATAACCACAGTGATTATTGTTTGAATGTATTAATTGAGTTGTATTACTGGGATCTATAGATTAGATTTCCTCTCACACTGCAGTCTGTCCCTGTGAATCTCAGCCTCTCCTCTCACTGTATTGAATCCTCAGTCTCCTCATCAATTGTTTCAGTTTATCCACTTTCCCAAACCATCTGCTCCAGTCTCCCCTCCTGCTCCAACATGTCCTTTCCTGGAATTTAGAAGGTTTTGATGAATGTTTTCAAGATAATAACGGAAACTGAACGGGTGGACAGAGAGTAACAATTCCCACTGGCTGCGGAGTCAGGAACTTGGGGGCATAGTCTAAAAATCTAAACGCAGTCGAAAAACCTTTCAGGGGTGAAATGAAGAAACACTTCAAAACACCAGGTGTGGTATCAGTTTGGAACTCTCTTCCATAAACAGTAATTGATGCTGAGACACTTGTTAGTTTTTAAATCTGAGATTGATAGATTTTTGTTCACCAAAGGTATTAAGGGGCAAAGATAGGTACATTGAGTTAGATCACACATCCGCCATGAGCTCATTGAATGAAAGAAGAGGGTTGAGGGGCCAAATGGCCTCCTCCTCTTCCTCTGTCCAATGACAAATATCTTGCTATCACTCTCTGTGTCTTGGTCTGTGTCTCTCTCATTGTCTCGCTTTCATGCTGTCTGTCTGTCTTTCTCTCATCTCTCAAATATCTGTGGAAATCCACAAACATTAGTCAGCCATTTTAGGCTGTTTCTCGGTGGCCATTTTATGTTCCCACAACACTGGGACATTTATTCCAGAGACGGACTCCTCACCAATGTAAGTGTCGTAATCAAATTGTGACAGAGACACAGACATGGAGACACTGAGAGACGCAGTACTAGAAATGAATTAATCATTCCACTGTGCCCAATACATTGCCATCCACTGTGATTAGGCTGGGTGGCCTGTAATTACACAGTCTATTATTTTCTTCCTTGTTAATCAACAGTACAACATATGCAGTCCTCCAGTTCTCTGGCAGCATGACTATAACCAGAGAAAATTGGAAAATGGTGGTCAGAGCCACTGATATTTCCTCCCTTGTACCTCTTAACAGCCTGAGCCTGGTGAAGTATCAGCTTTCAAAGATGCTTAAGCCCTTCATATTTCCTTTCTCACTGGTTATCCCATTCAATATTTCAAGCCCCTCCTCATGACTACAATGTCTGTGTCGTCCCCTCTTTTGTGGAGACATTCGATATGTATTCATTAAGAACCATGCCCGCATCTTCTGCCTCCACGTTGAGGAGAAAGGAGGAGAGACGATATAAAGTAAAGGATCGAATTCTAAAGGAGGTGCAGGAACAGAAACATCTGGGGGTTATTTGTGTACCAATCACTGAAGGTGGCAGGGCAGGTTCAGAAAGTGGTTAAACGGCAGAAGGGGTCCTGAGATTATAAATAGAGACATTGAATACAAAAGCAAGGAAATTATGACCTTTGTAAAACGCTGGTTTGCCTTCAACTGGAGCATTGTCCAATTCTGGACACCGTACTTTATGAAGAATGTGGGGGCATTGGAGAGGGTGCAGAAAAGATTCACAAGAATGGTTCCAGGGATGAGGGACTTCTGTTACTTGGATAGATTGGAGAAGGTGGGATTGTTCTCTGTGTCTCTCTCTGTCTCTCCCTCCTGCTATCTCTGACACTAAGAGGGAGAGAGGCTTAGATATGCAGATAGAGGGAGTGCTGTTGAGAGGGACAAGGTTGGAGAGACAGAGATTGTTGGGGTGGATTGAAAGGCCCAATCGAAGATCTATTTATTCAATGTATTCACTGTTGTGTACGCAAACAGCGAAACATAGGTATGTCGAGTGAAATATTGGTAGAGTGGGAGATATGTAGATGAAGTTGGGGGCCAGGCGGACAGTTTTGATGATCAGGAAGGAAATCGCTCCATTGCAAACATCCAGCCAGGTATTCCACCATTTGAGCCATCACACCCTCATGATATTGGTGCGGAAATCTTGTAATCCATGCCCATGGTTATTGACCCCTCTGTTAAGGGTAATGTGTTTTTCCTATCAACTCTATCTTGGCCCGTCATTATTTTATACACCTCAATTAAATCTTCCCTTCAACCTTCTTTGTTCCAAAGAAAACAATTCCAGCCTATCCAATCATTACTCATAGTTAAAATTCTCCATTCCTATCAACATCCTCTGTAAATCTCCTCTGTACCCTCTCTCGTGTGATCACATCCTTCCTGTAATGGGGTGACCAGAACTGTACACAGTACTCTAGCTGTGGTCTAGCTAGTGTTTTATAAAGTTCTAGCATAACCTCCCTGCTCTTATATTCTCTACATCAGCCAATAAAGGAAAGAGTTCCGAAGAAAGGTCACTGACCCGAAACGTTAACTCTGCTTCTCTTTTTACAGATGCAGCCAGACCTACTGAGTGGTTCCAGCATTTCCTGTTTTTATTTTAAAGTATTCCGTAAGCCTTCTTAACCACCTGTCCTGTTACCCTCAGGAATCAGTGGACATTCACTCCAAGGCCCCTCTGTCCACAGTCCAAGAGATTGTTCAGTGAGATTGAAAGAGCAAATGTAAAACATAATAATTTGATGCAATCCTTCACTGCAGTAGACACCGACATACGAGCGAGAGGCATGGAGTGTGAACCATCGGGGTAGAGGGAAAAAAATAGATGGAGATGTTAACAAATTGGAAAGGAGTGATAGGCACAGACAGAGAGGTAAGCGCTGGTAAACTCTCTTGCTTATAATCTCTCTCCATGTCTATCTCTCTCTTCCCCTCTCTTCGACACTCTGAAACCTTATTTCTTCTCAGAGAGTGTCAGAGAGTGTCAGAGAGTGTCAGAGAGAGTCTGAGAGAGTCTGAGAGAGTCTGAGAGTGTCAGAGAGTGTCAGAGAGTGTCAGGGAGTTTCTGAGAGTCTCTGAGAGTGTCCAAGTCTATCACTCCCTTTTCGTTCTCTATCTCCCTCTGCACACTATCTCAATCTCTCCCTCTTGCTCTCAGGATGGGAAGAGGGAGAAGGAGAGGCAGAGAAAGGGCATCGCAGGCAGTGAGAAATGAGGAGAAAGAGACAGAGGAACAGCGAGTCTGGCATTGGTAGATGGATCTTTACTCTGTATCTAACACCGTGCGTACCTGCCCTGTGAGTATTCGCTGGGGACAGTCTCGGACGGCGGGGACTGTCTAAAAATCAAAAATTAGTCGAAAGCCCATTCAAAGATGAAATTTAGAAACACTTCTACATACAAAGGGTGGTAGAAGTTTGGAACTGTCTTCCACAAATGACCCCTCCGTATCTCAGCAATCTCCTCCAGCTCCACAATCCACAAATATCTGCGATCCTCTAATTCTGGCCTCTTGAGCATCGTCAATTTGAATGGTCCCACCATTGGTGGCCGTGCCTTCAAGCTGCCAAGACCCTAACACTGGAATTCCTTTCCAAAACCTCTCCGTCTCACTAACTCTCTTTCCTCTTTGAAGACGCTCCCTCCAACCAACCTCTTTCACCAATTTTGTGTTCGTCTCGTCTTACAGCTCCTGAACGACTCCGTGACTACTTTTTATTTGCCTTATTTATTTGTTGGATGCGTGCGTTACTGGCCAGCCCAGCATTTATTACCCATTCCTAATGGCCCTTGTGAAGGTGGTGTTGAGCCTCCTTCTTGAACCAGTGTAGTCCACGTGGGGTAGGTATCCCCACAGTGCTGTTGGGAAGGGAGTTCCAGGATTTTGACCCAGTAACAGTGAATGAATGGCGATATAGTTTCAAGTTAAGATGGTGTGAGACTTTAGTTGCTGTGTGCGGACAGTTTTTTCAGTGCGCAGTCCATTTATATTTTTAATGATTTATTTTTTTCACGTAGTTAGATGTAAAGCTTCTCCTACAATCTGCCTGCCTCCCCGTATCTCCTCACTCTTTCTGCCCGTCGCTACCTCCTTCTCTGAAGCCACTGTTTTACTCTGTATCTAAACTCACACTGTACCTGCCCTGGGAGGTCTCATTATGATGCTTAAGCAATGAGTTGTACACTTCCAGCATAACCTCCCTGCTCTTATATACTTTAACAGCCTTGTTGGGAATGTCACTGCAGTTTGAAAATATGAAACACTGATCCAACATTCACCCCTAAAACACTCACACGAACCTCCAAAAACAGGACTGGGCAGATAATGAGGATTGTTAATGATTGTTACAACTTGTCTCATCCTCTTTCTGTCTCTCCCTCTCATGTCTGTTTCTTCCCTTTTTATCCTTTTTTGATCCTTTTTCAACATTGTTAGATGTAAAGCTTTTCCTTTAATCTCGCCCTCCCTCTCTCTCTGTCTGTCTCTCCCTCTGTCTCTGTTTCTCCCTCTGTTTGTCTCCCTCCCTTTCTCTCTCTCTCTCCCTTTCCCCCTCTGCATCTGTCTCTCTCCCTCTGTATCTGTCTCACTCGCTTTCTCCCTGTCTCTCTCTCTCTGCAGCTGCCTGCCTCCCTTTCTGTCTGTCTCACTCTGCATTTGCCTGCCTCCCTTTCCGTCTCTCTCCCTCTCCCTCTGTCTCTGTCCCACTCTGTCTGTGTCTCTCCCCATCTGTCTCTCACTCCCTCCATCTCTCCGTCCCTCTGTGCATGGACAGCAATGCTTTGAGCCATTTGTTTGGTGAATTTTGAATCTTTAACTCTTGCTTTTGTTGGGAATGTCAATGCAGTTTGAAAATATCAAACACTCATCTAACACTCATCACTAAACCACCCACATTAAAACCCAAATATTGGATTGGGCAGACAATGGGGATTGTTACTGGGGATCTGCCGAGGTCTCATTTCACTATCTCTTCTGTCTCTCACTGTCTTCCACTTTGTCCCTCTCTCTCCATTTCCCTATTTGCTTTCGTTTCCCTCTCTCCTCTTTCCTTCATCGCGCCCAACTTTATAAATGGAGAGGAAGCTCCCGCCACTTTGTAAATAGAGAGGGAGTTCCCTCCACTTTATAGCTGGAGAGCGAGCTCCCTCTACTTTATACACAGAAAGGGAGCTCCCTCTGCTTTATATAGCTGTGCGATTTGAACCCCTGTCCCCAGGCCATCAGGTTGGGCCTCTGGATTACGTGACCAGTGATATTATCACTAACCAACTGCCTCCCAAATGGATGTGCACAGTGTCCGTCCCGTAATATCACTCACAGTAGTTTCTGGGCTGGAACCCTGAACATGGTCCCGAATCAGAGACTCAAAGTTCACATTTTAACTGGGAAAAGACAGGAACAGAGTGAAACGGGATTGCTTTTGTCCTTGGATTCAGTGTCCACTGCAGACAGATCAGTTACATTTACAATAGAAATGCCATGAGTGAACAAGGTCAATACAATAATATGGAAAATGTAAATGATGCCTCTCATAATTGTAGCATCCGTCCAGTATGAGTACAGATTTCAGGTTTATTCCAGAGAGAGGTCTTACTCAGAAAATGTCATTGATATTGAAATGATTGTGTTTTATCCACCATATTATTTGCATCACAGTCAAAGCTGCTGATGTAATGTGTTTGTTCAGGTGAGTGTAATTAATAGCAATGATCAGGGGTATAACCATGTCAGTGGAGACTTATCCCCTATATAAATCAGGACCCATTGGAATGGATCAGCTCAGAGTGCCTGCTGGAGCTGTGGATTCCAGGCTAATAGAAGTCTCTGCTTCTCACAGAAATGGGATATCCAGTATTCGTTCAGTTCATATTCATTTATTATCCTGTACCTGCAGCAATTGGAGTTTCTGGTAAGCCAGTATCTCAGCTGTTAATGGTCTAAACCGATGTTAACTGTGCTGCTGTACTGCGTATTATTTCCCTCTCTGTGTGTTGCACAGCCATCTGTTCTTTTCCAGCAATTCACTGATGGAATCTCCTCATTGTCTACTGTTTCATTCTTGTAGGAATTGTCTTAAGTATTTAATGGCATTGTTTTAAGTAACTGTGGCATCATTACTGGATTATTCTGTGTATTGAATGTATTGGAATGAGATGTTTCAGTGAGGATCAATAATCAGACCATCAGGAGTTTTTAACAGTTTCATGGTGTGGATCTAACCGGTCCTGGTATATTTTTATGATTTTTTTCAGTGATTGATAATGAGACATCTCACGGTTTCAGTGTTACAAGGGGACAGAACAATGTCCTCCCTCCACAATAACATGGCTCAGTTTAACTGGGATTTCAATGTGTTTATTGAATATCACTGTTATCAAATATTATTTCATTCTGTGTGTGTCTGACGCTGCTTCAGAAGTCTGGCTACTGAACTGAGTTTGCTGCTGACACTTACACTTCTCCTTCTCTGCTTCACTGTGGACCTTCACTGTCACTGGACTACATTGTAAAATAGAAAGTTTTGATGTGATGTTTTACTGGTTTTCACTCTGTCAGTTGGAATCAAGCGTCTTTCCATTTATCTGTAGATTATCAACTGCAGCGCTGATGTTGCTGTTTCATTAATTAAACAATCCCACATTCGAACAGATTACTTTATAATTCCAGGAGAAGGAATTTCAATGATTGTAAGGTTTGTCTGGAAGTAGCTTTCGATCCTGTTTATTCCATGTATTGTAGATGAAGTGAAGAGTGCAGGTGAACAGGTGGAGACTTGAGTGTTCTGTAGATACATTAAATTATTCACAGAGGTTTCACCATTGAACAAACTGACTCTGAGAATAGATTCATTGAACCTGGGGCTGGTGAACAGAACACAGACGCAGAATGTTAGCAATAAATCAGATGTGAAAAGCAGCATGAAGTAACAATTTACAGGGTGTGAGTACTCCAGAGAGATAGGGAAGGAGAAAAGGAGGAGGGAGAACGAAACCGAGGGAAAGGAAAAGCAGACGTAAAGAGAAAGTGAAAGAAGCAGCAGTGTAAATAATTCACTTTCATAAAGTTCTGGGATGTCCAGAACAATTAGTGATAGAAACTGTGAGTTGAAGTTGTCTGTTGTCAGATTGTGTTCATTTTCCTGTTGGACTTGATCCTCTGTGTTGATTTCTGTCAGATCCTCATTTTGTTTTGTTGAAAGTTCCTGTTCCTTACTTAGTGACTGAATAAACAGAATAGAATCAGTTCATCACTGATGGGAATTCATTATTTAAATACTGCACTTTAAAATCTCTTTGACTGCTGAATTCAATAAAGAGGAGGCTGATATCAGAAATATATTTAAATTTATATTTAATAGCCTGTACAAACTAAATATATTGACTATATTGCAGAAACAATGAACTGTTCTTCAACACCAGTAACCACAGGGATTATTGTTTGAATGTATGAATTGAGTTTTATTACTGAGATCTATAGATTAGATTTCCTCTAATACTCTGCTGCAGTCTCTCCCTGTGAATCTCAGCCTCTCCTCTCACTGTATTGAATCCTCAGTCTCATCATCCATTGCTTCAGTTTATCCACTTTTCCAAACCATCTGCTCCAGTCTCCCCTCCTGCGACAACATGTCCTTTCCCTTCTCGCCCACCCAATCACTCTCCCTGGCTCCACCTCCAGCTGCCTCGTCCAACCTGAGAGGAATACAGGAACACAGGAGCAGGAGGCGGTCATTCAGCCCTCGAGCCTGCTCTGCCATTCTAGTTCTTTGCTGATACTCTAACACAGCGCTGCAGTTTTCCCACTTGGTAACAGTTCTGGTCGGTTCCCTGAACCCAGAGCAACAAACCAGCTGCACATCCCGCTCTCCCCAAACATTCCCAACCAACAGTCTGGAGACACATTCCCAATTAACCCATTGCATTACATCTCTGTAAAACCCCTTCTCATTTCCCCACAGGCACTGCATCCTCACTCAGTACTTCCAGTAGATCCGGTGCTGACTTTATTCACTTTCTGCATCAATTTCCCAATTCATTATTAATAACATTGTTTTCAAACATTTCACTGTGACAAAGCACTGCCCAGGTCAATGAATTAGTTTTCACTGCTCGATGCAGCAACAAAGCTGGAAATCTCAGCCCAGATCCTGTCAAACTGCTGCTTTGTCTCCAGGTCTGATCAGTAATTTCCCTGCTTCCTTTTCTCTCTCTCTTCCAGTTAACTTGGTGGCGATTGTGATCCTGTCCCGAGGAAAGTGCGGTCTCTCCAAATGTATCAGTGTCTACCTGGTGGGCATGGCAGTGTCTGATCTCCTGGTCGTTAGCACTAATCCAATATTGGGTGCAATTGTTCCAATTTATTTCCCATATTCATTCCTGTTCATTACTCCTGTCTGTTCCCTCATTGGTGTTCTGCTTTCTGCATCCACAGTTGTTTCTATCTGGCTGACAGTCACTTTCACCTTTGATCGATTTGTGGCCATTTGTTGTGAGAAGCTGAAAACAAAATATTGCAGCGAGAAAACGGCGGCTGTGGTTGTGGGAACAGTGAGTGTGCTGGGCTGTTTCGAGTCTCTCCCCTGGTACTTTGCACTGGAACAAAAATACTTTATTGATAATGTTCCCATGGGTTGTGTTTATAAACTGAGCTTCTTTAATTCCCCCATATGGGGGGCAATTGAATTGTTTGACATCATTTTAACCCCTTGTGTCCCGGTCTTTCTGATTTTGCTGCTCAATGTTCTGACTGTCAGACGGATTTTATTCTCCAGTAAAGTCCGCAGGGGATTCCGGCGCCACAGCAATGCAGAGAATCACAAGGACCCAGAGATGGAGAATCGCAGGAAATCAATTATTTTACTCTTCAGTATATCCGGCAGTTTTATCCTGTTTTGGGTAATCCAGGTTGAGTCTATCATTTACAGTCGAATTACAGATATTTATTATTATTCCTCCTACACTGACCCTCTCTTTATCACAGATCACACATAAAAGATGCTGCAGATTCTCAGCTCCTGCACCAACAGATTGTGACCCAGGCTAAATTCAGACAGGAGCTGAAGAAGGGGGTGAAATACCCTCTCAATCTGATTGCTAAATTAGTGAAATCATAGAAAGAGCTGAAGGGTTTCAAACACTGGAACTAAATCCCATTCCCCCTCCTCCCCCCCAGACCCCCAGCTCCACCTCCCACCCTCCACCCGCCTCTGTGATTATTTGACCAGCGCCATCTTTAGTCCTGGCAGCTGCCTGAGCGTGCGCAGACCCTGACGTTTCACTGGAACAGTGTACGTTTGCGCATGTGCCAGTACAGCGCCACCTAGTGTTTGCTATTTCAACAACCGCCGCCAGTGGACAAAGCTGCAAATCGCAGTGATTGTGAGATGGTGAGAGGGGGGCACTAATTGCAGTGACGCAGTGACACCAGCAGACGGAGATGGCGAGTGGGCCAGTAGCTGCAGTAAGACCAGCAGATGGCGATGGTGAGAGGTGGCAGTAACCGCAGTGAGGCAGGAGTACCAGCAGATGTCGATGGTGAGAGAGGGACATGAACTGCAGTGAGACAGGGACACCAGGAGATGGAGATGGTGAGAGGGGGCCAGTAACTGCAGTGAGGCAGGGACACCAGGAAGTGGAGATGGTGAGGATGGGACAGTAACTGAAGTGACACAGGGGTACCAGCCTATCGAGATGGTGAGAGGGGGACAGTAACTGCAATGAGACAGGGACACCAGCAGATGGAGATGGTGAGAGAGGGACATTAACTGCAGTGAGGCAGGGACACCAGCAGATGGAGATGCTGAGCTATTACTGATGGGAGATTCCCTTGCTGAGTTTGAAAGTTTCCACAAGTCTGAAGAATTTACTTTATTGTCAACTTGAGATGCTGAATAAAATAATTTCAAGGCAACTTTTGTAAAATGGCTATGTTTCTACTGTGTGACCACTTGTAATATGAAACTCTTTCCTGTTTGGAAAGTTATATTGAGTGATTAAAGGTAATGTATAAATAAAACAACAGGATCAAATATAACTCAAACAGTCATTTATAAACAAAAACTCTCAAAGTTGTTTTGAGTTCTTGATCACCTACGTTATGACATCTCTCTCTCTCTCACACTTCTCTTTCTATGCTGGTATCTTCTCTACGATAACTAAGAGCAGTTGAAATTTTACTGCAATTGTCCTTTGAAATTTAATATTGAATCTGCTTTCAGAAACCTGTCAGGCATTGAATTCCAGACTATAATAACTCCCTGCCTGTTTGTTTCACCCCTCTACTAGTGTAAACAGTCTCTCCTCATATCTCCAAAATGAGGGAAAGATTTTGAATACAATGCAATTAATTTCTGCAGGACAGCAGCTGCAGAGGAGCTGCAACCTCGTAAATTTGGACACGCAATGAACAAAAATCCCTCTGAATCCCCCAGGAGAGCAGAGGATAGAAACAGTCAGGAAGCAAATGGAAACAAGGGACACCTTATTGCAGCAGTAAAAACTCTTTGTCAGAATGTGGAGGTCTTTATTGCTGAACTTTATATGAACTGGAGATGAAAAGTGGAAGATCTTTAACACCATTTGTGATAAATGGCCATTCCCCAGCTTTGTAAACCCTTGTCACATTAAACTGGTGAATGTTAAGAAGGTTTTATTGATTGATTACAGCTAATACATAAATACAGCAGCATCAAATACAGTGCAAAGAATCATTGACAAATATAACTGCAAATATGGGTAAGAATTGTTGTGTGAAATGTCACTGGTTATAAAAGTTCTCTTGGCTGCCTCATTAACCTGCCTCTCGTTTCAGTCTTTGTCACACAGTGGAAATGAAAAACCGAATAAAAACCGTATGTTTGTAGTGCAGTCAAACAGGCCTCTCCAGCAATAACACTTTGTCAGAATTTCAAGGTAATTGCAATGAGTCATTTTCTGAACTTTCCGTTACCTGGAGGTGAATAGTGTTAAAAGGCCATTATCCAAACCGGTCCCTCCAGGTTTTAAATTACAGCAGCTTTTCTGTTCTGTTAATGAGGTTTTTGGGGGAGGGAGAGAGAGAGAGAGGCAGACAGGTTGCTATCCGGAATGGTCCATTTGGGATATGTCTGGAATATCCCTCTCTCCCCCATTTGCTGTTTACACAGAGACTCACCTTCGAGTGTCCCATACATGGGAGGGAGTGTCCAGATGGAGGAAGCTGAGAGCTGGTTGGTTAAGCTGCATTTCGGGTAGACTGTCTGTTTTGAGTGACAGGTTCTGGGATATATTAGGACAACATCAGACCACAATCTTTCCTTCCATGCGGCTGGTTTCTGAAGGTGAGTTTCTGTGTCTCAATCTCTGTGCCCAGGTGAATTGGAACTGATTACAGTGTGTGTGTGAGAGAGTCCAGTCTGAATCCCCCACTCTCTCTGTCCCAGTCCTGACGCTTTTCTCCAAATCCCACCACAATGCCCCTCTCCAGGATCTCTTCCCCATGGATGAGCTGATGGCGGGAAGGTGTTAGAGTCCAAGCAGACGGTGTGGGATGGTGAGTATCACATTTTTATTGTCTGTTTCTGCTTTTCTCCCTTCTTCTGATACAGTCTCTTTCACTAAGTCTCTCTAACTCAATCTCTCTCTCACTCAATATCTCTCTCATTGAATCTCTCTCTCACTCAATCTCTCTCACTCAATCTCTCTCTCACTCAATCTCTCTCTGAATCACTCTCTCTCTCACTCAATCTCTCTCTGAATCACTCTCTCTCTCACTCAATCTCTCTCTCACTGAATCTCTCTCCCACTGAATCTCTCTCCCACTGAATCTCTCTCCCACTGAATCTCTCTCTCACTCAATCGCTCTCTCACTCAATCTCTCTCTCACTCAATCTCCCTCACACAAACTCTCTCACTCAATCTCTCTCTCACTGAAAGTCTCTCACTCAATCTCTCTCTCACTCAATCTCTCTCTCGCTCAATCTCTCTCTCACTCAAACTCTCCCACTCAATCTCTCTCTCACTCAATCTCTCTCTCACTCAATCTCCCTCCCACAGACTCTCCCTCTCACAGACTCTCTCTCTCACAGACTCTCCCTCGCACTCAATCTCCCTCGCACTCATTCTCCCTCGCACTCAATCTCTCCTCACTCAATCTCTCCTCACTCAATCTCTCTCTCTCTCAATCTCTCTCCCGTTCAATCTCTCTCTCACTGAATCTCTCTCTCACTGAATCTCTCTCTCACTGAATCTCTCTCTCTCTCTCGCACTGAATCTTTCTCTGGCACTGAATCTCTCTCTCACTCTCTCACTCTCTCTATTTCTAAATCTCTCCCTCACCTTGTATTTCTGTCTCTTTTTTTCTCTCCATCTCTCTGTTCCTCCATCTCTCTCTCTCTCTCCCTCACGTTGTGTTTCTCTCGCTCTCTGAGTGATTGTGCGTCTTTCTGTCTCAATGGCTTTCCCTGTCCTCTCTCTCAATCTCTCTGTGATTCTCTGTCCTCTCTCTCAATCTCTCTGTGATTCTCTGTGCCTTTCTCACTGGCTTTCTGTCTGTCACTTTGGTGACTTCAATTTCTTTGTGTCTCTGTTATTTCCCTCCACTTTTTTCCCTTCTCTTTTTCTCTCTCTTTCTTTGTATCTTTCTGTCTTCTCTATTTCTCTTTCTATCATTTCTAGCTCTCTTACCAAATTTTTCTGTCCTTTCCTGACCCTATCCACTGCCCTCAATTTATCCACCACCCACAATTTATCCACCGCCCTCAATTTATCCACCGCCCGCAATTTTTATCCACAACGCAAATCTTTTTTCCTGCAATTCGCCCCGCCAGAAAACATCCTCCCTTGTACAGACACCCCCGATTTAAATAATCCTCATCTGCAGACAACTGTCTGATATCCCCTGTTAACAGACCCCCATCTAATACCCTCATTATCAACAGACCCCCATCTAATTATCCCCTTCCCTTTGTTACAAGACAACCCATCAAACTACCACCCGCCGAGGACAGATTCCCATCTAAATAGACCCCGGGAACAAGCACCCATTTAAATTCCCCCCCGGGAACAAACTCCCATCTGAATAACAACCCCCAGGAACAGACCCCCATCTAAATACCCCCCGGGAACAAACTCCCAACTGAATAGATCCCCAGAACAAACTCCCATCTAAATACACCCCCAGGAACAAACTCCCATCTAAATACCTCCCCATGAACAAACTACCATCTAAATACCCCCCAGGAACAAACTCCCCTCTGAATAACCCCCCAGGAACAAACTCCCATCTAACTACACACCAGGAACAAACTCCCATCTAAATACCCTCCCAGGAACAAACTCCCATCTAAATACCCTCCGGGAACAAACGCCCAACTGAATAGATCCCCAGAACAAACTCCCATCTAAATACACCCCCAGGAACAAACTCCCATCTAAATACCTCCCCATGAACAAACTACCATCTAAATACCCCCCAGGAACAAACTCCCCTCTGAATAACCCCCCAGGAACAAACTCCCATCTCAATACCCTCCTGGAACAAACTCCCCTCTGAATAACCCCCCAGGAACAAACTCCCATCTCAATATCCTCCTCGATCAAACTCCCATCTCATTACCCTCCTGGAACAAACTCCCCTCTGAATACCCCCCCGGGAACAAACTCCCATCTAAATACCCCCGGGAACAGATTCCCATCTCTATACCCTCCTGGAGCAAACTCCCATCTCAATACCCTCCTGGAACAAACTCCCATCTAAATACCCTCCTGGAACAAACTCCCATCTAAATACCCCCCGGGAACGAACTCCCATCTAAATACCCCCCGGGAACAAACGACCAACTGAATACATCCCCAGAACAAACTCCCATCTAAATACACCCCCAGGAACAAACTCCCATCTAAATACCCCCCGGAAACAAATTCCAATCTAAATACACCTGATCATTGCTATTAGTTACACTCACCTGAACAAACACATTACATCAGCAGCTTTGACTGTGATGCAAATAATATGGTGGATAAAACACAATCATTTCAATATCAATGACATTTTCTGAGTAAGACCTCTCTCTGGAATAAACCTGAAATCTGTACTCATACTGGACGGATGCTACAATTATGAGAGGCATCATTTACATTTTCCATATTATTGTATTGACCTTGTTCACTCATGGCATTTCTATTGTAAATGTAACTGATCTGTCTGCAGTGGACACTGAATCCAAGGACAAAAGCAATCCCGTTTTACTCTGTTCCTGCCTTTTCCCAGTTAAAATGTGAACTTTGAGTCTCTGATTCGGGACCATGTTCAGGGTTACAGCCCAGAAACTACTGTGAGTGATATTACGGGACAGACACTGTACGCATCCATTTGGGAGGCAGTGGGGTCGTGATAATATCACTGGTCACGTAATCCAGAGGCCCAACCTGATGGCCTGGGGACAGGGGTTCAAATCCCACCACGGCAGCTAGAAAAACAGAGGGAGCTCCCTTTCTGTGTCTAAAGTAGATGGATCTCCGCCTCTCCGTATTCAGTGGAGAGAGCGCCCTCTTTATGTATAAAGTAGAGGGAGCACCCTCTCTATTTATAATGTTTGGGGCGATGAAGGAAAGAGGAGAAGAGGGAAATGGAAACAAATGGGGAAATGGAGAGAGAGGGACAAAGTGGAAGACAGTGAGAGACAGAAGAGATAGTGAAATGAGACCTTGACGGAACCCCAGTAACAATACCCATTGTCTGCCCAGTCCGGTATTTGGGGTTTAATGTGACCGTTTTAGGGATGAGTGTTCGATGAGTGTTTGATATTTTCAAACTGCATTGACATTCCCAACAAAAGCAAGAGCTAAAGATTCAAAATTAACCAAGTAAATGGCTCAAAGCATTGCTGTCCATGTACAGAGGGACGGAGAGATGGAGGGAGTGAGACACAGACGGAGAGCGTCACAGAAAGAGTGGGACAGAGAAAGAGGGAGAGAGAGAGAGAGACAGAGCGAGCATGATAGAGAAAAAAGGAGAAACAGAGACAGAGGGAGAGAGAAGAAAGGGAGGCAGGCAAATGCAGAATGAGACAGACAGAAAGGGAGGTTGGCAAATGCAGGATGAGACAGACAGAAAGGGAGATTGGCAAATGCAGAATGAGACAGACAGAAAGGGAGGCAGGCAGATGCAGAAGGAGAGTGACAGGGAGAAAGCGAGCGAGACAGTTGCAGAGGGAGAAAGGGACAGAGAGAGAGAGAGGGAGGGAGACACACAGAGGGAGAAACAGAGACAGAGGGAGAAACAGACAGAGAGAGAGGGAGTGCGAGATTATTGGAAAAACTTTACATCTAATAATGTTGAAAAAAGTTAGAATTGAAAAGTAAAACTGGCTGTGTATAGGAACTAATTTTGAAAGGAATGATCAGAGGTTTAGTGTCCTGTTCCCTGCATCAATTTCTACATTACAACACTGAGGCAGAAACAAGTGGAGAGAAAAAGAGGGAGAGTGCGAAGCAGCTGGAGGTGGCAGGTTAAACAGAGAGAGAGAGAGAGACAGGCGGAGTGTGGGTGAGGGAGGGAATTAAGAGAAAGATGGGGAAAGAGAGGGAGAGAGAGAAATACACACTCAAACATTGGTTGAAGTGTCACCATTGCTGGGATCTTGCTGTGCACAGCTTGCAGGCTGTTATCACACTGCTGCTTGTGGGATCTTGCTGTGTACCCATGTCCTGCAGCATTTCCAACGTTGCAACAGTGACGGAGCACTTTAAAAATTAATTCATTGAGTGTCAAATACTTCTGTGAATCAGCAATGAAATGGCAGAAATGTGAATGTTTGTAAAGGCTTGTTCTCATTCCCGAATAATGCTGGTGTTTTAGGCTGTGGGCTGAATTTGACAGTGAAATGATACACCTGGGGACCATTTGAATTCAGTTTTTCAGGGATGGGAATGTGGATTTCTCTCTCTATCCTTCTGCAGGAGAGGGGATGGGGGTCTCCAGTGTTTGTGTGTTTTTACAATGAGGCAGAAACAGATGTCGAGAGACACAGAGAGAAATAGAGAGAGAGAGAGAGAGAGAGAGAGAGAGAGACAGCAGGAAATGATAGGGTAAACACATCTACACTTCCCAGTCTCTGGCTCTGTGTCGGGGTATGTGTTTGTAAGTCACTGAGTGACTCTTTTATGTCAGTGAGTTTGAGAGAGTGTCCTGGGCTCTCGCTGTGTTTTATTTCTGTTCAATAATGCTTTGCTTTGTTTGAATCAATTTTATTTCTCTTAATCCCAAGGAGAATCTTTTCGGAAGCTGCAGCTGTGATGATGCATAGGGAGAATGTTTTAGCCACGTGGAATTCTCCGACAAGAGCTTTAACCAGGGAGGGAAAATAATAGTACATATATATATGTCATTGTCAAGTTATTTTCTAAATACAGAAAAGAAAACTTTTTGTGATTTCGGGGCTGATAGAAAAACAAAGTGCTGGAAATGCTCAGTATTTCCAGAACAGTTTTTATTTCAGATTTCCAGCATCCTCGGTATTTTGATTTTATGTTTTCTGGGGTCTGTGGATTTTTTTATACCACAAGGGAGGGGGCTGGATGGTGCTCCAAAGGGAATAGTTTGGGAATCGCTGCTCCAGGACAGTCAATGTAATCCCATAGATTTCCCTCTCTCCATCTCTTGCTGCTACTTGTTCCCTGCACCTTCCTCTTTGTTCCCACCTCTGTTTCTTCACATCTTTAAATCCCTATCTCTGTATCTCTCAAAATCCTTTCTATATCTGCCTCTCTCTAGAGGCTCACAGGTTTCCATTGTCACTCTCTTTCTGTGACTCTCTGCATCTTTATCTGTCTCTCACTCACTCCATTTCTTCTCTCACTCACTTCCAAATCCCTGAATCTTTCCATCGCTGCTCCTCCTTTCCTGCACGATTATCTCTGCATTTCCCCCATCCCGCAGCATCCCTCTCTATTCTGTAAACGCATCTTACTTTGTATCTCTGCCCCTCCACATCTTTCTGTCTCTGCATATCTCTCTCTGTCTGCTTTCTTTCTCAATATCGACATCTCTGTGCATTTCTCCATTTCTCTCTCTCTCTGCCCTTCTCGGTATTTCTGACCCTCTGTTCTCAGTTGCTCTCACTGGTTTCGGACTCCCTGCATCTCAATCTCCATCTCCCTTTCCATTTCTTTTTCTCTCTCTCTGTTCTGTCCTAACCCCGGGATCTGTTTTCTATGTCTCTCTCCCTCTGTCAGGTGGTGGATTTGAACTCGCAGCCTTGGTGTTGTACAGGGTGATTGTGAAGTGGGATCCTGCTTTCCATCTTTGCCCAGTTTTGCTCCCATTGAGGTAAAAACAGGGGAGAGATACGGAACGGACAGCCGATACACAACCACCCTCCTCCCCTCCACCCTGGTTTGCACCATTGGCACCAAGTCCGAGTCCAGCCCAGTGTTTCTTTGACTCTCTGTGTAAATGCTCCCCCATTGTCTCTGCCTGTCTGCTTGTGGTTCAATGGGGCAAGGCGCAAGTCAGCCATTATCTAACATGGGTGGGACAGGATCAAAGGGCTGAATGGCCTCTTCCCGTCCCTGTGCAAAATCAATGTGTGAGTGTTTCTGTGTGTCTCCCTCTGTTTGATTCCCTGAAGCCGATGGGGAGAACAGGTGAAACACCTTTCTGCAGAGAGGGCTGTGTCCTGTGCGTTAAAGGCTCAGAATGCCAGTTAGCCTCTGAAGGTCCTTGCTCTATGCCCGGCCCTGATTTTGGCCGGACAGGAGTTAAAGGTGCCGGGGATCTGGGAGCAAGTTGTTGGAATTCCAGTGGCTTATCCAGATCTGGAATTAAAATGAACGAAAGATGGTCGGGAGACGGAGCCAAACCCAGGAAAGTGATGGAGGTGGGAATAACACGGTGGGGGGTGAGGGGGGTAGGGGGCAGTTCACGGGGGTGATGATACAAGGTGGGAATTAGTAGATGGGGGGCTTTTACAGGACAGGGAGGGTATTTAGAAACCGGGAGAGTTTACAGTGGAGAGCGGAGGGAGAATTAGATTGTGTTCAGTTAATGGGCGCGGGTATTTAGATGGGAGTCTGTTCACAGAACGGGGGGTATTTAGATGGGGGTCTGTTGCGGGCGGGTATAGAGATGGGAGTCTGTTCCCGGGGGGTATTTAGACGGGAGTTTGTTCCAGGAGGGTATTGAGATGGGAGTTTGTCCCTGGGGGGTTATTCAGAGGGGAGTTTGTTCCTGGGGGGGTATTTAGATGGTAGTCTGTTCATGGGGAGGTATTTAGATGGGAGTTTTTTCCTGGGGGTGCATTTAGATGGGAGTTTGTTCCGGGGATGTATTCAGTTGGGCGTTTGTTCCCGGGGGGTATAACCGTGTCAGTGGAGACTTATCCCCTGTCTAAAGCAGGACCCATTGGAATGGATCAGCTCAGAGTGCCTGCTGAAGCTGTGGATTCCAGTCTAATAGAAGTCTCTGCTTCTGACAGAAATGGGATATCCAGTAATGTATCAGATAGAAGACATTTACTATATGGTAATTGCAACAATTGGAGTTCCTGGTAAGCGGTATCTCAGCTGTTAATGGTGTAAATCGATGTTAACTGTGCTGCTGTACTGGATATTATTTCCCTCTGTGTGTGTTACACAGCCGCCTGTTCTTTTCCAGCAATTTACTGATGGAATCTCCTCATTGTCGACTCGTTCATTCTTGCAGGTGTTGTATTATGTCTTTAATGATATTGTTTTAAGTAACTGTGGCATTATTACTGGATTATTCTGTGTATTGAATGTATTGGAATGAGATGTTTCAGTGAGGATCAATAATCAGACCATTAGGAGTTTTTAACAGTTTCATGATGTGGATCTAACCGTTCCTGGAAGATTCTTTTGATTTTTTTACAGTGATTGATAATGAGACATTTCACAGTCTCAGTGTTACAAGGGGACAGAACAATGTCCTCCCTCGCCAATAACATGGCTCTGTTTAACTGGGATTTCAATGTATTTATTGATTAAATCTGTTATCAAATATTATTTCACTCTGTGTGTGTCTGACGCTGCTGCAGGGGCAGGAATGGATGTTGCAGGTTCCGGGATTTAGATGTTTCAGTAAGAACAGAGAAGAGGGTAAAAGAGCAGGGGGTGTGGCATTGCTAATCAAGGAAAGTATTACAGCGGCAGAAAGGACGTTTGAGGACTCGTCTACTGAGGTAGTATGGGCCGAGGTTAGAAACAGGAGAGGAGAGGTCACCCTGTTGGGAGTTTTCTATAGACCTCCGAATAGTTCCAGAGATGTAGAGGAAAGGATAGCGAAGATGATTCTCGACAGGAGCGAGAGCAACACGGTAGTGGTTATGGGGGACTTTAACTTTCCAAATATTGACTGGAAATACTATAGTTCGAGTACTTTAGATGGGTCTGTTTTTGTCCAGTGTGTGCAGGAGTGTTTTCTGACACAGTATGTGGACAGGCCGAGCAGGGGCGATGCCACATTGGATTTGGTACTGGGTAATGAACCCGGCCAGGTGTTCGATTTAGATGCAGGTGAGCACTTTGGCGATAGTGATCACAATTCGGTTAGGTTTACCTTAGCGATGGGCAGGAACAGGTATATACCGCAGGGCAAGAATTATAGCTGGGGGAAAGGAAATTATGACGCGATTAGGCAAGATTTAGGATGTGTAGGATGGGGAAGGAAACTGCAGGGGATGGGCACAAACGAAATGTGGAGCTTATTCAAGGAGCAGCTAATGCGTGTCCTTGATAAGTATGTACCTGTCAGGCAGGGAGGAAGTTGTCGAGCGAGGGAGCCGTGGTTTACTCAAGAAGTTGAAGCGCTTGTCAAGAGGAAGAGGGCGGCTTATGTTAGGATGAGACGTGAAGGCTCAGTTAGGGCGCTTGAGAGTTACAAGCTAGCCAGGAAGGATCGAAAGGGAGGGCGAAGAAGAGCAAGGAGAGTACACGAGAAGTCATTGGCGGATAGGATCAAAGAAAACCCTAAGGCTTTCTATAGGTATATCAGGAATAAAAGAATGATAAGTGTTAGAACAGGGCCAATCAAGGATAGTAGTGGGAAGTTGTGTGCGGAATCAGAGGAGATAGGGGAAGCGTTAAATGAATATTTTTCGTCAGTATTTACAGTAGAGAAAGAAAATGTTGCCGAGGAGATTGCTGAGATACAGCCTACTAGGCTAGATGGGATTGAGATTCACAAGGAGGAGGTGTTAGCAATTTTGGAAAGAGTGAAAATAGATAAGTCCCCTGGGTCAGATGGGATTTATCCTAGGATTCTCTGGGAAGCCAGGGAGGAGATTGCAGAGCCGTTGATGTTGATCTTTATGTCGTCATTGTCGACAGGAGAAGTGCCGGAGGACTGGAGGATAGCAAATGTTGTCCCCTTGTTCAAGAAGGGGAGTAGAGAAAGCCCTGGTAATTATAGACCTGTGAGCCTTACTTCGGTTGTGGGTAAAATGTTGGAAAGGGTTATAAGAGATAGGATTTATAATCATCTTGAAAAGAATAAGTTCATTTGCAATAGTCAGCACGGTTTTGTGAAAGGTAGGTCGTGCCTCACAAACCTTATTGAGTTTTTCGAGAAGGTGACCAAACAGGTGGATGAGGGTAAAGCCGTGGATGTGGTGTATATGGATTTCAGTAAGGCGTTTGATAAGGTTCCCCACGGTAGGCTATTGCAGAAAATACGGAAGTATGGGGTTGAAGGCGATTTAGAGCTTTGGATCAGAAATTGGCTAGCTGAAAGAAGACAGAGGGTGGTGGTTGATGGCAAATGTTCATCCTGGAGTTTAGTTACTAGTGGTGTACCGCAAGGTTCTGTTTTGGGGCCACTGCTGTTTGTCATTTTTATAAATGACCTGGATGAGGGTGTGGAAGGGTGGGTTAGTAAATTTGCGGATGACACGAAGGTCGGTGGAGTTGTGGATAGTGCCGAAAGGTGTTGTCGGGTACAGAGGGACATAGATAGGCTGCAGAGCTGGGCTGAGAGATGGCAAATGGAGGTTAATGCGGAGAAGTGTGAGGTGATTCACTTTGGAAGGAGTAACAGCAATGCAGAGTACTGGGCTAATGGGAAGATTCTTGGTAGTGTAGATGAGCAGAGAGATCTTGGTGTCCAGGTACATAAATCCCTGAAAGTTGCTACCCAGGTTAATAGGGCTGTTAAGAAGGCATATGGTGTGTTAGCTTTTATTAGTACAGGGATCGAGTTTCGGAGCCACGAGGTCATGATGCAGCTGTACAAAACTCTGGTGAGGCCGCACCTTGAGTATTGCGTGCAGTTCTGGTCACCGCATTATAGGAAGGATGTGGAAGCTTTGGAAAGGGTGCAGAGGAGATTTACTAGGATCTTGCCTGGTATGGAAGGAAGGTCTTACGAGGAATGGCTGAGGGACTTGGGGTTGTTTTCGTTCGAGAGAAGGAAGAGGAGAGGTGACTTAATAGAGACATACAAGATAATCAGAGGGTTAGATAGGGTGGATAGTGAGAGCCTTTTTCCTCGGATGATGATGGCAAACACGAGGGGACATAGCTTTAAGTTGAGGGGTCAAAGATATCGGACAGATGTCAGTGGTAGTTTCTTTATGCAGAGAGTAGTAGGGGCGTGGAACGCCCTGCCTGCAACAGTAGTAGACTCGCCAACTTTAAGGGCATTTAAGTGGTCATTGGATAGACATATGGATGAAAATGGAATAGTGTAGGTCAGATGATCGGCGCAACATCGAGGGCTGAAGGGCCTGTACTGCGCTGTAATGTTCTAAAAAAAATAATACTGAACTGAGTTTGCTGCTGACACTTTCACTTCTCCTTCTCTGCTTCAATGTGGACCTTCGCTGTCACTGGACTACATTGTAAAATAGAAAGTATTGATGTGATGTTTTACTGGTTTTCACTCTATCAGTTGGAATCAAGAGTATTTCCATTTATCTGTAGATTATCAGCTGCAGCGCTGATGTTGCTGTTTTATGAATTAAACAATCCCACATTCTAACAGATTACTTTATAATTCCAGGAGAAGGAATTTCAATGATTGTGAGGTTTGTCTGGAAGTTGCTTTCGATCCTGTTTATTCCATGTATTGTAGATGAAGTGAAGAGTGTAGGTGAACAGGTGGAGACTTGAGTGTTTTGAATATACATTAAATTATTCACAGAGGTTTCACCATTGAACAAAGTGACTCTGAGAATAGAATCATTGCATCTGGGGCTGGTGAACAGAACACAGATGCAGAATGTTAGGAATAAATCATACATGAAAAGCAGCATTAGCTAACAGTTTGCAGGGTGTGAGTACTCCAGAGAGATAGGGAAGGAGAAAAGTAGCAGGGAGAACGAAACAGGGGGAAAGAGATAAGCAGAAGTAAAGAGAAAGAGAAAGAAGCAGCAGTGTAAATAATTCACTATCATAAAGTGCTGGAATGTCCAGAACAATTAGTGAGAGAAACTGTGAGTTGAAGTTGTCTGTTGTCAGATTGTGTTCAATTTCCTGTTGGACCTGATCCTCTGTGTTGATTTCTGTCAGGTCCTCATTTTGTTTTGCAGTAAGTTCCTATTCCTCACTTTGTGACTGAATAAACAGAATAGAATCAGTTCTGCACTGATTCATTATTAAAATACTGCACTTTAAAATCTCTGTGACTGCTGAATTCAATAAAGAACGAGGCTGATATCAGAAATATATTTACATTGATATTTAATAGCCTGTACAAACTAAACATATTGACTATATTGGAGAAACAATGAACTGTTCTCCAACACCGATAGCCACACGGATTATTGTTTGAATGTATGAATTGAGTTGTATTCCTGGGATCTATAGATTAGATTTCCTCCAACACTCTGCTGCAGTCTCTCCCTGTGAATCTCAGCCTCTCCTCTCACTGTATTGAATCCTCAGTCTCCTCATCCATTGCTTCAGTTTATCCACTTTTCCAAACCATCTGCTCCAGTCTCCCCTCCTGCTCCAACATGTCCTTTCCTGGAATTTAGAAGGTTATGGGGTTATTTGATGAATGTTTTCAAGATAATAAGGGAAACTGAGCGGGTGGACAGAGAGTAATAAAGAACGAGTCAGGAACTTGGGGACATAGTCTAAAAAATTAAACGCAGTCTAAAAATCTTTCAGGAGTGAAATTGAGAAACATTTCAACACACCAGGTGTGGTATCAGTTTGGCACTCTCTTCCACAATCATCGGGGTAGAGGGAGAGAGATAGTTGGAGATGGTAACAAACTGGGAAGGAGTGATAGGGACTGAGGGACAGGTAATCTCTGTTAAACTCTCTTGCTGGAAATCACTCTCCATCTCTATCTCTCTCTTCCCCTCTCTTCTGCTCTCTGAAGCCCTATTACTTCTCTCTGTTACTCACTTTCCAAGTTTATCTCTCTACTTTTCTCCCTCTAATTCCATATCCCACTCGACACTATCTCAATCTCTCCCTCTTGCTCTCAGGATTGGAAGAGGGAGAAAGAGTGGCAGAGAAAGGGTGCCTCAGGCAGTGAGAGATGAGGAGAAAGAGATAGACGAACAGTGAGTCTGGCATTGGTAGATGGATCTTTACTCTGTATCTAACCGCGTGTATAACTGCCCGGTGAGTATTCGCTGGGGACAGTCTCGGATGGGGGGACTGTCTAAAAATCACAAATTAGTCGAAAGCCCTTTCAAAGGTGAAATTTATAAACACTTCTGCATACAAAGGGTGGGAGGAGTTTGGAACTGTCTTCCACAAATGACCCCTCCCTCTCTCTGCAATCTCCTCCAGCTCCACAATCCACCAATATCTGCAATCCTCTAATTCTGGCCTCTTGACCTTCCCTAATTTGAATTGTTCCAACATTGGTGGCCGTGCCTTCAAGCTGCCAAGACCCTAACTCTGGATTTCCTTTCCTTAACCTCTCCGTCTCACTAACTCTCTTTCCTCTTTGAAGACGCTCCCTCAAACCAACCGCTTTGACCAAGCTTTTGTTCGTCTAGTGCAATATCTCCTTAAGTGACTCGGTGTCAACTTTTTATTTGCCTTATTTATATGTTGGATGTGTGCGTTACTGGCCAGGTCAGCGTTTATTACCCATTCCTAATTGCCTGTGAGAAGCTGGTGTTCAGCCTCTGTCTTGATCCGCTGCAGTCCATGTGGGGTAGGTACACCCACAGTGCTGTTCGGAAGCGAGTTCCAGGATTTTGACCCAGTAACAGTGAAGGAATTGTGATATAGTTTCAAGTTAGGATGGTGTGTGACTTTAGTTGTTGTGTGCAGACAGTATTTTCAGTGCGCAGTCCATTTATATTTTTAATTATTTATTTTTTTCACGTGGTTAGATGTAAAGTTTCTCCTACAATCTGCCTGCCTCCCCGTATCTCCTCACTCTTTCTGCCCGTCTCTCCCTCCTTCTCTAACTTCACTGCTGTACTCTGTATCTAAACTCACACTGTACCTGCCCTGGGAGGTCCCATTATGGTGCTTAAGCAATGAGTTATACAGTTCCAGCATAACCTCCCTGCTCTTATATACTTTAACAGCCTTGTTGGGAATGTCACTGCAGTTTGAAAATATGAAACACTGATCCAACATTCACCCCTAAAACACTCGCATTAAACTCCAAAAACAGGACTGGGCAGATAATGAGGATTGTTAATGATTGTTACAATTTGTCTCATCCTCTCTCTGTCTCTCCCTCTCATGTCTGTTTCATCCCATCTCTCTCTCTCTCTCTCTCTCTCTCTCTCTCTCCCTCACCCTCTCCCTCTTTCTCTGCCTCTTTCCATGACTCTTTCTCTAACACCATCTCTCTGTCTCCTTGGACAGAAATGCTTTTATCCATTTCTTGGTTAATTTTGAACTTGTAAATCTTGCCCTTGCTGGGAACGTCACTGCAGTTTGAAAATATCAAACACTGATCAACACTCGCCCCCTAAACTCTCACGCTAAATCCCCAATACAGGGCTGTGCAGATAATGGGGATTGTTACTGAGGTTCTGTCAATGTCCCCTCACACACTGTATCCCAATTCCCCTGCTTCTAAAGTTTGTCAGTGTTGAACAATAGTTTTTTCAATAATATTAAATCTGCTTCAGTTTGAAAATATCAATCACTGTTCCAACACTTGCCCCCTAAACACTCACACTAAATCCCGGATCTTTCCTTTCAAAGTTTGTTCTTCCAAACAGCCAGTTTTAGTTCTTCATTCTATCTTTTTTCAACATTAATAGATGTAACGTTTTTCCTATAATCTCGCCCTCCCTCTCATTCTCTGTCTGTCTCTCCCTCTGTCTCTGTTTCTCCCTCTGTTTGTCTCTCTCCCCCACTCTACCACGGTCCCTTTCTCCCTCTGTATCTGTCCCTCTCCCTCTGTATCTGTCTCGCTCGCTTTCTCCCTGTCTCTCTCCTTCTGAATGTGCCTGCCTCCCTTTCTGTCTGTCTCACTCTGCATTTGCCTCCCTCCCTTTCTGTCTCTCCCCCTCTGTCTCTGTTTCTCCTTTTTTCACCATCATTCTCGCTCTGTCTCTCTCTCTCTCTCTCTCTTTCTGTCTCTGTCCCACTCTGGCTGTGTCTCTCTCCATCTGAGTCTCACTCCCTCCATCTCTCAGTCCCTCTGTACATGGACAGCAAAGCTTTGAGCAATTTGTTTGCTTAATTTTGAATATTTATCTCTTGCTTTTGTTGGGAATGTCAATGCAGTTTGAAAATATCAAACACTCATCCCTAAAACACTCACATTGAACCCCAAATACCGGACTGGTCGGACGATGGGGATCGTGATTGGGGTTCCGTCAAGGTCTCATTTCACTATCTCTTCTGTCTCTCACTTTCTTCCACTTTGTCCCTCTCTCTCCATTTCCACATTTGTTTCCGTTTCCCTCTCTCCTCTTTCCTTCATCGCCCCCAACTTTATAAATAGAGAGGGAGCTCCTTCCACTTTATAAATTGAGAGGGCGCGCTCTCCATTTTATACGTAGGAGTGGAGCTCCCTTTCTATGCATAAAGTAATCATATAGCTGCCATGGTGGGATTTGATCCCCTGTCCCCAGGCCATCAGGTTGGGATTCTGGATTACGTGACCAGTGATATTATCACTACCCAACTGCCTCCCAAATGGATGCGTACACTGGTTTCTGGGCTGTAACCCTGAACATGGTCCCGAATCAGAGACTCCAAGTTCACATTTTAACTGGGAAAAGGCAGGAACAGAGTGAAACGGGATTGCTTTTGTCCTTGGATTCAGTGGCCACTGCAGACAGATCAGTTACATTTACATGCAATAATATGGAAAATGTAATTGACGCCTCTCATAATTGCCATCCGTCCAGTATGAGTACAGATTTCAGGTTTATTCCCGAGAGAGGTCTTGCTCAGAAAATGTCATTGACATTGAAATGATTGTGTTTTATCCACCACATTATTTGCATCAGAGTCAAAGCTGCTGATGTAATGTGTTATATCAGTTGAGTGTAACTAATAGCAATGATCAGGGGTATAACCGTGTGAGAGGAGACTTATCCCCTGTATAAATCAGGACCCATTGGAATGGATCAGCTCAGAGTGCCTGGTGGAGCTGTGGATTCCAGGCTCATAGAAGACTCTGCTTCTCACAGAAATGGGATATCCAGTAATGCATCAGATAGAAGACATTTACTATCCTGTACTTGCAGCAATTGGAGTTCCTGGTAAGCCAGTATCTCAGCTGTTAATGGTGTAAATCGATGTTAACTGTGCTGCTGTACTCGGTATTATTTCTCACTGTGTGTGTTACACTGCCGCCTGTTCTTTTCCAGCAATTTACTGATGGAATCTCCTTATTGTCTACTCTTTCATTCTTGCAGGAACTGCATTGTGTATTTAATGGTTTTGTTTTAAGTAACTGTGGCATTGTTACTGGATTGTTCTGTGTATTGTATGTATTGGAATGAGATGTTTCAGTTAGGATCAATAATCAGACCATTAGGAGTTTTTAACAGTTTCGTGATGTGGATCGAACCGGGCCTGGAATATTTTTATGATTTTTTTTCAGTGACTGATAATGAGACATCTCACAGTCTCAGTGTTACAAGGGGACAGAACAATATCCTCCCTCCGCAATAACATGGCTCAGTTTTACTGGGATTTCAATGTATTTATTGATTATCACTGTTATCAAATATTATTTCACTCTGTGTGTGTCTGACACTGCTTCAAAAGTCTGGCTACTGAACTGAGTTTGCTGCTGACACTTTCACTTCTCCTTCTCTGCTTCACTGTGGACCTTCACTGTCACTGGACTACATTGTAAAATAGAAAGTATTGATGTGATGTTTCATTGGTTTTCACTCGATCACTTGGAATCAAGAGTCTTTCCATTTATCCGACGATTATCAACTGCAGCGCTGATGTTGGTGTTTTATTAATTCAAGAATCCCACCTTCTAACAGATTACTTTATAATTCGAGGAGAAGTAATTTCAATGATTGTGAGGCTTGTCTGGAAGTACCTTTCGATCCTGTTTATTCCATGTATTGTAGATGAAGTGAAGAGTGCAGGTGAACAGGTGGAGACTTGGGTGTTCTGTAGATTCATTAAATTATTCACAGAGGTTTCACCATTGAACAAACTGTATCTGAGAATAGAATAATTGAACCTGGGGCTGGTGAACAGAACACAGACGCAGAATGTTAGGAATAAATCATATAAGAAAAGCAGCATTAAGTAACAATTTACAGGGTGTGAGTACTCCAGAGAGGTAGGGAAGGAGAAAAGGAGCAGGTAGAATGAAACCGAGGGAAAGAGGTAAGCAGAAGGAAAGAGAAAGAAGCAGTAGTGTAAATAATTCACTATCATAAAGTGCTGGAATGTCCAGAACAATTAGTGAGAGAAACTGTGAGTTGAAGTTTTCTGTTGTCAGATTGTCTTCATTTTCCTGTTGGACTTGATCCTCTGTGTTGATTTCTGTCAGGTCCTCATTTTGTTTTGTAGAAAGTTCCTATTCCTCACTTAATGACTGAAGAAACAGAATAGAATCAGTTCACCACTGATGGTAATTCATTATTTAAACACTGTACTTTAAAATCTCTGTCTCTGCTGAATTCATCAAAGAGCGAGGCTGATATCAGAAATATATTTAAATTTATATTTAATAGCCTGTACAAACTAAATATATTGACTATATTGTATAAACAATGAACTGTTCTCCAACACCAATAACCACAGTGATTATTGTTTGAATGTATGAATTGAGTTGTATTACTGGGATCTATGGATTAGATTTCCTCAAACACTCTGCTGCAGTCTCTCCCTGTGCATCTCAGCCTCTCCTCTCACTGTATTGAATCCTCAGTCTCCTCATCCATTGCTTCAGTTTATCCACTTTCCCAAACCATCTGCTCCAATCTCCCCTCCTGCTCCAACATGTCCTTTCCCTGTAACTTAGAAGGTTATCGGGTGATTTGATGAATGCATTCAAGATAGTAAAGGAAACTGAAAGGGTGGACAGTGAGTAACTATTCCCACTGGCTGCGGAGTCAGGAACTTGGGAGCATAGTCTAAAAATAGAAACGCAGTCTAAAAAACTTTCAGGAGTGAAATGAAGAAACACTTCAACACACCAGGTGTGGTATCAGTTTGGAACTCTCTTCCACAAACAGCAATTGATGCTGAGGCACTTGCTAGTTTTAAAATCTGAGTTTGATAGATTTTTGTTAACCAAAAGTCTTCAGGGGCAAAAATAGGTACATGGAGTTCGATCACAGATCGGCCATGAGCTTATTGAATGACAGAAGAGGGTTGAACGGCACACTGGCGCAGTGGTTAGCACCGCAGCCTCACAGCTCCAGCGACCTGGGTTCAATTCCAGGTTCTGCCTGTGCGTAGTTTGCAAGTTCTCCCTGTGTCTGCGTGGGTTTTCTCCAGTTAACTCCCACATGCCAATGACTTGCAGGTTGATAGGTAAATTGACCATGAGAAATTGCCCCTAGTATAGGTACGTGGTAGGGAAATTTAGGGACAGGTAGGGATGTGGTAGGAATATGGAATTAGTGTAGGATAAGTATAAATGGATGGTTGATGGTCGGTGCAGACTCGGTGGACCGAGGGGCCTATTTCAGGGCTGTATCTCTGAACTAAACTAAAATGGTCTCCTCCTCTTCCTCTGTCCAATGACAAATACCTTGCTGTCACTCTCTGTGTCTTGGTCTTTGTCTATCTGTCTCTCTCTCCTCTCTCAAACATCTGTGGCAATCCACAAACATTGGTCAGCGATTTTAGGCTGGTTCTCGATGGCAATTTTATGTTACCACAACACTGGTACATTTATTCCAGAGACTGACTCCTCACCAATGTCAGGGTGGTTCTCAAATTGTAACAGAGACTCAGACATGGAGACACAGAGAGACACAGTACTAGAAATGAATTAATCATTCCCTTGAGCCCAATAAGTTTCCCTCCACTGTGATTAGGCTGGGTGGCCTGTTATTACTCAGTCTATTACTTTCACCCTTGTTAATCAACAGTACAACATCCGTAGTCCTCCAGTCCTCTGGGAGCAGGACTTTAACCAGAGAGGTTTGGAAAACGATGGTCAGAGCCTCTGCTATTTCCTCCCTTGTACCTCTAAACAGTCTGAACCTGGTGAATTATCAGCTTTCAAAGATGCTAAACCCTTGAATATTTCCTCTCTCACTGTTTATCCCATTCAATATATCAAACCCCTCCTCATTGACTACAATGTCTGTGTCATCTCCCCTTTTTTGAAGACAGCTGCAATGTATTCATCAAGAACCATGCCCGCATCTTCCACCTCCACGGTTAGGAAAAAGGAGGAGAGACGATATAAAGTAAAGGACAGAAATCTAAAGGAGGTGCGGGAACAGACACATCTGGGGGTTATTTGTGCACCAATCACTGAAGGTGGCAGGGCAGGTTCAGAAAGTGGTTAAACGGCAGAAGGGGTCCTGAGATTATAAATAGAGACATTGAATACAAAGGCAAGGAAACTATGACATTTGTAAAATGCTTGTTTGCGTTCAACTGGAGCATTGTCCAATTATGGACACCGTACTTTAGGAAGAATGTGGGGGCATTAGAGAGGGTGCAAAAAAGATTCACAAGAATGGTTCCAGGGATGAGGGAATTCAGTTACGTGGATAGATTGGAGAAGCTGGGGTTGTTCTCTGTGTCTCTGTCTGTCCTCCTCTCTCTGTCTCTCCCTCTTGCTATCTCCGACACTAAAAGGGAGACAGAGGGAGGGAGGCTTAGATATGCAGGCAGTGAGAGTGCTGTGGAGAGGAAGGTTGGAGAGAGAGAGATTGCTGGGGTGGATTGAAAGGGAGAATGGAAGATATATTCATTTGATGTCATCTTTCACTGCTGTGTATGCAAACAGAGAAAGATAGGTATGTAGAGTGAAATATTGGTCGAGTGGGAGAAACGTGGATGACGTTGGTACTCAGGCGGCCAGTTGTGATGATCAGGAAGGAAAACGCTCCATTGTAAACATCCAGCAAGGTATTCCACCATGGAACCCTCATGATATTGGTGCGGAAATCTGGAAATCTCTGCCCCTGGTTATTTCCCCTTGTGTTAAGGGAAATGGGTCCTTCCTTTCCACTATATCTAGGCCCATCATCATTTTATACACCTCAATTAAATCTTCCCTTCAACCTTCTCTGTTCCAAAGAAAACAATTCCAGCCTATGCATTCTTTACTCATAGTTAAAATTCTCCATTCCTGACAACATCCTCTGTAAATCTCCTCTGTACCCTCTCTCGTGTGATCACATCCTTCCTGTAATGTGGTGACCAGAACTGTGCACAGTACTCTAGCTGTGGTCTAACTAGTGTTTAATACAGTATTAACATAACCTCCCTGCGCTTATATTCTCTCCTTCGGCCAATAAAGGGAAGTATTCCGTCGGCCTTCTTCACCACCTTATCCACCTGTCCTGTTACCCTCAGGAATCAGTGGACAGTCACTCCAAGGCCCCTCTGTTCACAGTCTGAGATATTGTTCAGTTAGATTGAAAGGACAAATGTAAAACATAATAATTTGATGTAATCCTTCACTGCAGTATACACAGACATACGAGCGAGATGCATGGAGTGTGAAACATCGGGGTTGAGGGAGAAAAATAGATGGAGATGGTAACAAATTGTAAAGGAGTGATCGGAGTGAGGGAGAGGGAATCTCTGGTAAACTCTCTTGCTGGCAATCTCTCTCCATCTCTATCTCTCACTTCCCCTCTCTTCTACTCTCTGAAACCCTATTTCTTCTCTCTTTTACTCACTTTCCAAGTCTATCTCCCGATGTTCTCTCTCTATCTCCCTCTGTACACTATCTCAATCTCTCCCTCTTGCTCTCAGGATGGGAAGAGGGAGAAGGAGAGGCTGAGAAAAGGTATTGCAGGCAGTGAGAGATGAGGAGAAAGAGATAGACGAACAGTGAGTCTGGCATTGGTAGATGGATCTTTACTCTGTATCTAACCCCGTGCGCACCTGCCCTGTGAGTATTCGCTGGGGACAGTCTCGGACGGGGAGGACTGTCTAAAAATCAAAAATTAGTCGAAAGCAGTTTCAAAGACGAAATTTAGAAACACTTCTACATACAAAGGGTGGTAGAAGTTTGGAACTGTGTTCCACAAATGACCCCTCCCTATCTCTGCAATCACCTCCAGCTCCACAATCCACCAATATCTGCGATCCTCTAATTCTGGCCTCTTGAGCATCCTCAATTTGAATGGTCCCATCATTGGTGTCTGTGCCTTCAAGCTGCCAGGACCCTAACTCTGGAATTCCTTTCCTCAACCTCTCCGTCTCACTAACTCTCTTTCCTCGTTGAAGACGCTCCCTCAAATCAACCTCTTTGACCAAGTTTTTGTTCGTCCAGTGTAATATCTCCTTAAGTGACTCGATGACAACTTTTTATTTGCCTTATTTATTTGTTGGATGTGTGCGTTACTGGCCAGGCCAGCATTTATTGCCCATTCCTAATTGCCCTTGAGAAGGTGGTTTTGAGCCTCCTTCTTGAACCGCTGCAGTCCATGTGGGGTAGGTACACCCACAGTGCTGTAAGAAAGGGAGTTCCAGGATTTTGACCCCGTAACAGTGACGGAATGGCGATACAGTTTCAAGTTAGTGTGGTGTGTGACTTTAGTTGTTGTGTGCGGACAGTATTTTCAGTGCGCAGTCCATTTATATTTTTAATTATTTATTTTTTTCACATGGTGAGATGTAAAGTTTCTCCTACAATATGCCTGCCTCCCCGTATCTCCTCACTCTTTCTGCCCGTCTCGACCTCCTTCTCTAAATCCACTGCTTTACTCTGCATCTAAACTCACACTGTACCTGCCCTGGGAGGTCTCATTATGTTGCCTAAGCAATTCGTTATACACTTCCAGCATAACCTCCCTGCTCTTATATACTTTAACAGCCTTGTTGGGAATGGCACTGCAGTTTGAAAATATGAAACACTGTTCAACACTCGCCCCCTAAACTCTCACACTGAACCCCCAATACAGGACTGTGCAGATCATGGGGATTGTTACTGAGAATCTGTCAAAGTCCACTCACACACTGTATCCCATTTCCCCTGCTTCTAAAGTTTGTCAGTGTTTAATACCTATCAACCTGCAAGTCTTTTGGCTGTGGGAGGAAACCGGAGCACCCGGAGGAAACCCACGCAGACACAGGGAGAACTTGCAAACTCCACACAGGCAGTATCCAGAATTGAACCCGTGTCGCTGGAACTGTGAGGCTGCGGTGCTAACCACTGCGCCACTGTGTCGCCCCTTTGAACCTGTAAATCTTGCCCTTGCTGGGAAAGTCACTGCAGTTTTAAAATATCAAACACTATTCAACACTCGCCCCCTAAACTATCACACTAAACCCCCAATACAGGACTGTGCAGATAATGGGGATTGTTACTGAGAATCTGTCAAAGTCCCCTCACACACTGTATCCCATTTCCCCTGCTTCTAAAGTTTGTCAGTGTTTAATACTATATTTTTCAATAATATTAAATGTCACTTCAATTTGAAAATATCAATCACTGATGCAACACTTGCCCCCAAAACACTCACACTAAACCCCTGATAATTCCTTTCAAAATTAGTTCTTGGACACAGCCAGTTTTACTTTTTAATTCGATCTTTTTTCAACATTATTCGATGTAATGTTTTTCTGATAATCTCGCACTCCCTCTCCCTCTGTCTGTCTCTCCTTCTGTCTCTGTTTCTCCCTCTGTTTGTCTCCCTCCCTCTCTCTCTGTCCCTTTCTCCCTCTGCATCTGTCTCTCTCCCTCTGTATCTGTCTCACTCGCTTTCTCAATGTCTCTCTCCCTCTGCATTTGCATGCCTCCCTTTCTGTCTCTCTCCCTCTGTCTCTGTCCCACTCTTTCTGTACCTCTGTCCGTCTGTGTTTCACTCCCTCCATCTCTCCGTCCCTCTGTACATGAACAGCAATGCTTTGAGCCATTTGTTCGGTTAATTTTGAATCTTTAACTCTTGCTTTTGTTGGGAATGTCAATGCAGTTTGAAAATATCAAACACTCATCTAACACTCATCCTAAAACTCACACACTAAACCCCAAATACCGTCTGGGCAGACAATGGGGATTATTACTGGGGTTCCATCAAGGTCTCATTTCACTATCTCTTCTGTCTCTCACTGTCTTCCACTTTGTCCCTCTCTCTCCATTTCCCCATTTGTTTCAGTTTCCCTCTCTTCTCTTTCCTTCATCGCCCCCAACTTTATAAATGGAGAGGGTGCTCCTCCCACCTTATAAATAAAGATGGAGCTCCCTCCACTTTATACTTTGAGAGGGCGCTCACTCCACTTTTACATAGCGAGGGTTCTCCCTCCAATTTGTCCGGAGAGGCGGAGCTCCCTCTACTTTATACACAGAAAGGGAGCTCCCTCTGTTTTATATAGCTGCCATGGTGGGATTTGAACCCCTGTCCCCAGGCCATCAAGTTGGGCATCTGTATTACATGACCAGTGATATTATCACCACCCAGCTGCCTCCCAAATGGATGTATACAGTGTCTGTCCTGTAATATCACTCACTGTAGGTTCTGGGCTGCAACCCTGAACATGGTCCCGAATCAGAGACTCAAAGTTCACATTTTAACTGGGAAAAGGCAGGAACAGAGTCAAACGGGATTGCTTTTGTCCCTGGATTCAGTGTCCACTGCAGACAGATCAGTGACATTTACAATAGAAAAGCCAGGAGTGAACAAGGTCAATACAATAATGTGGAAAATATAAATGGCGCCTCTCATAATTGTAGCATCCGTCCAGTATGAGTACAGATTTCAGGTTTATTTCAGAGAGTGGTCTTACGAAGAAAATGTCATTGATATTGAAATGATTCTGCTTTATCCACCATATTATTTACATCACAGTCAAAACTGATGATGTAATGTGTTTGTTCAGATGAGTGTAACTAATAGCAATGATCAGGGGTACAACCGTGTCAGTGGAGACTTATCCCCTGTATAAATCAGGACCCATTGGAATGGGTCAGTTCAGAGTGGCTGCTGGAGCTGTGGATTCCAGGCTAATAGAAGTCTCTGCTTATCATAGAAATGGGATATCCACTAATGTATCAAATAGAACGCATTTATTATCCTGTACTTGCAGCAATTGGAGTTGCTGGTAAGCAGTATCTCAGCTGTTAATGGTGTAAATCGATGTTAACTGTGCTGCTGTACTCGGTATTATTTCCCTCTGTGTGTGTTACACAGCCACCTGTTCTTTTCCAGCAATTTGCTGATGAAATCCCCTCATTGTCCACTCTTTCATTCTTGTAGGAGTTGTGTTATGTATCTAATGGTTTTGGTTTAAGTAACTGTGGCTTTGTTATTGGATTATTCTGTGTATTGAATGTATTGGAATGAGATGTTTCAGTTAGGATCAATAATCAGACCAGTAGGACTTTTAATATTTTCGTGATGTGGATCTACCCAGTCCTGGAATATTGTTATGATTTTTGTTTGATTGATAATGAGACATCTCACGGTCTCAGTGTTACAAGCGGACAGAACAATGTCCTCCCTCCCCAATAACATGGCTCAGTTTAACTGGGATTTCAATGTATTTATTGATTATCACTGTTATCAAATATTATTTTATTCTGTGTGTGTGACTCTGCTTCAGAAGTCTGGCTACTGAACTGAGTTTGCTGCTGACACTTTCACTTCTCCTTCTCTGCTTCACTGTGGCCCTTCACTGTCACTGGACTACATTGTAAAATAGAAAGTAATGATGAGATGTTTTATTGGTTTTCACTCTTTCAATTGGAATCAAGAGTCTTTCCATTTATCTGTCGATTATCAGCTGCAGCGCTGATGTTGGTGTTTTATTAATTAAACAATCCCACATTCAAACAGATTACTTTATAATTCCAGGAGAATGAATTTCAATGATTGTGAGGTTTGTCTGGAAGAAGCTTTCGATCCTGTTTATTCCATGTATTGCAGATGAAGTGAAGAGTGCAGGTGAACAGGTGGAAACTTGAGTGTTCTGCATATACATTAAATTATTCACGGAGGTTTCACCATTGAACAAACTGACTCTGAGAATAGAATCATTGAACCTGGGGCTGGTGAACAGAACACAGACGCAGAATGTTAGGAATAAATCATATGTGAAAAGTAGCAATAAGTAACAGTTTGCAGGTGTGAGTACTCCAAAGAGATAGGGAAGGAGAAAAGGAGCAGGGAGAACGAAACCGAGAGAAAGAGATAAACAGACGTAAATAGAAAGAGAAAGAAGCAGCAGTGTGAATAATTCACTGTCATAAAGTGCTGGAATGTCCAGAACAATTAGTGAGAGAAACAGTAAGTTGAAGTTGTCTGTTGTCAGATTGTGTTCATTTTCCTGTTGGACTTGATCCTCTGTGTTGATTTCTGTCAGGTCCTCATTTTGTTTTGTAGAAAGTTCCTATTCCTTACTTAGTGACTGAATAAACAGAATAGAATCAGTTCTACACTGATGGTAATTCATTATTTAAATACTGCACTTTAAAATCTCTGTGACTGCTGAATTCAATAAAGAGCGAGGCTGATATGAGAAATATATTTACATTGATATTTAATAGCCTGTGCAAACTAAACATATTGACTATATTGTATAAACAATGAACTGTTCTCCAACACCAATAACCACACGGATTATTGCTTGAATGTATTAATTGAGTTGTATTACTGGGATCTATAGATTAGATTTCCTCGAACACTCTGCTGCAGTCTCTCCCTGTGAATCTCAGCCTCCCCTCTCACTGTATTGAATCCTCAGTCTCCTCATCCATTGCTTCAGTTTATCCACTTTCCCAAACCATCTGCTCCAGTCTCCCCTCCTGCTCCAACATGTCCTTTTCCTTCTTTGCCTCCCAATCTCACTCACTGTCTCCACCTCCAGCTGCCTTGTCCAACCTGTTAGGAATACAGTTACATGGCAGCAGGAGGAGGCCATTCAGCACTTCGAGCTTGCTCTGCCATTCTAGATCTTTGCTGATACTCGAACACAGCGCTGCAGTTTTCCCATTTGATAACAGTCTCTGTCGGTTCCCTGAACCCAGAGCAACAAACCAGCTACACATCCCGCTCTCCCCACACCTTCCCAACCAACAGTCTGGAGACACATTCCCAATGAACACATTGGATTCCATCTCTGTCAAACAGCTTCTCATTCCCCACTGACACTGCATCCTCACTCAGTACTTCCAGTAGATCCAGCAATGACTTTATTCGCTTTCTGCATCAATTTCCCAATTCATTATTAATAACTGTGTTTTCAAACATTTTACTGTGGCAAAGCACTGCCCGGGTCAATGAATCAGTTTTCACTGCTCGACGAAGCAACAAAGCTGGAAATTTCAGCCCAGATCCTGTCAAACTGCTGCTTTGTCTCCAGGTCTGATCAGTAATTTCTCTGCTTCCTTTTCTCTCTCTCTTCCAGTTAACTTGGTGGCGATTGTGATCCTGTCCCGAGGAAAGTGCGGTCTCTCCAAATGTATCAGTGTCTACCTGGTGGGAATGGCAGTGTCTGATCTCCTGGTCGTTATCACTGATACCATATTGATCTGGATTGTTTTAATTTATTTCCCATATTCATTCCTGAGAATTACTCCTGTGTGTTCTCTCTTTGCCGTTCTGCTTTGTGCATCCACAGTTGTTTCTGTCTGGCTCACAGTCACTTTCACCTTTGATCGATTTGTGGCCATTTGTTGTGAGAAGCTGAAAACAAAATATTGCAGCGAGAAAACGGCGGCTGTGGTTGTGGGAACAGTGAGCGTGCTGGGCTGTTTAGAGTCTCTCCCCTGGTAATTTACACAGGAACAACAATACATTATTGATAATGTTCCCATGGGTTGTGTTAATAAACTGAACTTCTTTAATTCCCCGATATGGGGGGCATTTGAATTGTTTCACCTCATTTTAACCCCTTGTGTCCCGGTCTTTCTGATTTTGCTGCTCAATGTTCTGACTGTCAGACGGATTTTATTCTCCAGTAAAGTCCGCAGGGGATTCCAGCGCCACAGCAATGCAGAGAATCACAAGGACCCAGAGATGGAGAATCGCAGGAAATCAATTATTTTACTCTTCAGTACATCCGGCAGTTTTATCCTGTTATGGATGACCCAGGTTGAGTCTATCATTTATAGTCGAATTACAGATATATATTATTATTCCTCCTACACTGACCCTCTCTTTATCACAGAACAAACATCAAAGATGCTGCAGATTCTCAGTTCCTGCACCAACACATGTATTTACATTGTGACCCAGAGTAAATTCAGACAGGAGCTGAAGAAGGGGGTGAAATACCCTCTCAAACTCATTGTTAAATTAGTGAAATCATAGAAAGAGCTGAAGGGTTTCAAACACTGGAACAAAATCCCATTCCTCCTCCCCCCACCAGACCCCCTGTGAAGTGACACAGGGTCACCAGCAGATGTCGATGGTGAGAGGGGGCAGTAACCGCAGCGAGGCAGGGGTACCAGGAGATGAAGATGGTGAGAGGGGGCAGTAACTGCAGTGACACAGGAACACCAGGAGATGGAGATGGTGAGGAAAGGACAGTGACTGAACTGACACAGGGACACCAGCAGATGGATATGGTGAGAGGGGGACAGTAACTGCAGCGAGGCAGGGGTACCAGCAGATGGAGATGGTGAGCCATTACTGATGGGAGATTCCCTTGCTGAGTTTGAAAGTTTCCACAAGTCTGAAGAATTTACTTTTTTGTAAACTTGAGATGCTGAATAAAATAATTTCAATGCAACTTTTGTAAAATGGCTATTTTTCTACTGTGTGAACACTTGTAACATGAAACTCGTTGCTGTTTGGAAATTTATATTGAGTGATTAAAGGTAATGTATAAATAAAACAACAGGATCAAATAAAACTCAAACAGTCATTTATAAATAAAAACTCTCAATATAAGTTGTGTTGAGTTCTTGATCACCTACGTTATGACATCTCTCTCTCTCACACTTCTCTTTCTATGCTGGTATCTTCTCTACGATAACTAAGAGTAGTTGAAATTTTGATCCAATTGTCCTTTGAAATTTAATATTGAATCTGATTTCAGAAACCTGTCAGGCAGTGAATCCCAGACCATAATAACTCCATGCCTATTTGTTTCACCCCTCTACTAGTGAAAACATTCTCTCCTCGTATCTCCAAAAGGAGGGAAAGATTTTGAATGCAATGCAATTAATTTCTCCAGGACAGCAGCTGCAGAGGATCTGGAACCTCCTAAACTTGGACAAACAATGAACAAAAATCCCTCTGAATCCCTCAGGAGAACAGAGGATAGAAACAGTCTGGAAGCAAATGGAAACAAGTGACACATTATTACAGCAGTAAAAACTCTTTGTCAGAAAGTAGAGGTCTTTATTGCTGAACTTTATATAAACTGGAGGTGAATAGTGGAAGATGTTTAATACCATTTGTGATAAATGGCCATTGCCCAGCTTAGTGAACATTTGTAATATTAAACTGGTGAATGTTAAGAAGGTTTCTTTCGATTGATTACAGCTAATACATAAATAAAGCAGCATCAAATATTGGGCAAAGAATCATTGACAAATATAACTGTAAATATGGGTAAGAATTGTTGTGTGAAATGTCATTGGTTATAAAAGTTCTCTTGGCTGCCTCATTAATCTGGCTCTAGTTTCACTCTTTGTCACACAGTGGAAATGAAAAACCGAATAAAACCACATGTTTGTACTGCATTCAAACAGGCCTCTCCAGCAATAACACTTTGTCAGCATTTCAAGGTAATTGCAATGAGTCATTTTCTGAACTTTCTGTTAAGTGGAGGTGAATAGTGAAAGACATTTAATACAAACAGTGTTAAATGGCCATTATCCAAACCGGCCCCTCCAGGTTTTAAATTACAGTAACTTTTCTGCTCTGTTAATGAGATTTTGGGGGGAGGGAGAGAGAGAGAGACAGACAGACAGGTTTCTATCTGGAATGGTCCATTTGGGATATGTCTGGAATATCCCTCTCTCCCCCATTCGCTGTTTACACAGAAACTCACCTTGGACTGTCCCATACCTGGGAGGGTGTGCACAGATGGAGGAAGCTGAGAGCTGGTTGGTTAAGCTGCATTTTGGGGAGACTGTCTGTTTTGAGTGACAGGTTCTGGGATATATTAGGACAACATCAGATAACATTCTTTCCTTCCATGTGGCTGGTTTCTGAAGGTGAGTTTCTGTGTCTCAATCTCTGTGCCCAGGTGAATTGGAACTGATTACAATGTGTGTGTGTGTGTGTGAGATCCAGTCTGAATCCCCCGCTCTCTCTGTCCCAGTCCTGACGCTTTTCTCCAAATCCCACCACAATGCCCCTCTCCAGGAACTCTTCCCCATGGATGAGCTGATGGCGGGAAGGTGTTAGAGTCCAACGATGGAAAGCAGACGGTGTGGGATGGAGAGTATCACATCTTTATTGTCTGTTTCTGCTTTTCTCCCTTCTTCTGACTCAGTCTCTTTCACTAAGTCTCTCTCACTCAATCTCTCTCTCACTCAATCTCTCTCTCATTGAATCTCTCTCTCACTCAATCTCTCTCTCACTGAATCTCTCTCTCACTCAATCTATCTCTCATTGAATCTCTCTCCCACTGAATCTCTCTCCCACTGAATCTCTCTCTCACTCAATCTCTCTCTCACTCAATCTCTCTCTCACTCAATCTCTCTCGCATTCAAACCCTCTCGCACTCAGTCTCTCTCGCACTCAATCTCTCTCTCTCACAGTTCTCTCTCACAGTCTCTCTCGAACAGTCTCTCCCGCACTGAATCTCCCTCGAACTGAATCTCCCTCGCACTGAATCTCCCTCTCACAGACTCTCCCTCTCACAGACTCTCCTTCGCACTCAATCTCCCTCGCACTCAATCTCTCCTCACTCAATCTCTCCTCACTCAATCTCTCTCCCACTCAATCTCTCTCCCACTCAATCTCGCTCACACTCTATCTCTCTCTCACTGAATCTCTCTCTCACTAAATCTCTCTCTCGCTCTCTCATTCTCTCTCTCTCTCAATCTCTCTCGCACTGAATCTCTCTCGCACTGAAGCTCTATCTCACTCTCTCTTTTTCTGAATCTCTCCCTCACCTTGTATTTCTGTCTCTGTTTTTCTCTCTACCTCTCTGTTCCTCCATCTCTCTCTCTCTCCCTCACTTTGTGTTTCCCTCTCTCTCTCTGAGTGATTGTGCGTCTTTCTGTCTCAATGGCTTTCTCTGTCCTCTCTCTCAATCTCTCTGTGTTTCTCTGTCCTCTCTCTCAATCTCTCTGTGATTCTCTGTCCTCTCTCTCAATCTCTCTGTGATTCTCTGTCCTCTCTCTCAATCTCTCTGTGTTTCTCTGTCCTCTCTCTCAATCTCTCTGTGTTTCTCTGTCCTCTCTCTCAATCTCTCTGTGATTCTCTGTCCTCTCTCTCAATCTCTCTGTGATTCTCTGTCCTCTCTCTCAATCTCTCTGTGTTTCTCTGTCCTCTCTCCCAATCTCTCTGTGATTATCTGTCCTCTCTCTCAATCTCTCTGTGTTTCTCTGTCCTCTCTCTCAATCTCTCTGTGATTCTCTGTCCTCTCTCTCAATCTCTCTGTGATTCTCTGTCCTCTCTCTTAATCTCTCTGTGATTCTCTGTCCTCTCTCTCAATCTCTCTGTGATTCTCTGTGTCTTTCTCACTGGCTTTCTGTCTGTCTCTTTGGTGCCTTCAATTTCTTTGTGTCTCTGTTATTTCCCTCCACTTTTTTCCCTTCCCTTTTTCTCTCTCTTTCTTTGTATCTTTCTGTCTTCTCTATTTCTCTTTCTATCATTTCTACCCATCTTTCCAAATTTTTCAGTCTTTTCCTAACCCTATCCACCGCCCTCAATTTATCCACTGCCCTCAATTTATCCACTGCCCTCAATTTATCCACCGCCCTCAATTTATCCACCGCCCGCAATTTTTATCCACCATGCAAATTTTTTTCCTGCAATTCCCCCCACCAGAATACATTCCCCCCTTGTACAGACACCCCCGATCTAAATAATCCTCATCTGCAGACAACTGTCTGATATCTCCTGTTAAATGAACCCCATCTAATACCCTCATTATCAACAGACCCCCATCTAATACCCTCATTATCAACAGACCCCCATCTAATTATCCCCTTCCCTCTGTTACAAGACAACCCATCAAACTACCACCCGCCCAGGACAGATTCCCATCTAAATAGACCCCGGAAACAAACACCCATTTAAATTCCCCCCCGGGTACAAACTCCCACCTGAATAACACCCCCCAGGAACAGACCCCCATCTAAATACCCCCGGGAACAAGCTCCCATCTTAATACCCCCACCCCGGAACAGACTGCCATCTAAATACACCCCCCAGAACAAACTGCCATCTAACTACACACCAGGAACAAACTCCCATCTAAATACCCTCCCAGGAACAAACTCCCATCTAAATACCCCCCGGGAACAAACGCGCAACTGAATACATCCCCAGAACAAACTCCCATCTAAATACACCCCCAGGAACAAACTCCCATCTAAATACCTCCCCATGAACAAACTACCATCTAAATACCCCCCAGGAACAAACACCCCTCTGAATAACCCCCCAGGAACAAACTCCCATCTCAATACCCTCCTGGATCAAACTCCCCTCTGAATACCTCCCCAGGAACAACCTCCCCTCTGAATAATCCCCCAGGAACAAAGTCCCATCTCAATACCATCCTGGAACAAACTCCCCTCTGAATTACCCCCCAGGAACAAACTCTCATCTCAATACCCTCCTGGAACAAACTCCCATCTCAATACCCTCCTGGAACAAACTCCCTTCCAAATACCCTCCTGGAACAAACTCCCATCTAAATACCCTCCTGGAACAAACTCCCCTCTGAATAACCCCCCAGGAACAAACTCCCATCTCAATACTCTCCTGGAACAAACTCCCATCTCAATACCCTCCTGGAACAAACTCCCATCTCTATACCCTCCTGGAACAAACTCCCCTCTGAATAACCCCCCAGGAACAAACTCCAATCTAAATACCCCCCGGGAACAGACTCCCATCTCTATACCCGCCCGCAACAGACCCCCATCTAAATACCCCCCGTTCTGTGAACAGACTCCCATCTAAATACCCCCCCATTAACTGAACCCAATCTAATTCTTCTCCCGCTCTCCACTGTAAGCTCTCTCGGTTTCTAAATACCCTCCCTGTCCTGTAAAAGTCCCCTCTACGAATTCCCACCCTGTATCATCACCCCCGTGAACAGTCCCCTACCTCCCTCACCGCGTTATTCCCACCTCCATCACTTTCCTGGGTTTGGCTCCGTCTCCCGACAATCTTTCGTTCATTTTAATTCCAGATCTGGATAAGCCACTGGAATTCCAACAACTTGCTCCCAGATCCCCGGCACCTTTAACTCCTGTCCTGCCAAATTCAGGGCCGGGCATAGAGCAAGGACATTCAGAGGCTAACTGGCATTCTGAGCCTTTAACGCACAGGAAGATCCCAGCCCCAGTCACAGCCCTCTCTGCAGAAAGGTGTTTGACCTGTTCTCCAGATCGGCTTCAGTGAATCAAACAGAGGGAGACACACACAAACACTCACACATTGATTTTGCACAGGGACGGGAAGAGGCCATTCAGCCCTTTGATCCTGTCCCACCCATGTTAGATAATGGCTGACTTGTCCCTTCCCCCATTGAACCACAAGGAGACAGGCAGAGACAGTCGGGGAGCAGATACACAGAGACTCAAAGAAACACTGGGCTGGACTCGGACTTGGTGCCAATGGTGCAAACCAGGGTGGAGGGGATAAGAGTGGTTGTGTATCATCTGTCTGTTCAGCATCTCTCCCCTGTTTTTACCTCAATGGAAGCAAAACTGGGCAGAGATGGAAAGCAGGATCCCACTTCACAATCACCCTGTCCAACACCAAGGCTGCGAGTTCAAATCCACAGACAGAAACACAGAAAACAGATCCCGGGATTTGGAGAGAACAGCGAGAGAGAGAAAAATAAATGGAAAGTGAGCTGGAGAATGAGATGCAGGGAGTCCGACACCAGTGAGAGAAACTGAGAACAGAGGGTCGGAAATACTGAGAAGGGCAGAGAGAGAGGGAAAAATGCAGATAAAGAGAAAGATCCCAGACCAAGAGAGAGATGCAGAGACAGAAAGATGTGGAGGGGCAGAGATACAAAGTAAGATGCGTTTACAGAATAGAGAGGGATGCTGCGGGAAGGGTGAAATGCAAAGATAATCTTGCAGGAAAGGGGGAGCAGCGATGGAAAAATTCAGGGATTTGGAAGTGAGTGAGAGAAGAAATGGAGTGAGAGAGAGACAGATAAAGATGCAGAGAGTCGCAGAGAGAGAATGACAATGGAAACCTGTGAGACTCTGTAGAGAGGCAGAGATAGAAAGGGTGTTGAGAGATACAGAGATAGGGATTTAAAGATGTGAAGAAACAGAGTTAGGAACAAGGAGGCAGTTGCAGGGAACAAGTAGCAGCAAGAGATGGAGAGAGGGAAATCTATGGGATCACATTGACTGTTCTGGAGCAGCCCTTCCCAAACTATTCCCTTCGGAGCACCCTCCAGTCCCCTCCGTTGTTGGAAAAGAAAAATCCACAGACACCCGAAAACACAAAGTCAAAATCCTGCGGATGCTGGAAATCTGAAATAAAAACTGTTCTGGAAATACTGAGCATTTCCAGCACTTTGTTTTTCTATCAGCCCCGAAAACACAAACAGTTTTCTTTTCTGTATTTAGAAAAGAACTTGACAATGACATATATATATGTATTATTATTTTCCTTCCCTGGTTAAAGCTTTTGTATGAGCATTCCACGTGGCCAAAAGATTCTCCCTCTGCATCATCACAGCTGCAGCTTCCGAAAAGATTCTCCTTGGGAATATGAGAAATAAAATTGATTCAAACAAATCAAAGCATTTTTGAACAGAAATAAAACACAGCAAGAGCCCAGGACTCTTTCTCTCACTCACTGACATAAAACAATCTCTCAGTGACTCCCCATCTTACAAGCACACCCCCCGACACAGATCTAGAGACTGGGAAGTGTGGATGTGTTTACCCTGTCATTTCCTGCTCTCTCTATCTCTCTCTTTTCTCTCTCTATTTCTCTCGACATCTGTTTCCGCCTCATTGTAAAAACACACAAACACTGGTGACTCCCATCCCCTCTCCTGTAGAAGGATAGAGAGAGAAATCCACATTCCCATCCCTGAAAAACTGAATTCAAATGGTCCCCAGGTGTTTCATTTCACTGTCAAATTCAGCCCACAGCCTAAAACACCAGCATTATTCGGGAATGAGAACAAGCCTTTACAAACATTCACATTTCTGCCATTTCATTGCTGATTCACAGAAGTATTTGACACTCAATGAATTAATTTTTAAAGTGCTCGTCACTGTTGCAATGTTGGAAATGCTGCAGGACATTGGTACACAGCAAGGTCCCACAAGCAGCAGTGTGATAACAGCCTGCAAGCTGTGCACAGCAAGATCCCAGCAATTGTGACACTTCAACCAAGGTTTGATTGTGGATTTCTCTCTCTGTCTGTCTTTCTCCATCTTTCTCTGCCTTCCCTCCCTCACCCACAATCCGCCTATCTCTCTCTCTCTCTCTGTTTAACCTGCCACCTCCAGCTGTTTCGCCCTCTCCCTCTTTTTCTCTCCACCTGTTTCTGCCTCAGTGTTGTAAAGTTGAAATTGATGCAGGGAATGTATGCACAGCAGTATCTCACAATGTGATCATAGCCAAATATCCCATCACAGTCCTCAGAAAGTGCTAAACTCCATCTTCAAACTGAAAACAACCTTTATGCAGTTTTACGTTCAGCTCTTGTAATTATTGGCCCTCAGGAGCAGTTGCCACTCAATGAATTAATGTTGAAAGTGGTCCACTGTTGCAATGCAGGAAACCTGCAGGCAGTGTGTGCACAGCAACATCCCACAGGCAGAAATCTGATATGCAGATAATCTGCTTTCAGTGCACAGCAAGATCCCTGCAATGGTGACACTTCAATATTCAGGTTACCAAGGTTGTGAGTGTAGATTTCTCTCTCCCTCTCTCTCTGTCTCTGTCCATCTTTCTCTGCCTTCCCTCCCTCACTCACCTGTCTCTCTCTCTCTGCATTTAACCTGCCACCTCCAGCTGTCTCTCACTCTCCCTCTTTTTCTCTCCATCTGTGTCTGCCTCAGTGTTGTAATGTAGGAATTGATGCAGGGAGCAGATGCACAGCAAGATCCCACAATTGATTAAAAGGCATTGTGAAGCAAAATAGCACAGCAAGAGCCCAGGAATTGCCCTCAGTGACACAGACACTCTCTCAGCAACACCCTAATACAGACAAATCACAGTTAATAAACCAAAGGATAAAAGGGTTCAGACAGCAACCTCCACCTCTCTGTGTCTGTCTCTGTATCTCTCTCCCCTGTCTCTGTATCTCTCTCCCCGTCTCTGTATCTCTCTCCCCAGTCTGTGTATTTCTCTCCCCTGTCTCTGTATCTCTCTCCCCTGTCTCTGTATCTCTCTCCCCGTCTCTGTATCTCTCTCCCCTGTCTCTGCATTTCTCTGCCCTGTCTCTGTATCTCTCTCCCTGTCTGTGTATTTCTCTCCTCAGTCCATGTATTTCTCTCCCCTGTCTGTGTATTTCTCTCCCCTGTCTCTCTCTCTCCGTCCATATCTGTTTTTGTCCCTCTATCTCATATGCAATCTTGACAGAAAATAGCTGTGAAATATTTCTGTCTCACCATTTAAACCAACAACAAATCACACAGCTGTGTGTGTTTTAAACTATTAAAGGATTAAATAGAGAGACAGAGGGAAAGAATTCTGGTGAAAGACACAGAGAATTCGAAACTCAGAACTTCAGTAAACTGAATTGTTTGAATCGGGAACATTTGACACTCAGTGAACTGTTTAAGTGCTCGTCACTATTGCAATGTTGGAAACACTGCATGCCATAAGTGCACAGCAAGATCCCACAATTTATTTCACCCTCAAATTGACGTCACTGCCCTAAATACCAGCATCACTCTGGAATTATACCGGCTCCAAGCTCAGGACTTTAATTCCAGGCCTTCAGGGGAGCTTTACACAAAATGAATTCACTTCTAAAATGGTGTGACAGGGAGGGAAGTGTCCTCATTGTTGTCATGCAGGAAATGCTGCAGGCCACTAGATGAACAGCAAGATCTCACAAGCATCAATGTGATAATAGCCAGATTTCAGTCCCTAGAAAGGGTGAAACTCCCTCTTTAAACTGGGAACAAGCTGCTGATTCCGTCTCACCATTTCAAATAACGACAAATTACATTGCTGTGTGTGGTATGTTTATTTTTATTTATTAAAGGTTTAAGTGGCGATGGAGAGTGTGTAACCGAGACAGAGAAGAGAAAGCATGGGGGGAGATAGAGACACAGGGAAAGAATGTGGAGACAGAGGGAAAGCTAACCTCATAACTACAGTAAAATGAATTAAAATGGGCACCGTGCATCTTATTTCACTAAGTTCACGAAGCATTGCCCAAAACATCAGCAAACCTCACAGATAGGGCTGGATGGAGCAAGTGCAAATGGGACTCCTTCCTGGGGCTGCTCCTTCAACCCCAGGCTTTTAACATGTTTAAAACTCCAGGACCCCAATCCGACAGGAACTAGATAACCCAGGGCCCCAGAGAGGATATTAAACCTCGGGCTAATAAACAGACACAGCCCACGTGGGCCCTTTGGTTGCAGCCCGTGGACGAGGCCTCAGGCCGTCCCCTCGGGAGGATGCTCCAGTCCAAGGATTCCTCGTCCAAACTTTCCCTCTTTTCATCTTCACGATGCAGTTTTCAGAATGAAAATTCCTGAAGGCAAGAGGGAAAGAGAGAAAATTGATTAAAAGGCATTTTTAAAGAAAATAACTCCTTACATCTTATTTAACAGTAAAGATTCCGAACATTGACCAAAGCACACGGATTACTCTAGAATTATAACAAGCCTTCAGAAACTATCACATTTGTGACTTAGTTCCAAGCTTTTGACCCTCAATGAGTTAATTTTTTAAGTGGTCGTCACTGTTACAATGTTGGAAAAGCTGCAGGCCATTTGGTGCACAGAAAGATCCCACAAACAGCTTTCTGATACCAGCCGGCTCCCCCTCCTCTCCCCCTCTGATTCTCTCTATGTTTCCCTCACTCTCCTGCATCTCTCTCACTCCTGTTACTCTCATTCAGAGAGACAGATGGAGAGAGAGAATGAGTCTTGCGAAGTGGGCCCCAGAGAGGAAATTGAACCTCGGGCTAATAAATAGACACAACTCACGTGGGCCCTTTGGGTGCAGCCGGTGGACAAGGCCTCAATCTGTCCAAGGATTCCTCGTCGAAAACTTTCCCTCTTTTCAACTTCACGGTGCAGTTTTCAGAATGAAAATTCCTCAGGGGAAAGAAGGAGAAAAAATGGATTAAAATACAAAGCGAGGACATATTTCAACAAAATAGGATAGCAAGAGCCCAGGGTTTCCTCTCTCAGTTACACAGACAATCAGCAATATTCAAATACAATCAAATCACAGCTATAAACCAGATTGAGACAGAGAGAGCACACACACAGGTACACAGACACAGACACTGAATCAGACAGGGGAATGTGTCCACTATCTCTAGAGAGAGAGTGAAATGTGGGTTTTGTGATTGGAACTGAGATCTTCAAACCCAGTTTATATCCTCAGTGAGCTGTTGGCAAACTCCACCTTGACCCTCTGACATGTTGGGCTGTCTCTCAATCTTCTGCCTCAGGGGCAGGAGAGGGGGTCTGTCCATTGATATGTTAATCCCAGGTCAGGACCATCCGGACTCTTCCAGTACATTGATCTGTTCATCCCAACACAGCAATGCTTTCAGCCATCTCGTAGTTAACTTCAAACCTTTAATTCTTTCCCTGCAGTTTGAAAATATCAAACATTCTTGCTGAGCTTGTGTTTGAGGAATTTTACTGACATCAGTGTGGATTGTAAAGTGTCTCCTCTTCCCTCACTTCTAAAGTCTCTCAGTGTTGTTGTTGTGTGCTGACAGTTTTTTCCAGTCTCCAGTCCCCTTCAACTTTTAATAAAATCTGGAGAACGCAAATAAATGTAAAGTTTCTCCTACAAGCAGTTTTGTCCTCCTCCTTCCAAGGTCTCTCTCCGTCACTGCCCTATCTCTCTCTCTGTCTCTCTCAGGACTGGGCAGACACTGGGGATTGTTACTGAAGTTCTGTTGGCCATTTTTACTGTCATCAGTGTGGATTGTAAAATCTGTGTGTGTGTGTGTGTGTTTGTGTGTGCGTGTGTGTGTGTCTCTGTGTGTGGCTGTGTGTGTGTGTCTGTGTGTCCCTTTATGTGTGTGTCTGTGTGTGTCTGCTTGTTTGTGTGTGAGAGAGAGAGAATCTCAGCGTCACCTCTCTGCATCTCTATCTCTCCTTCTCTCTCTGTTTCTCCTTCTCGCTCTACCTCTCCCTCTCTCAGTCCGCTTCTCTCATAGAAAAATCGAAAATAGGAGCAGGAGCAGGCCATTCGGCCCCTCGGGTCTGCTCTGCCATTCAATAAGGATCATGACCGATGGTCTAATTCAGTACCCTGTTCCCACTTTCTCCCCATACCCCTTGATCCCTTTGACATTAAGAAATATATCTCTCTCCTCCACGAATATATTTAATGACTTGGCCTCCACTGCCTTCTGCGGTAGAGAATTCCACAAGTTCAGCACCCTCTTCCCCTTCTCTCTCTCTCATTCTATCTCTGTCTCCCCCCTCAATCTCCCTCTCCCCACTGTATCTCCCTCTCCCCCCTCTATATCCCTCTCTGCCCCCGTCTCCCTCTCTCCCTCCCGTCTCCCTCTCTGCCCCCCGTCTCCCTCTCTCCCCCCGTCTCCCTCTCTCTCCCCGTCTCCCTCTCTCCCCCGTCTCCCTCTCTCCCCCCGTCTCCCTCTCTCCCCGTCTCCCTTTCCCCCCGTCTCCCTCTCCCCCTGTCTCCCTCTCCCTCGCGTCTCCCTCTCCCCCACTGTTTCCCTCTCTCCCCCTGTATCCCTCTCCCCCCTTATATCCCTCTCCCCCTGTATCCCTCTCCCTCCTGTCTCCCTCTCTCTCTCTGTCTCCCTCTCGCCCTTGATCTCCCTCTCCCCCTCGATCTCCAACCCCCCCTCGATCTCCAACTCCCCCTCGATCTCCAACTCCCCCTCGATCTCCAACTCTCCCTCGATCTCTAACTATCCCTCGATCTCCATCTCCCGCTCTATCCCCATCTCCCGCTCGATCTCCCTCTCACCCTCGATCACCCTCTCCCCCTCTATCTCTCTATCTCCATCACCCTCTCTATCTCCATCACCTTCTCTATCACCATCACCCGCTCTATCTCCATCACCCTCCCATCACCCTCTCTATCTCCATCACCCTCTCTATCTCCAACTCACGCGCTATCTCCCTCTCCCCCTCTATCTCCCCCACCCCCTCTATCTCCCTCTCCCACTCTATCACCCTCTCCCACTCTATCTCCCTCTCCCCTTCGATCTCTCTCTCTACCCCCATCACCCTTTCTATCTCCCTCTCCCCCTCTATCTCACCCTCCCCCCTCTATCTCCCCCTCCCCCTCTATCTCCCCCTACCCCCTCTATCTCCCTCTCCCCTGTATCTCGCTCTCCCCTATATCTCCTTCTCCTCCCCTCTATCTCCCTCCCTCCCCCCTCTATCTCTCTCTTCCCCTCTCTCTCCCGCTCTCTCTTCCCCGTACAACTTTCTCTCCCCCATCTCTCCTTCTCGTTGTCTTTCGCTATCACTGTCTCTGTCTCTCTCTCTTCTCACTGCCGCTGCCTCTCTCTCTCTGTTACTCTCTCTCTATCACTGTCTCTGTATCTTCCTCTCTATATCTCTGTCTCCATCTCTATTTCTGCCTCTTCCTATCTGTCTGTCTATCTGTCCCTCCATCTGTCTTTCCCACCCTAACACTCCTCCTCTCTCATTCTCACTCTGTCCCTCCATCTGTCTTTCCCTCTCTGTCACTCCCTCTGTCCTTCTCTCTGTCTCTCCCTCTCTCTCCTTCTCTCTCTCTGTCCTTCCATCTGTCTTTCCCTCCCTGTCACGCCCTCCCTCTCCTTCTGTCTCCCTCTCCTGTCTCTCCGTCTCTTTATCTCCCTCTCTCTCTCTGCCTCTGTCCATAACTCTGTCTGTGTCTCTGCCAACATTTCTCCCTTTCTCTTCCCCCTCTCTCTTTTCATCTCTCCCTTCCTCCCTCGCTCCCAGGACAGCAATGGTTTAAACCATTTTTCTTCCTTCTTTAACCCTCCCTCTCTGTCCGTCTCACTCCCCATCTCTCTGTCTCTGCCTCTCTCTCTGTCTCTATCTGTCCCTCCATCTGTCTTTCCCTCTCTGTCACTCCATCTCTCTCCTTCTATCTCTGTCTCTCTCTCTCTATCCCTCCATCTGTCCTTCCCTCCCTGTCACTCCCTCTCTCTCCTCTCTCTGTCTCTCTCTCTCTGTCTCTCCATCTGTTTTCACACCCCCATCACGCCTTCTCTCTCCTGTATCTCTGTCTCTGCCGCTATCGCTGTCTCTCTCTCTCTCTCTGTCCCTCCATCTGTCTTTCCCTCCCTGTCACTCCCTCTCTCTGCTTCCATCTCTGCCTCTCTCTCGCTGTCTCCCCATCTGTCTTTCCCTCTCTGTCTCTCCCTTTCCCTCCTTCTCTCTCTGCCTCTCTCTCTGTCTCTCCATCTGTCTTCCTTCCCCGGCATTCCCTCTCTCTCCTTCTATCTCTGTCTCTCCCTCTCTCTCTATCCCTCCATCTGTCTTTCCCTCTCTGTCACTCCCTCTCTCTCCATCTATCTCTGTCTCTGTCATTATCTCTGTCTCTCCATCTATCACTGGCTCTTCCTCTACTTTTGCCTCTCTCTCTCTCTGTCTCACCCAATCTCCCAATCCCTGTCTCTCCCAATCCCCGTCTCTGTCCCTCTGTGCCTCCCTCTCTCGCTCTCTGTACCACTGTCTCTCCCTCAGTCTGTCTCTTTCTCTCCCCCTTTCTGTACCCCTTCCTATCTGTCCCATTCTCTCCTTCCATCTGTCTGTGTCCCTCCATCTGTATTTCCCTCTTTCTCACTCCCTCTCTCTCTCCTTCTATCTCTGTCTCTTTCTCTGCCCCTCCATCTGTCTTTCCCTCTCTGTCACTGCCTCTCCCCCTCTATCTCCCTCTCCCCCTCTGTCTCCCTCTCCCCCATTATCTCCCTCTCACACCCCCTCTATCTCTCACTCCCCCCTCTATCTCTCACTCCCCCTCTATCTCTCACTCCCCCTATCTCTCTCTCCCCCTCTCTCTCCCACTCTCCCCTCTATCTCTCTCTCCCCCTCTCTCTCCCGCTCTCTCTTCCCCGTACAACTTTCTCTCCCCATCTCTCCCTCTCGTTTTCTTTCGCTATCACTGTCTCTGTCTCTCTCTCTTTCTCACTGCAGCTGCCTCTCTCTCTGTTTCTCTCTGTGTCTTTATCTCTCTCTCTGTCTGTGTCTCTATCTCTCTCTCTCTCTTTCTGTGTCTCTATCTCTCTCTCTCTTTCTCACTGTCTCTGTATCTTCCTCTCAATATCTCTGTCTCCCTCTTTATTTTTGCATCTTCCTCTCTGTCTCTCGATCTGTCCCTCCATCTGTCTTTTCCTCCCTAACACTCCATCTCTCTCCTTCTCTCTCTGTCCCTCCATCTGTCTTTCCCTCTCAGTCAACCCTCTGTCCTTCTCTCTGTCTCTCCCTCTCTCTCCTTCTCTCTCTCTGTGTTTCCATCTGTCTTTCCCTCCCTGTCACTCCCTCTCTCTCCTTCTGTCTCCCTCTCCTGTCTCTCCGTCTCTATCTCCCTCTTTCCCTCTCTCTCTCTGCCTCTGTCCATAACTCTGTCGGTGCCTCTGACACCTTTTCTCCCTTTCTCTTTCCCCTCTCTCTTTTCATCTCTCCCTTCCTCCCTCGCTCCCAGGACAGCAATGGTTTCAACCATTTTCCTTCCTTCATTATCCCTCCCTCTCTGTCCCTCTCTCTCCCCCTCTCTCTGACTCTGCCTCTCTCTCTGTCTCTCTCTGTCCCTCCATCTGTCTTTCCCTCTCTGTCACTCCTTCTCTCTCCTATCTCTGTCTCTCTCCCTCTATCCCTCCATCTGTCCTTCCCGCCCTTCACTCCATCTCTCTCCTTCTCTCTCTGTCTCTCTCTATCCCTCCATCTGTCCTTCCCTCCCTGTCACTCCCTCTCTGTCTCTTCATCTGTCTTCCACACCCCCCCCCCGTCACTCCTTCTCTCTCCTTCTATCTCTGTCTCTGATGCTCTCTCCGTCTCTCTCTCTCTGTCCCTCCATCTGTCTTTCCCTCCCTGTCACTCCCTCTCTCTCCTTCCATCTCTGCCTCTCTCTCTCTGTCTCCCCATCTTGTCTTTCCCTCTCTGTCTCTCGTCGCCCTCCTTCTCTCTCTGTCTCTCTCTCTCTGCCTCTCCATCTGTCTTCCTTCCCCTGTCACTCCCTCTCTCTCCTTCTATCTATGTCTCTCCCTCTCTCTCTCTCTGTCCCTCCATCTGTCTTTCCCTCTCTGTCACTCCCTCTCTCTCCTTCTATCTCTGTCTCTGTCATTATCTCCGTCTCTCCATCTATCACTGGCTCTTGCTCTACTTTTGCCTCTCTCTCTCTCTCTCTCTCTCTCTCTCTGACTCACCCTCTCTCCCAATCCCTGTCTCTCCCATTGCCTTTCTCTTCTCCTTTGTACCTCCCTCTCTCGCTCTCTGTACCTCTGTCTCTCCCTCAGTCTGTCTCTTTCTCTCCCTCTTTCTGTATCCCTTCCATTATCTCCTTCCATCTCTCTGCGTCCGTCCATCTGTATTTCCCTCTTTCTCACTCCCTCTCTCTCTCCTTCTATCTCTGCCTCTCTCTCTGTCCCTCCATCAGTCTTTCCCTCCCTGTCCATCCCTCTCTCTCCTTCCATCTCTGTCTCTCTCTCTGTGTCCCTCCATCTGTCTTTCCTTCTCTGTCACTTCCTCTCTCTCCTCTCTCTGTCTCTCGATCTGTCCCTCCATCTGTATTTCGCTCTCTGTCTCTCCCTCTCCCCCTCTATCTCTCAATCCCCCTCTATCTCCCTCTCCCCCTCTATCTCCCTCTCCTCCCCTCTATCTCCCTCTCCTCCCCCTCTATCTCCCTCTCCTCCCCCTCTATCTCTCTCTGCCCCTCTATCTCTCACTCGCCCCTCGATCTCTCACTGGCCCCTCTATCTCTCACTCCCCCCTCTATCTCTCTCTCCCTCTCTCTCTCCCGCTCTCTCTTCCCCGTACAACTTTCTCTCCCCCATCTCTCCCTCTCGTTGTCTTTCGCTATCACTGTCTCTGTCTCCCTTTCTTTCTCACTGCCGCTGCCTCTCTCTGTTTCTCTCTGTCTCTATCTCTCTCTCTCTGTCCCTCCATCTGTCTTTCCCTCCCTGTCACTCCCTCTCACTCCTTCCATCTCTGCCTCTCTCTCTCTGTCTCCCCATCTGTCTTTCCCTCTCTGTCTCTCGCTCTCCCTCCTTCTCTCTCTGTCTCTCTCTCTCTGCCTCTCCATTTGACTTCTTTCCCCTGTCGCTCCCTCTCTCTCCGATCTCTGTCTCTCCCTCTCTATCTCTGTCCCTCCATCTGCCTTTCCCTCTCTGTCACTCCATCTCTCGCCTTCTATCTCTGCCTCTCTCTCTCTGTCTCTCCATCTGGCTTTCCCTCTCTGTCACTCCCTCTCTCTCCTTCTATCTCTTTCTCTATCATTATCTCCGTCTCTCCATCTATCACTGGCTCTTCCTCTACTTTTGCCTCTCTCTCTCCCTCTCTCTCTCACCTCCTCTCCCAATCCCTGTCTCTCCCAATCCCTGTCTCTCACCCTCTGTGCCTCCCTCTCTCGCTCTCTCTACCTCTGTCTCTCCCTCAGTCTGTCTCTTTCTCTCCCTCTTTCTGTATCCCTTCCTATCTGTCCCATTCTCTCCTTCCATCTCTGTGTCCCTCCATCTGTATTTCCCTCTTTCTCACTCCCTCTCTCTCTCCTTCTATCTCTGACTCTCTCTCTCTATCTGTCCCTCCATCTGTCTTTCCCTCTCTGTCTCTCCCTCTATCCATAACTCTGTCTGTGTCTCTGACACCATTTCTCCGTTTCTCTTCCCCCTCTTTCTCTTCCTCCTTCGCTGCCAGGACAGCATTTGTTTCAACCATTTATCCTTCCTTCTTTATCCCTCCGTCTCAGTCCCTCTCTCACCCCCTCTCTCTGCCTCTGCCTCTCTCTCTGTCTCTCTCTCTCTCTCTGTCCCTCCATCTGTCTTTCCCTCTCTGTCTCTCCCTCTCCCTCCTTCTCTCTCTGCGTCTATCTATTCTGTCTCTCCATCTGTCTTTCACTCTCTGTGAATCCCTCTCTCTCCATCTATCTCTATCTCTTTCATTATCTCCGTCTCTCCATCTATCACTGGCTCTTCCTCTATTTTTGCCTCTCTCTCTCTCTCTCTGTCTCACCCTCTCTCCCAATCCCAGTCTCTCCCAATCCCTGTCTCTCTCCCTCTGTGCCTCCCTCTCTCGCTCTCTCTACCTCTGTCTCTCCCTCAGTCTGTCTCTTTCTCTCCCTCTTTCTGTATCCCTTCCTATCTGTCCCATTCTCTCCTTCCATCTCTGTGTCCCTCCATCTGTATTTCCCTCTTTCTCACTCCCTCTCTCTCTCCTTCTATCTCTGTCTCTCTCTCTCTCTCTGTCCCTCCATCTGTCTTTCACTTCCTGTCCTTCCCCTCTCTCCTTCCATCTCTGTCTCTCTCTCTCTGTCCCTCCATCTGTCTTTCCTTCTCTGTCACTCCCTCTCTCTCCTCTCTCTGTCTCTCTCTCTCCCTCCACCTGTCTTTCCCTCTCTGTCACTCCCTCTCTCTCCCCTTCTATCTCTGTCTCTCTCTGGCATTATCTCTGTCTCTGCATCTATCACTGGCTCTTCCTCTATCCTTCTCTCTCTCTCTCTGTCTCTCCCTCTCTGTTCGATCTGAATCCCGGTGTCTCCCTCTCTGTTACTCTTTGATTCCCAGTCTCTCCCTCCCTGTTACCCTCTGAATCCTAATCACTCCCTCTCTGTTAACCTCTGTAACCCTCTGAATCCCAGTCTCTCCTTCCCTGTTACCCTCTGAATCCTAATCACTCCCACTCTGTTAACCTCTGTAACCCTCTGAATCCCAGTCTCTCCTTCCCTGTTACCCTCTGAATCCCAATCTCTGCCACTCTATTATCCTCTGATACCCAATCTCTCCCTCTCTGTTCCCCTTTGACTCCCAATTTCTGCCACTCTGTTATTCTCTGAATCCCAGTTTTCCGCTGTCTGTTACCCTAAGGAATCAGTGAACATTCACTCCAAGGTCCCGCTGTTCACAGTCGCAGAGAGAATGTTGGAGACAGTCACGTTGTTAGGTTAGATCGAAAGGGCAAATGTCAAATATAATCATAGTTTGATTTAATCCTGTGTACACGGAGGTACAATAAATAGGCATAGAGTATGAACGATCAGGAGAGAGGAAGAAATAAAGATGGAGAGAGTGTAACAGTGAGAAAGGGAGAGATATACATGGAGAGAGAAGTGGAAAGCTACTCTTACTGGTAATCTCTCTCCATCTCCGTCTTCCCCTCTCCCTTACTCACTCATCTCCTCTGCACCCTCTCAAGGACCCTCACCTCCTTCTTAAAGTGTGGTGACCAGAACTGAACACAATTCTCCGGTTGGGGCCTAATTAGAGCTTGATAAATGTTCAGCATAACCTCCCTGCTTTTGTACTCACTGTATACAGTGTACATTGTGGTATAGGGATATTCCCCAGGGGTTTGGATTCGGACCACTGATCTTTTTGATATTTGAATGACTGGGACTAGGGTTTACAGGACATAACTTCAACATTGTGCCATCTGCAATGTAATAAACAGGGAAGGGAAGGTAGTAGACTTCAGGAGGATAGACATAGCCTGGGGAAATGGTCAGACACATGGCAGGTTAACTTTAATGCTGAGAAATGTAAAATGATGCATTTTGGAAGGAAGGCTGAGGAGAAGCGATATAAACTAAATGGTACAATGTTAAATTGGGTGCAGGGACAGAGAGACCTGGGATTTCATTTGTGTCACTTCTTCTCTCTTCAAGATTCAATTTGGGGCTTGCAATCTGTAAGTTGAATTTAGCTTCACCCTGAAAAGTGTCAGCAGACATGTTGGGAAATGTGTCAAAACAGTTTCCATTCAGACATTCCGACATTGTGGAAGTGTGAGCTATCTTTGCAGAGACAGGAAATAGGGGTGTTTGAATGGACCTGCAGGTTTTGGTTATTGCAATAAGGTGAGAATTTGAATTGTGTCCCTTGCAGATGCACAGAATTGAAGGTATTTCCAGAACACCACATGAAGTAGTTTACCAATGTCTGACAAACTTCAAAGACTTCAGACACATGGAAGAAGAGGCGAAGGGAACAATATACAAAACCTGAGACGGTCAGACAACAGCAGTAGCAAAATTAATCTATTTTTATGGGTTTTAATTTGAAGGCCTGAGCTGATGATTGAAAAAGCAGTTCAAATCCCACGCAGGGCTGTTGTGAATTTGAATTCTGTTTTTATCCAAATAAAAAACTCATAAATCTGGAATTGAAAAACCTCTCGGATGGAATGATTCACTCCTGTCTACTGGTGCAAAGTCCGTGTGTGTCTCCGTTTTGTTGTATTTATTAACGATTTAAGATGATGGGGTCGAATGACACATACCCATGTTTAACAATGACACAAAATAGGCAGCATTGTAAGCAGTGTAGCTGGACGCCTCAAATTACGGCACAGTTGTGCAGTGGTTAGCACCGCAGCCTCACAGCTCCAGCAACCCGGGTTCAATTCTGGGTACTGCCTGTGTGGAGTTTGCAAGTTCTGCCTGTGTCTGCGTGGGTTTCCTCCGGGTGCTCCGGTTTCCTCCCACATGCCAAAGACTTGCAGGTTGACAGGTAAATTGGCCATTATAAATTGGCCCTTGTATAGGTAGGTGGCAGGGAAATATAAGAACAGGTGAGGATGTGGTAGGAATATGGAGTTAGTGTAGGATTAGTATAAATGGGTGGTTGATGGTCGGCACAGACTCGGTGGGCCGAAGGGCCTGTTTCAGTGCTGCATAACTAAACTAAACTAAAGATATTAATATCTTAAATAAATGGGCAATACTGTGGTAGATAGATTTCAATGTCAGTAAAAAAGACGGGAATAGAGTATTTTATAAATGGTGAAAAACTAGAAACACTGGAGCTCCAAAGAGACTTGCGGGCGGCGGGGTGGGGGGGGGGGGGGGGGTGGGTGTGTCCATGTCCATTTGAGTGCAATGTAGTTTTACCATAATGATAACTGGACTCCAAGGGTTAAATTACGAGGTGATATTACAAAAACTAGGGAGGTATTCCCTGCAATTTAGGAGGATCAAGGTGATTTGATCAAAGTTGTTGAGATTTTAAGGGGAGCCATGCCCACAAATCCCACCTCCATACACCGATTCCCTTTTTGATCCATAATACTCTATCCTTAGTTATCCTCTTGTTCTTCGTGTATTTATAAAACATCTCAGTGCTTTCCTTGATTTTACTTGGTTATATTATTTTCTGGCTATCTCTTTGCTTTCCTAATTTGCCTTTTAATTTCACCCCTGCACTTTCTTCACTCCTCTCGGCTTTCTGTGGTATTGAGCTATCTGTATCTGACATAAGCTTCCCTCCTCTGATCCCCCTGAAGGACCCTCACATCCTTCCTAATTTGTGGTGACCAGAACTGGATGCACTATTCTAGTTGTGGCCTAACCAGAGCTTTGGAAAGGTTCAGCATAACCTCCATGCTTTTGTACTCAACACCTCTATTTATGAAGCCCAGGATCCCATAGACTTTACTGACTACTCTCTCAAATTGTCCTACCACCTTCAAAGATGTATGTACAAGTAACTCCAGGTCCCTCTGTCCCTGCACACTCTCTAGGATTGTGCCATTAAGTCGATATTGCCTCTTCCTATCACTTCTGCCAAAATACATCACCTCACATTTCCCTGTATTAAATTTCATCTGCCACTTGTCTGCCCATTCTGCTCAACTATCAATGTCCTGTTGCAGTCGATTGGTGTCATCCTCACTCTTTGCATCTCCTCCAAGTTTGGTATCATAGGTAAATATTAAAAATTTACTCAAACACTAAAACATTCCAAAAAGTGGGGCCCACAACTTTAACACAAGTTTCCTTTTCTGAGTCTCGCTGGTCAGTTCTGAATTTCTGTTGGGTGGCATCAGACTAGATTTTGTGTTCTGACCTGAACCCACAAACGTATCACTCAGAGGCAGTATTATTACCCACGGAGCCACAGCTGGCTCCAATGTTCCAAGAACATTTAGTTGTTGTGCAGGGTCAGTTATTTTTTCGTGTGCTGTGCCTTTAAATATTTGAAGAATCTTTGAAGACGGCTTTGTAAATAGAGTCTTAGAGTATAAAAGCAAGGAGGTTATGATGAAGCTTAAAAAAGACACTGGTTCATCCTCATCCAGTATTGTATCCAATTCTGGACACCGTACTTTAGGAAGGATGTGGGGGCATTAGAGAGGGTGCAGAAAAGATTCACGAGCAAGATTCCAGGGATGAGGGACTTCAGTTACGTGGATAGATTGGAGAAGCTGGGGTTGTTCTCCACAGAGAAGAGAAACTGAGATTAGATTTAGTTTTGTTTAGTTTAGAGATACAGCACTGACACAACCGAGTCTGTGCCGACCATCAACCACCCATTTTACACTAATCTATGCTGATCCCATATTCCTACCGCATCCCCACCTGTCCCTATATTTCCCTGCCACCTACCTATACTAGGGGAAATTTGTAATGGCCAATTTACCTATCAACCTGCAAGTCTTTTGGCTTGTGGGAGGAAACCGGAGCACCCGGAGAAAACCCACGCAGACACAGGCAGAACTTGCAAACTCCACACAGGCAGTACCCAGAATTGAACCCGGGTCACTGAAGCTGTGAGGCTGCGGTGCTAACCACTGCGCCACTGTGCCACCCTGTGATAGATGTGTTTAAAATCATGAGAGATCCGGACAGAGTAGATGTAGTAGTAGGACTGCAGCACATAGGACATTCCAGACCCAATTCTATTGCGTGTTTACTTGTACAAGTGAATTGACCATTTAATATTTTTACCTTACTGAGCCGTTGTGTTCCCACAAAGATCAAGCTCGCAAATTCGACAGTTCCCACTTTGACTTCATTCCATCGTGTCTTATATACATTCTCACAGGATTGCAGGTATAACTGTAGTCATCGTATTAACTGAAATTTGATCAGTTACATTGTTATTTCAGTCCATATTTACAGTACAGGCGGTACCTTACTGTTGTAATATCTACAGTATCTATTCATCCCACTGGGGCAAAATTTCACTAGCTCAACATTCTCACCAATACTCAAACATTCCACAATACAAGGCTCACAAATTCAACAGAAGTTTACTTTTCTGAGTCTCGCTGGTCTGTTCTGATTCTCTGAGGGTTCATTGATGCTTATCAGTACCAAAGGTATTAAGAGATAAGGGGCAAAGGTGGGATATATGGTGTTAGTTAGATCACAGATCAGCCCTGATCTCACCGAATTCTCGAGGGTTGAGGTGTTAAATTGCCTCATCCTCTGCCTATGTCCGATGTTAAATATCCCTCTTTCACTCTCAGTCACCCTGTCCTTCTGTGTCTCTCTATTTCTCTCTTTCCATCTCTCTCTCTGTCTGTTTCGGAGAGCGTAGAGTGAGATTCACTCTGTATCCACCCCATGATGTTCCTGCAATGGGAGTCGTCTCTGCTTATGCTGCGTTTGTACCCGGTCTCAGTTTGTACTGCACAAGACCATTTCTCTGTTTATGATACAATAGGCCCTGTCTTTACTCTATTTCTCACCCCATGCTGCCCCTACCCTGGGAGTGTGTGATGGGATAGTGCAGAGGGAAATTTACTCTGTGTCAAACCCACACTGTGCTTGGCTTGGGAATGTTTAATGGGACAGTGTAAATGGAGCTTTACTGTGTATCCCTGCAATTTAGAAGGTTAAGGGGTGATTTGAACCCCTGTCCCCAGGCCATCAGGATGGGCCTCTGGATTACGTGACCATTGATATTATCACTACCCAACTGCCTCCCAGATGGATGCGTACAGTGTCTGTCCAGTAATATCACTCACATTAGTTTCTGGGCTGGAACCCTGAACATGGTCCCGAATCAGAGACTCAAATTTCAAATTTTAACTGGGAAAAGGTTGGAACAGAGTGAAGCGGGATTGCTTTTGTCCCTGGATTCAGTGTCCACTGCCGACAGATCAGTTACATTTGCAATAGAAATGCCAGGAGTGAACAAGGTCAATGCAATAAGATGGAAAATGTAAATGACGCCTCTAATAATTGTAGCATCCATCCAGTATGAGTACAGATTTCAGGTTTATTCCGAGAGAGGTCTTACTCAGAAAATGTCATTGACATTGAAATGATTGTGTTTTATCCACCACATTATTTACATCAGAGACAAAGCTGCTGATGTAATGTGTATGTTCAGGTGAGTTTAACTGGTAGTAATGATCAGGGGTATAACCGTGTCAGTGGAGACTTATCCCCTGTAGTGGGCATGTTCAAAAAGATTGCAAACGATACAAAAAATGGCCGTGTGGTTGAGAGAGAGCAGAGTAGCTGTGGACTGCAGCAAGATGTTAATGGACTCGTCAGGTGGGCAGACGAGTGGCAAATGGTATTCAACGCAGAGACCTGTGAGGTGATGAATTTGGGGAGGTCGAGCTGGGCAAAGGAATGCACAATTAATGGGAGAATCCTTCCAGGTGTAGAAGAAGTGTGGGACCTTGGAGTGAATGTTCATAGATCCATGAAGATAGCAGGACAGGTCGCTAAGAGAATTAAGAAGACATAGGGAATACGTTTCCTTTATTAGCCGAGGTGTAGAATAGGAGAGAGGTTATGCTCGAACTATATAAGTCATTGGTTGGGCTGAACCGTGAGTACTTTGTGCAGTTCCGGTCACCACATTACAGAAAGGATTTATTTGCACTAGAGCGGGTACAGAACAAATTTACGAGGATGTTGCCAGGTCTGGAAAAATATGTTGCTGTGAGGAAATATTGGATAGGCTGGGGCTGTTGTGCTTGGAACAGAGATGTCTGAGGTGAGGTGATGTATGAAATGTCATACGTTTTGAGGGGCCCGGATAGAGTGTACGTGATGGGCCTATTTACCTTTGCAGAGAGGTCAGTGACAAGTGGGCAGAGATGTAAAGTGAAATAAAAACAGGAAATGCAGGAAATACTCAGCCGGTCTGGCAGCATCTGTGGAGAGAGAAACAGAGTTAGCTTTGCATGACAGTGACCCCTCATCAGAACCTTCATCACTGACCTGAAACATGAGACAGGGAAGGTTGTAGGGGTGGAGGAGCTTACAGCGATCAGGAGGGTTGTAGGGCTGAGGACGTTAGAGATAAGGAGGGATCAAGAGCCTGGAGTAGGTGACAATGTTAGGGAAGGATGTCTTGCCTGGAGAGGGTGACAGAGATAAGAAATGTTGTAAGGGCTGGAGGATGCAGCAGAGATGCGGAGTGTTGTAGGGGGTGGTCGTGGTTACAGAGAGAGGGAAGGTTGTGGTGCTGGAGGAGGTGACAGAGATCTGGAGGGTTGTGGGGCTGAGGACGTCAGTGAAAGGGAGGGTTGTAGAGCCTGGAGTAGGTGACAGTGTTGGGGAAGGTTGTCAAGCCTGGAGAAGGTGACAGAGATTGGAAATGTTGTAAGGGCCGGAGGAGGCAGCAGAGGTACGATGTGTTGTAGGGGGTGACGGTTACAGAGATCGGGAATGTTGGTCTGCTGTAGGAGGTGACAGAGATCGGGAGGGCTGTATGGCCGGGAGTAGATTGCAGAGAAAAGGTGTGCTGTCACGGCTGGAGGAAGTTACAGAGATCGGGAGGCTTGTAGGAACTGGAGAGGAACACAGAGATAGGGAGGGTTGTCGGGGCTGAGGTCGGTGACAGAGCTAGAGAAGGTGGAATGGGCTGGAGGAGTTTACAGAGATAGGGAGGGTTGTAGGGGCTGAGAAGATGACAGATCTAGTGATGCTTTAGGGGCTGGAGGAGGTTACTGAGATAGTGAGGGTTGTAGGGGCGGGAGGAATTCACAGAGATACGGAGGGTGGTAGGTGCTGTACGAGGTTACAGAGATAGGGAGGGTTTTCCAGGCTGGAGGAAATTAGAGATAGGGAGTGTTGGGGGGTCTGACGAAGAAGCAATGATAGGGAGGTTTGTACGGGCTGGACGAAGTGACAATAATAGGGAGGGTTGACAGGGCAGGAGGAGGTCACAGATGTAGGGAGTGTTGTGGGGCTGAAGAGGTAACGGAGATAAGAGAGGGTTGAGGGTGTTTGGGAGAGGTTACAGAGACAGGGAGAGTTGTCTTGGTGGAGAAGCGTACAGAGATCGAGAGAGTTGTCTTGGTGGAGGAAGTTACAGAGATAGGGAAGTTTGTCGGGGCTGGTGGACGTTGAAGAGCTAGGGAAGGTCGTAGGGGCTGGAGGAGATTACAGTGATTTGGAGGGTTGTAGCTGGTGGAGGACTTTACAGAGATATTGAAGGTTGTAGAGGCTGGAGGAGGTTAGAGAGACAGGAAGGAATATAGAGGCTGGAGGAGGTTACAGATAAATGGATGGTTTTAGGGGCTGGAGGGGGTTATAGTTCAGGAGGATTGTCGGGGCTGGAGGAGGTTAAAACGGTAGGGAGGGTTGAAGGTGCTAAAGGAGGTAATAGGGATAGGGAGAGTTGTAGTGACTGAGGAGGTTACAAAGAGGGGGGGTTGTAGGAGCTGAGGAACTAATAGCGAGAGGGAGGGTTGCAGGGGCTTGAGGAGGTTACAGAGATGGGGTGTTGGACGGGCAGGATGAGGTTACAGAGATAGGGAGGGTTGCAGAGAGTGGAGGAGGTTACAGATATAGGGGGATTTGAAGGGGATGGAGGATGTTAGAGAGATCGGGAGAGTTGTCTGTGTTGGAGGGGAGTACAGTGATAGGGAGAGTTATAGGCACTGGAGGCGGGGACAGTTTTATGGAAGCTTCTGGGGGATGGAGGACGTTACAGTGATCGGGACGGTTGTCGGGGTGGAGGAGGTTACAGAGATCTTGAGTGTTGAAGGGCTGGTGGAGTTTGGAGAGATAGGAAGGGATGTGGAGGCTGGAGGAGGTTCCAGAGATAGGGATGGTTTTGGAGGTTGATGGAGGTTGAATTTAGCGGAGGGTTGCTGGGGCTGGAGGAGTTGTTTAGTTTAGTTTGGAGATACTGCACTGAAACAGGCCCTCCGGCCCACCGAGTCTGTGCCGACCATCAACCACCATCTCTACTAATCCTACACTAACTCCATATTCCTACCACATCCCCATCTTCCCTTCTACCGACCTATACTCGGGGCAATTTATAATGGCCAATTAACCGATCAACGAGCAAGTCTTTGGCATGTGGGAGGAAACGGGAGCACCCGGAGGAAACCCACGCAGACACAGGGAGAATTTGCAACCTCCGCACAGGCAGTACCCAGAATTGAACCCGGGTCAATGGAGCTGTGAGGCTGCAGTGCGAACCACTGCGCCACTGTACCGCCCAAAGTTAGTGGAGTTTGGGAGGGTTGTCGCTCTGGAGGAGGTTACAACGATAGGGAGCGTTGTTGGGGCATGAATAGGTGCCAGAGATAGGGAGGGTTGGAGGGGCTGGAGGAGGTTATGGAGATAGGGAGGATTGTAGGAGGCTGCACAGATCGGGAAAGCTGTAGGGACTAGAGGAGATTACAGAGCTAGGGAGGGTTGTAAGGACTTGAGGAAATGACAGAGACAGGGATTCTTCGAGGGGCTGGAAGACGTAACAGAGTTAGGTAGTGTTATAGGGGCTGGAGTAGGTTACAGAGATAAGCGGGAGGGAGTTGTGGGCGCTGGTGGATGTCACAGAGATAGCGAGTGTTGCAGGGGCTGGAGGATGTGATAAGATAGGGATAGTTGTGGGGACTGGAGGACATAGCAGAGATAGGGAGGTTTATACGGGCTGGAGGAGGTTACAGAGTGCGGGAGTGTTGTCTCGTCTGGAGGAAGTTACAGATCGAGGGAGAATTGGGGTGCAGAGGAGATCACAGAGCTCGGGAGGGTTTTCGGGGCTGGAGGAGACCACAGTCATAAGGAGCGTTGTGCAGCTGAGGAGTTAACAGAGATTGGGAGGGCTGTAGAGGATGGAGGCGGTTACAGAAATAGGGAGGGTTTTAGGGGCTGGAGGAGGTTACCAGGACAGGGAGCATTGTTTGGGCTGGAGCAGGTTTCAGAGGTAGTAAGGGTTCTGGGGGCTGGCGGAGGTAACAGAGGTAGGGAGTTTAGGTGTGGTACTGGAGTATTGGAGAACAGCTGACATTGTACCTCTGTTTAAAAAGGAAGCGAAGGATAAACAGATTAATTACAGGCCAGTCGGTATAACCTCAGTAGTGGGCAAATAATTGGAATATTTTCTGAGAGACAGGATAAAATGTCACTTAGAAAGGCATAGCTTAATCACGGATAGTCAGCAATGATTCATTAAGGGAAGATCTTATTTGACCAACCTAATTGAAATTTTTGAAGAAATAACAAGAAAGATAGATGAGGGAAGTGCAGTTGATGTGGTCTACAAGAATTTTAGCAAGGCTTTTGATAAGGTCCCACAGGACAGACTGGTTAAAAAATTAAAATCTCATGGGATCGAGGGAAATGCAGCAATGTGGATGCAGAAGTGTCTCAGTGGCAGGACACAAAGGGTAATTGTTGACGGGCGATTTAGCGAATGGAGGGATGTTCCAGTGGCCTTCTGCAGGCCTCAGTACTGAGTCCCCTGCTTTTTGTGGTATATATTAAAGTTTTGGATGGAAATGTAGGGGGCATGATCAAGAAGTTTGCAGACAACACAAAGATTGGCCTTGTAGTAGAGAGCAAGCAGTGTAGTTGTCGGCTGCAGGAAGAAATTGATGATCTGGTAAAATGGGCAGAAAAGTGACAAGAGGAGTACAACTCAGAGAATTGTGAGGTGATGCATTTCGGGAGGTCAAACAAGACAACTGAATGTACGGTTTGTGGGAAATACTGAGAAGTACAGAGGGAGTGAGTGACCTTGGAGTGAATGTCCACATATCCCTGAAGGTAGAAGGACAGGTCGATAAAGTGGTTAAGAAGGCATATGGAATCCTCTCCATTATTAGCCGAGGTATAGAATATAAGAGCAGGGAGGTTATGCTGGAACAGTATAATTCATTAGTTAGGTCACAACTTGAGTACTGTGTGCAGTTCTGGTCACGTCACTAAGAAAGGATGTAACTGCACTGGAGAGGATACAGAGTGAATTTACGAGGATGTTGCCAGGATAGGAAAAATGCATCGATTAGGAAAGATTGGATAGGCTGGGTTTGTTCTCCTTGGAACAGATCTGATTGAAATGTACAGGATGTTGAGTGGAGGTGAAGGTTCAATTCTGCTCAGCAGAGTTCAGTGACTAGGGGGAATAGATGTAAAGTGATTGTCAAAATAATCAGAGGGGAGATGAGGCAAAATGTTTTCACCCAGAGGGTGATGTGGGCCTGGAACTCGCTGCCTGAAAAGGTAGTTGAGGCAGAGACCCTCAACTCATTCAAAAGGAGTCTGGATATGCATATCAAGTGCTGTCAGCAGCAGGGTTACGAACCAAATGCTGGAAGGTGGGATTAGAATAGGTGGATCGTTTTTTGGGCTGGCACAGACACAATGGGCCAAGTGGCCTCTTTCTGTGCATTAAACTTTCTCTGATTCTATTTCTATGATTCAACGTTTCAGATCAATTAGCCCAGAACTGACGATCTCTGATTAATATTTAGCCCTCCAGCCAGAATAATACCTTTGCTACAATAAACGTAGCATCGAATTCCAATGATCAGTTCCAGCTCCTCTCTCTGGTCCAGATAACAGACAGTCCCAGCTTCTCTCTATCTCTCTTGCCCAGTAACAGGGCAATTCTGCAATGTGGGAATGAACATATATCAAAACTCCATTTAACTCTGCAACCTGCTCTCTCTGGCCCAGAAAACACGCAGTTCCAAAAGATAAATGACAAAAGTCTACAGTGTGTATTGCACAATGGGAGATCCTCTCTCTGGCCCAGATAAATGGCAGAGCTACAATGTGACAATATATGGATAACAAAAAAATGAGAGAGAGAGAGAGAGAAAGACAGACGGGGTGCCAGACCGTATGGACGAAGGGGACAGGTTGCCAGACCACATGAACGAAAGAGGCGACGTGACAGAGAGTGGGTTAAAGGAAGCAGTCAGATTGATATAGAAATACAGACAGGGAGTGAGAGAGAGGATTGAAGAAAAAGAGAGAGTAGAAAAGTACAGAGCACCAAACAGTGAGGGAGAGACGTTGGGGAGACAGTGGGGGGGGGGGGGGGAGGGGGGCGGAGACGAGGAGGGGGAGAGACGGGAAGTGACAGTGAGTCAGACAGAGCACAAAACCAAGAGACAGATAGAGAGAGAGAGGGAACAAAAGAGGGCGAACGAAAGTTGGACAGGTAGAGCATGAAATAAGGAGAAAGGACTGACGTGGAATGAGTGAGTAAATCAGACACGGAGAGAGACAGACATAGAACGAGTGAGAGAGAGGGGGAGTGACAATGAGACAGACAGAGTATGGGAGAGAGACAGACAGACACAGAGAGAAAGTCAGACAGATGGATCTGAATTTGTTCAACGTGAGTTTTGAGCTGAGGTTGGAATTGACATGTGTCACTGACTCCCGAACATTTTCCAATCCCTGTGTGCGGCCTGAAAGGGGGATCAGACATTTTCAAACTGCAGTAATGTTCCCGACAAGGGCTCAGAGTTACATGTTTTACATCAACAAAACAGGTCCCCTGGTCAAACTGGTTCTGTTCTCATTGTGCTGAATTAACATGTCAATGGACAAGACCCCGAGGAACATATTGAACAACATCACAACGGGTAACATTTTTAAAAATTCTTTCATAGGATGTGGGCGTCGCAGGCCAGGCCAGCATTTATTGCCCATCCCTAATTGCCCTTGAACTGAGTGGCTTGCGAGGCCATTTCGAGAGCATGTAAGAGTTAACCACATTGCTGTGGATCTGGAGTCACACGTCGGCCAGACCAGGAAAGGACAGCAGATTTCTTTCCCTAAAGGACATTAGTGAACCAGATGGGTTTTTATAACAATCGGCAATGGTTTCATGGCCATCATTAGACTAGCTTTAAATTAAAACATATTCACTTGTGAAGCAAACTGCTGAGCTGGGTTTTGTCTGGGTGGAAAGGAGTCCCAGTTCAAATCCCAAACCCTCTCCCTCCCTCTCTCTCCAGTGGAAGGGATATTTCTCTCAATCTGGTGTGTGTTTGTTGTGTGCTCGCATTGTGAGCTCAATCGATATCACTTTTGATCCTTTGCTTTCGAACCAGCATTTGTTTGAATTGGGATGTTACGGAGAGATTGTCAGTGCAACTGAGAGAAAACAGTTTTTGGATCTTGCTGCACCTATTCCTGAGAATCTTTTGCTTTGATTTATCCAATTTAATTTATTTTACTGCTCTGTTCCTGGGGGCATTTGTTAGATGTTGAAAACTATAATGACAATATGTGAAGAGAGTGAGAGGGTTTTGTGATGAGGAATATTATTGGACAGACTGTCCATTCGCCTTGGACAGTGTCCTTCACCCAGAGGCAGGATTCAATGAGTCTACCTACATTTATGTCTGGCTTTTGATCTTTCATTCAACGTGCGCCTGTTGGATTGTTGCCCTTGATTTTTAAAATGGATTAAAGTTTCGATTAATTTATGTCTGGCCCATCATTACGACACGAACATGTTAATCCTCGATGCAGTCATTTCGGAAGGATAGGTGGAGGGGAAAAGGAGGTGTGATAGTGCTGTTAATGCAGGACGAGACAGTACATTAGTGAGACAGTAACTTAGATCAAAGGAGCAAGATCAAGAATCAGTTTGGGTGGAGCTAAGAAACAGCAAAGGGGCAGCAAACATTGGTGGGCGATGTTTTGTAGACCACCAAACTACAGTGGTAATGTTGGACACGGTAAACATCAGGAAATTACAGCTGCATGTGACATGGGCAATACAGTAACAATGGACATCTTCAATTTACAGATAGATTGCCTCATGCTAATTAGCACTAATTCTGTGGAGGATGAATTCCTAGTATGTGTATGAGATGTATGACTGGAGCAGTATGTTGTAGAACCAACTCGGGATCGAGCTATTTCATCTTTATAATTTGTAATCACAAAGGGCTAATTAATAATCTTGTTGTAAAGGGGCCATTATGAAATCATGACCGCAATATGATAGAATATTACATTTGAAAAAAAGATGTAGTTCACTCTGAAACTCGGCTCACAAATCTGAACAAAGGAAAATATGAAGGTATGAAGGGCAAGTTGGCTATGGTGGATTGGGAAAATGCATTAAACGATTTGATAGTAGCCAGGCAATGGATAGCAGTTACAGAAGTTATTTCACGGTTGACAACAAATGTCCATCCCTCGAAGAAACAAAAACCCAACAGGAAAGGTGAATCAACTATGGCTAACAAAATAAGTTAAAGATTGCATTAGGTCAAACTTGTATGCCTTTTCAGATCGCCAGCAAACCTGGCAAGCCCGTGGATTGGGAGCAATTTAGAAACCAACAAAGGAGACCCAATGAACTAATGAGGAAAGGGGAAATAAATCTGGAATGTAAGATAACAAGAAACTTAGTGCCTCTTTATGTATTTGAAAAGGAATAGATTAGCAAGGACGAATGTGGGACTATTGCAAGCGGAGATAGGAGAGCTTGGGATGGAGATTGAGGAAATGGCGGAGAGACTGAACAATTACTTTGTATCTGTCTTCACGGAGGAAGATACAGAAAATCCTCAAGAAATTCTAGGGAAACATGGGACTTGTAAAAATGAGGAACTGAAATAAATTAGTATCAATCAAAAGGTAGTACTTGAAAAATGAATTGGATTGTAAGTTCCTAAATTCCCTGGACTCGATGAGCTGCATCCCAGAGTATTGAAGGAATGGCTATAAAGATAGTAAATGCATCGGTGGTTACCTTTCAAAATTCTGTGGACTCTGGAAGAGTTCCTGCACACTGTAAATTAGCAAAGTAAATTATTTAAGAAGAGTGCGAGAGAGAAACGGAGGACTACAGACCTGTTGGTTTGACGTCAGTAGTAGTGAAAATGTTCGATTCTATTAAAAAAGAATGATATAACACGACACTAGGAACAAATGATATGATCGGGCTGAGTCAATCTGGATTTATGAAATGGAAATCATGTTTGACAAACCTGTTGGAGATTATTTTTTGAGGATGTTCCTTGTAGCATCGAGAAAAGAAACCAGTGGATGTGCTGTATTTGGACTTTAAGACGGCTTTTGATAAGGTCTCGCGCAGGAGATTTATAAACAGAATTAGAGCACATGGGATCGGGAATAGCATACTGCTATGGATTGAGAACTGGTTAACAGAAAAAAAGCAGAGAGTAGGAATAAATGGGTGATTGCCAGGATGGCAGGCTGTTACTAATAGGGTACCGCAAGGATCAGTGCTTCAGCCACAGCTGTTCACAATCTATAGAAATGGGCAGCACAGTGGCGCAGTGGTTAGCCTCACAGCTCCAGGGACCCGGGTTCGAATTCCAGTACTGTCCGTGCCGAGTTTACAAGTTCTCCCTGTGACCGCGTGGTTTTCCACGGGGTGTTCCATTTTCCTCCCACAGCCAAAGACTTGCAGGTTGATAGGTAAATTGGCCATTGTAACTTGCCCCTAGTGTAGTTCGGTGGTAGGAAAATGGTGGGGATGTGGTAGGAATATGGGGCTAATGTTGGATTAGTATAAATGGGTGGTTGTTGGTCGGCAAAGACTCGGTGGGCCGAAGGACCTGATTCAGTGCTGTATCTCTAAATAAAAATAAAAATAAAATGATTTGGATGTGGGGACCAAATGGAATATTTCCAAATTTGCTGATGACACAAAACTAGGAGGGAAATTAACTTGTGAGGAGGATGCAAGAAGGTTTTAAGGAGATTTCAGCAGGCTAAGTGAATGTACAAGAACATGGCAGATGGAAACTAATGTGAATAAGTGGGGAGAGATCCATTTTGGTAGAAAACAGAAAGGCAGAGTATTTCTTAAATAGTGAGAGGTTGTGAAGTGTTGATGTCAAAAGGGATCTGGGTGTCCTGGTTCCTGAGTCACTAAAAGCTAGTATTCAGATGGTGTAAGCATTTAGGAAGACAAATGGTATGAAGGACTTCAATACAAGTACATTTGAATACATGTTATAAAGATATGTTGCTGCAATTGTAAAAAGCCTTGGTGAGACTCACCTGGAGTTTTCTATACAGTTGTGGTCTCCTCCTTTTATGATGTATATTCTTGCCATAGAGAGTGTGTAACAGAGTTTGAGCAGATGAACCCTGAAATGACGGGATTGTCTTATGAGGAGAGATTGCAGAAAGTGAGCCTGTATTCGCTGGAGTTTTGAAGAATGAGAGGTGATCTCATTGAAAGTTACAACATTCTTACAGGGTGTGACAGGGTGGATGTGGGTAGGATGTTTCTCTGGCTGATGAGCCTAGAACCAAGGGACACAATCTCAGAATAAGGGACAGGCCATTTAAGACTGAGATGAGGAGGAATTTCTCTACTCAGATGGTGCTGAATTTGTGGATTTCTGTACCCCATAGGGCTGTGGAAGCTCAATCACTGAGCATGTTCAAGACAGAGATCTATAGATTTGTGAATAATAATGACACTATGGGATAGAACAAACAACAGTACAGCACTGGAACGGACCATTCTGCCGTCCAAGCCTGCGCCGATCTTGATGCCTGCCTAAACTAAAACCTTCTGCACTTCCGGGGTCAGTATCCCTCTATTTCCATCCTATTCATGTATTTGTCAATATGCCTCTTAAACGTCGCTATCGTACCTGCTTCTACCACCTCCCCCGGCAACACGTTCCAGGCACTCACCACCCTGTGTGTAAAAATACCTGCCTCGCACATCCCCTCTAAACTTTGCCCCTCGCACCTTAAACCTCTGTCCCCTAGTAAATGACTCTTCCACCCTGGGAAAAAGCTTCTGACTATCCACTCTGTCCATGCCACTTATAACTTTGTAAACCTCTATCATGTCGCCCCTCCATCTCCGTCGTTCCAGTGAAAACATTCTGAGCTGATCCAACCTCTCCTTATAGCAACTACCCTCCAGACTAGGCAACATCCTGGTAAACCTCTTCTGTTCCCTCTCCAAGGCTTCCGCATCCTTCTGGTAGTGTGGCAGCCAGAATTTCACGCTCCCTATCCCTTCTGCCAAAATACATCATCTCACCATTCCCTGTATTAAATTCCTTCTGACACTTGTCTGCCCATTCTGCTCAACTACCTATGTCCTGTTGGAGTCGATTGGTGTCATCCTCACTGTTGACATCTCCTCCAAGTTTGGCATCATCAGCAAATATTGAAATTTGACCGAAAGCACTGACTTTTGGGTAACACTGCTGTCTATCATCTTCCAGTCTGAAAAAACAACCATTTACCACAACTCGCTGTTTTCTGTCCTTTCACCATTTTTTGATCCAAGATGACACAGGCCTTCCTATCCCATGAGCCTCAATTTTGTGAACCAGATTTTTATGTGCTACTTTGTCAAACCCTTTCTTCAAATCCATATAAAATCCGTTGCATTCCCTTCATCAACCTTCTCTGTTACTTCATCAAATCCATGCTGGCTTTCCCTAATTAGCACAAACCTCTCCAAATGCCTGGGGAATTCCTTCCCGAAACCTCTCCATCTCTCTATCTCTCATTCCTGCTTAAAGACGTTCCTTTATACTAACCTCTTTGAACAAGTGTTTGATCATCAGCCTTCATGTCTCCTCATGTGGGTTTGGTGTCAGATTTTGTTTTATAATGCACCCTGTGTAGCACTTTTGGGACTTCTGCATCCTCGCCGTCTCCTTCACTCCGTCTCTCTCCAGGTGTGGGCTCACCAAACCCTGCAACATTACAGCAAGACGTCCTCACCATTGTACTCTACCCCCTTGCAATAAAGGCCAACACTCCATTTGCTGTATCTGCATGTTAACTTTCTGTGATTTGTGTACGAGAACACCCAAATCCCTCTGGATACCAACATTTAATAGTTTTTCGCCATTTGAAAAATGTTCTGTGTTTCTATTCTTCCTGCCAAAGTGAAGGACCTCACATCTCTCCACATGATATTCCAGCTGCCACTTTCCTGCCCGCTCACTTAACCTGTCAAACACCCTTTGCAGTCTCTTTGTGCCCTCCTCACAGCTTACTGTCCCACCTAACTTTATATCAACAGCCCATATAAACGTAACATAGGCCGCGTTTGATAGAGGCACTTCTTTCCTGACAAGTATGAAGATACAACTGCTTGATATTTTGTGGTGGATATTTCTGTCTATTCATCAGAGTTGTTAAGGTGAAAGATATTTAATAAGAGATTAGAGAGTGTCCTTCTGTATCCTCTCCCACCCTCACATCCAGCATTGGAAACACAAACACGGAGAAACAAACCCACACACAGACACAAAGACAGTCACATAAACACAGGCAGACTAGCATGTCCAGATAAACACACACACACATAGAAATCCACACCCAGGCACATCCATTCCCACTGACCGAGAGAGAGAGAGAAACCCATACAGTGACACAAATATTCACATTGACCAACTTAGACAGATAAACACAAACACTTCCCTCTCTGTAAATCATGTTTTTTACAAACATCAAAATCTCTCTGTTCTCCTTTTATATATCACTCTCGGGGTTTAATTTATTGTCAATCTGATTTCACAGGGACCAGGAGACTCTTTGCTTTTCTTTCCTTGTCTTTGGGGTCAATGGGTCATGGGTCAATCCCAGTGTCAGTGCAGTCTGTGACCCCTGACACAGCAGTGTGACCTCTAGGGGGTGGGTGGGGGGAGCAGGAAGAGGGTCTGTCCCAACCTCTTAAAGGGACCCCGCCCCGTCAGAACTGCTCCTGAAGATTAAACCTTCGAGTGAGTCAGTCAGAGTTTGAACAAGGATGGGAATAGAGTCACATTGGATCTTCCAATATTTATTTATTCAGTGATGTTAATAAATAGCAAATTATCTGTCAAGCCCAAATTCACACAAGTAATATTGTGAATTCGGATTAAAAATTTTAAAGGAGAACCGGTTGTTAATTAATTCCTTTCATTTGCTAAAAAATATCATCACGACCTTGTTTATTTCAGGATGTAATATTATTAAAGCCCTTAGGAAGACAGGAGGAGGCCGTTTGGCCCCTCGAGCCCGTCCTACCTTTTTGAGACATTTTCTTCCTCACCCTTTGCCTGACAGTCTCTCTCTCTCTCTCTCTCTTTCTCTGTCCCTCACCTAGCCTCTCTCTCTCTCCCCCACACTCTCTTTCCATCTCACTCAACCTGCCTCTCTCTCTCTCTCTGTCCCTCATCCTGGCTCTCTCTCTCTCTCCCTCACCAGTCTTTCTCTCTCGCTCCCTCACCCAGTCTCTGCATCCCTCTCCCTCCCTTTCTCCCAGTCATTCTGTCTCTCTCCCCAAGTCTTTCTCTCTCTCTCTCCCTCTCCCTCAGTCTCTCTCGCTCTTCCCCAGTCTCTCCCTCTCTCATCCAGTCTCCCTCTCTCTCTCGCTCTCTCTCTCTCTCACCAGTCTCTCTCTGTCCCTCCCGCACCCTGTCTGTCTCTTTCTCTCTCTCTCCCTCACTCTCTCTCTCTCTGTTTCTCTCCCTCCTGCAGTCTTTCTCTCACTCTTTCCCTCCCCCTCACCGTGTCTCTGTCCCTCTCTTCCTCGCCGTGTCTCTCTCTTCCACTCAACGTGTCTCTCTCTGTCTCCCTCATCCAGTCTCTTTCTCCCCATCCCAATCTCTATTTCCCTGTCTCTCCCTCACCCTGTCTCCCTCTCTCTGCCTCTTCCTCACCCTCTGTCTCTCTCCCTCTATGTCTCTCTCTCTCCCTCTGTCTCTATCCCACACTCTCTCCCTGGACAGCAAAGTTTTGAGACATTCATTGGTTAATTTTGACTTGTAACTCTTGCCCTTGTTGGGAATGTCACTGCAGTTTGAAAATTTCAAACACTGATCTAACACTCACCACTAAAACACTCACACCAAAGCCCCAATACCAGACTGGGCAGACAATGGGGATTGTTACTGGGGTTTTAACAAGCTGTCATTTCACTCTCTCTTCTGTCTCTCACTGTCTTCCACTTTGTCCCTCTCTCTCCAATTTCCCATTCATTTTCATTTGTCTCTCTCCACTTTCCTTCATCGCCCTCCACTTTATACATGGAGAGGGAGCTCACTCCACTTTATACATAGAGAGGGAGCTCACTCCATTTTATTCACAGACGGGGTGCTGCCTCCACTTTATTCACAAAGAGGGTGCTCCCTCCACTTTATACATAGAGATGGAGCTCACTCCACTTTATTCACAGAGAGGGCGCTCCCTCCACTTTATACATAGAGAGGGTGCTCCCTCAACTCGATACATGCAGCGCGAGCTCCCTCCACATTGTACTTAAAGCGGGAGCTCCCTCCACTTTCTACATAGAGAGGGAGCTCAATCCACTTTATACACAGAGAGGGAGCTCCCTCCACTTTATACAGAGAGAGGGAGCTCCAACCACTTGATACATGGAGAGGGAGCTCCCACCACTTTGTACATCGAGAGGGAGCTCCCTCCAATTTATACAAGGAGAGGGTGCTCCCTTCACTTTAAACATACAGAGGGAGCGCCTTCTACTTTATATATCTGCCATGGTGGAATTTAAACACTTTTCACCAGGCCACGAGGTTGGGCCTCTGGATTACTAGCCCAGTGATATTACATGATGTGACTGCCTTCTTAATGGATGCATACAGTGTCTGTCCCCAAATCTCACCCAAAGTAGTGTTTAGGCTGCAACCCTGTACATTGCCTCGAATCCGATCCCCAAAGCTCACATTTTAACTGGGAAAAGGCAGGAACAGAGTGAAATGGGATTGCTTTTGTTCCTGGATTCAGTGCCCACTGCAGACAGATCAGTTGCCTTTGCAATAGAAAAGCCAGGAGTGAACGAGGTCAACACAATAATATGGAAAATGTAAATGACGCTACTCATAATTTTAGCATCCGTCCAGTATGAGTACAGATTTCAGGTTTATTCCGAGAGAGGTCTTACCATGAAAATGTAATTGACATTGAAGTGATTGTTTTTTTATTCAACACATTATTTACACCAGAGTCAAAGCTGCTGACGTAATGTGTTTGTTCAGGTGAGTGTCACTAATAGCAATGATCAGGGGTATAACTGTGTCAGTGGAGACTTATCCCCTGTATAAATCAGGACCCATTGGAATGGATCAGCTCAGAGTGCCTGCTGGAGCCGTTGATTCCAAGTGAACAGAAGACTCTGCTTCTCACAGAAATGGGACATTCAGTAATCTTTCAGATAGAAGACATTTACTATCCGGTACTTGCAGCAATTGGAGTTCCTGGTAAGGCAGTATCTCAGCTGTTAATGGTCTAAATCGATGTTAACTGTGCTGTACTCGGTATTATTTCCCTCTGTGTGTGTTAAACAACCACCAGCTCTTTTCCAGCAATTTACTGATGTAATCTCCTCACTGTCTACACTTTCATTCTTGCAGGAGCGGCAATATGTATTAAATGGTGTGGTTTTAAGTAGCCGTGGCATTGTAACTGGATTATACTGTGTACTGAATGTATTTGAGTGAGATGTCTCGGTTCGGATCAAGAATCAGTCCATCAGGAGTTTTTAACAGTTTCATGATGTGGATCTAACCGGTCCTGGAATATTTTAATGATTTTTTTCAGTGATTGCTAATGAGACATCTCACGGTCTCCGTGTTACAAGGGGACAGCACAATATCGTCCCTCCTCAATAACATGGCTCAGTTTAACTGGGATTTCTATGTATTTATTGGTTGTCACTGTTATCAAATATTATTTCATTATGTGGGTGTCTGACGCTGCTTCAGAAGTCTGGCGACTGAACTGAGTTTGCTGCTGACACTTTCACTTCTCCTTCTCAGCTTCACTGTGGAGCCTTCACTGTTACTGGACTGCATTGTAAAATAGAAAGTACTGATGTGATGTTTTATTGGTTTACACTCTATCAGTTGGAATCAAGAGTTTTTCCATTTATCTGTAGATTATCAGCTGCAGCGCTGATATTGGTGTTTTATTAATTAAACAATCCCACATTCCAACGGATTACTTTATAATTCCAGGAGAAGGAATTTCAATGATTGTGAGGTTTGTCTGGAAGAAACCTTCGATCCCGTTTTTTCCGTGCATTGTAGATGAAGTGAAGAGTGTAGGTGAACAGATGGAGACTTGGGTGTTCTGTAGACACATTCGGTCATTCACAGAGGTTTCACCATTGAACAAACTGACTCTGAGAACAGAATTATTGAACCTGGGGCCGGTGAAAAGAACCCAGGCGCAGAATGTTAGGGATCAATCATTTGTGAAAATTGGAATTAAGTAACAGTTTGCAGAGTGTGAGCGCTCCAGAGAGATAGGGAAGGAGAAAAGGAGCAGGGGGAACGAAACTGAGGGTAAGAGATAAGCAGAAGTAAAGAGAAAGTGAAAGAAGCAGCAGTGTAAATAATTCACTATCATAATGTGCTGGAATATCCAGAACAATTAGTGAGAGAAACTGTGAGTTGAAGTTGTCTGTTTACAGATTGTGTTCATTTTCCTGTTGGACTTGATCCTCTGTGTTGATTTCTGTCAGATCCTCATTTTGTTTTGTAGAAGTTCCTATTCCTTACTTAGTGACTGAATAAACAGAATAGAATCAGTTCATCACTGATGGTAATTCATTATTTAAATACTGCACTTTAAAATCTCTGTGACTGCTGAATTCAATAAAGAGCGAGGCTGATATCAGAAATATATTTAAATTTATATTTAATTGCCTGTATGAACTAAATATATTGACTATATTGTAGAAACAATGAACTGTTCTCCAACACCAATAACCACAGGGATTATTGTTTGAATGAATGAATTGAGTTGTATTCCTGGGATCTATAGATTAGATTTCCTCTTACACTCTGCTGCAGTCTCTTCCTGTGAATCTCAGCCTCTCCTCTCACTGTATTGAATCCTCAGTCTCCTCATCCATTGCTTCGGTTTATCCACTTTCCCAAACCATCTGCTCCAGTCTCCCCTCCTGCTCCAACTTGTCCTTTTCTTTTTCTCCCTCCCAATCTCACTCACTCGCTCCGCCTCCAGCAGCCTTGACCAAACTGATAGGAATACAGGAACATAGGAGCAGGAGGAGGCCATTCAGCCCTTCGAGCCTGCTTCGCCATTCTAGATCATGGCTGATACTCAGACTCAGCGCTGCAATTTTCCATCTTTTCCCATTTGGTAACATTCACTGACGGTTCCCTGAACCCAGAGCAACGAACCAGATACACATTCCACCCTTCCCAATGCTTCCCAAACAACAGTCTGGAGACAAATTCCCAATTAACTCATTGGAGTCCATCTCTGTAAAACCCCTTCTTATTTCTGCACTCGCACTTCATACTCACTCAGTACTTCCAGTATATCCGGTGCTGCCTTTATTCACTTTCTGTCTCAATTTCCCAATTCACTGTTAATAATTGTCTTTCAAACATTTCACTGTGACAAAGCACTGCCCAGGTCAATGAATCAGTTTTCACTGTTCGATGAACAGCAAATCTGGAAATTTCAGCCCAGATCCTGTCCGATTGTAATGTTCTATTCTATGATCTATAGTGTAGGTAAGATGGTTTCACAGGTCGGCGCAACATCGAGGGCCGAATGCGCTGTAATGTTCTATTCTATGTTCCATTCAAACTGCTGCTTTGTCTCCAGGTCTCATCCGTTATTTTCTCTTCTCCCTTGTCTCTCTTCCAGTTAACTTGGTGGCGATTGTGATCCTGTCCCGAGGAAAATGCGGTCTCTCCAAATGTATCACAGTCTACCTGGTGGGAATGGCAGTGTCTGATCTCCTGGTCGTTATCACTGATCCCATATTGATGTGGATTGTTTTAATTTATTTCCCATATTCATTCCTGAGAATAACTCCTGTGTGTTCTCTCATTAACGTCATGTTTTCTGCAGCCACAGTTGTTTCTGTCTGGCTCACAGTCACTTTCACCTTTGATCGATTTGTAGCCATTTGTTGTGAGAAGCTGAAAACAAAATATTGCAGTGAGAAAACAGCGGCTGTCGTTGTAGGGACAGTGAGTGTGCTGGGCTGTTTGGAGACCGTCCCCTGGTACTTTGCACTGGAACAACGTTACATTATTGACAATGTTCCCATGGGTTGTAGTTATAAACCGAGCTTCCATACTTCCCCCAAATGGGGGGCATTTGAATTGTGTAACCTCATTTTAACCCCTTGTGTCCCGGTCTTTCTGATTTTGCTGCTCATTGTTCTGACTGTCAGACGGATTTTGTTCTCCAGTAAAGTCCGCAAGGGATTCCATCGCCACAGCAATGGAAAGATTCGCAAGGACCCAGAGATGGAGAGTCGCAGCAAATCAATTATTTTGCTCTTCACAATATCTGGCAGTTTTATACTGTTATGGATAACATTTGTTGTGTATAACATTTATCGGCGAATTGCAGATATTCAGGATTATTACTCCTGCACTGACCCTCTCTTTATCACAAATCACACATCACAGATGCTTCAGGTTCTCAGTTCCTGCACCAACACATGTATTTACACTGTGACCCAGGCTAAATTCAGACAGGAACTGAAGAAGGCGGTGAAGTACCCTCTCAATCTCATTGTTAAATTAGTGAAATCAGAGAAAGAGCTGAAGGGTTTCAAACACTGGAATGGTGAGAGGCAACAATAACTGCAGTAAGACCGGGACACCAGAAGATGGCGATGGTGAGAGGGGGCAGTAACTGCAGTGAGACATGGACACCAGCAGATGGAAATGGTGAGAGGGGGCTGTAACTGCAGTGAAACAGGGACACCAGCAGGGCGAGATGTTGAGAGGGGCACAGTAACTGCAGTGAGACAGTGGCATCTGCAGATGGCGATGCTGAGCCATTACTGATGGGAGATTCTGTGTCACTGAGAGTTTGAAAGTTTCCAGAAGTCTGAGGAACTTACTTTTTAAAACCTGAGATGCTGAATGAAATAATTTCCATACAATAACTTCAATTTGTGCTAAATGGCTATTTCCTACTATGTAGGCATTTGTAACATTAAAATGGCTCCTATTCCGAATATTATTTTGAGTGATTAAAGGTAATGCATAAATAAAACAACAGCAGCAAAAAAAAACTCAATCATTTACAAAGAAGCACTCTCTAAATAAAAGCAAAATACTGCGGATGCTGGAAATCTGAAACAAAAACAAGACATGCTGGAATCACTCAGCAGGTCTGGCAGCATTTGTGGAAAGAGAAGCAGAGTTAACGTTTCGGGTCAGTCACCCTTCTTTGGAACTGACAAATATTAGAAAAGTCACAGATGATAAGCAAATGAGGTGGGGGTGGGGCAAGAGATAACAAAGGAGAAGGTGCAGATTGGACCAGGCCGCATAGCTGACCAAAAGGTCACTGAGCAAAGGCAAACAATATGTTAATGGTGTGTTGAAAGACAAAGCATTAGTACAGATTAGGTGCAAATACACTGAATATTGAAGAGCAGCAGGTGCAAACCTGCTTACCCACTGTTCTTTTCAGTGTTTTTTTCAGGTTTGCACTTGCTGCTGTTCAATATTCAGTGTATTTGCACCTAATCTGTACTAATGCTTTGTCTTTCAACACACCATTAACATATTGTTTGCCTTTGCTCCGTGACCTTTTGGTTAGCTATGTGGCCTGGTCCAATCTGCACCTTCTCATTTGTTATCTCTTGCCCCACCCCCACCTCACTTGCTTATCATCTGCGACTTTTCTAATATCTGTCAGTTCTGAAGAAGGGTCACTGACCCGAAACGTTAACTCTGCTTCTCTTTCCACAGATGCTGCCAGACCTGTTGAGTGATTCCAGCATTTCTTGTTTTTGACTCTCTAAATAAGTTGTTTTGAGTTCTTCATCCTTAACGTTATGACATCTCTCTCTCTCTCTCTCTCTTTCTATGTTGGTATCTTCTCTACTATAATTCCGAGTAATTGAAGTTCTGATCGAATTGTTTTTTGAAAGTTAATATTGAATCTGCTTTCAGAAACCTGTCAGACAGTGAATTCCAGACCAGGACAACTCCCTGCCTATTTTTTCACCCCTCTGCTAGTGACAACAGTCACTCCTCATGTCTCCAAACTGAGGGAATGATTTTGAATACAACTCATTTCTCCAGGACAGCAGCTGCAGAGGAGCTGGAACCTCCTGAATTTGGACAACTGATGAACAAAAATCCTTCTGAATCCCCCAAGAGAGCAGAGGAAAGAAGCAGTCAGGAAGAAAAGGAAACAATTGACACTTTATTGTAGCAGCAAAAACTCTTTGTCAGAATGTGGAGGTATTTATCACTGAGCTTTATAAAAATTGGAGGTGAAAAGTGTACGATCGTTAATACAATTTGTGTTAAAAGGCCATTTTCCAGCTTTGTAAACGCTTGTAACATTAAAGTGGTAAATGTTAAGAAGGTTTTATCGACTGATTACAGGCTAATGCATAAACACAGTAGCGTCAAATAAAGTACAAGCTACCATTGACAAATATGACAGTAAATATGGGTGAGAATTCTTGTGTTATCCTGCAGTCAAAGAGGCCTCTCCAGCAAAAACTCCTTGCCAGAATGTTAAGGTAACTGCAGTGAGATATTTTCAGTTATTTTCTGAAGTTTCTTTTAACTGGAGGTGAATAGTGAAAAACATTTTATACAATGAGTGTTTAATGGCCATTATCCAAACCGGCCCCTCCATGTTTCAAATTACAGCAGCTTTTCTGCACTGTTAATGCGGTTTTAGGCGGAGGGAGAGAGAGAGAGACAGACTGGTTTCTGTCTGGAAATGTCAATTTGGGATATGGATGGAATATCCCTACTTTCCCATTCCCTGTTTACACAGAGCCTCATCTTGAACTGCTCCATATCTGGGAGGCAGTGTCCAGATGGAGGAAGCTGCGTGATGGTTGGATGAGCTGAATTTTGGTTGGACTGGCTGTTTTGAGTGACAGGTTCTGGAATATATTTTGACAACATCCGCCTCTATTCTTTCTTTCCATGTGGCTGGTTTGTGAAAGTGAATTTCTGCGTCTCAGTCTCTGTGTCTCTGTGCCCAGCTGAATTGCAAGCTGATTTACAGTGCGTGTGTGTGTGAGAGAGTCCAGTCTGAATCCCCCTCTCTCTGTCCCAGTCCTGACACTTTTCTCCAATTGCCACCCCAGTCTTTTCTCCAATTGCCACCCCAGTCTCCCTCTCCAGGATCTTTACCCCATGGACGAGATGATGGAGGGAAGGTGTTTATGTCCAACGATGGTGCACAGACCGTGTGGGATGGTAAGTATCACATCTTTATTGTCTCTCTTTGCCTTTCTTCCTCCTTCTGAATCGATCTCTCCCTCTCAATTTCTCCCTCATTCTATCTCTGCAAATCTCTCCCTCCCAATCTCTCCCTCCCAATCTCTCCCTGCCAAACTCTCTCCCTCTTTCTCAATTCCTCTTTCTCTCTGTGTCTCTCTCTCTCTCTCTCTCTCTCTCTCTCTGCTTATCTTTCTCTGTGTTTCTCTTTCTCCCTGTTTTTTCTGTCTTTCTGGTTCTGTCTCTCATTTTCGCTGTTTCTCAGTCTCTCTCTCCGTCTCTTTGTGTTTTTCTCTCTCTCTCTGTGCTTCTCTCTCTGTATTTCTCTCTCTCTGTTTATCTCCCTCTCTGTGTTCCTCCATCTCTCTCTCTCTCTCTCTCTCTCTGTCCCTCACTTTGTGTTTCTCTCTCTCTCTGTTTCTCTCAGAGTGATTGTGTGTCTTTCTGTCTCAATGGCTTTCTCTGTCCTCTCTATATCTCTCTGCGATTCTCTGTCCTTCGCTCTCAATCTCTCTGTGATTCTCTGTCCTTCCCTCTCTCAATCTCTCTGTGATTCTCTGTGTGCCTTTCTCACTGGCTTTCTGTCTGTCCCTTTGCTGCCTGCAATAGCTTTCTGTCTCTGTTCTTTCCCTCCATTATTTTCCCTCCTCTTTTTCGCTTTCTCTTTCTATCCTTTCTCTCTTCCTGTATTTTCTCTATTTCTTTGTCTCTTTCTATCTTCTCTCTTTCTCTTTCTGTCTTTTCTCTTTCTTTTTCTCTCTTTCTTTGCCTCTTTCTATCTTTTCTCTCTTTGTTGTCTCTTTCTGTCTTCTGTCTTTTTATATCGTTTATCTTTCTTTGTCTCGCTTTCTCCTTATATAATTTCTCTCTTTCTTTTGCTCTCTCTTTCCTACTTTTTATTTTTCTCTTTCTTTTTTCTCACCCTAACCCCCCCCCCAATTCATAACCCGCACAAATGATATCCCCCCACAATTTATATCACTGTTCAGTATTAAGGGGCAAAGATAGGTACATGGAGTTAGATCACACATCAGCCATGAGCTCATTGAATGACAGAACAGGGTTGAGGGGCTAAATGTCCTCCTTCTCTTCCTCTGTCCTACGACAAATATCTACTGCGATTACCCTCTGTGTCTTGGTCTCTGTCTCCCTCTTTGTCTCTCTTTCTGTCTGTCTGTATCTCTCTCTCTCTCTCCTCTCATCTGTGGAAATTCACACACATCAGTCAGCCATTTTAGGTTCATTTTCAGTGGCCATTTTATGTTACCACAACACTGGGACATTTATCGCTGTCTATCCCAAACCATCTCTCTTTGTAATCTATTTGTGTCCTCCTCACAGCTTATTGTCCCACCTAACCTAGTATCTCTCTCCTTTGCTCTGTCTCACTCACGCACTCTCCCCCCTCTCGCTCCCCCCCATTTCTCTCTCCCCCATTTCTCTCTTCCCCCCCCCATCCCCCCGCAATCTCTCTTTAAGTGTCCTGTTATCACATCCTTTATTATAGCTTCGACCATTTTCCCTATGACTGATGTCAGACGAACAGGTCTTTAGTTCCCCATTTTCTCCCTCAGTCCTTTTGTAAACAGTGAGGTTACATTTGCTCCCTTCTAATCTGCCTCTCTCACTCTGCCTCTCTCACACTGCCTCTGTCCCTCGCTATCTGTCTTTCCCCCCTCTCTCTCTCTATCTCTCCCTCTCTGTCTTTTTCTCTCTCTCGCTCTATCTCTCCCTCTCTCTCTCTACCTCTGTCCACGTCTCAATTTGTGCCTCCCTCACACCATCGCTCCCTCTCTGTCTGTCTTTCTCTGTCTTGATGTCTGCCTCTCTCTCTCTCTCTGCGTATCTCTCTCTCTCTCTCTCTCTCTCTCTCTCTCTCTCTCTCTCTCTCTCTCTCTCTCTCTCTCTCTCTCTCTCTCTCTCTCTCCCTCCCTTTCATTCGCTGCCTCTGTCCACGTCTCAGATTGTGTCGCCCCCACACCATCTCTCCCTCCCTCCCTCCCTCTCTCTCTCTCCTTCTCCCTCTCTCCCTCCCTCTCTCTCTCTGTCTCTGTCTCAGAGTTACAGCTCAGATGATTAACCTCTTTATCCATGTGTTATGAACACGGGACTTTGTCTCTCTCCCATTTTCTTGGATGTTGCCAGGACTGGAGAATTGTAGCTATGAGGATAGGCAGGGGTTGTTGTCCTTGGAACAGAGAAGGCTGAGGGGAGATCTGATTGAAATGTATAAAATTTTGAGGGTCCTGGATAGAATGGAGGTGAAGGGCAGAGAACCATAGCAGAAAGGTCAGTGACGAGGGGACATAGATTTAAAGTGATTGGTAGAAAGATTAGAGCGGAGATGAGGAAAATCTTTTTCACCCAGACGGTCGCGATGGTCTGTATTTCACTGCCTGAAAGGGTAGTTGAGGCAGAGACCCTCAACTCATTCAGAAGGAGTCTGGATAGGCACCTCACGTGCGGTAAGGTGCAGGGCTCCAACCAAATTTGGAAGTTGGGATTAGAATAGGTTGATCGTTTTCCGGCTGGCACAGAGAGGATGGGCCAAGTGGCCGCTTACTGTGCCTTAAAATTTCTATGTTGCCCTCGCCAACTCTATTTTTCCCTCTGTTACCCTCTGAATCCCAGTCTCTCCCTCTCTGTTACCCTCTGAATCCCAGGCTCTCCCTCTCTGTTTCCCTCTGAATCCCAGTCTCTCCCTCTCTGTTTCCCTCTGAATCCCAGACTCTCCCTCTCTGTTACCCTCTGAATCCCAGTCTCTCCCTCTCTGTTTCCCTCTGAATCCCAGACTCTCCCTCTCTGTTACCCTGTGAATCCCAGTCTTTCCCTCTCTGTTTCCCAGATTCTCCCTCTCTTTTACACTCTGAATCCCAGTCTCTCCCCCTCTGTTACACTCTGAATTCCAGTCTCTCCCTCTCTGTTACCTGACCAGAGCTTTCTAAATGTTCAGCACACCCTCTCTGCTTTTGTACTCACTGTTTCCAGTGTAAATTGTGGTACAGTGGTATTCCCCAGGGGTTTTGATTAGGACCACTGATCGTTTTGATATATGAATGACTTAGACTTGGGTATACAGGGCATAACTTCAACATTGTGCCATTTAGTTTAGTTTAGTTTCGAGATACAGCACTGAAACAGGCCCTTCGGCCCACCAAGTCTGTGCCGAGCATCAACCATCCATTTATGCTAATGCTACACTAATTCCACATTCCTACCACAACCCCACCTGTTCCTATATTTCCCTACCACCTACCTATACTAGGGGCAATTTATAAAGGCCAATTAACCTATCAACCAGCAAGTCTTTGGCATGTGGGAGGAAACCGGAGCACCCGGAGAAAACCCACGCAGACACAGGGAGAACTTGCAAACTCCACACAGGCAGTACCCAGAATTGAACCCGGGTCGCTGGAAGTCTGAGGCTGCGGTGCTAACCACTGCGCCACTGTGCCACCCAATGTACTTTGCAATGTAATAAACATGGAAGGGAATAGTAGTAGACTTCAGGAGGATAGAGGCAGTCTGGTGAAATGGTCAGACACATAGCAGGTAAACTTCAATGCTGAGAAATGTAAAATGATGCATTTTGGAAGAAAGGCTGAGGGGAAGCGATATAAACTAAATGGTACAATGTTAAAATGGGTGCAGGGACAGAGATCTGGGATTTCATTTGTTTCACTTTTTACATCTAAAAGATTCAATTTGGGGCTTGCAATCTGTAAATTGAATTTAGCTTCATCCTGAAAAGTGTCAGCAAACGAGTTGGGAAATGTGTCAAAAGATGTTTCCATTCAGACATTCCTGCGTTGTGGAAGTGTGAGCTATCTTTGCAGAGACAGGAAATAGAGTTGTTTGAATGGACCTGCAGGTTTTGGTTGATGCAATAAGGTGAGAATTTGAATTGTGTCCCTTGCAGGTACACAGAATTGAAGGTATTTCCAGAACATCTGAAGTAGTTTACCAATGTCTGACAAACTTCAAAGACTACAGACACATGGAAGAAGAGGCGAAGGGAACAATATACAAAACCTGAGACAGTCAGATAACAGCAGTAGGAAAATTTATCTCTTTTTATGGGTTTTAATTTGAAGGCCTGAGCTGATGATTGAAAACACATAAATCTGGAATTAAAAAAACCTCTAGGATGGAATGATTCAATCCTGTCTACTAGTGTAAAGCCTGTGTGTGTCTCAGTTTTGCAGTATTTATTAATGATTTAAGATGATGTGGTAGAATGTCACATACCCAAGTGTGCCAAAGAAACAAAACGAGGCAACAAAGACTAGAACAGAGTACTTTATAAATGGTGAAAAACGAGAAACACTGGAGGTCCAAAGAGACTTGAGGGGTCCATGTCCATTTGAGTGCAGCGTAGATGTACCAGAATGATAACTGGACTCCAAGGGTTAAATAACGAGGTGATATTACACAAACTAGGGATGTGTTCCCTGGAATTTAGGAGGATCAAGGTGATTTGTTCAAGGTTGTTGAGATATTAAGGGGAACTGATGGGGTAGCTTGGGAGAAACTATTTCAGCAGCTTGGGAACAAAGAAACAGGAGGAGGCCATTCAGCCCATCGGGCCTGTTCCGCCAGTCAATACGATCATGTCTGATCATCCACTTCAATGTGTTTTTCCCAGACTATCCTCATATCCCTTTATGTCATTGGTATTTAGACATTTGTCAATCTCTGCTTCAAACATACTCAATGACTGAGCTTCCACAGCCCTCTGGGATGGAGAATTCCTAAGATTCACAACCCTCTGAGTAATGACATTTCTCCTCATCTCTGTCCCAAGTGGCTTCCCTCTTATTTTGAAATTGTATCCCCTGGTTCTAGACTCCTCAACCATGAGAAACATCTTACCTACATCTACCCTGTCTATCTGTAACGTTACCCCAGGGTCTCCACACAGCCTGTCTCCCCATCCACCTGCTTCTATAGTGTCTCAGGGTCTCCTGGCACTATCTCTCTGCTTCTGTCTCTATCCCTCATTATCTCTCTGTTCTCTTTCCATTTCTATCTCTCCATATATCTCTGTTACTCTACCTCTGTTCCTCTCTCTCTGTCTATCATTCTCTTCCACCATGTTGGTTATTATTGGGGGTCGAGTTAAATCACAGACAAAACAAACACTTCACCTGTCTGCACCGGAATAAATAGCAAAATTTGTGGATATTGTATGTCTGTATTCAGACAATATAGACAGCAGTATATATTATATGATGGGATGCTGCAAATCGATTTACACTCGTACTGTCGGAAAAACAAGTTCAAAAGAATTATTCACAAGTCCAGTCCAACTTAACAACAGATTTGACCCGATAAGGTAATAAATGCCAAAAGTCTGGAGTTTTTTGGAGGACGTTAAGCTTTACTCTGTCTGGCTTTCAGAAATTAAACATTACACATACACTGCAAGATTAAAGATTATACATAGGTTAGGTTACATAGAATTTTGGAAGGACTAACAAGGCTAGGAAATATCCAATGAATGGTAGGACCATAGTAAGTACCGAGTGTCAGAGGGATCTTGGTGTACTTGTCCATAGATCACTGAAGGTTGAAGCGCAGGTAGACAAGGTGGTGAGGAAGGTATATGGGATACTTGCCTTTATTAGTTGAGGCATAGAATATAAGAACAGGGAGGTTATGATGGATCTGTATAAAACACTGGTTAGTCCACAGCTGGAGTACTGTGTACAGTTCTGGGCACCACACGATAGGAATGATGTGATTGCACTGGAGAGGATGCAGAGGGGATTGGCCAGGATGTTGCCTGGGCTGGAGCATTTCAGCTATGAAGAGAGACTGAAAAGGCTGGAGTTGTTTTCCTTCGAGCAGAGAAGGCTGAGAGGGGGGACCTGATTGAGGTCTGCAAAATTATGAGGGGCATTGATAGGTTAGATAGGAAGAAACATTTTCCCTTAGCGGAGGTGTCAATAACCAGGGGGCATAGATTGAAGGCAAGGGGCAGGAGGTTTAGAGGGGATTTGTGGAAAAGATTCTGGTACGCTCTGCCTGAAGGGGTGGTAGAGGCAGGGACCCTCACAACATTTAAGAAGTATTCAGATGAGCACTTGAAATGCCGCAGCATACAAGGCTACCGGCCAAGTGCTGGAAACTTGGACTAGAAAAGTTCGGTGCTTGATGGTGGGCAAAGACACGATGGGCCGAACGGCCTGTTTCTGTGCTGTGGAACTCTATGACTCGAACTGTCGTCATAGAAGTCAGCTGAAAATTGATCAGCTACATTGTTATTTCAGTCATTTCAGTCCATATTTACAGTACACACGGTACCTTACCATTGTAATGAAGTCATAGTATCTATTCATCCCAGTGGGACAAGATTTCACTGGCTCAACATTCTCATCAATTACTAAAGCATTCCACAATGCAAGACTCACAAATTCAACACAAGTTTCCTTTTCTGAGTCTCGATGGTCTGTTCTGATTTTCTGAGGGATTACTGATGCTGATCCTCCACATGAGCAGTCGTCCTAATCCCGTGTGCCTGTCCTGCTCCCAAACCCGGCATCCACTTACATTAAGGCAAGTGATACAGCAGCGTCTCAGTGACTGAGGCAGGTGAGTCTTGAGGCTGAGCCGGGCACAGTGAGTGACCCGGGTTAATACGACACTCGAGGGACAGTTTAAACTGAACTGCACTCTGTATCTAAACTGTGCTGTACCTTCTCTGACATTGTTTGATGGGGCAGTGCAGACAAGGAGAGTTATTCCTTACCCATTTTAAATATCGAGAATTGAATATCCAAGAGATTGTTTTAAGTGTGATGATGGTTTCTGCCTCTACCATCCTTTCGAGTCAAAGAGAGATACAGCACTTATACAGGCCCTTCGGCCCGCCCAGTCTGTGCCGGTCATCAACCACCCATTTTATACTAATCCTTTCAGGCAGTGAGTTCCAGACACCCACCAGCCACTGGGTGAAGAAACTATTGATGTGTTTCGTTCAGTTAAGTTTGATGTCAATGTTTTCCCAGGATGTTGACGCTGGGTGATTCAGCGATGGGATAATGATTTGAATGCCAAGGGGAGGTGGTTGGATTCTCTCTTGTTGCAGACAGTCATTGCCTGGCACTTGTGTGACATGAATGTTACTTCCCACTGGTCGGCCCAAGCCTGAATATTGTCCGGGTCTCGGTGCATGTAGCTGTGGATTGCTTTATAATCTGAGACAAAATACTGTGGATGCTGGAAATCTGGAAAGCTTCGAGCTGAATCAGTAACTCTGTTTTGCTGTCCACAGATGCTGCTTGACCTGCTCAGTATTTCCTCCTGGGTTCTCAGCTGAAGATGGTTGAGCCTCGGACACTACCCTGAGGAACTCCTGCAGTGAAGTCCTGGGACTGAGATGATTGACCTCCAACAACCACAACCATCTTCCTTTGTGCTCGGTATGAGTCCAACCAGCTGATTCCCACTGACTTCAGTTTTCCTCGGGCTCCTCGGTGTCACACTCGGTCAAACGCTGCCTTGATGTTAAGGTCAGTCTCTCTTCGCAGTCGCAGACAGGAGCGAATCATTCCCTTTGACCCATTGTACACTGAACAAGCTGTGCTTCTTCACAGCCTGATACAGGACTGTACAAAACTGATTAATGTAGCCCATCAAACACTCCCAGAGCAGGTTCAGCACAGCTTAGGAATAGAGTATAGTTCCTTCAACATTCTCACTCTGTCTTCCTCTCTCTGTCTCTCCCTCCTGCTATCTCTGACACGAGGAGAGAAACAGAGGGAGAGAGGGTTAGATCTGCAGACAGAGAGTGCTGTGGAGAGGGACAGGGATGGAGAGAGAGAGAGATTGCGCGGTCGATTGAAAGGGAGAATGTAAGACATATTCATTTGATGTGGATGAAGTTGGGGCCCAGGCGGCCAGTTTTGAGGATCAGGAAGGAAAACGCTCCATTGTGAACATCCAGCAAGGTATTCCACCATGGAAGCCATCACACCCTCATGATATTGGTGTGGAAATCTTGTAATCTATGCGCATGGTTATTGACCCCTCTGATAAGGGAAATTGTCCTTCCTGTCCACTCTATTTAGGCCCGTCATTATTTTATACTCCTCAATTAAATCTTCCCTTCAACCTTCTCTGTTCCAAAGAAAACAATTCCAGCCTATACAATCTTTACTCATAGTTAAAATTCTCCATTCCTGACAACATCCTCTGTAAATCCCCTCTGTACCCTCTCTAGTATGATGACATCCTTCCTGTAATGTGGTGACCAGAACTGTGCACAGTGCTCTAGCTGTGGTCTAACTGGTGTTTTATAGAGTTCTAGCATAACCTCCCTGCTCTTATATTCTCTACATCGGACAATGAAGGAAAGTATTCCGTAAGCCTTCTTAACCACCTTATACACCTGTCCTGTTACCCTAAGGAATCAGTGGACAGTCACTCCAAGGCCCCTCTGTTCACAGTCTCAGATATTGTTCAGTTAGATTGAAAGAGCAAATATAAACCATAATAATTTGATGTAACCCTTCACTGCAGTATACACAGACATACGAGCGAGATGCATGGAGTTTGAAACATCGGGGTAGAGGGAGAAAAATAGATGGAGATGGTAAAAAATTGGAAAGGAGTGATTGGGACTGAGAGAGAGGTAATCTCTGGTAAACTCTCTTGCTGGTAATCTCTCTCCATCTCTGTCTCTCTCTTCCCCTCTCTTCTATTCTCTGAAACCCTATTTCTTCTCTTTGTCACTCACTTTCCAAGTCTATCTCTCAACTTTTCTCCCTCTAACTCTGTCTCCGTCTGTGCATTATCTCAATCTCTCCCTCTTGCTTTCAGGATGGGAAGAGGGAGAAAGAGAGGCAGAGAAAGGGTGTTGCAGGCAGTGAGAGATGAGGAGAAAGAGACAGAGGAACAGTGAGTCTAGCATTGTTAGATAGATCTTTACTCTGTATCTGACCCCGTGCGTACCTGCCCTGTGCGTATTCGATGGGGACAGTCTCAGACGGGGGGGACTGTCTAAAAATCAAAAATTAGTCGAAAGCCCTTTCAAAGATGAAATTCAGAAACACTTCTACACTACAAATGGGGGTAGAGGTTTGGAACTGTCTTCCACAAATGACCCCTCCCTATCTCAGCAATCTGCCCCTGCTCCGCAATCCACCAATATCTGTGATCCTCTAATTCTGGCCTCTTGAGCCTCCCCAATTTGAATGGTCCCACCATTGCTGTCTGTGCCTTCAAACTGCCAACAGCCCAACTCTGGAATTCCTTTCCTAAACCTCTCCGTCTCACTAACTCTCTTTCCTCTTTGAAGACGCTCCCTCAGACCAACCTCTTTGAGCAGGTTTTTGTTCGTCTCGTGTAATATCCCCTTCAGTGACTCGATGACAACTTTTTATTTGCCTTATTTATTTGTTGGATGTGTGCGTTACTTTCCAGGCCAGCATTTATTGCCCATTCCTAATTGCCCTTGAGAAGGTGGTGTTGGCCTCCTTCTTGAACCGCTGCAGTCCATGTGGGGTAGGTATACCCACAGTGCTGTTCGGAAGGGAGTTCCAGGATTTTCACCCAGTAACAGTGAACGAATGGCGATATAGTTTCAAGTTAGGATGGTGTGTGACTTTCGTTGTCGTGTCGACAGTATTTTCAGTGCGCAGTCCATTTATATTTTTAATTATTTATTTCTTCATGTGGTTAGATGTAAAGTTTCTCCTACAATCTGCCTGCCTCCCCGTACCTCCTCACTCTTTCTGCCCGTCTCTCCCTCCTTCTCTAAATCCACTGCTTTACTCTGTATCTAAACTCACACTGCACCGGCGCTGGGAGCTCTCATTATGGTGCTCAAACAATGAGTTATACACTTCCAGCATAACCTCCCTGCTCTTATATACTTTAACAGCCTTGTTGGGAATGTCACTGCAGTTTGAAAATATGAAACACTGATCCAACATTCACCCCTCAAACACTCACACCAACCTCAAAAAACAGGACTGGGCAAATAATGAGGATTGTTAATGATTGTTACAAATTGTCTCATCCTCTCTCTGTCTCTCGCTCTCATGTCTGTTTCCTCCCATCTTTCTCTCTCTCTCTCCCTCACCCTCTCCCTCTTCCTCTGCCTCTTTCCATGACTCTGTCTCTAACACCATCTCTCTCTCCTTGGACAGAAATGTTTTTATCCATTTCTTGGTTCATTGTGAACCTGTAAATCTTGCCCTTGCTGGGAACGTCACTGCAGTTTGAAAATATCAAACATTGATCAACACTCGCCCCCTAAACTCTCACACTAAACCCCCAATACAGGACTGTGCAGATAATGGGGATTGTTTACTGAGGTTCTGTCAAGGTCCGCTCACACACTATATCCCATTTCGCCTGCTTCTAAGTTTGTCAGTGTTTAATAATATATTTTCAACAAGATTAAATGTCACTTCACTTTGAAAATATCAATCATTGATCCAACACTCACCCCCAAAACACTCACACTAAACCCCTGATCGTTCCTTTCAGAATTAGTTCTTGCACGCAGCAGTTTTACTTTTTAATTGTATCTTTTGTCAACATTATTAGATGTAAAGTTTTTCCTATAATCTCGCCGTCCCCTTCTCTCCCTGTCTGTCTCCCTCTCTCTGTCAATGTCCCTTTCTCCCTCTGCATCTGTCTCTCTCCCTTTCTGTCTGTCTCATTCCCTCTGCATCTGCCTGCCTCCCTTTCTGTCTGCCTCATTCTGCATTTGCCTGACACCCTTTCTCTCTGTCCCCGTCTGTCTCTGTTTCTCCTTTTTCCTCAATCATTCTAGCTCCGTCTCGCTCTACCTCAGTCTCTGTCCCACTCTGTCTGTGTCTCTCTCCGTCTGTGTCTCACTCCCTCCATCTCTCCGTCCCTCTGTACATGGACAGCAATGCTTTGAACCATTTGTTTGGTTAATTTTGAATCTTTAACTCTTGCTTTTGTTGGGAATGTCAATGCAGTTTGAAAATATCAAACACTCATCTAACACTCATCCCTAAAACCCTTACATTCAACCCCAAATACCGGACTGGGCAGACAATGGGGATTGTTACTTGGGTTCCATCAAGGTCTCATTTCACTATCTCTTCTGTCTCTCACTGACTTCCACTTTGTCCCTCTCTCTCCATTTCCCCATTTGTTTCCATTTCCCTCTTCACCTCTTTCTTTCATCGCCCCCAACTTTATAAATAAAGAGGGAGCTCCATCCACTTTATACAAAGAGAGGGCGCTCTCTCCACTTTATATATAGAGAGGGAGCTCCCTCTGTTTTACATAACTGCCGTTGTGGGATTTGAACCCCTGTCCGCAGGCCATCAGGTTGGGCCTCTGGATTAAATGACCAGTGATATTATCACGACCCAACTGCCTCCCAAATGGATGCGGACAGTGTCTGTCCCATAATATCACCCACAGTACTTTCTGGACTGTAACCCTGAACATGGTCCCGAATCAGAGAATCAAAGTTTACATTTTAACAGGGAAAAGGCAGGAACAGAGTGAAACTGGTTTGCTTTTGTCCCTGGATTCAGTGTCCACTGCAGACAGATCAGTTACATTTACAATAGAAATGCCAGGAGTGAACAAGGTCAACACAATAATATGGAAAATGTAAATGACGCCTCTCATGATTGCCATCCATCCTGCATTAGTACAGATTTCAGGTTTATTTCAGAGAGAGGTCTTACTCAGAAAATGTCATTGACATTGAATTGATTGTGTTTTATCCACCACATTATTTACATCAGAGTCAAAGCTGCTGATGTAATGTGTTTGTTCAGGTGAGTGTAACTAACAGCAATGATCAGGGGTATAACCGTGTTAGTGGAGACTTATCCCCTGTATCAATCAGGACCCATTGGAATGGATCAGCTCAGAGTGCCTGGTGGAGCTGTGGATTCCAGGCTGATAGAAGTCCCTGCTTCTCACAGAAATGGGATATCCAGTAATGCATCAGATAGAAGACATTTATTATCCTGTACTTGCAGCAATTGGAGTTGCTGGTAAGCCAGTATCTCAGCTGTTAATGGTCTAAATCGATGTTAAGTGTGCTGCTGTACTCGGTATTACTTCTCAATGTGTGTGTTACACAGCCACCTGTTCTTTTCCAGCAATTTACTAATGGAATCTCCTCATTTTCTGCTCTTTCACTCTTGCAGGAACAGTATTATGTACTTAATGGTATTGTTTTAAGTTACTGTGGCATTATTACTGGATCATTCTGTGCATGGAATGTATTGGAATGAGATGTTTCAGCTAGGATCAATAAACAGACCATCAGGAGCTTTTAACTGTTTCATGATGTGGATCGAACCGGTCCTGGAATATTTTTATGTTATTTTTCAGTGATTGATAATGAGACATCTCACGGTCTCAGTGTTACAAAGGGACAGAACAATGTCCTCCCTCCCCAATAACATGGTTCAGTTTAACTGGGATTCCAATGTATTTATTGATTATCACTGTTATCAAACATTATTTCACTCTGTGTGTGTCTGATGCTGCTTCAGAGGTCCGGCTACTGAACTGAGTTTGCTGCTGGCACTTTTACTTCTCCTTCTCTGCTTCACTGTGGACCTTCACTGTCACTGGACTACATTGTAAAATAGCAAGTATTGATGTGATGTTTTACTGGTTTTCACTCTATCAGTTGGAAACAAGAGTCTTTCCATTTATCTGTAGATTATCAGCTGCAGCGCTGATGTTGGTGTTTTATTAATTAAACAATCCCACAATCTAACAGATTACTTTATAATTCCAGGAGAAGGAATTTCAATGATTGTGAGGTTTGTCTGGAAGTAGCTTTCGATCCTGTTTATTCCATGTATTGTAGATGAAGTGAAGAGTGTAGGTGAACAGGTGGAGACTTGAGTGTTCTGTCGATACATTAAATTATTCACAGAGGTTTCACCATTGAACAAACTGACTCTGAAAATAGAATCATTGAACCTGGGGCTGGTGAACAGAACACAGACGCAGAATGTTAGGAATAAATCAAAGGTGGAAAGCAGCATTAAGTAACAATTTACAGGGTGTGAGTACTCCAGAGAGATAGGGAAGGAGAAAAGGAGCAGGGAGAACGAAACCGAGGGAAAGAGATAAGCAGAAGTAAAGAGAAAGAAGCAGCAGTGCAAATAATTCACTTTCACAAAGTGCTGGAACGTCCAGAAAAATTAGTGAAAGAAACTGTGAGTTGAAATTGTCTGTTGTTAGACTGTGTTCATTTTCCTGTTGGACTTGATCCTCTGTGTTGATTTCTGTCAGGTCCTCATTTTGTTTTGTAGAAAGTTCCGATTCCTTACTTAGTGACTGAATAAACAGAATAGAATCAGTTCTTCACTGATGGTAATTCATTATTTCAATACTACACTTTAAAATCTCTGTGACTGCTGAATTCAATAAAGAGCGAGGCTGATATCAGAAATATATTTACATTTATATTTAATAGCCTGCACAAACTAAATATATTGACTATATTGTAGAAACAATGAACTGTTCTCCAACACCAATAACCACAGGGATTATTGTTTGAATGTATGAATTGAGTTTTATTACTGGGATCTATAGATTAGATTTCCTCTAACACTCTGCTGCAGGCTCTCCCTGTGAATCTCAGCCTCTCCTCTCACTGTATTGAATCCTCAGTCTCCTCATCCATTGCTTCAGTTTATCCACTTTCCCAAACCATCTGCTCCAGTCTCCCCTTCTGCTCCAACATGTCCTTTCCCTCGAATTTGGAAGGTTGTGGGGTGATTTGATGAATGTTTTCAAGATAATAAGGGAAACTGAACGGGTGGACAGAGAGTAGCAATTCCCATTGGCTGCGGAGTCGGGAACTTGGAGGCATAGTCTAAAAATCAAAACGCTGTCGAAAAACCTTTCTGGGGTGAAATGAAGAAACACTTCAAAACACCAGGTGTGGTATCAGTTTGGAACTCTCTTCCATAAACAGCAATTGATGCTGAGACAGTTGTTAGTTTTTAAATCTGTGATTGATAGATTTTTGTTAACCAAAGGTATTAAGGGGCAAAGATAGGTACATGGAGTTAGATCACACATCAGCCATGAGCTCATTGAATGACAGAAGAGGTTGAGGGGCCAAATGGCCTCCTCCTCTTCCTCTGTCCAATGACAAATATCTTGCTATCACTCTCTGTGTCTTGGTCTGTGTCTCTCTCCTTGTCTCGCTTTCTGTCTGTCTGTCTGTCTCTCTCTCCTCTCTCAAATATCTGTGGAAATCCACAAACATTAGTCAGCCATTTTAGGCTGTTTCTCGGTGGCCATTTTATGTTACCACAACACTGGGACATTTATTCCAGAGACGGACTCCTCACCAATGTAAGGGTAGTAATAAAATTGTGACAGACACTGACATGGAGACACTGAGAGCCACACAGAACTAGAAAGGAATTAATCATTCCATTGTGCCCAATAAATTGCCCTCCACTGTGATTAGGCTGGGTGGCCTGTAATTACTCAGTCTATTATTTTCTCCCTTGTTAATCAACAGTACAACATATGCAGTACTCCAGTCCTCTGGCAGCATGACTATAACCAGAGAAGATCGGAAAATGATGGTCAGAGCCACTGATATTTCCTTCCTTGTACCTCTTAACAGCCTGAGCCTGGTGAATTATCAGCTTTCAAAGATGCTAAACCCCTTAATATTTCCTCTCTCACTGGTTATCCCATTCAATATTTCAAGCCCCTCCTCATTGACTACAATGTCTGTGTCGTCCCTTCTTTTGTGGAGACATTCGATATGTATTCATTAAGAACCATGCCCGCATCTTCCGCCTCCACGGTTAGGAGAAAGGAGGAGAGACGATTTAAAGTCAAGGATCGAATTCTAAAGGAGGTGCAGGAACAGAAACATCTGGGGGGTATTTGAGCACCAATCACTGAAGGTGGCAGGGCAGGTTCAGAAAGTGGTTAAACAGCAGAAGGGGTCCTGAGATTAAAAATAGAGACATTGAATACAAAAGAAAGGAAATTATGACCTTTGTCAACGCTGGTTTGCCTTCAACTGGAGCATTGTCCAATTCTGGACACCGTACTTTATGAAGAATGTGGGGGCATTAGAGAGGGTGCAGAAAAGAATCACAAGAATGGTTGCAGAGATGAGGGACTTCAGTTACGTGGCTAGGTTGGAGAAGGTGGGGTTGTTCTCTGTGTCTCTCTCTGTCTCTCCCTCCTGCTATCTCTGACACTAAGAGGGAGACAGAGGGAGAGAGGCTTAGATATGCAGATAGAGAGAGTGCTGTTGAGAGGGACAAGGTTGGAGAGAGAGAGATTGTTGGGGTGGATTGAAAAGCACAATGTAAGATCTATTTATTCAATGTATTCACTGTTGTGTACGCAAACAGAGAAACATAGGTATGTAGAGTGAAATATTGGTCGAGTGGGATATATGTAGATGAAGTTGGGGCCCAGGCGGACAGTTTTGATGATCAGGAAGGAACTCGCTCCATTGCAAACATCCAGCCAGGTATTCCACCATTTGAGCCATCACACCCTCATGATATTGGTGCGTAAATCTTGTAATCCATGCCCATGGTTATTGACCCCTCTGTTAAGGGTAATGGGTTTTTCCTATCCACTCTATCTTGGCCCGTCATTATTTTATACACCTCAATTAAATCTTCCCTTCTACCTTCTTTGTTCCAAAGAAAACAATTCCAGCCTATCCAATCTTTACTCATAGTTAAAATTCTCCATTCCTGACAACATCCTCTGTAAATCTGCTCTGTACCCTCTCTAGTGTGATCACATCTTTCCTGTAATGTGGTGACCAGAACTGTACACAGTACTCTAGCTATGGTCTAGCTAGTGTTTTCTAAAGTTCGAGCATTACCGCCCTGCTTTTATATTCTCTGCATCAGCCAATAAAGGAAAGAGTTCCGAAGAAGGGTCACTGACCCGAAACGTTAACTCTGCTTCTCTTTTCACAGATGCAGCCAGACCTGCTGAGTGGTTCCAGCATTTCTTGTTTTTATATTAAAGTATTCTGTAAGACTTCTTAACCACCTTATCCACCTGTCCTGTTACTCTCAGGAATCAGTGGACATTCACTCCAAGGCCCCTCTGTTCACAGTCGAAGAGATTGTTCAGTTAGATTGAAAGAACAAATGTAAAATATAATAATTTGATGCAATCCTTCACTGCAGTATACACAGACATACGAGCGAGAGGCATGGAGTGTGAACCATCGGTGCAGAGGGAAAAAAATAGATGGAGATGGTAACAAATTGGAAAGGAGTGATAGGCACAGACAGAGAGGTAAGCGCTGGTAAACTCTCTTGCTTATAATCTCTCTCCATGTCTATCTCTCTCTTCCCCTCTCTTCGACACTCTGAAACCCTATTTCTTCTCAGAGACTGTCAGAGAGTGTCAGAGAGAGTCTGAGAGAATCTGAGAGTGTCAAAGAGCTTCTGAGAGTCTCTGAGTGTCCAAGTCTATCTCTCCCTTTTCGCTCTCTATCTCCTTCTGCACACTATCTCAATCTCTCCCTCTTGCTCTCAGGATGGGAAGAGGGAGAAGAAGAGGCAGAGAAAGGGCATCGCAGGCAGTGAGAGATGAGGAGAAAGAGACAGAGGAATAGCGAGTCTGGCATTGGTAGATGGATCTTTACTCTGTATCTAACCCCGTGCGTACCTGCCCTGTGAGTATTCGATGGGGACAGTCTCGGAAGGGGTGGACTGCCTAAAAATCAAAAATTAGTCGAAATCCCTTTCAAAGATGAAATTTAGAAAAACTTCTACATACAAAGGGTGGTAGAAGTTTGGAAATGACTTCCACAAATGACCCCTCCCGATCTCTGCAATCTCCTCCAGCTCCACAATCAACAAATATCTGCGATCCTCTAATTCTGGCCTCTTGAGCATCCTCAATTTGAATCGTCCCATCATTGGTGGCCGTGCCTTCAAGCTGCCAAGGCCCTAACTCTGGAATTCCTTTCCTAAACCTCTCCGTCTCACGAACTCTCTTTCCTCTTTGAAGACGCTCCCTCCAACCAACCTTTCACCAATTTTTTGTTCGTCTCGTCTAATAGCTCCTTAAGTGACTCGGTGTCAACTTTTTCTTTGCCTTATTTATTTGTTGGATGTGTGCGTTACTGGCCAGGCCAGCATTTATTACCCATTCCTAATAGCCCTTGAGAAGGTGGTGTTGAGCCTTCTTCTTGAACCGCTGCAGTCCATGTGGGGTAGGTACACCCACAGTGCTGTTAGGAAGGGATTTCCAGGATTTTGACCCAGTAACAGTGACGGAATGGTGATATAGTTTCAAGTTAGGATGGTGTGTGACCTTAGTTGTTGTGTGCGGATCGTATTTTCAGTGCGCAGTCCATTTGTATTTTTAATTATTTATTTTTTCATGTGGTTAGATGTAAAGTTTCTCCTACAATCTGCCTACCTCCCCGTATCTCCTCACTCTTTCTGCCCATCTCTCCCTCCTTCTCTAAAGCCACTGCTTTACTCTGTATCTAAACTCACACTGTACCTGCCCTGGGAGGTCTCATTATGGTGCTTAAGCAATGAGTTATACACTTCCAGCATAACCTCCCTGCTCTTATATACTTTAACAGCCTTGTTGGGAATGGCACTGCAGCTTGAAAATATGAAACACTGATCCAACATTCACCCCTAAAACACTCACACTAACCTCCAATAACAGGACTGGGCAGATAATGAGGATTGTTAATGATTGTTACAACTTGTCTCATCCTCTCTCTGTCTCTCCCTCTCATGTCTGTTTCTTCCCATCTTTCTCTCTCTATCTCTCTCTCCCTCACCCTCTCCCTCTTTCTCTGCCTCTTTCCATGACTCTTTCTTTAACACCATCTCTCTCTCCTTGGACAGAAATGTTTTTATCCATTTCTTGGTTAATTTTGAACCTGTAAATCTTGCCCTTGCTGGGAACGTCACTGCCGTTTGAAAATACCATACACTTTAGCACTCGCCCCCTGAACTCTCTCACTAAATCCCCGATACAGGACTATGCAGATAATGGGGATTGTTACTGATGTTCTGTCAAGATCCCCTCACACACTATTTCCCATTTCCCCTGCTTCTAAAGTTTGTCAGTGTTTAATAATATTTTTTCAATAATATTAAATGTCACTTCAGTTTGAAAATATCAATCACTGATCCACCAATTGCCCCCAAAACACTTACACAAAACCCCTGATCTCTCCTTTCAAAATCAGTTCTTGCACACAGCCAGTTATACTTTTTATCCTTTTTTGATCATTTTTCAACATTATTAGATGTAAAGTTTTTCCTTTAATCTCGCCCTCCCTCTCTCTCTGTCTGTCTCTCCCTTTCTACCTCTGCATCTGTCTCTTTCCCTCTGTATCTGTCTCACTCGCTTTCTCCCTGTCTCTCTCCCTCTGCAGCTGCCTGCCTCCCTTTCTGTCTCTCTCCCTCTCCCTCTGTCTCTGTCCCACTCTGTCTGTGTCTCTCTCCATCTGTCTCTCACTCCCTCCATCTCTCCGTCCCTCTGTACATGGACAGCAATGCTTTGAGCCATTTGTTTGGTTAATTTTGAATTTTTACTCTTTCTTTTGTTGGGAATGTCAATGCTGTTTAAAAATATCAAATACTCATCTAACACTCATCCCTAAACCACTCACATTAAAACCCAAATACCGGACTGGGCAGACAATGGGGATTGTTACTGGGGTTTCGTCAAGGTCTCATTTTGCTATCTCTTCTGTCTCTCACTGTCTTCCACTTTGTCTCTCTCTCTCTCCATTTCCCCATTTGCTTTCGTTTCCCTCTCTCCTCTTTCCTTCATCGCGCCCAAATTTATACATGGAGAGGAATCTCCCTCCACTTTATACATAGAGAGGGAGTTCCCTCCACTTTGTCGCTGGAGAGCGAGCTCCCTCCACTTTATACAAAGAAAGGGAGCTCCCTCTGTTTTATGCAGCTGCCGTGGTGGGATTTGAACCCCTGTCCGCAGGCCATCAGTTTGGGCCTCTGGATTACGTGACCAGTGATATTATCACTACCCACCTGCCTCCAAAATAGATGTGTACAGTGTCTGTCCCGTAATATCACTCACAATAGTTTCTGGGCTGGAGCCCTGAACATGTTCCCGAATCAGAGACTCAAATTTCACATTTTAACTGAGAAAAGGCAGGAACAGAGTGAAATGGGATTTTTTTTGTACCTGGATTCAGTGTCCACAGCAGACAGATCAGTTACATTTCCAATAGAAATGCCAGGAGTGAACAATGTCAATACAATAATATGGAAAATGCAAATGACGCCTCTCATAATTGCAGGATCCGTCCAGTATGAGGACAGATTTCAGGTTTATTCCAGAGAGAGGTCTTACTCAGAAAATGTCATTGATATTGAAATGATTGTGTTTCATCCACCACATTATTTACAGCAGAGTCAAAGCTGCTGATGTAATGTGTATTTTCAGGTGAGTGTAACTAATAGCAATGATCAGGGGTATAAGCGTGTCAGTGGCGACATGTCCCCTGTATAAATCAGGACCCATTGGAATGGATCAGCTCAGAGTGCCTGGTGGAGCTGTGGAATCCATGCTAATAGAAGTCTCTGCTTCTCACAGAAATGGGATATCCAGTATTCGTTCAGTTCATATTCATTTATTATCCTGTACTTGCAGCAATTGGAGTTACTGGTAAGCAGTATCTCTGCTGTTAATGGTGTAAATCGATGTTAACTGTGCTGGGGTGCTCGGTATTATTTCCCTCTGTTTGTGTTACACAGCCGCCTGTTCTTTTCCAGCAATTTACTGATGGAATCTCCTCATTGTCTACTGTTTCATTCTTGTAGGAATTGTATTATGTCTTTAATGGTATTGTTTTAAGTAACTGTGGCATTATTACTGGATTATTCTGTGTATTGAATGTATTTGAATGAGAAGTTTCAGTTAGGATCAATAATCAGACCATTAGGAGATTTTAACATTTTCATGATGTGGATCGAACCGGTCCTGGAATATTTTTATGATTTTTGTCAGTGATTGAGAATGAGACATCTCACAATCTCAGTGTTACAAGCAGACATAACAATGTCCTCCCTCCCCAATAACATGGCTCAGCTTAACTGTGATTTCAATGTGTTTATTAATTATCAATGTTATCAAATATTATTTTATTCTGTGTGTGTCTGACGCTGCTTCAGAAGTCCGGCTACTGAACTGAGTTTGCTGCTGACACTTTCACTTCTCCTTCTCTGCTTCACTGTGGACCTTCACTGTCAATGGACTACATTGGAAATTAGAAAGTATTGATGTGATGTTTTACTGGTTTTCACTCAATAAGTTGGTATCAAGAGTCTTTCCTTTTATCTGTATATTATCAGCTGCAGCGCTGAAGTTGGTGTTTTATTGATGAAACAATCCCACATTCTAACAGATTACTTTATCATTCCAGGAGAAGGAATTTCAATGATTGTGAGGTTTGTCTGGAAGTAGCTTTCGATCCTGTTTATTCCATGTATTGTAGATGAAGTGAAGAGTGTAGGTGAACAGGTGGAGACTTGAGTGTTCTGCAGATACATTAAATTATTCACAGAGGTTTCACCATTGAACAAACTGACTCTGAGAATAGAATCATTGAACCTGGGGCTGGTGAACAGAACACAGACACAGAATGTTAGGAATAAATCATCTGTGAAAAGTAGCATGAAGTAACAGTTTACAGGGTGTGAGTACTCCGGAGAGATAGGGAAGGAGAAAAGGAGCAGGGAGAACGAAACCGATGGGAAAAGAAAAGCAGAAGTAAAGAGAAAGAGAAAGAAGCAGCAGTGTAAATAATTCACTGTCATAAAGTGCTGGAATGTCCAGAACAAGTAGTGAGAGAAACTGTGAGTTGAAGTTGTCTGTTGTCAGATTGTGCTCATTTTCCTGTTGGACTTGATCCTCTGTGTTGATTTCTGTCAGGTCCTCATTTTGTTTTGTAGAAAGTTCCTATTCCTTACTTAGTGACTGAATAAACAGAATAGAATCAGTTCTTCACTGATGGTAATTCATTATTTCAATACTACACTTTAAAATCTCTGTAACTGCTGAATTCAATAAAGAGCGAGGCTGATATCAGAAATATATTTAAATTTATATTTAATAGCCTGTACAAACTAAATATATTGACTATATTGTAGAAACAATGAACTGTTCTCCAACACCAATATCCAAAATGATTATTGTTTGAATGTATGAATTGAGTTGTATTACTGGGATCTGTAGATTAGATTTCCTCTAACACTCTGCTGCAGGCTCTCCCTGTGAATCTCAGCCTCTCCTCTCACTGTATTGAATCCTCAGTCTCCTCATCCATTGCTTCAGTTTATCCACTCTCCCAAACCATCTGCTCCAGTCTCCCCTCCTGCTCCAACATGTCCTTTCCTTCTCTCCCTCCCAATCTCTCTCACTGGCTCCAGCTCCAGCTCCTTGTCCAACCTGATAGGAAAACAGTAACATGGGAGCAGCAGGAGGCCATTCAGCCCTTCGAGTGGCTCCACCATTCTAGATCATAGCTGACACTCAAACGCAGTGCTGCAGTTTTCTGCCTTTTCCTAATTCTTAACATTCCCTGTCAGAGCAACAAACCAGCTGCACATCCCGCTCACCCCAACCAACAGTCTGGAGACACATTCCCAATTAACACATTGGATTCCATCTCTGTAAAACCCCTTCTCATTCCCCACTGACACTGCATCCTCACTCAGTACTTCCAGTAGATCCGGTGCTGACTTTGTTCACTTTCTGCATCAATTTCCCAATTCATTATTAATAATTGTGTTTTCAAACATTTCACTGTGACAAAGCACTGCCCGGGTCAATGAATCAGTTTTCACTGCTCGATGCAGCAACAAAGCTGGAAATTTCAGCCCAGGTCCTGTCAAACTGCTGCTTTGTCTCCAGGTCTGATCAGTAATTTCTCTGCTTCCTTTTCTCTCTCTCTTCCAGTTAACTTGGTGGCGATTGTGATCCTATCCCGAGGAAAGTGCGGTCTCCACAAATGTATCAGTGTGTACCTGGTGGGAATGGCAGTGCCTGATCTCCTGGCCGTTATCACTGATCCCATATTGAACAGGATTGTTCAAATTTATTTCCCATATTCATTCCTGAGAATTACTCCTGTGTGTTCTCTCATTGCCGTTCTGCTTTCTGCATCCACAGTTGTTTCTGTCTGGCTCACAGTCACTTTCACCTTTGATCGATTTGTGGCCATTTGTTGTGAGAAGCTGAAAACAAAATATTGCAGCGAGAAAACGGCGGCTGTGGTTGTGGGAACAGTGAGCGTGCTGGGCTGTTTAGTGTATCTCCCCTGGTACTTTACACGGGAACAAAAATACATTATTGATAATGTTCCCATGGGTTGTGTTAATAAACTGAGCTTCTTTAATTCCCCCATATGGGGGGCATTTGAATTGTTTGACCTCATTTTGACCCCTTGTGTCCCGGTATTTCTGATTTTCCTGCTCAACGTTCTGACTGTCAGACGGATTTTATTCTCCAGTAAAGTCCGCAGGGGAGTCCGGCGCCACAGCAATGCAGAGAATCACAAGGACCCAGAGATGGAGAATCGCAGGGAATCAATTATTTTGCTCTTCAGTATATCCGGCAGTTTTATAATGTTCTGGATGACACTGGTTGTGTTTATCATTTATCGGAGAATTGCAGATAATTATTATTATTCCTCCTACACTGACCCTCTCTTTATCACAGATCAAACATCAAAGATGCTGCAGATTCTCAGTTCCTGCACCAACACATGTATTTACATTGTGACCCAGACTAAACTCAGACAGGAGCTGAAGAAGGGGGTGAAATACCCTCTAAATCTCATTGTTAAATTAGTGAACCTCCAGGCGCGTATCCATTGTCTCTCGAGATAAGGAGGCCCAAAAGAAAAAAAAAAAAAAAGAAAGAGCTGAGGGGTTTCAAACACTGGAACTAAATCCCATTCTCCCTCCTCCTCCCCCACTCCCCCAGCTCCACCATCCAACCTCCACCCGCCTCTGTGATTATTTGACCGGCGCCATCTTTAGTCCTGGCAGCGAATGAACGTGCAGACCCTGATGGTTAACGGGAATGGGATACGTTTGCGCATGTGCCAGTGCAGCGCCACCTCGTGGTTGCTGTTGTCAACAACAGCAGCCAGTGGACAAAGCTGCAAATCGGAGTGAATGTGAGGTCGTGAGCAGGGCAGTAACTGCAGTGTGTCAGGGACACCAGCAGATGAAGATGGACAGAGGGGAGCAGTAACTGCAGTGAGGCTGTGACACCAGCAGGTGGAGATGGTGAGAGGGGGACATTAACTGCAGTGAGACAGGGGCACCAGCAGATGGAGATGGACAGAGGGGAGCAGTAACTGCAGTGAGGCAGTGACACCAGCAGGTGGAGATGGTGAGAGGGGGACATTAACTGCAGTGAGACAGGGACACCAGGAGATGGAGATGGTGAGAGGGGGACATTAACTGCAGTGAGACAGGGACACCAGGAGATGGAGATGGTGAGAGGGCGAACAAACTCCCATCCAAATACCCCCGGGAACAAACTCCCATCTAAATACCCCCGGGAACATATTCCCATTTAAATACCCCCGGGAACAAACTCCTATCTAAATAACTTCCACAGGAACAAATTCCCATCAAGATATCTCCCATAGGAACAAACTCCAATCTAAATAACTCCCACAGGAACAAACTCCCATCTAAATAACTCCCACAGGAACAAACTCCCATCTAAATAACCCCCACAGGAACAAACTCCCATCTAAACAACCCCTACAGGAACAAACTCCCCTCTTAGTCACCCCCACAGGAACAAATTCACATCTAAATAATCACTTCAGGAACAAATTCCCATCTATGTACTCCCGGGGACAAAGGCCCATCCAAATACACCCCACAGGAACAAAATCCCATCAAAATAGTACCCACAGGAACAAACTCCAATCTAAATAACTCCCACAGGAACAAACTCCCATCTCAATAGCCCCCAAGGAACAAATTCCCATCAAAATTGCTCCCACAGGAACAAACTCCAATCTAAATAAGTCGCACAGGAACAAACTCCCATCTAAATAACCGCCACAGGAACAAACTCCCATCTAAATAACCCCCACAGGAACAAACTCCCATCTAAATAACACCCCACAGGAACAAACTACCATCTCAGCACACCCAAAAGAACAAATTTCCATCTAAATTATACCCCATGAACAAACTCCCATCCAAATATCCCCGGGAACAAACTCCAATCTAAATACCCCCGGGAACAAACTCCCATCTAAATACCCACGGGATAAAACTCCCATCTAAATAACCCCCACAGGAACAATCTCCCATCTAAATAACTCCCACATTAACAAACTCCCATCTAAATAACCCCCACAGGAACAAACTCCCATCTAAATAACCCCCACAGGAACAAACTCACATCTTAGTAACACCCACAGGAACAAATTCCCATCTAAATAATCCACACAGGAATAAACTCCCATCTAAGTACTCCCGGGGACAAACGCCCATCTAATTACCCCCCACAGGAACAAACTCCCATCTAAATAACCCCTACAGGAACAAACTCCCATCCAAATACCCCCGGGAACAAACTCCCATCTAAATACCCCCGGGAACAAACTCCCATCTAAATACCCCCGGGAACAAACTCCCATCTAAATACCCCCGGGAACAAACTCCCATCTAAACAACCCCCACAGGAACAAATCCCCATCTAAATAACTCCAACAGGAACAAATTCCCATTAAAGTTGCTCCCACAGGAACAAACTCCAATCGAAGTAATTCCCACAGGAACAAACTTCCATCTAAATAACCTCCACAGGAACAAACTCTCATCCAAATAAGTCCCACAGGAATATATTCCCATCCAAATAACCACCAGAGGAACAAACTCCCATCTATATAAACCCCACAGGAACAAACTCCCATCTAAATAACCCCCCACAGGAACAAACTCCCATCTTAGTAACATCCAAATGAACAAATTCCCATCTAAATTATCCCCCAGGAACAAACTCCCATCTAAATACCCCCAGGAACAAATTCCCATTTAAATACACCCGGGAACAAACTCCCATCTAAATAACACCCACGGGAACGAATTCCCATCAAGATAGCTCCCACAGGAACAAACTCCAATCTAAATAACTCCCACGGGAACAAACTCCCATCTAAATAACTCCCACAGGAACAAACTCCCATCTAAATAACTCCCACAGGAACAAACTCCCATCGAAACAAACCCCACAGGAACAAATTCCCATCTAAGTACTCCCGGGGACAAAAACCATTCTAAATGACCCCTACACGAACAAACTCCCATCTAAATAACTCCCACAGGAACAAACACCCATCTAATTAACCCCCACAGGAACAAACGCCCATCGAAATAGCACCCACCCTCCACCTCCAAAGGAAAAGACTGCCATCTAAGTAACCCCCGGGAGCCAACTCCCATCTCAATAACCCCCACAGGAACAAACACCCATCTAATTAACCCCCACAGGAACAAACGCCCAACGAAATAGCACCCACCCTCCACTTCCAAAGGAAAAGACTGCCATCCAAATAACCCCCGGGATCCAACTCCCATCTCAATAACCCCCACAGGAACAAACTCCCATCTAAATAACACCCACAGGAACAAACTCCCATCTAAATAACCCACGGGAACAAACTCCCATCTAAATAACTCCCACGGGAACAAACTCACATCTAAATAACCCCCACAGGAACAAACTCCCATCTAAATAACCCCCACAGGAACAAACTCCCATCTAAACAACCCCTACAGGAACAAACTCCCATCTTAGTAACCCCCCACAGGAACAAATTCCCATCAAAATAATCCCCACAGGAACAAACTCCCATCTAAGTACTCCCGGGTACAAACGCCCATCTAAATACCCCCCACAGGAACAAATCCCCATCTAAATAACCCATACAGGAACAAACTCCCATCCAAATAACCCCGGGAACAAACTCCCATCTAAATACCCCCGGGAACAAACACCCATCTGAATACCCCCGGGAACAAACTCCCATCTAAATAACCCCCACAGGAACAAATCCCCATCTAAATAACTCACACAGGAACAAATTCCCATCAAAATTGCTCCCACAGGAACAAACTCCAATCGAAATAACCCCCACAGGAATAAACGCCCATCCAAATAACCACCAGAGGAACAAACTCCCATCTATATAAACCCCACAGGAACAAACTCCCATCTAAATAACCCCCCATAGGAACAAACTCCCATCTTAGTAACACCCAAAGGAACAGATTCCCATCCAAATTATCCCCCAGGAACAAACTCCCATCCAAATACCCCCGGAACAAACACCCATCTAAATACCCCCGGGAACAAATTCCCATCTAAATAACTCCCACAGGAACAAATGCCCATCAAGATAGCTCCCACAGGAACAAACTCCAATCTGAATAACTCCCACAGGAACAAACTCCCATCTAAATAACTCCCACAGGAACAAACTGCCATCTGAATAACTTCCACAGGAACAAACTCCCATCTAAATACCCCCCACAGGAACAAACTCCCATCTAAATAACCCCCACAGGAACAAACTCCCATCTAAATAACCCCCACAGGAACAAACTCCCATCTAAACAACCCCTACAGGAACAAACTCCCATCTTAGTAACCCCCCACAGGAACAAATTCCCATCAAAATAATCCCCACAGGAACAAACTCCCATCTAAGTACTCCCGGGTACAAACGCCCATCTATGTACTCCCGGGGACAAAGGCCCATCTGAATACACCCCCAAGGAACAAATTCCCATCAAAATTGCTCCCACAGGAACAAACTCCAATCTAAATAACTCCCACAGGAACAAACTCCCATCTAAATAACCGCCACAGGAACAAACTCCCATCTAAATAACCCCCACAGGAATAAACTCCCATCTAAATAACAACCACAGGAACAAACTCCCATCTGTATAACCCCACAGGAACAAACTCCCATCTAAATAACACCCCACAGGAACAAACTACCATCTTAGAACACACCCAAAGGAACAAATGTCCATCTAAATTATACCCCATGAACAAACTCCCATCCAAATATCCCCGGGAACAAACTCCAATCTAAATACCCCCGGGAACAAACTCCCATCTAAATACCCCCGGGAACAAACTCCCATCTAAATAACTCCTACAGGAACAAATTCCCATCAAAATCGCTCCCACAGGAACAAACTCCAATCTAAGTAACTCCCACGGGATAAAACTCCCATCTAAATAACCCCCACAGGAACAATCTCCCATCTAAATAACTCCCACAGGAACAAACTCCCATCTAAATAACCCCTACAGGAACAAACTCCCATCTAAATAACCCCCACAGGAACAAACTCACATCTTAGTAACACCCACAGGAACAAATTCCCATCTAAATAATCCACACAGGAATAAACTCCCATCTAAGTACTCCCGGGTACAAACGCCCATCTAATTACCCCCCACAGGAACAAACTCCCATCTAAATAACCCCTACAGGAACAAACTCCCATCCAAATACCCCCGGGAACAAACTCCCATGTAAATACCCCCGGGAACAAACTCCCATCTAAATACCCCCGGGAACAAACTCCCATCTAAACAACCCCCACAGGAACAAATCCCCATCAAAATAACTCCAACAGGAACAAATTCCCATTAAAGTTGCTCCCACAGGAACAAACTCCAATCGAAATAATTCCCACAGGAACAAACTTCCATCTAAATAACCTCCACAGGAACAAACTCCCATCTAAATAACCCCCACAGGAATAAATTCCCATCCAAATAACCACCAGAGGAACAAACTCCCATCTATATAAACCCCACAGGAACAAACTCCCATCGAAATAACCCCCCACAGGAACAAACTCCCATCTTAGTAACATCCAAATGAACAGATTCCCATCTAAATTATCCCCCGGGAACAAACTCCCATCTAAATAACACCCACGGGAACGAATTCCCATCAAGATAGCTCCCACAGGAACAAACTCCAATCTAAATAACTCCCACGGGAACAAACTCCCATCTAAATAACTCCCACAGGAACAAACAACCATCTAAATACCCCCCACAGGAACATACTCCCATCTAAATAAACCCCACAGGAACAAACTCCCATCTAAACAAACCCTACAGGAACAAACTCCCATCTTAGTCAACCCAAAGGAACAAATTCCCATCTAAATAATCCCCACAGGAACAAATTCCCATCTAAGTACTCCCGGGGACAAAAGCCTTTCTAAATGACCCCCACACGAACAAACTCCCATCTAAATAACTGCCACAGGAACAAACTCCCATCTAAATAACCCCCACAGGAACAAACGCCCATCGAAATAGCACCCACCCTCCACCTCCAAAGGAAAAGTCTGCCATCTAAATAACCCCCGGGAGCCAACTCCCATCTCAATAACCCCCACAGGAACAAACTCCCATCTAAATAACACCCACAGGAACAAACCCCCATGAAAATAACCCACGGGAACAAACTCCCATCTCAATAACTCCCACGGGAACAAACTCACATCTACATAACCCGCACAGGAACAAACTCCCATCTAAATAACCCCCGCAGGAACAAACTCCCATCTAAATAACCCCCACAGGAACAAATCCCCATCTAAATAACCCCCACAGGAACAAATCCCCATCTAAATAAGTCCCACAGGAACAAATTCCCATCATAATTGCTCCCACAGGAACAAACTCCAATCGAAATAACTCCCACAGGAACAAACTCCCATCTACATAAACGCCACATGAATAAACTACCATCTAAATAACCAGCACAGGAATAAACTCCCATCCAAATAACCACCAGAGGAACAAACTCCCATCTATATAAACCCCACAGGAACAAACTCCCATCTAAATAACCCCCCGCAGGAACAAACTCCCATCTTAGCAACATCCAAATGAACAAATTCCCATCTAAATTATCCCCCAGGAACAAACACCCATCCAAATACCCCCGGGAACAAACTCCCATCTAAATACCCCCAGGAACAAATTCCCATTTAAATACACCCGGGAACAAACTCCCATCTAAATAACACCCACGGGAACGAATTCCCATCAAGATAGCTCCCACAGGAACAAACTCCAATCTAAATAACTCCCACGGGAACAAACTCCCATCTAAATAACTCCCACAGGAACAAACTCCCATCTAAATAACTCCCACAGGAACAAACTCCCATCTAAATACCCCCCACAGGAACAAACTCCCATCTAAATAAACCCCACAGGAACAAACTCCCATCTAAACAAACCCTACAGGAACAAACTCCCATCTTAGTCAACCCAAAGGAACAAATTCCCATCTAAATAATCCCCACAGGAACAAATTCCCATCTAAGTACTCCCGGGGACAAAAGCCTTTCTAAATGACCCCCACACGAACAAACTCCCATCTAAATAACTCCCACAGGAACAAACTCCCATCTAAATAACCCCCACAGGAACAAACGCCCATCGAAATAGCACCCACCCTCCACCTCCAAAGGAAAAGTCTGCCATCTAAATAACCCCCGGGAGCCAACTCCCATCTCAATAACCCCCACAGGAACAAACTCCCATCTAAATAACACCCACAGGAACAAACTCCCATCTAAATAACACCCACAGGAACAAACCCCCATGAAAATAACCCACGGGAACAAACTCCCATCTCAATAACTCCCACGGGAACAAACTCACATCTACATAACCCCCACAGGAACAAACTTCCATCTAAATAACCCCCACAGGAACAAACTCCCATCTAAATAACCCCCACAGGAACAAATCCCCATCTAAATAAGTCCCACAGGAACAAACTCCCATCTAAATAAACGCCACATGAATAAACTACCATCTAAATAACCAGCACAGGAATAAACTCCCATCCAAATAACCACCACAGGAACAAAGTCCCATCTGTATAAACCCCACAGGAACAAACTCCCATCTAAATAACCCCCCACAGGAACAAACTCCCATCTTAGTAACATCCAAAGGAACAAATTCCCATCTGAATTATCCCCCAGGAACAAACTCCCATCCAAATACCCCCGGGAACAAACTCCCATCTAAATACCCCCGGGAACATATTCCCATTTAAATACCCCCGGGAACAAACTCCCATCTAAATAACTTCCACAGGAACAAATTCCCATCAAGATATCTCCCATAGGAACAAACTCCAATCTAAATAACTCCCACAGGAACAAACTCCCATCTAAATAACTCCCACAGGAACAAACTCCCATCCAAATAACCCCCACAGGAACAAACTCCCATCTAAACAACCCCTACAGGAACAAACTCCCATCTTAGTCACCCCCACAGGAACAAATTCACATCTAAATAATCACTTCAGGAACAAATTCCCATCTATGTACTCCCGGGGACAAAGGCCCATCTAAATACACCCCACAGGAACAAACTCCCATCAAAAGAGTACCCACAGGAACAAACTCCAATCTAAATAACTCCCACAGGAACAAACTCCCATCTAAATAACACCCACAGGAGCAAATTCCCATCAAGATAGCTCCCACAGGAACAAACTCCAATCTAAATAACTCCCACGGGAACAAACTCCCATCTAAATAACACCCACGGGAACGAATTCCCATCAAGATAGCTCCCACAGGAACAAACTCCAATCTAAATAACTCCCACGGGAACAAACTCCCATCTAAATAACTCCCACAGGAACAAACTCCCATCTAAATAACTCCCACAGGAACAAACTCCCATCTAAATACCCCCCACAGGAACATACTCCCATCTAAATAAACCCCACAGGAACAAACTCCCATCTAAACAAACCCTACAGGAACAAACTCCCATCTTAGTCAACCCAAAGGAACAAATTCCCATCTAAATAATCCCCACAGGAACAAATTCCCATCTAAATACTCCCGGGGACAAAAGCCTTTCTAAATGACCCCCACACGAACAAACTCCCATCTAAATAACTCCCACAGGAACAAACTCCCATCTAAATAACCCCCACAGGAACAAACGCCCATCGAAATAGCACCCACCCTCCACCTCCAAAGGAAAAGTCTGCCATCTAAATAACCCCCGGGAGCCAACTCCCATCTCAATAACCCCCACAGGAACAAACTCCCATCTAAATAACACCCACAGGAACAAACACCCATGAAAATAACCCACGGGAACAAACTCCCATCTCAATAACTCCCACGGGAACAAACTCACATCTACATAACCCCCACAGGAACAAACTCCCATCTAAATAACCCCCGCAGGAACAAACTCCCATCTAAATAACCCCCACAGGAACAAATCCCCATCTATATAAACCCCACAGGAACAAACTCCCATCTAAATAACCCCCGCAGGAACAAACTCCCATCCAAATAACCACCAGAGGAACAAACTCCCATCTATATAAACCCCACAGGAACAAACTCCCATCTAAATAACCCCCCGCAGGAACAAACTCCCATCTTAGTAACATCCAAATGAACAAATTCCCATCTAAATTATCCCCCAGGAACAAACACCCATCCAAATACCCCCGGGAACAAACTCCCATCTAAATACCCCCGGGAACAAACTCCCATCTAAATACCCCCGGGAACAAACTCCCATCTAAATACCCCCGGGAACAAACTCCCATCTAAATAACTCCTACAGGAACAAATTCCCATCAAAATCGCTCCCACAGGAACAAACTCCAATCTAAGTAACTCCCACGGGATAAAACTCCCATCTAAGTAACCCCCACAGGAACAAATCCCCATCTAAATAACTCCCACAGGAACAAATCCCCATCTAAATAAGTCCCACAGGAACAAATTCCCATCATAATTGCTCCCACAGGAACAAACTCCAATCGAAATAACTCCCACAGGAACAAACTCCCATCTAAATAAACGCCACATGAATAAACTACCATCTAAATAACCAGCACAGGAATAAACTCCCATCCAAATAACCACCACAGGAACAAAGTCCCATCTGTATAAACCCCACAGGAACAAACTCCCATCTAAATAACCCCCCACAGGAACAAACTCCCATCTTAGTAACATCCAAAGGAACAAATTCCCATCTGAATTATCCCCCGGGAACAAACTCCCATCCAAATACCCCCGGGAACAAACTCCCATCTAAATACCCCCGGGAACATATTCCCATTTAAATACCCCCGGGAACAAACTCCCATCTAAATAACTTCCACAGGAACAAATTCCCATCAAGATATCTCCCATAGGAACAAACTCCAATCTAAATAACTCCCACAGGAACAAACTCCCATCTAAATAACTCCCACAGGAACAAACTCCCATCCAAATAACCCCCACAGGAACAAACTCCCATCTAAACAACCCCTACAGGAACAAACTCCCATCTTAGTCACCCCCACAGGAACAAATTCACATCTAAATAATCACTTCAGGAACAAATTCCCATCTATGTACTCCCGGGGACAAAGGCCCATCTGAATACACCCCACAGGAACAAACCCCCATCAAAAGAGTACCCACAGGAACAAACTCCAATCTAAATAACTCCCACTGGAACAAACTCCCATCTCAATAGCCCCCAAGGAACAAATTCCCATCAAAATTGCTCCCACAGGAACAAACTCCAATCTAAATAACTCCCACAGGAACAAACTCCCATCTAAATAACCGCCACAGGAACAAACTCCCATCTAAATAACCCCCACAGGAATAAACTCCCATCCAAATAACAACCACAGGAACAAACTCCCATCTGTATAACCCCACAGGAACAAACTCCCATCTAAATAACACCCCACAGGAACAAACTACCATCTTAGAACACACCCAAAGGAACAAATGTCCATCTAAATTATACCCCATGAACAAACTCCCATCCAAATATCCCCGGGAACAAACTCCAATCTAAATACCCCCGGGAACAAACTCCCATCTAAATACCCCCGGGAACAAACTCCCATCTAAATAACTCCTACAGGAACAAATTCCCATCAAAATCGCTCCCACAGGAACAAACTCCAATCTAAGTAACTCCCACGGGATAAAACTCCCATCTAAATAACCCCCACAGGAACAATCTCCCATCTAAATAACTCCCACAGGAACAAACTCCCATCTAAATAACCCCTACAGGAACAAACTCCCATCTAAATAACCCCCACAGGAACAAACTCACATCTTAGTAACACCCACAGGAACAAATTCCCATCTAAATAATCCACACAGGAATAAACTCCCATCTAAGTACTCCCGGGTACAAACGCCCATCTAATTACCCCCCACAGGAACAAACTCCCATCTAAATAACCCCTACAGGAATAAACCCCCATCCAAATACCCCCGGGAACAAACTCCCATGTAAATACCCCCGGGAACAAACTCCCATCTAAATACCCCCGGGAACAAACTCCCATCTAAACAACCCCCACAGGAACAAATCCCCATCAAAATAACTCCAACAGGAACAAATTCCCATTAAAGTTGCTCCCACAGGAACAAACTCCAATCGAAATAATTCCCACAGGAACAAACTTCCATCTAAATAACCCCCACAGGAATAAATTCCCATCCAAATAACCACCAGAGGAACAAACTCCCATCTATATAAACCCCACAGGAACAAACTCCCATCTAAATAACCCCCACAGGAATAAATTCCCATCCAAATAACCACCAGAGGAACAAACTCCCATCTATATAAACCCCACAGGAACAAACTCACATCCAAATAACCCCCACAGGAATAAATTCCCATCCAAATAACCACCAGAGGAACAAACTCCCATCTATATAAACCCCACAGGAACAAACTCCCATCTAAATAACCCCCACAGGAATAAATTCCCATCCAAATAACCACCAGAGGAACAAACTCCCATCTATATAAACCCCACAGGAACAAACTCCCATCTAAATAACCTCCACAGGAACAAACTCCCATCTAAATAACCCCCACAGGAATAAATTCCCATCCAAATAACCACCAGAGGAACAAACTCCCATCTATATAAACCCCACAGGAACAAACTCACATCCAAATAACCCCCACAGGAATAAATTCCCATCCAAATAACCACCAGAGGAACAAACTCCCATCTATATAAACCCCACAGGAACAAACTCCCATCGAAATAACCCCCCACAGGAACAAACTCCCATCTTAGTAACATCCAAATGAACAGATTCCCATCTAAATTATCCCCCGGGAACAAACTCCCATCTAAATAACACCCACGGGAACGAATTCCCATCAAGATAGCTCCCACAGGAACAAACTCCAATCTAAATAACTCCCACGGGAACAAACTCCCATCTAAATAACTCCCACAGGAACAAACAACCATCTAAATACCCCCCACAGGAACATACTCCCATCTAAATAAACCCCACAGGAACAAACTCCCATCTAAACAAACCCTACAGGAACAAACTCCCATCTTAGTCAACCCAAAGGAACAAATTCCCATCTAAATAATCCCCACAGGAACAAATTCCCATCTAAGTACTCCCGGGGACAAAAGCCTTTCTAAATGACCCCCACACGAACAAACTCCCATCTAAATAACTCCCACAGGAACAAACTCCCATCTAAATAACCCCCACAGGAACAAACGCCCATCGAAATAGCACCCACCCTCCACCTCCAAAGGAAAAGTCTGCCATCTAAATAACCCCCGGGAGCCAACTCCCATCTCAATAACCCCCACAGGAACAAACTCCCATCTAAATAACACCCACAGGAACAAACACCCATGAAAATAACCCACGGGAACAAACTCCCATCTCAATAACTCCCACGGGAACAAACTCACATCTACATAACCCCCACAGGAACAAACTCCCATCTAAATAACCCCCGCAGGAACAAACTCCCATCTAAATAACCCCCACAGGAACAAATCCCCATCTAAATAAGTCCCACAGGAACAAATTCCCATCATAATTGCTCCCACAGGAACAAACTCCAATCGAAATAACTCCCACAGGAACAAACTCCCATCTAAATAAACGCCACATGAATAAACTACCATCTAAATAACCAGCACAGGAATAAACTCCCATCCAAATAACCACCACAGGAACAAAGTCCCATCTGTATAAACCCCACAGGAACAAACTCCCATCTAAATAACCCCCCGCAGGAACAAACTCCCATCTTAGTAACATCCAAAGGAACAAATTCCCATCTAAATTATCCCCCAGGAACAAACTCCCATCCAAATACCCCCGGGAACAAACTCCCATCTAAATACCCCCGGGAACATATTCCCATTTAAATACCCCCGGAAACAAACTCCCATATAAATAACTTCCACAGGAACAAATTCCCATCAAGATATCTCCCATAGGAACAAACTCCAATCTAAATAACTCCCACAGGAACAAACTCCCATCTAAATAACTCCCACAGGAACAAACTCCCATCTAAATAACCCCCACAGGAACAAACTCCCATCTAAACAACCCCTACAGGAACAAACTCCCCTCTTAGTCACCCCCACAGGAACAAATTCACATCTAAATAATCACTTCAGGAACAAATTCCCATCTATGTACTCCCGGGGACAAAGGCCCATCTAAATACACCCCACAGGAACAAACTCCCATCAAAATAGTACCCACAGGAACAAACTCCAATCTAAATAACTCCCACAGGAACAAACTCCCATCTCAATAGCCCCCAAGGAACAAATTCCCATCAAAATTGCTCCCACAGGAACAAACTCCAATCTAAATAACTCCCACAGGAACAAACTCCCATCTAAATAACCGCCACAGGAACAAACTCCCATCTAAATAACCCCCACAGGAACAAACTCCCATCTAAATAACACCCCACAGGAACAAACTACCATCTCAGCACACCCAAAAGAACAAATTTCCATCTAAATTATACCCCATGAACAAACTCCCATCCAAATATCCCCGGGAACAAACTCCAATCTAAATACCCCCGGGAACAAACTCCCATCTAAATACCCCCGGGAACAAACTCCCATCTAAATAACTCCCACAGGAACAAATTCCCATCAAAATCGCTCCCACAGGAACAAACTCCAATCTAAGTAACTCCCACGGGATAAAACTCCCATCTAAATAACCCCCACAGGAACAAACTCCCATCTAAATAACCACCACAGGAACAAACTCCCATCTAAATAACTCCCACATTAACAAACTCCCATCTAAATAACCCCCACAGGAACAAACTCACATCTTAGTAACACCCACAGGAACAAATTCCCATCTAAATAATCCACACAGGAATAAACTCCCATCTAAGTACTCCCGGGTACAAACGCCCATCTAATTACCCCCCACAGGAACAAACTCCCATCTAAATAACCCCTACAGGAACAAACTCCCATCCAAATACCCCCGGGAACAAACTCCCATCTAAATACCCCCGGGAACAAACTCCCATCTAAACAACCCCCACAGGAACAAATCCCCATCTAAATAACTCCAACAGGAACAAAGTCCCATTAAAGTTGCTCCCACAGGAACAAACTCCAATCGAAATAATTCCCACAGGAACAAACTTCCATCTAAATAACCTCCACAGGAACAAACTCCCATCCAAATAAGTCCCACAGGAATATATTCCCATCCAAATAACCACCAGAGGAACAAACTCCCATCTATATAAACCCCACAGGAACAAACTCCCATCTAAATAACCCCCCACAGGAACAAACTCCCATCTTAGTAACATCCAAATGAACAAATTCCCATCTAAATTATCCCCCAGGAACAAACTCCCATCTAAATACCCCCAGGAACAAATTCCCATTTAAATACACCCGGGAACAAACTCCCATCTAAATAACACCCACGGGAACGAATTCCCATCAAGATAGCTCCCACAGGAACAAACTCCAATCTAAATAACTCCCACGGGAACAAACTCCCATCTAAATAACTCCCACAGGAACAAACTCCCATCTAAATAACTCCCACAGGAACAAACTCCCATCGAAACAAACCCCACAGGAACAAATTCCCATCTAAGTACTCCCGGGGACAAAAACCATTCTAAATGACCCCTACACGAACAAACTCCCATCTAAATAACTCCCACAGGAACAAACACCCATCTAATTAACCCCCACAGGAACAAACGCCCATCGAAATAGCACCCACCCTCCACCTCCAAAGGAAAAGACTGCCATCTAAGTAACCCCCGGGAGCCAACTCCCATCTCAATAACCCCCACAGGAACAAACTCCCATCTAAATAACACCCACAGGAACAAACTCCCATCTAAATAACCCACGGGAACAAACTCCCATCTAAATAACTCCCACGGGAACAAATGCCCATCAAGATAGCTCCCACAGGAACAAACTCCAATCTGAATAACCCCCCACAGGAACAAACTCCCATCTTAGTAACATCCAAATGAACAAATTCCCATCTAAATTATCCCCCAGGAACAAACTCCCATCTAAATACCCCCAGGAACAAATTCCCATTTAAATACACCCGGGAACAAACTCCCATCTAAATAACACCCACGGGAACGAATTCCCATCAAGATAGCTCCCACAGGAACAAACTCCAATCTAAATAACTCCCACGGGAACAAACTCCCATCTAAATAACTCCCACAGGAACAAACTCCCATCTAAATAACTCCCACAGGAACAAACTCCCATCGAAACAAACCCCACAGGAACAAATTCCCATCTAAGTACTCCCGGGGACAAAAACCATTCTAAATGACCCCTACACGAACAAACTCCCATCTAAATAACTCCCACAGGAACAAACACCCATCTAATTAACCCCCACAGGAACAAACGCCCATCGAAATAGCACCCACCCTCCACCTCCAAAGGAAAAGACTGCCATCTAAGTAACCCCCGGGAGCCAACTCCCATCTCAATAACCCCCACAGGAACAAACTCCCATCTAAATAACACCCACAGGAACAAACTCCCATCTAAATAACCCACGGGAACAAACTCCCATCTAAATAACTCCCACGGGAACAAACTCACATCTAAATAACCCCCACAGGAACAAACTCCCATCTAAATAACCCCCACAGGAACAAACTCCCATCTAAACAACCCCTACAGGAACAAACTCCCATCTTAGTAACCCCCCACAGGAACAAATTCCCATCAAAATAATCTCCACAGGAACAAACTCCCATCTAAGTACTCCCGGGTACAAACGCCCATCTAAATACCCCCCACAGGAACAAATCCCCATCTAAATAACCCATACAGGAACAAACTCCCATCCAAATAACCCCGGGAACAAACTCCCATCTAAATACCCCCGGGAACAAACACCCATCTAAATACCCCCGGGAACAAACTCCCATCTAAATAACCCCCACAGGAACAAATCCCCATCTAAATAACTCACACAGGAACAAATTCCCATCAAAATTGCTCCCACAGGAACAAACTCCAATCGAAATAACCCCCACAGGAATAAACGCCCATCCAAATAACCACCAGAGGAACAAACTCCCATCTATATAAACCCCACAGGAACAAACTCCCATCTAAATAACCCCCCATAGGAACAAACTCCCATCTTAGTAACACCCAAAGGAACAGATTCCCATCCAAATTATCCCCCAGGAACAAACTCCCATCCAAATACCCCCGGAACAAACACCCATCTAAATACCCCCGGGAACAAATTCCCATCTAAATAACTCCCACAGGAACAAATGCCCATCAAGATAGCTCCCACAGGAACAAACTCCAATCTGAATAACCCCCCACAGGAACAAACTCCCATCTAAATAACTCCCACAGGAACAAACTCCCATCTATATAAACCCCACAGGAACAAACTCCCATCTAAATAACCCCCCATAGGAACAAACTCCCATCTTAGTAACACCCAAAGGAACAGATTCCCATCCAAATTATCCCCCAGGAACAAACTCCCATCCAAATACCCCCGGAACAAACACCCATCTAAATACCCCCGGGAACAAATTCCCATCTAAATAACTCCCACAGGAACAAATGCCCATCAAGATAGCTCCCACAGGAACAAACTCCAATCTGAATAACTCCCACAGGAACAAACTGCCATCTGAATAACTTCCACAGGAACAAACTCCCATCTAAATACCCCCCACAGGAACAAACTCCCATCTAAATAACCCCCACAGGAACAAACTCCCATCTAAACAACCCCTACAGGAACAAACTCCCATCTTAGTAACCCCCCACAGGAACAAATTCCCATCAAAATAATCCCCACAGGAACAAACTCCCATCTAAGTACTCCCGGGTACAAACGCCCATCTAAGTACCCCCCACAGGAACAAATCCCCATCTAAATAACCCATACAGGAACAAACTCCCATCCAAATAACCCAGGGAACAAACTCCCATCTAAATACCCCCGGGAACAAACACCCATCTGAATACCCCCGGGAACAAACTCCCATCTAAATAACCCCCACAGGAACAAATCCCCATCTAACTAACTCACACAGGAACAAATTCCCATCAAAATTGCTCCCACAGGAACAAACTCCAATCGAAATAACCCCCACAGGAATAAACGCCCATCCAAATAACCACCAGAGGAACAAACTCCCATCTCTATAAACCCCACAGGAACAAACTCCCATCTAAATAACCCCCCATAGGAACAAACTCCCATCTTAGTAACACCCAAAGGAACAGATTCCCATCCAAATTATCCCCCAGGAACAAACTCCCATCCAAATACCCCCGGAACAAACACCCATCTAAATACCCCCGGGAACAAATTCCCATCCAAATAACTCCCACAGGAACAAATGCCCATCAAGATAGCTCCCACAGGAACAAACTCCCATCTAAATAACTCCCACAGGAACAAACTGCCATCTGAATAACTTCCACAGGAACAAACTCCCATCTGAACAACCCCTACCGGAACAAACTCCCATCTTAGTCTCCCCCACAGGAACAAATTCCCATCTAAGTACTCCCGGGGACAAAGGCCCATCTAAATACACCCCACAGGAACAAACTCCCATCTAAATAAGTCCCACAGCAACAAACTCCCATCCAAATAACCACCAGAGGAACAAACTCCCATCTATATAAACCCCACAGGAACAAACTCCCATCTAAATAACCCACCGCAGGAACAAACTCCCATCTTAGTAACACCCAAAGGAACAAATTCCCATTTAAATTATCCCCCAGGAACAAACACCCATCCAAATACCCCCGGGAACAAACTCCCATCTAACTAACTCCCACAGATACAAATTCCCATCAAGATAACTCCCACAGGAACAAACTCCAATCTAAATAACTCCCACGGGAACAAACTCCCATCTAAATAACTCCCACAGGAACAAACTCCCATCTAAATAACTCCCACAGGAACAAACTCCCATCTAAATACCCCCCACAGGAATAAACTCCCATCTAAATAACCCCCAAAGGAACAAACTCCCATCTAAACAACCCCTTAAGGAACAAACTCCCATCTTAGTCACCCCCACAGGAACAAACTCCCATCTAAATAACTCCCACAGGAACAAACTCCCATCTAAATAACTCCCACAGGAACAAACTCCCATCTAAATATCCCCACAGGAACAAACGCCCATCGAAATAGCACCCACCCTCCACCTCCAAAGGAAATGACTCCCATCTAAATAACCCCCGGGATCCAACTCCCAGCTCAATAACACCCACAGGAACAAACTCCCATCTAAATATCCCCCACAGGAACAAACTCCCATCTAAATAACCCCCACAGGAACAAATCCCCATCTAAATAAGTCCCACAGGAACAAATTCCCATCATAATAACTCCCACAGGAACAAACTCCCATCTAAATAACCCCCACAGGAACAAACTCCCATCTAAACAACACCTACAGGAACAAACTCCCATCTTAGTCACCCCCACAGGAACAAATTCACATCTAAATAATCACTTCAGGAACAAATTCCCATCTATGTACTCCCGGGGACAAAGGCCCATCTAAATACACCCCACAGGAACAAACTCCCATCAAAATAGTACCCACAGGAACAAACTCCAATCTAAATAACTCCCACAGGAACAAACTCCCATCTCAATAGCCCCCAAGGAACAAATTCCCATCAAAATTGCTCCCACAGGAACAAACTCCAATCTAAATAACTCCCACAGGAACAAACTCCCATCTAAATAACCCCCACAGGAATAAACTCCCATCCAAATAACCACCACAGGAACAAACTCCCATCTGTTTCACCCCACAGGAACAAACTCCCATCTAAATAACACCCCACAGGAACAAACTACCATCTTCGCACACCCAAAGGAACAAATTTCCATCTAAATTATACCCCATGAACAAACTCCCATCCAAATATCCCCGGGAACAAACTCCAATCTAAATACCCCCGGGAACAAACTCCCATCTAAATACCCCCGGGAACAAACTCCCATCTAAATAACTCCCACAGGAACAAATTCCCATCAAAATCGCTCCCACAGGAACAAACTCCAATCTAAGTAACTCCCACGGGATAAAACTCCCATCTAAATAACCCCCACAGGAACAACCTCCCATCTAAATAACCCCTACAGGAACAAACTCCCATCTAAATAACCCCCACAGGAACAAACTCACATCTTAGTAACACCCACAGGAACAATCTCCCATCTAAATAATTCCCACAGGAACAAACTCCCATCTAAATAACCCCCACAGGAACAAACTCACATCTTAGTAACACCCACAGGAACAAATTCCCATCTAAATAATCCACACAGGAATAAACTCCCATCTAAGTACTCCCGGGTACAAACACCCATCTAATTACCCCCACAGGAACAAACTCCCATCTAAATAACCCCTACAGGAACAAACTCCCATCCAAATACCCCCGGGAACAAACTCCCATCTAAATACCCCCGGGAACAAACTCCCATCTAAATACCCCCGGGAACAAACTCCCATCTAAACAACCCCCACAGTAACAAATCCCCATCTAAATAACTCCAACAGGAACAAATTCCCATCAAAGTTGCTCCCACAGGAACAAACTCCAATCGAAATAATTCCCACAGGAACAAACTTCCATCTAAATAACCGCCACAGGAACAAACTCCCATCCAAATAACCCCCACAGGAATAAATTCCCATCCAAATAACCACCAGAGGAACAAACTCCCATCTATATAAACCCCACAGGAACAAACTCCCATCTAAATAAACCCCCACAGGAACAAACTCCCATCTTAGTAACATCCAAATGAACAAATTCCCATCTAAATTATCCCCCAGGAACAAACTCCCATCCAAATACCCCCGGAACAAATTCCCATTTAAATACACCCGGGAACAAACTCCCATCTAAATAACACCCACGGGAACGAATTCCCATCAAGATAGCTCCCACAGGAACAAACTCCAATCTAAATAACTCCCACGGGAACAAACTCCCATCTAAATAACTCCCACAGGAACAAACTCCCATCTAAATAACTCCCACAGGAACAAACTCCCATCGAAACAAACCCTACAGGAACAAACTCCCATCTTAGTCAACCCAAAGGAACAAATTCCCATCTAAATAATCCCCACAGGAACAAATTCCCATCTAAGTACTCCCGGGGACAAAAACCATTCTAAATGACCCCTACACGAACAAACTCCCATCTAAATAACTCCCACAGGAACAAACACCCATCTAAATAACCCCCACAGGAACAAACGCCCATCGAAATAGCACCCACCCTCCACCTCCAAAGGAAAAGACTGCCATCTAAATAACCCCCGGGAGCCAACTCCCATCTCAATAACCCCCACAGGAACAAACTCCCATCTAAATAACACCCACAGGAACAAACTCCCATCTAAATAACCCACGGGAACAAACCCCTATCTAAATAACTCCCACGGGAACAAACTCACATCTAAATAACCCCCACAGGAACAAACTCCCATCTAAATAACCCCCACAGGAACAAACTCCCATCTAAACAACCCCTACAGGAACAAACTCCCATCTTAGTAACCCCCCACAGGAACAAATTCCCATCAAAATAATCCCCACAGGAACAAACTCCCATCTAAGTACTCCCGGGTACAAACGCCCATCTAAATACCCCCGGGAACAAACACCCATCTAAATACCCCCGGGAACAAACTCCCATCTAAATAACCCCCACAGGAACAAATCCCCATCTAAATAACTCACACAGGAACAAATTCCCATCAAAATTGCTCCCACAGGAACAAACCCCAATCGAAATAACCCCCACAGGAATAAACGCCCATCCAAATAACCACCAGAGGAACAAACTCCCATCTATATAAACCCCACAGGAACAAACTCCCATCTAAATAACCCCCCATAGGAACAAACTCCCATCTTAGTAACACCCAAAGGAACAGATTCCCATCTAAATTATCCCCCAGGAACAAACTCCCATCCAAATACCCCCGGAACAAACACCCATCTAAATACCCCCGGGAACAAATTCCCATCTAAATTACTCCCACAGGAACAAATGCCCATCAGGATAGCTCCCACAGGAACAAACTCCAATCTGAATAACTCCCACAGGAACAAACTCCCATCTAAATAACTCCCACAGGAACAAACTGCCATCTGAATAACTTCCACAGGAACAAACTCCCATCTAAATATCCCCCACAGGAACAAACTACCATCTAAATAACCCCCACAGGAACAAACTCCCATCTGAACAACCCCTACCGGAACAAACTCCCATCTTAGTCACCCCCACAGGAACAAATTCCCATCTAAATAATCCCCACAGGAACAAATTCCCATCTAAGTACTCCCGGGGACAAAGGCCCATCTAAATACACCCCACAGGAACAAACTCCCATCTAAATAAGTCCCACAGCAACAAACTCCCATCCAAATAACCACCAGAGGAACAAACTCCCATCCATATAAACCCCACAGGAACAAACTCCCATCTAAATAACCCCCCGCAGGAACAAACTCCCATCCAAATACCCCCGGGAACAAACTCCCATCTAAATAACTCCCACAGATACAAATTCCCATCAAGATAACTCCCACAGGAACAAACTCCAATCTAAATAACTCCCACGGGAACAAACTCCCATCTAAATAACTCCCACAGGAACAAACTCCCATCTAAATAACTCCCACAGGAATAAACTCACATCTAAATAACCCCCAAAGGAACAAACTCCCATCTAAACAACCCCTTAAGGAACAAACTCCCATCTTAGTCACCCCCACAGGAACAAATTCCCATCTAAATAATCCCCACAGGAACAAATTCCCATCTAAGTACTCCCAGGGACAAAGGCCCATCTAAATAACTCCCACAGGAACAAACTCCCATCTAAATAACTCCCACAGGAACAAACTCCCATCTAAATATCCCCACAGGAACAAACGCCCATCGAAATAGCACCCACCCTCCACATCCAAAGGAAATGACTCCCATCTAAATAACCCCCGGGATCCAACTCCCATCTCAATAACACCCACAGGAACAAACTCCCGTCTAAACAACCCCCACAGGAACAAACTCCCATCTAAGTAACCCCCACAGGAACAAATCCCCATCTAAATACGTCCCACAGGAACAAATTCCCATCATAATTGCTCCCACAGGAACAAACTCCAATCGAAATAACTCCCACAGGAACAAACTCCCATCTCAATAAAGGCCACATGAACAAACTACCATCTAAATAACCAGCACAGGAATAAACTCCCATCCAAATAACCACCACAGGAACAAAGTCTCATCTGTATAAACCCCACAGGAATAATCTCCCATCTAAATAACCCCCACAGGAACAAACTCCCATCTTAGTTCCAACCAAAGGAACAAATTCCCATCTAAATTATCCCCCAGGAACAAACTCCCATCCAAATACCCCCGGGAACAAACTCCCATCGAAATACCCCCGGGAACATATTCCCATTTAAATACCCCCGGGAACAAACTCCCATCTAAATAACTCCCACAGGAACAAATTCCCATCAAGATATCTCCCATTGGAACAAACTCCAATCTAAATAACTCCCACAGGTAAAAACTCCCATCTAAATAACTCCCACAGGAACAAACTCCCATCTAAACAACTCCCACAGGAACAAACTCCCATCTAAATACCCCCCACAGGAACAAACTACCATCTAAATAACCCCCACAGGAACAAACTCCCATCTAAACAACCCCTACAGGAACAAACTCCCATCTTATTCACCCCCACAGGAACAAATTCCCACCTAAATAATCCCCACAGGAACAAATTCCCATCTAAGTACTCCCGGGGACAAAGGCCCATCTAAATACACCCCACAGGAACAAACTCCCATCTAAATAACTCCCACAGGAACAAACCCCCATCTAAATAACTCCCACAGGAACAAACGACCATCGAAATAGCACCATCCCTCCACCTCCAAAGTAAAAGACTCCCAACTAAATAAACCCCGGGAACCAACTCCCATCTCAATAACTCCCACAGGAACAAAGTCCCATCTAAATAACACCCACAGGAACAAACTCCCATCTAAATAACCCACGGGAACAAACTCCCATCTAAATACCCCCCACAGAAACAAACTCCCATCTAAATAACCCCCACAGGAACAAACTCCCATCTAAATAACCCCCAAAGGAACAAACTCCCATCTAAATAACTGCCGCAGGAACAAACTCCCATCTAAATAACCCACGGGAACAAACTCCCATCTAAATAACCCCCACAGGACCAAACGACCATCCATGTAAACACCACAGGAACAAACTCCCATCCAAATAAACCACACAGGAACAAACTCCCATCTAAATAACCCCCACAGGAACAAACTCCAATCTAAATAACCTCCACAGGAACAAACTCCCATCTAAATAACCCCCACAGGAACAAACACACATCGAAATAACCCACGGGAACAAACTCCCATCTAAATAACCCCCAAAGGAATAAAATCCCATCCAAATAACCACCACAGGAACAACTTCCCATCTAAATAATCCCCCAGGAACAAACGCCCATCTAAATACCCCCGGGAACAAACTCCCATCCAAATAACCCCCACAGGAACAAACTCCCACCCAAATACCCCACACAGGAACAAACTCCCATCTAAATAACCCCCACAGGAACATATTCCCATCATAATAGTTCCCCCAGGAACAAACTCCAATCTAAATAACTCCCACAGGAACAAACTCCCATCTAAATAACCCCCACAGGAAGAAACACCCATCTAAATAACCCCCATAGGAACAAACACCAATCTAAATAACTCCCACAGTAACAAACTCCCATCTGAATAAACCCCACCGGAACAAATTCCCATCTGAATAAATCCCACAGGAACAAATTACCATCAAAATAATTCCCACAGGAACAAACTCCAATCTAAATAACTCCCACAGGATCAAACTCCCATCAAAATAGCTCCCACAGGAACAAACTCCAATCTAAATAACTCCCACAGCAACAAATTCCCATCGAAATAATCCCCCAGGAACAAACTCCCATCTAAATACCCCCGGGAACAAACTCCCATTCAAATAACCCCCACAGGAGCAAGCTCCCATCTACATAACCCCCACAGGAACAAACACCCATCTAAATAACCGCCACAGGAACAAATTCCCATCTAAATAACCCCCACAGGAACAAACTCCCATCTAAATAACCCCCACAGGAACAAACACCAATCTAAATAACTCCCACAGTAACAAACTCCCATCTAAATTAACCCTACCGGAACAAATTCCCATCTAAATAAATCCCACAGGAACAAATTACCATCAAAATAACTCCCACAGGAACAAACTCCAATCTAAATAACTCCCACAGGAACAAACACCCATCTAAATAACAGCCACAGGAACAAATTCCCATCTAAATAACCCCCACAGGAACAAACTCCCATCTAAATAACCCCCACAGGAACAAACACCAATCTAAATAACACCCACAGTAACAAACTCCCATCTAAAGAACCCCCACAGGAACAAACTCCCATCTAAATAACCCCCAAAGGAACAAACTCCCATCTAAATAACTGCCGCAGGAACAAACTCCCATCTAAATAACCCACGGGAACAAACTCCCATCTAAATAACCCCCACAGGAACAAACGACCATCCATGTAAACACCACAGGAACAAACTCTCATCCAGAATAAACCACACAGGAACAAACTCCCATCTAAATAACCCCCACAGGAACAAACTCCAATCTAAATAACCTCCACAGGAACAAACTCCCATCTAAATAACCCCCACAGGAACAAACACACATCGAAATAACCCACTGGAACAAACTCCCATCTAAATAACCCCCAAAGGAATAAAATCCCATCCAAATAACCACCACAGGAACAAATTCCCATCTAAATAATCCCCCAGGAACAAACGCCCATCTAAATACCCCCGGGAACAAACTCCCATCCAAATAACCCCCACAGGAACAAACTCCCACCCAAATACCCCACACAGGAACAAACTCCCATCTAAATAACCCCCACAGGAACATATTCCCATCATAATAGCTCCCCCAGGAACAAACTCCAATCTAAATAACTCCCACAGGAACAAACTCCCATCTAAATAACCCCCACAGGAAGAAACACCCATCTAAATAACCCCCACAGGAACAAACACCAATCTAAATAACTCCCACAGTAACAAACTCCCATCTGAATAAACCCCACCGGAACAAATTCCCATCTGAATAAATCCCACAGGAACAAATTACCATCAAAATAATTCCCACAGGAACAAACTCCAATCTAAATAACTCCCACAGGATCAAACTCCCATCAAAATAGCTCCCACAGGAACAAACTCCAATCTAAATAACTCCCACAGCAACAAATTCCCATCGAAATAATCCCCCAGGAACAAACTCCCTTCTAAATACCCCCGGGAACAAACTCCCATTCAAATAACCCCCACAGGAGCAAGCTCCCATCTACATAACCCCCACAGGAACAAACACCCATCTAAATAACCGCCACAGGAACAAATTCCCATCTAAATAACCCCCACAGGAACAAACTCCCATCTAAATAACCCCCACAGGAACAAACACCAATCTAAATAACTCCCACAGTAACAAACTCCCATCTAAATTAACCCCACCGGAACAAATTCCCATCTAAATAAATCCCACAGGAACAAATTACCATCAAAATAACTCCCACAGGAACAAACTCCAATCTAAATAACTCCCACAGGAACAAACACCCATCTAAATAACAGCCACAGGAACAAATTCCCATCTAAATAACCCCCACAGGAACAAACTCCCATCTAAATAACCCCCACAGGAACAAACACCAATCTAAATAACTCCCACAGTAACAAACTCCCATCTAAATAAACCCCACCGGAACAAATTCCCATCTAAATAAATCCCACAGGAACAAATTACCATCAAAATAACTCCCACAGGAACAAGCTCCAATCTAAATAACTCCCACAGGAACAAACACCCATCTAAATAACAGCAACAGGAACAAACTCCCATCGAAAGAACCCCCACAGGAAAAAACTCCCATCTAAATAACCCCCACAGGAACAAACACACATCTAAATAACCCTCCCCCCCAGGAACAAACTCCCATCTTAGTAATCCCCACAGGAACAAATTCCCATCTAAATAATTCCCCCGGAACAAACTCCCATCTAAATACCCCCAGGAACAAACTCCCATCTAAATACCCCCGAGAACAAACTCCCATCTAAATAACCCCCACAGGAACAAACTCCCATTTAAATACCCACCCCCCCACCCCCCACCCCCCACCGGAACAAACTCCCTTCTAAATAACCGCCACAGGAACAAACTCCCATCTAAATAACCCCCAGAGGAACAAACCCCCATCTAAATAACCCCCACAGGAACAAACTCCAATCTAAATAACTCCCACAGGAACAAACTCCCATCTAAATAACCCCCACAGGAACAAACTCCCATCTAAATAACCCCCACAGGAACAAACTCCCATCTAAATAACTCCCACAGGAACAAACTCCCATCTAAATAAACCCCACAGGAAAAAAATTCATATCGAAATAACTCCCACGGGAACGAACTCCCATCTAAATAACGCCCACTGGAATAAACTCCCATCCAAATAACCACCACAGGAACAAACTCCCATCTATATAACCCCCACACCGGAGACAGACCCCCATCTAAATACATGCCCGGGAACAGACACCCACCTAAATACCCCACCTGGGGACAGACCCCCATCTAAATACTAACCCCAGGGACAGACCCCCATCTAAATACCCCCGCCCCGGGACAGACCCCCATCTAAATACTAACCCCTGGGACAGACCCCCATCTAAATACCCCCCCACCCCGGGACAGACCCCCCTCTAAATACTAATCCCAGGGAATGACCCCCATCTAAATACATCCCTGGGACAGACCCCCATCTGGATACTAACCCCAGGGACAGACCCCCATCTGAATACTAACCCCAGGGTCAGACCCCAATCTAAATACCCTCCGGGACAGACCCCCATCTAAATACTAACCCCAGGGACAGACCTCCATCTAAATACTTCCCCCCTGGGATAGACCCCCATCTAAATACATCCCCGGGGACAGACCCCCATCTAAATACCCCCCCCCCGGGATAGACCCCCATCTAAATACATTCCCGGGGACAGACCCCCATCTAAATACCCCCCCCCGGGGTGGACCCCCATCTAAATACATCCCCGGGGACAGACCCCCATCTAAATACATCCCCAGGGACATACCCCCATCTAATTATACCCTTGTAATACCCCTATTGTGGCTAAATTGTGGCGAGTCGAAGAGACTTAGTAGTTGGCAGGAAAAAAGACAGAGGCGCAAGGGGAGAGCCAACTGTGCAACAGCCCCAACAAACAAATTTCTCTGCAGCACCTGTGGAAGAGCCTGTCACTCCAGAATTGGCCTTTATAGCCACTCCAGGCGCTGCTTCACAAACCACTGACCACCTCCAGGCGCGTATCCATTGTCTCTCGAGATAAGGAGGCCCAAAAGAAAAAGAAAGAATACCCCTATTACAAATACCTGACTGGAACAGACCCCCATCTAAATACCCCCCCCCCCCGGGACAGAGCCCCATCTAAATACATCCCCGGGGACAGAGCCCTATTTAGATAGCCCACCCGGGGACAGACCCCCAACTAAATAAAACCCCGGGGACAGACCCCTATTTAGATAGCCCACCCGGGGACAGACCCCCATCTAATTATACCCTTATAATACCCCTGTTACAAATACCTGACTGGGACAGACCCCCATCTAAATACCCCCCCCCCACCGGGGTAGACCCCCATCTAAATACATCCCTGGGGACAGACCCCCATCTAAATACATCCCCAGGGACAGACCCCCATCTAATTATACCCTTGTAATACCCCTATTACAAATACCTGACTGGAACAGACCCCCATCTAAATACCATCCCCCCGGGGACAGACCCCCATCTAAATACCCCCCCGGGGACAGACCGCCATCTAAATACCCCCCCCCCCGGGGACAGACCGCCATCTAAATACTAACCCTGGGGACAGATCCCGATCTACTTCGATCCCCGGGGACAGACCCCCATTTAGATAGCCCACCCGGGAACAGAATCCCATCTAACTATCCCGCCCGGGGACAGACCCCCATCTAAATACTAACCCCGGGGACAGACCCCCATCTAAATACTAACCCCGGGGACAGATCCCCATCTAAATACAAACCCCGGGGACAGACCCCCATCTAAATACCATCTGAATATGCAGTGACAGAAAGAGGTGGAGGGGCAGAGACACAAAGTAAGATGTGTTTACAGAATAGAGAGGGGTGTCCCGGGACGGTGGGAGGGAAATGCAGAGATAATCTTGCAGGAAAGGAGGAGCAGAGATGGAAAGATTCAGGGATTTGGAAGTGAGTGAGAGAAGAAATGGAGTGAGAGAGAGTGACAGATAAAGATGCAGAGAGTTGCAGAAATCGAGTGACAATGGAAACTTGTGAGACTCCAGAGAGAGGCAAAGATAGAAAGGATGTTGAGAGATACAGAGGTAGGGATTTAAAGATGTGAAGAAACAGAGTTAGGAACAAAGAGGAAGGTGCACGGAACAAGTTGCAGCAAGAGATGGAGAGAGGGGTATCTATGGGATTACATTGACTGTTCTGGAGCAGCGATTCCCAAACTATTCCCTTTGGCGCACCATCCAGCCCCCTCCCTTGTGGTTAAAATAAAATCCACAGACCCCCGAAAAAACAAAATCAAAATACTGCGCATGCTGGAAATCTGAAATAAAACCGTGCTGGAAATACTGAGCATTTCCAGCACTTTGTTTTTCTATCAGTTCCGAAATCACACAGTCTTCTTTTCTGGATCTAGAAATTAATTTGACAATGACAAATATATTTTTATTATTACTTTCCCTCTCCGGTTAAACCTCTTGTCGGAGAATTCCATGTGGCCAAAAGATTCTCCCTCTGCATCATCACAGCAGCAGCTTCCGAAAAGATTCTCCTTGGGAATAAGATAAATAAAATTGATTCAAACAAAGCAAAGCATTTTTGCACAGAAATCAAACACAGCGAGAGCCCAGGACTCTCTCTCAAACTCACTAACATAAAACAATCTCTCAGTGACTGACAAACACATCCCCTGACACAGAGCCAGAGACTGGGAAGTGTGGATGTGTTTACCCTGTCATTTCCTGCTCTCTCTCTCTCTCCCTCTCTCTCTCTCTATTTCTCTGTGTGTCTCGCGACATCTGTTTCTGCCTCATTGTAAAAGCACACACACACTGGAGACCCCCACCCCCTCTCCTGTAGAAGGATAGAGAGAGAAATCCACATTCCCATCCCTGAAAATCTGAATTCAAATGGTCCCCCGGTGTATCATTTCACTGTCAAATTCAGCCCACAGCCTCAAACACCAGCAATATTCGGGAATGAGAACAAGCCTTGACAAACCTTCACATTTCACACATTTCATTGCTGATTCACAGAAGTATTTGACTCTCAATGAATCAATGTTTGAAGTGGTCGTCACTGTTGCAACGTTGGAAATGCTGTCGGCCATTGATGCACAGCAAGATCCCACAAGCAGCAGTGTGCTTACAGCTGGCTACCCCTCTCTCTCCCTCTGATTCCCTCACTCTCCTGTAGCTCTCTCCTTCCTGTTACTCTCATTCAGAGTGACAGATGGAGGGAGAGAGAGAAATTCACGTCACTGCCCAAAACACCAGCATTATTTGGGAATTATACCCGCTTCAAGCTCCGGACTTAAATTCCAGGCCTTCAGGAGAGCTTTACACACAATGAATTCACTTCGAAATGCAGTCACTGTCACAATGCAGGGAATTAAGCAGGCAAGCTGTTATCAGCAAGATCCCAGAAATGGTGACACTTCAAAATTCAGTTTACCAAGATTTTGAGTGTGGATTTCTCGCTGTCTTTCTCCATCTTTCTCTGCCTTCCCTTTCTCATCCACACTCCGTCTGTATCTCTCTCTCTCTCTCTGATTTACCTGCCACCTCCAGCTGTTTCTCTCTCTCCCTTTTTCTCTCCATCTGTTTCTGCCTCAGTGTTGTAATGTAAGAATTGATGCAGGGAATGTATGCACAGCAGGATCCCACAATGTGATCATAGCCAGATATCTGATCACAGCCCTCTGAAAATGCTGAACTCCATCTTTAAACTTTTCACAAGCCTTTATACAGCTTCACGTTCAGCTCTTGTAATTATTGGCCCTCAGGAGCAGTTGAGAATCAATGAACTAATTTTTAAAGTGGTCCTCACTGTTGCAATGCAGGAAACCTGTAGGCAATCTGTGCACAGCAAGATCCCAAAGGCAACAATATGCTAATATGCAGATAATCTGTTTTCAGTGATGTAAGTTTCGAGATCCCAGAGGGAGGGACATTCCTGCAGTTTGAAAATCTCAAACACCCCTCCCCCTGTCTTTCTCCTGCTCCCTCCCTCCTGCACCCCATCCACATCCGTTTCTTCCTCTCTCGATCTGGTATTTAATCTAGATTGAAACGTCCGCTGAAATGCTTCTGTCACCGTTTAAAATAACCACACATCACATTCGATTCATAGAGAGATACAGCACTAAAACAGTACCTTCGGCCCAACGCTGACCATCAGCAACCCATTTATGCTAATCCCACATTCATGCCATTTTTCCCCCTCTCACATCCCCACCTTCCCTCATCTCTCCGACCACCTACCTGCACGAGGGGCAATTTTTCTCATGGCCAATTTACCTATCAACCTGCAAGTCTTTGGGATGTGGCAGGAAACCAGAGCACCCGGAGGAAACCCACACGGAGAACTTGCAAACTCCGCACAGGCAGTACCCAGAACCCAACCTGGGTTGCTGGAGCTGTGAGGCTGCGGTACTAACCACTTAACCGCTGCAGGAAAGTTCCTCCCTCTGCGATCCCGAAACTTACATCACTGAAAACACATTATCTGCATATTATCATATTGCTTCCTGTGGGATCTTGCTGTGCACACATTGTGGCACCTATTGATTAATGGTTAAAATAGAGAAAGTGCGGGGGAGAGAAAAGCAGAGGAAGATGGAGAGAAAACACAGAGAAATCCACAATCTGACCCTCAGGAAGCTGAATTTTAAAGTGTCCTAATTGCTGTCCAGGTAATGCTTAAGGGCACTAAATGCACAGCAAGATCCCACGAGCAGCAATGTGATAATAGCTGGATTTCAGACCCCAGAAAGGGCAAAACTCCCTCCTTAAACTGGGAACAAGTGGCTGATTCTGTCTCACCATTTCAAATAACGACAAATCACATTGCTGTGTGTGGCATGTTTTTTATTTATTAAAGGTTTATTTGGAGAAGGAGAGTGTGAAACCAAGACAGAGAACAGAAAGCAAGGGGGGAGATAGAGACACAGGGAAAGAATGTGGAGACAGAGAGAAAGCTAACCTCAGAACTACAGTAAAATGAATTAAAATGGGCACCGTGCATCTTATTTCACTGTCAGCTTCTTAGCATTGACCAAAACACCAGCAAACCTCACAGACAGGGCTGGAAGGAGCAAGTGGGAAATAGGACTCCCTCCTGGGGCTGCTCCTTTAACCCCAGGCTTTCAATCTGTATAAAACACCAGGAGCCCCAATCCAACATGAAATGGTTAACCCAGGGCCCCAGAGAGGAAATTAAACCTCAGGCTAATAAACAGACACAACTCACGTGGGCCCTTTGGGTGCAGCCTGTGGACAAGGCCTCAGTCCATCCCCTCTGGAGGAAGCTCCTGTCCAAGGATTCCTCGTCCCGGACCTTCCCTCTTTTCACCTTCACCATGCATTTTTCAGAAAGAAATTTCCTAAGGTAAGAGGGAGGGAGAGAAAATTGAGGAAAAGGCATTGTTAAACAAAATAGCACAGCAAGAGCCCAGGAATTGCCCTCGGTTACACAGACACTCTCTCAGCAACACCCAAATACAAACAAATCACAGTTAATATACCAGAGGATAAAAGGATTGTGACAGCAACCTCCACCTGTGTGTGTGTGTGTGTGTGTGTGTGTGTGTGTGTGTGTGTGTGTGTGTGTGTGTGTGTGTGTGTGTGTATGTCTGTCTCTGTATCTCTCTCTCCCCTGTCTCTGTATCTCTCTGTTCCTGTCACATTCATCCCCTGTCTCTCTTTCTCTTTGTCCATATCTGTTTTTGTCCCTCTATCTCACATGTAATGTTGACTGAAAATAGCTGTGAAATATTTGTCTCACCATTGAAAACAACAACAAATCACACAGCTTTGTGTGTTTTTAACGATTAAAGGTTTAAAGAGAGAGACAGAGAGAAATCGAAACTCAGAACTTCAGTCAAATGAACTGAAATGAATCGGTAACATTTGACACTCAGTGAATCGATTGTTTAAGTGCTCGTCACCATTGCAATGTGGGAAACACTGCATGCCATTTGTGCACAGCAAGATCCCACAATTTCATTTCACCCTCAAATTCACGGCTCTGCCCAAAACACCATCATTACTCGGGAATTATACCAGCTTCAAGCTCAGGACTTTAATTCCAAGCCTTTAGATAATGCAAATATGCAGATAATCTGTTTTTATTGCACAGCAAGATCCCAGCAATGGTGACACTTCAATATTCAGTGTACCAAGCTTTTGAGTGTGGATTTCTCTCTCTCTCTCTCTGTCTTTCTCCATCTTTCTCTGGATTCGCTCCCTCACCCACACTCCGCCTGTTTCTCCCTCTCTCTTTCTCACTCTGTTTAACCTGCCACCTCCAGCTGTTTCTCACTCTCCCACATTTTCTCTCCATCTGTTTCTGCCTCAGTGTTGTAATGTAAGAATTGATGCAGAGAATGTATGCACAGCAGGATCCCACAATGTGATCATAGCCAGATATCCCATCACAGTCCTCAGAAAATGCTAAACTCCATCTTTAAACTGACAACAAGTCTTTATCCAGCTTCACGTTCAGTTCTTGTAATTATTATAAAATTCTTGTAAAAACACAGAGAAATCCACATCCAGACCCTCAGGAAGCTGAATTTTAAACTGTTGCCATGGAGAAAATGCTGGAGGGCACTAGATGCACAGAAAGATCCCACAAGCAGCAATGTGATAATAGCCAGATTTCAGTCCCCAGAAAGAGCGAATCCCTCTTTGAACTGCGAACAAGCTGTTGATTCTGTCTCACCATTTCAATTAATGACAAATCACATTGCTGTGTGTGGCATGTTTTTTTATTTATTAAAGGTTTAAATGGAGAAGGCAAGTGTGAAACAGAGACAGAGAAGGGAGGAGATAGAGACACAGGGAAAGAATGTGGAGACAGAGAGAAAGCTCACCTCAGAACGACAGTCAAAAGAACTAAAATGGGCACCGTGCATCTTATTTCACTGTTAGTATCCTAGCATTGCCCAAAACACCAGCAAACCTCACAGACAGGGCTGGAAGGAGCAAGTGGCAAATGGGACTCCCTCCTGGGGCTGCTCCTTTAACCCCAGGCTTTCAATCTGCATAAAACACCAGGGCCCCAATCCGACATGAAATGGTTAACCCAGGGCCCCAGAGAGGAAATTAAACCTCAGGCTAAAAAACAGACACAACTCACGTGGGCCCTTTGGGTGCAGCCTTTGGACAAGGCCTCAGTCCATCCCCTCTGGAGGAAGCTCCTGTCCAAGGATTCCTCGTCCCAGACTTTCCCTCTTTTCACCTTCACCGTGCAGTTTTCAGAATGAAAATTCCTTCGGGGAACGAAGGAGAAAAAAAGTGGATTAAAATACAAAGCAAGGACATTTTTAAACAAAATTGCACAGCAAGAGCCCAGGGTTTCCTCTCTCAGTTACACAGACAATCTGCAATATTCAAATACAATCAAATCACAGTTATAAACCAGATTGAGACAGAGAGAGCACACACACAGATACACAGACACACACACTGAATCAGACAGGGGAATGTGTCCACCCACTCTCTCGAGAGAGTGAAAGGTGGGTTTTGTGATTAGAACTGATTTCTTCAAACCCAGTTTATATCCTGAGTGAGCTGTTTGCAAACTCCACCCCTTGAGCCTCTGACATGGTGGGCTGTCTCTGACTCTCCTGCCTCGGGGGCGGGGGAGGGGGCCTGTCCATTGATATGTTAATCCCAGGACAGGACCTTTCTGACTTTCACAGTCCATTGATCTGTTAATCCCAGCACAGCAATGCTTTCAGCCATCTCTTAGTTCATTGTAAACCTTTAATTCTTTCCCTGCAGTTTCAAAATATCAAACACTGATCCAACCCTCCCCCCTCAAACCCTTACACTAAACCCACAAAAAAGACAGAGGCGCAAGGGAAGAGCCAACTGTGTAACAGCCCCGACAATCAAATTTCTCTGCAGCACCTGTGGACGAGCTTGTCACTCTAGAATTGGCCTTTATAGCCACTCCAGGCGCTGCTTCACAAACCACTGACCACCTCCAGACACTTACCCATTGTCTCTCGAGATAAGGAGGCCAAAGAAGAAACCCACAATACAGGACTGGGAAGATAATGGGGATTGTTACTGAGGTTGTGTTTGGGGATTTTTACTGACATCAGTGTGGATTTTAAAGTGTGTCTCCCCTTCCCTCACTTCGAAAGTCTCTCAGTGTTGTTGTTGTGTGTTGACAGCTTTTCCAGTGTCCAGTCCCTTTCAACTTTTAATCAAATCTGTGGAACACAAATAAATGTAAAGTTTCTCCTGCAAGCTGTTTTGTCCTCCCTCTTTCACTGTCTTTCTCTGTCACTGCCTGATCTCTCTCTCTCTGTCTCTCTCAGGACTGGGCAGACACTGGGGATTGTTACTGAGGTTCTATTGGTCATTTTTACTGACACCAGTGTGGATTGTAAAATCTGTCTGTGTCTGTGTGTGTCTGGATGTGTATTTGTGAGAGAGAGATAATATCAGGATCACCTCGCTACATCTCTATCTCTCCTTCTCTCACCCTCTCTCAATCTGCCTCTCTCATAGAAACGTCGAAAATAGGAGCAGGAGCAGGCCATTCGGCCCTTTGGGCCTGCTCCGTCATTCAATAAAGATCATGACCGATGGTCTAATTCAGTACCCTGTTCCCACTTTCTCCCCATGCCCCTTGATCCCTTTGACATTAAGAAATATATTTCTCTCCTCCATGAATATATTTAATGACTTGGCCTCCACTGCCTTCTGCGGTAGCGAATTCCACAGGTTCACCGCCCTCTACCCCATCCATCTCTCCCCTCTATCTCCATCTCCACCCACTATCTCCCTCTCCCCTCTATCTCCCTCTCCCCTCTATCTCCCTCTCCCCCCTCTATCTTCCTCGCCCCCCTCTATCTCCCTCTCCCCCTATCTCCCTCTCCCGCTCTCTCTCCCTCACCCCCACTCTATCTCCCTCTCCCCCTCAATCTCCCTCTCCCCCTCTATCTCCCTCCGCCCCTCTATCTCCCTCTCCCACTGTATCTCACACATCCCCTCGATCTCACTCTCCCCCTCGATCTCACTCTCTCCCTCTATCTGTCTCTCCCCCTCTATCTCTCTCTCCCCCTCTATCTCTCTCTCCCCTCTATCTCTCTCTCCTCCTCTATCTCCCTCTCCCCCTCTATCTCCCTCTCCCCCTCTATCTCACACACCCCCTCAATCTCACACACCCCCTCTATCTCACACACCCCCTCTATCTCACTCTTCCCCTCTATCTCACTCTTCCCCTCTATCTCGCTCTTCCCCTCTATCTCACTCTCCCCTTTATCTCACTCTCCCCCTCTATCTCACTCATCCCCTCTATCTCACACTCCCCCTCTATCTCACTCTCCCCATCTATTTCACTCATCCCCTCTATCTCACACACCCCCTCTATCTCACACACCCCCTCTATCGCACACACCCCCTCTATCTCACTCTCCCCCTCTTTCTCACTCTCCCCCTCTTTCTCACTCTCCCCCTCTATCTGTCTCTCGCCCTCGATCTCACTCTCTCCCTCTATCAGTCTCTCCCCCACTCTCTCCCTCTCCCCCCTCTCTCTCCCTCTCCGCCCCACTATCTCCCTCTCCCCCCACTCTATCGCCCTCTCCCCCTCTTTCTCCCTCTGCCCCTGTACCTCCCTCTGCCCCTCTATCTCTCTCTTCCCCTCTATCTCACTCTCCCCCTCTATCTGTCTCTCGCCCTCTATCTGTCTCTTGCCCTCTATCTCACTCTCTCCCTCTATCTGTGTCTCCCCCTCTATCTGTCTCTCGCCCTCTATCTCACTCTCTCCCTCTATCTCCCTCTCCACTCTATCTCCATCTCCCCCTCTATCTCCCTCTCCCTCTCTCTCTGTCTCTCTCACTGCCTCTCTCTCTACCTCTTCCTGTCTCTCTCTCTGTTTCTCTCTCTCTTTGTGTCTCTGTCTGTTGATCTCTCTCTGTCTCTCCTCTCTCTCTCTGTCCATGACTCTGTTTGTGTCTCTCTGACACCATTTCTCTCTCTCTGCCTCTGTCTCTCTGCCTCTCCCTGTCTCCATCTCTCTCTCTGTGTCTCAGTTTCCCCAATCTCTCACCATAGGACAGTCCCGTCATCCCGGGAACAAGTCTGGTGAACCTTCATTGCACTCCCTCTCTGGCAATAATATCCTTCCTAAGGTAAGGGGACCAAAATTGCACACAGTACTCCAGGTGCGATCTAACCAAGGTTCTATGTGATTGAAGCAAGACTTCACTACTGCTGTACTCAAATCCTCTTGTGATAAAGACTAACATCCCATTAGCCTTCTGAATTGCATTCTGCACCTGCTTGTTTGTTTTCAGTCACTTATTGACGGGGACACCCAGGTCGTTTTGTACATCTACGCTTTCTAATCTCTTACCATTTAATAAATACTCAATTCCACCATCCCGCATGTGATCAGATACTCTGTCCCTTCGTAAACCATTTCCTGTCCCTCCAACAGCTTGTGCCACTGCCCTATTTATCGGTGTGTTTTCCCCTTCTGATGATGTTGAATTTGTTAGTGGCTTTTCTCCAACTGAAGTTGTTGTATTTATTAGGTTTTTTTAGTCCTCGGGAAGCTGTCCTTTTCCTGTTGAAATTGTTGCATTTGTTGGTGTTTCATTCTCCTGTTGAGGTTGTTGTTGCATTTGTTGGTGTTTTTTCTCCTGCTGAGGTTTTTGTTGCATTTGTTGGTGTTTTTTCTCCTGCTAAGGTTGTTGTTGCATTTGTTGGTGTTTTTCTCCTGTTCAAGTTGTTGTTGCATTTGTTGGTGTTTTTTTCTCTTGTTGAAGTTGTTGTTGCATTTGTTGGTGTTTTTCCTCCTGTTGAGGTTGTTGCGGAATTGATTTGAAAAACACGTTTGCTAACACTTTTCGGGATTAGAAGCTACATCCAACTGAACCCCAGGACCCGTTTCGCTGTCACGTTTAAAGCACTAACCTTGCATTAGTGAGGAGTCAGTCTCTGAAATAAATGTCCCAGTGCTGCTGTAACATAAAATGGCCACCGTGAAGAAACCTAAAATGGCTGACTGATGTTCTGAGAGAGGAGGGAACGAGAGACAGACAGACAGACAGAAAGAAAGACAATCTGTAACCTCATGGCCCGGCATATACCCCACTCTCCCATTACCATCAAGCCAGGAAACCAACCCCGGTTCAGTGAAGGGTGCAGGAGGGCGTGCCAGGAGCAGCACCAGGCATACCTCAAAATGAGGTGTCAACCTGGTGAAGCTACAACCCAGGACTATCTGCGTGCCAAACTGCGTAAGCAGCATGCGATAGACAGAGCTAAGCGATCCCATAACCAACGGATCAGATCTAAGCTCTGCAATCCTGCCACATCCAGAGAAAAGGAGTGATCAGCATGAAGAGACTGCTGGAGATTTATGTTCCTGGTAATCTCTCCATCTCTATCTCTCCTTCCTCTGTCTTTTACTCTCTCAAGCCCTGTCTCACCTCTCTGTTCCTCTTTATCCATGTGTTACGAACACTGAACTTTGTCTTTCTCCCATCTTCACTCTTCATCTCTACTTCTCCCTCTGTTATCCTCTGAATCACAGTCTCTCCCTCTCCATTGCCCTCTGAATCCCAGTCTCTCCCTCTCCGTTACCCTCTGAATCCCAGTCTCTCCCTCTCTGTTACCCTCTGAATCCCAGTCTCTCCCTCTCTGTTACTCTCTGAATCCCAGTCTCTCCCTCTCCGTTACCCTCTGAATCCCAGTCTCCCCCTTTCCGTTACCCTCTGAATCCCAGTCTCTCCCTCTGAATCCCAGTCTCTCCCTCTCCGTTATCCTCTGAATCCCAGTCTCTCCCTCTCTGTTACCCTCTGAATCCCAGTCTCTCCCTCTCTGTTACCCTCTGAATCCCAGTCTCTCCCTCTCCGTTACCCTCTGAAACCCAGTCTGCCCTCCCTCTCTGTTTCTTTCTCTCTCTCTGGCTCTCTCTGGCTCTCAGTGTCTCTCCCTCTCTCTCTCTCTCTCAGCCTCTGTCCATGCCTCTGTCTCTCTCACACCATCTCGCCATCCCTCTCTCTGCCTCTCCATCTCTCTCTCTCTCTCTCTTCCTGTTTCTTTGTCTCTCCCTATCTCTCTTTCTCACCCTCATTCCATGACTCTGTTTACATCTCTCTCTCTCTCTGTCTCTCTCTCTGTCCCTCCATCTGTCTTTCCCTCTCTGTCACTCACTCTCTCTCCAACTATCTCTCTCTCTCTTTCCATGACTCCATTTGTGCCTCCCTTACACCATCTCTCCCACTCTCTCTGTCTCTCTCTGTCTCTCTCTGTCTCTCTCTGTCCCTTCATCTGTCTTTCCCTCACTGTCACTCCTCCTCTCTCCTTCTCTCTCTGTCTCTCTCTCTCTATCCCTCCATCTTTCCTTCCCTCCCTGTCACTCCATCTCTCTCCTTCTCTCTCAGTCTCTCACTCTGTCCCTCCATCTGTCTTTCCCTCTCTGTCACTCCCTCCCTCTCCTTCTATCTCTGTCTCTCTCTCTGCTATCACTGACACAGGGAGAGAGACAGAGGGATGGAGGGTTAGATATGAAGGCATAGAGAGGGCTGCAGAGAGGGACAAACTTGGAGAGAGAGAGAGATTGTTGAGTTGGATGAAGAGGATAATGTAAACATCGCGAGAGGGAGGAATGCAGATGAAGTTGGGGCCCAGGCAGACACTTTTGATGATCCAGAAGGAATAGCCTCCATTTAAAATATTCAGCCAACTCTTCCACTGTGGGAACCATCAGACCCTCATGGTGTTGGTTGTGGAAATTTCATGCTGGCTTATTGGTTAATTTTTAAACCTGTAAATTTTAGGTTCTTATGAACCAAAGGTATTAAGAGATAAGGGGCAAAGGCAGGATATATGGTGTAAGATTGATCACAGATCAGCCATGATCTCATTGAATGCAGGAACAGAGTTGTGGGGTAAAATTTCATCCTCCTCTTCCAATAGGCCCTGTTAAATATCCTACTTTCTCTGTCAGTCACCCTGTAACAACACTTCCCGACTTTGATATTCTATTCACCTTGCAATAAACAACAACATTCCATTTGCCTTCCTAATCACTTGCTGCAGCTACACGGTAACATTTTGTGATTCCTGTACCAGGGCACCCAGATCCCTCTGTACCCTACAGTTCTGCAGTCTCTCTCTATTTCAATAATTTCCTGATTTTTATTCTTCCTGCTGAAGTGGACAAGCTCACATTTTCCCACATTGTACTCCATCTCCCAATTTTTTGCTCACTCACCTAACCTATGGAAATCTCTTTGTAGACAATTTATGGCCTCTTGACAGCTTACTATCCAACCGATCATTGGACAGACACAGGGCAGGTTAACTTCAATGCTGAGAAATGTGAAGTGATGCATTTTGGAAGGAAGACTGAGTGATATAAACTAAATGGTACAATGTTAGAATGGGTGACAGGACAGAGAAATCAGGGATTTCATCAATGTTCCCTGTTCCACCCAAAAGCTCAATTTGGCGCTTGGAATCTGTGAGTTGAACTTAGCTTCATCCTGAAAAGTGTTAGCAAACATGTTGGGAAATGTGTCAAAAGCTGTTTCCATTCAGACATTCCTGCATTGTGGAAGTGTGAGCTATCTTTGCAGAGACAGGAAATAGAGTTGTTTGAATGGACCAGCAGGTTTTAGTTGATGCAATAAAAGTGAGAATTTGAATTGCGTCCCTGGCAGATACACAGAATTGAAGGTATTTACAGATCACCACATGAAGTAGTTTACCAATGTCAGGCAAACTTCATAGACTTCAAACACATGGAAGAGGAGGAGAAGGGAACAATATGCAAAGCCGAAGACAGTCAAACAACAGCAGTAGGAAAATGAATCTCTTTTTATGGGTTTTAATTTGAAGGCCTGAGCTGATGATTGAAAAAGTAGGAGTTCAAATCCCACACTGGGCTGTTGTGAATTTGAATTTTGTTTTTTCTAAAAATAAACATAAATCTGGAATCAAAAAACATCTAGGATGGAATGATTCACTCCTGTCTACTAGTGCAAAGCCTGTGTGTGTCTCAGTTTTGCTGTATTTATTAACGATTTAAGATGATGTGGTAGAATGCAACATGCCCAAGTTTACCAATGACACGAAAATAGGCAGCATTGTAAGCAGTGTAGCTGGAAGCAGAACATTGCAAAGAGATATCTGAAGTGAATGGTTAAAACTGTGGTAGATAGATTTCCATGTCAGTATAAAAGACCAGAACAGAGTACTTTATAAATGGTGAAAAGATAGAAACACTGGAGGTTCAAAGAGACTTGAGGGGTCCATGTCCATTTGAGTGCAGTGTCGATTTACCAGAATGATAACTGGAATCCAAGCGTTAAATTACGAGGTGATAGTACACAAACTGGGAATAATTGCCTGGAATTTAGGAGGATCAAGGTGATTTGATCAAAGTTGTTGAGATATTAAGGGGAACTGATGGGGTCGTTTGAGATTAACTATTTCGGCAGCTTTGGAATATAGGAACAGGAGCAGGCCATTCAGCCCATCGAGCCTGCTCCGCCATTCAAGACGATCATGGCTGATCATCCACTTCAATGTGTTTTTCCCAGACTATCCTCATACCCTTTATGTCATTGGTATACAGCAATCTGTCAATCTCTGCTTTAAACATGCTCAATGACTGAGCTTCCACAGCCCTCTGGGATAGAGACTTCCTAAGATTCACAACCCTCTGAGGAATGACATTTCTCCTCATCTCTGTCCCAAGTGGCTTCCCCCTTATTTTGAAATGGTGTCCCCTGATTCTCGACTCCTCAACCAGGAGAAACATATTACCTACATCTACCCTGTCTATCTGTAACGTTACCCCAGGGTCCCCACACAGCCTGTCTCCCCGTCCCCCTGCTTCTAAAGTTTCTCAGGGTCTCCTGGCACTTTCTATCACTCTGCTTCTGTCTCTTTCCCTCACTATCTCTCTGTTCTCTCTCCATTTCTATCGCTCCTGATATCTCTGTTACTCTACCTCTGTTCCTCTCTCTCTGTCTATCACTCTCTCCCACCATGTTTGTTTTCATTGGGGGTCGAGTTAAATCACAGACTAAATAAACACTTCACCTGTCTGCCCCGAAACAAATAGCAAAATCTGTGTCTATTTTATGTCTGTATTCAGACATGATCACAGTGATGTTGACAGCAAAGTATATTATATGATGGGATGCTGCAAATCGATTTACACTCGTACTGTTGGAAAAACAAGTTAAAAAGAATTATTCACAATTTCAGTCCAACTTAACGACAGATATGACCCGATGCGGTAATAAATGATAAAAGTCTGGAGTTTTTTGGAGTACGTTTAGCTTTACTCTGTCTGGCTTTCAGAAGTTAAACATTACACTTGCACTGCAAGATTAAAGATTATACATAGATTAGGCTACATAGAATTTTGGAAGGACTAACAAGGCTAGGGAATATCCAATGAATGGTAGGATCACAGGATGTACCGAGTGTCAGAGGGATCTTGGTGTACTTGTCCATAGATCACTGAAGGCTGCAGCGCAGGTAGACAAGGTGGTTTGGAAGGTATATGGGATACTTGCCTTTATTAGTTGAGGCATAGAATATAAGAACAGGGAGGTTATGATGGAGCTATATAAAACACTGGTTAGGCCACAGCTGGAGTACTGTGTACAGTTCTGGGCACCACACGATAGGAAGGATGTGATTGCACTGGAGAGGATGCAGAGGATATTGACCAGGATGTTGCCTGGGCTGGAGCATTTCAGCTATGAAGAGAGACTGAAAAGGCTGGAGTTGTTTTCCTTAGAGCAGAGAAGGCTGAGGGGGGACCTGAGTGACGTGTACAAAATTATGAGGGGCATTGACAGGTTAGATAGGAAGAAACATTTTTCCTTAGCGGAGGGGTCAATAACCATGGGGCATAGATTGAAGGTCAGGGGCAGGAGGTTTAGAGGGGATTTGAGGAAAAGATTTTTTACCTGGAAGGTTATTGGGTGATTTGATGAAGGTTAACAAAATAATAAGGGAAACTGATAGGGTGGACTGAGAGTAAATATTCCCTTTGGCTGCGGAGTCAGGAACTTGGGGCATAGTCTAAAAATATAAAGAGTGGCCACTTTGACTTCATCCCATCGTGTCGTATGTGCATTCTCACATATCGCAGGTATAGCAGCACATATATAACAGGATAGCAGGTATACCTGTAGTCATAGTATTCAGCTGAAAATTGATCAGTTACATTGTTATTTCAGTCCATATTTACAGGACACACGGTACCTTCCTGTTGTAATCAAGTCATATAGTGTCTATTCATCCCACTGGGGCAAAATGTCACTGGCTCAACATTCTCACCAAATACTAAAGCATTCCACAATGCAACACTGTCAAATTCAACACAAGTTTCCTTTTCTGAGTCTCGCTGGTCCGTTCTGATTCTCTGAGGGATTACTGATGCTTCTCCTCCACATGAGCAGTCGTCCTAATCCCGTGTGCCTGTCCTGCTCCCAAACCCGGCATCCACTTACATTAAGGCAAGTGATACAGGAGCGTCTCAGTGACTGAAGCAGGTGAGTCTTGAGGCTGAGCCGGGGACAGTGAGTGACCCGGGTTAATCCGACAAGCCAGGGATTGTTTAAACGGAGCTTTACTCTAGATCTAACCCCTGCTGTACCTTCTCTGAGATTGTTTGATGGGGCAGTGCAGATGAGGAGAGTTATTCCTTCACCATTTTAAATATGGAGAAGTGAATATCCAAGAGATTGTTTTAAATGTGATGAGGGTTTCTGCCTCTACCATCCTTTAGAGTCATAGACAGATACAGCACTTATACAGGCCCTTCGGCCTGCCCAGTCTGTGACGGCCATCAACCACCCATTTTACACTAATCCTTTCAGGCAGTGAGTTCCAAACGCCCACCAGTCACTGGGTGAAGAAACTATTGATGTGTTTCGTTCAGTTAAGTTTGATGTCAATGTTTCCCCAAGATGTTGACGCTGGGGGATTCAGCGATGGGATAATACATTGAATGCCAAGGGGAGGTGGTTGGATTCTCTCTTGTTGCAGATGGTCATTGCCTGGCACTTGTGAGACGTGAATGTTACTTGCCACTGGTCGGCCCAAGCTTGAATGTTGTCCGGGTCTTGGTGCATGTGGCTATGGATTGCTTCATTATCTGAGGCAAAATACGGTGGATGCTGGAAATCTGGAAAGCATCGAGCTGAATCACTACCTCTGTTTTTCTCTCCACAGATGCTGCTTGACCTTCTCAGTATTTCCAGTATTTTCTCCTGGGATCTCAGCTGAAGATGGTTGAGCCTCGGATACTACCCTGAGGAACTCCTGCAGTGATGTCCTGGGACTGAGATGATTGACCTCCAACAACCACAACCATCTTCCTTTGTGCTCTTTATGACTCCAACCAGCGGATTCCCACTGACTTCAGTTTTACTCTGTCTCCTTGATGTCACACTCGGACAAACGCTGCCTTGATGTTAAGGTCAGTCTCTCTTCCCAGTAGCAGACAGGAGTGAATCGTTCCCTTTGACCCGTTGCACACTGAACAAGCTGTGCTTCTTCACAGCCTGATACAGGACTGTACATGGCCGATTAATGTAGCCCATCAAACACTCCCAGAGCAGGTTCAGCACAGCTTAGGAACAGAGTACAATTCCTTCAACATTCTATCTCTGCCTTCCTCTCTTTGTCTCTCCCTCCTGCTATCTCTGATACGAGGATAGAGACAGAGGGAGAGAGGGTTAGATATACCGACAGAGAGAGTGTTGTGGAGAGGGACAATGTTGGAGAGAGAGAGATTGCGGGTCGATTGAAAGGGAGAATGTAAGATAAATTAATTTGATGCAATCCTTCACTGCTGTGTGTCCAAACATTTCAGAGAGAGGTATGGAGACAGATACATCGGGAGATATCTCTGTCTCTCTCTCTGTCTCACCATTTATCTTTCACTCTCTGTCTCTCCCACTCTCTGCATCTCTCTCTGTTTCTCTCTCTGTCCCTCCATCTGTCTTTCTCTCTCTGTCTCTCCCACTCTATCCATCTCTCTCAGTCTCTCTGTATGACCCTCTATCTGTCTTTCCCTATCTGTCTCTCCCTCTCTCTCCTATCTTTGTCTCTCTCTCTGCCCCTCCATCTGTCTGTCCCTCCCTGACACTCCCTTTCTCTGCTTCTATCACTGTTTCTCTCTCTCTCTGTCCCTCCATCTGTCTTTCCCTCCCTGTCACTCCCTGTCTCTCCTTCTATCTCTGTCTCTCTTTCTCTGTGCCTCCATCTGTCTTTCAACCTCTGTCTCTCCCGCTCTCTCGTTCTATCACTGTCTCTCTCTCTCTCTGTCTTTCCATCTGTCTTTCCCTCCCTGTCACTCCCTCTCTCTCCTTCCATCTCTGCCCCTCTCTCTCTCTGTCTCGGTCTTTCCAACTGCCTTTCCCTCTCTGTCTCTCCCAATCTGTCCTTCTCTCTTTGTCTCTGCCTCTCTCTCTGTCTCTCTCTCTGTCCCTCCATCTGTCTTTCCCTCTCTGTCTCTCCCTCTCTATCCTATCTTTGTCTCTCTCTCTGCCCCTCCATCTGTCTGTCCCTCCTTGACACTCCCTGTCTCTCCTTCTCTCTCTGTCTCTCTCTCTGTCCCTCCATCTGTCTTTCCCTCCCTGTCACTCCCTCTCTCTCCTTCCATCTCTGCCTCTCTCTCTGTCTCTCCATCTGTCTTTCCCTGTCTGTCTCTCCCTCTCTCTCCTTCAATCACTGTCTCTCTCTCTCTATCTCTCCATCTCTATTTCCCTCCCTGTCGCTCCCTCTCTCCTTCCATCTCTGCCCCTCTCTCTCTCTCTGTCTCCCCAACTGCCTTTCCCTCTCTGTCTCTCCCAATCTCTCCTTCTCTCTTTGTCTCTGCCTCTCTCTCTGTCTCTCTCTCTGTCCCTCCATCTGTCTTTCCCTCTCTGTCTCTCCCTCTCTATCCTTCTATCTCTCTCTTTCTCTCTATCTCTCTATCTCTCCATCTCTCTTTCCCTCCCAGTCACTCTCTCTCTCTCTTTCAATCTCTGTCTCTCCCTCTCTCTCCTTCTATCACTGTCACTCTCTCTCTCTCTTGCCATCTGTCGTTCACTCCCTGTCACTCCCTCTCTCTCCTTCCATCTCTGCCCTCTCTCTCTCTGTCTCTCCAACTGCCTTTCCCTCTCTGTCTCTCCCACTCACTCCTTCTCTCTCTGTCTCTGCCTCTCTCTCTGACTCTCTCTCTATCCCTCCATCTGTCTTTCCCTCCCTGACACTCCCTCCTTCTCCTTCCAACTCTGCATCTTTGTCTGTCTCTCCATCTGTCTTTCCCTCTCTGTCTCTCCATCTCTCTTTTTCTTTCACTGCCTCTCTCTCTCTGTCTTTCCATCAGTCCTTCCCTCCTTGACACTTCCTGTCTCTCCTTCTCTCTCTGTCTCTCTCTCTGTCCCTCCATCTGTCTTTCCCTCCCTGTCACTCCCTCTCTCTCCTTCCATCTCTGCCTCTCTCTCTGTCTCTCCATCTGTCTTTCCCTGTCTGTCTCTCCCTCTCTCTCCTTCAATCACTGTCTCTCTCTCTCTATCTCTCCATCTCTCTTTCGCTCCCGGTCACTCCATCTCTCTCCTATCTCTGTCTCTCTCTCTCTATCTCTCCATCTCTCTTTCCCTCCCAGTCACTCCCTCTCTCTCCTTCAATCTCTTTCTCTCAATCTCTCTCCTTCTATCACTGTCTCTCCATCTGTCTGTCCCTCTCTGTCTCTCTCTCTTCTTCTCTCTCTGTCTCTCACTTTGTCCCTCCGCCTGTCATTCCCACCCTGTCACTCCCTCTCTCTCCTTCTATCTCTGTCTCTCTGTCTCTGTCTCTCCATCTCTCTTTCCCTCCCTGTCACTCCATCTCTCTCCTTCTCTCTCTGTCTCTCTTTGGTCTCTCCATCTGTCTTCCCACCCACCCCCTTCACTCCATCTCTCTCCTTCTATCTCTGTCTCTCTCCCTCTCTCTATCCCTCCATCTGTCCTTCCTTCACTGTCATTCCCTCCCTCTCCTTCTATCTCTGTCACTCCTTCTCTGTCACTCCATCTCTCTCCTCTGTCTGTCTCTCTCACTCTGTCCCTCCATCTGTCTTTCCCTCTCTGTCACTCCCTCCCTCTCCTTCTATCTCTGTCTCTCTCTCTGCTATCACTGACACTAGGAGAGAGACAGAGGGACGGAGGTTTGGATATGAAGGTAAAAGAGAGGGCTGGAGAGAGGGACAAACTTGGAGAGAGAGAGTGATTGTTGATTTGGATGAAGAGGATAATGTAAGATATAGTAACTTGATTTAATCCTTCACTGCTGTGTACACAAACATATTTGAGATAGGTATGGAGAGAAAAAAAACATCAGGAGAGGGAGAAATGCAGATGACGTTGGGGCCCAGGTGGACACTTTTGATGATCCAGAAGGAATAGCCTCCATTTTACATATTCAGCCAACTATTCCACTGTGGGAACCATCACACCCTCATGATATTGTTTGTGGAAATTTCATGCTTGCTTATTGGTTAACTTTTAAACCTGTGATTGATAGATTCTTGTTAAACGAAGGTATTAAGAGATAAGGGGCAAAGGTGGGATATATGGTGTTAGTTAGATCACAGATCAGCCCTGATCTCACTGAATGCTGGAACAGGGACGAGGGGTTAAATTGCCTCCTCATCTTCTTATGTCTGATGTTACATATCCTTCTTTCACTCTCAGCCACCCTGTCTGTCTGTGTCTCCCTCTATTTCTCTCATTCTCTCTCTCTCTCTGTCTGTTTCGGACAGTGCAGAGTGAGATTCACTCTGTATCCACCCCATGATGTTCCTGTCCTGGGACTGTCGGATGGGACAGTGTAGAAGGAGCATTACTCTGTATCTAATCCATGCTGTACCTGTCTGGGGAATGTTGATGGGAGAGTGCAAACAGAGAGGTCTGGGACCAGGGTCCTCATGGGGAGGACTTAATGGTGCCTCCTAATTGAAATGTTAGCAATATTGGTGCTCCAGGGATGAAAGGGACATTGGCTGAGTGGATACGAGATTGGCTGAGGGAGTGGGCAATGGTTGTTTCAGACTGGAGGGAGGTATACAGTGGAAGTTTATATTAGGACCACTGATATTTTTTGATATATACTAATAACTTGGACTTGTGTTTACAGGGCATAACTTCAATGTTTGCCAATGTTTGTGACATCTGCAATGTAATAAACCGGGAAGGGACTAGTAGCAGACTTCAGGAGGAGAGAGGCAGTCTGGTGAAATGGAACACACAAGAACAAATGAATTAGGAGCAGGAGTAGGCCATTCGGCCCCTCGATCCTGCTCTGCCATTCAATGGTTGATCTGATTGTGAACTCAACTCCACTTTTCTGTCTGCGTCCCATAACCCTTGACTCCCTAACTGATTAAAAATCTATCGAACTCAGCCTTGAATATCTTGAATATATTCAATGATCCAGCCTCCACTGCTCTCTGGGCAAGAGAATTCCACAGACCGACCCCCCTCTGAGCGAAACACATTTCTCCTCAGCTCAGTTAGAAATGGAACATCCCTAATTTTTAAACTGTGTCCCCTAGTTCTATTCTCCCCAACAAGGGAAAAGATCCTCTCAGCATCCACCCTGTCCAGTCGCCTCGGGACCTGAGATGTTTCACTCAGATCACCTCTCATTCTTCTAAACTCCAGTGGGTACAGACCCAACCTGTTCAACCTTTCCTCATAAGATAACCCCTTCATCCCAGGAATCAGCCCAGTGAACCTTCTCTGAACTACTTCAAAGACATCAAACACATGGAAGAGGAGGAGAAGGGAACAATATACAAAGCCTAAGCCAGTCAGACAACAGAAAGAGGAAAATTAATCTCTTTTTATGGGTTTTAATTTGAAGGCCTGAGCTGATGATTGAAAAGCCGGAGTTCAAATCCCACGCTGGGCTGTTGTGAATTAGAATTTTGTTTTTTCTAAAAATAAACATAAATCTGGAATTAAAAAACCTCAAGGATGGAATGATTCACTCCTGTCTACTCGTGCAAAGCCCGTGTGTGTCTCAGTTTTGCTGTATTTATTAACGATTTAAGATGATGTGGTAGAATGCAACATGCCCAAGTTTCCCAGTGACACAAAAATAGGCAGCATTGTAAGCAGTGCAGCTGGAAGCAGAACATGGCAAAGAGATATCTGAAGTGAATTATTAAAATTGTGGTCGATAGATTTCAATGTCAGTAGAAAAGACTAGAACAGAGTATTTTATAAATGGCGAAAAGATAGAAACATTGGAGGTCCAAAGAGACTTGAGGGGTCCATGTCCTTTTGAGTGCAGTGCAGATTTACCAGAATGATAACTGGACTCCAAGGGTTAGATTACAAGGTGATGTTACACAAACCTAGAATAATTCCCTGGAATTTAGGAGGATCAAGGTGATTTGATCAAAGTTGTTGAGATATTAAGGGGAACTGATGGGGTAGTTTGTGAGAAACTATTTCGGCCGCTTTGGAATATAGGAACAGGAGTAGGCCATTCAGCCCAACGAGCCTGCTCCGCTATTCAAGACGATCATGGCTGATCATCCACTTCAATGTGTTTTTTCCCAGACTATCCTCATATCCCTTTATGTCATTGGTATTTAGAAATCTGTCAATCTCTGCTTTAAACATACTCAATGACTGAGCTTCCACAGCCCTCTGGGATGGAGAATTCCTAAGATTCACAACCCTCTGAGTAATGACATTTCTCCTCATCTCTGTCCCAAGTGGCTTCCCCCTTATTTTGAAATTGTGTCCCCTGGTTCTAGACTCCTCAACCAGGAGAAACATCTTACCTACATCTACCCTGTCTATCGATAACGTTCCCCCAGGGTCTCCACACAGCGTATCTTCCCGTCCCACTGCTTCTAAAGTTTCTCAGGGTCTCCTGGCACTTTCTATCTCTCTGCTTCTTTCTCTATCCCTCACTATCTCTCTGTTCTCTCTCCATTTCTATCTCTCCCTATCTCTCTGATACTCTACCTCTGTTCCTCTCTCTCTGTCTATCACTCTCTCCCACCATGTTGGTTATCATTGGGGGTCGAGTTAAATCACAGACAAAATAAACACTTCACCTGTCTGCCCCGGAATAAATAGCAAACTTTGTGGATATTTTAAGTCTGTATTCAGACAATATAGACAGGAGTGCATATTATATGATGGGATGCTGCAAATCGATTCACACCAGTACTGTTGGAAAAACAACTTAAAAAGAATTATTCACAAGTCCAGTCCAACTTAACAACAGATTTGACCCGATAAGGTAATAAATGCCAAAAGTCTGGAGTTTTTCGGAGTATGTTAAGCTTTACTCTGTCTGGCTTTCAGAAATTAAACATTACACATACACTGCAAGATTAAAGATTATACATAGGTTAGGTTACACAGAAGTTTGGAAGTTCTAACAAGGCTAGGGAATATCCAATGAATGGTAGGATCATAGGAAGTACCGAGTGTCAGAGGGATCTTGGTGTACTTGTCCATAGATCACTGAAGGCTGCAGCGCAGGTGGACAAGTTGGTTAGCAAGGTATATGGGATACTTGCCTATATTAGTTGAGGCATAGAATATAAGAGCAGGGAGGTTATGATGGAGCTAAATAAAACACTGGTTAGGCCACAGCTGGAGTACTGTGTACAGTTTTGGGCACCACACTATAGGAAGGATGTGATTGCACTGGAGAGGATGCAGAGGATATTGACCAGGATGTTGCCTGGGCTGGAGCATTTCAGCTATGAAGAGAGACTGAAAAGGCTGGAGTTGTTTTCCTTAGAGCAGAGAAGGCTGAGGGGGGACCTGATTGAGGTGTACAAAATTATGAGGGGCATTGATAGGTTAGATAGGAAGAAACTTTCTTCCATAGCGGAGGGGTCAATAACCAGGGGGCATAGATTGAAGGTAAGGGGCAGGAGGTTCAGAGGGGATATGAGGAAAACATTTTTCACCCAGAGGGTGTTTGGAATCTTGAACGCTCTGCCTGAAGGGGTGGTAGAGGCAGGGACCCTCACAACATTTAAGAAGTATTCAGATGAGCACTTGAAATGCCGTAGCATACAAGGCTATGGGCCAAGTGCTGGAACATGGGACGAGAATAGGTAGGTGCTTGATGGTGGCCACAGACACGATGGGCCGAACGGCCTGTTTCTGTGCTGTATAACTCCATGACTCTAACTGTCGTCATAGAATTCAGCTGAAAATTGATCAGTTAGATTGTTATCTCTGTCATTTCAGTCCATATTTACAGTACACACGGTACCTTACTGTTGTAATTAAGTCATATAGTATCTATTCATCCCACTGGGGCAAAATTTCACTGGCTCAACATTCTCACCAAATACTAAAGCATTCCACAATGCAAGACTCACAAATTCAACACAAGTTTCCTTTTCTGTGTCTCGATGGTCTGTTCTGCTTCTCTGAGGGATTACTGATGCTTATCCTCCACATGAGCAGTCGTCCTAATCCCGTGTGCCTGTCCTGCTCCCAAACCCGGCATCCACTTACATTAAGGCAAGTGATACAGGAGCGTCTCAGTGACTGAGGCAGGTGAGTCTTGAGGCTGAGCCGGGCACAGTGAGTGACCCGGGTTAATCCGACACTCCAGGGACAGTTTAAACGGAGCTTTACTCTGTATCTAACCTGTGCTGTACCTTCTCTGAGATTGTTTGATGGGGCAGTGCAGATGAGGAGAGTTATTCCTTACCCATTTTAAATATAGAGAAGAGGGATATAGAGGAATATAGAGAAGAGGCTGGCGGTGTTGAGACATCGGGAGAGCTGCAGAGGCGGGAGAAGGTGATGGACCTGGGGAGGGCTGTTGGGCTGGAAGATGCGACAGAGTTAGGGAGGGTTGCTGGAGCTGAGGAGGGTACAGAGGTACGGAGGATTGCCGAGGCTGGAGTAGGTAACAGAGCTCGGGAGGGTTGTGCGGTTGAAAGAGGTTGCAGAGATAGGGAGGTTTGGAGGGCCTGCAGGAGGTCACAAAGATTCAAAGGGATGTATGGGCTGGAGGGGTTGCAGAAGTAGGGAGAGCTGTCGGGGCTGGGGAATGTGACAGAGCCCGGGAGGGTTCTAGGGCATGGACGATGTTACAGGGATGGGGAGTGTTGATGGGGTGGAGGAGGTTACAGAGCTAGGGAGGGTTGTAGTGGCTGGAGGAGATGACAGAGATATGGAGGATTGTAGGGGCTGGGGAATGTGACAGAGCCCGGGAGGGTTCTAGGGGATGGACGATGTTACAGGGATGGGGAGTGTTGATGGGTTGGAGGAGATTACAGAGATAAGGAGGGTTGTAGGGGCTGGAGGAGATTACAGAGATAAGGAGGGTTGTAGGGGCTGGGGAATGTGACAGAGCCCGGGAGGGTTCTAGGGGATGGACGATGTTACAGGGATGGGGAGTGTTGATGGGGTGGGGGAGGTTACAGAGCAAGGGAGGGTTGTATGGGCTGGAGGGGGTTGCAGAAGTAGGGAGAGTTGTAGGGGCTGGGGAATGTGACAGAGCTGGGAAATGTGACAGAGCCCGGGAGGGTTCTAGGGGATGGACGATGTTACAGGGATGGGGAGTGTTGATGGGGTTGAGGAGATTACAGAGATAAGGAGGGTTGTAGGGACTGGAGGAGATTACAGAGATAAGGAGGGTTGTAGCCGGTAGAGGGGTTTACAGAGATATTGAGGGTTGTTGGGGCAGGAGATGTTTTGAAAGATCGGAAGGGATGTAGAGGCTGGATCGAGTTTACAGAGATCGGGATAGTTTTAGATGCTGGAGGATGTTACAGATTTGCGAGTAGTTTTAGGTGCTGGAGGAGGTTAGAGTGTGAGGCATGGTTGTTGCTCTGGACGAGGGTACAGCGATAGGGAGCGTTGTTGGGGCTGGTGTAGGGGCCAGAGATGGCGAGAGTTGTAGCGTTTGGAAGAGGTTACAGAGCTAGGGAGGGATGGAGGAGGTTACAGTGATCGGGAGGGTGATATGGGCTCAAGGCGGTTACAGAGATAGGGAGGGTTGTCGGGGCTGTAGGATGTGACAGAGGGAGGTAGGGTTGTAGGACCTAGAGGATATGACAGAGCTAGGGAGGGTTGCAGTGGCTGGAAGATGTAACAGGGTTAGGGAGGTTTGTTGGGGATGAGAAGGTTACAGAGTTAGAGAGGATTGCCAGGGTTTGAGAAGGTGACAGAGCTGGAGAGGGCTGTAGGGGCTGGCGGAGGTTACAGGGGTAGGGAGGTTTGTAGGTGCAGGAAGAGGTAATAGAGATAGGGAGGGTTGTCGGGGCTGGAGGATGTGACAAGATAGGGATAGTTGTAGGGACTAGAGAAAGCGATAAAGATAAGGAGGGTTAGAGGGGAGGGAGGAGTTTGCAGACGTATGGAAGGTTGTAGCTGCTGAGGAGGTTACAAAGATGGCGAGTGTTGGGGGGGCTAAGGCGGTAACAGAGCAAGGGATGGTTGTAGCGTCTGGAGCAGGTTGCAGAGATAAGGGAGTGCTGTCCGGGCTGGAGGAGGTGACAGAGGTAGTGAGTGTTGAGGTGCTGAGAAGGTAACAGAGATGGGGAGGGTTGTAGCGACTGGAGGAGGTGACAGAGATAGGGAAGTTAGTAGGGGCTGGAGGAGGTCATAGACATAGGGAGTGTTGTAGGGGCTGAGGAGGTAAAAGACGTAGGGAGAGTTGGGGAGCCGAGGAGGTAACAGAGCGAGGATTGTTGTAGGGTATGGAGGAGGTTACAGAAATAGGGAGGGTTTTATGGGTTGGAGGAGGTGACAGAGATGGGGGGATTGGGTGCTCACTGGACACAGGTTTTTTTTTTAGATTAGATTAGAGACACAGCACTGAAACAGGCCCTTCAGCCCACCGAGTCTGTGCCGAAAATCAACCACCCATTTATACTAATCCTACACTAATCCCATATTCCTACCAAACATCCCCACCTGTTCCTATATTTCCCTACCACCTACCTAAACCAGTGACAATTTATAATGGCCAATTTACCTATCAACCTGCAAGACTTTTGGCTTGTGGGAGGAAACCGGAGCACCCGGAGAAAACCCACGCAGACACAGGGAGAACTTGCAAACTCCACACAGGCAGTACCCGGAATCGAACCCGGGTCCCTGGAGCTGCGAGGTGTGGTACTGTAGGATTGGAGAACAGCTGACATTGTACCTCTATTTAAAAAGGAAGCGAAGGATTGCAAACCAGTCAGTGTAACCTCAGTAGTGGGCAAATGATTGGAATATATTCTGAGAGACGGGAAAAACTATCACTCAGAAAGAACATAGAACATCGAGCAGTACAGGCAGTTTGGCCCACGATGTTGTGCCGAAACTTTAACCTACTCTAAGATCAAACTAACTACCTACCCTTCATTCCACTATCATCCATGTACCTATCCAAGAGTCGCTTAAATGCCCCTAATGTATCTGCTTCTACAACCACCGCAGTAGGCGCATTCCACGCACCCACCACTCTTCGTGTAAAGAACCTACCTCTGACATCTCCCCGAAACATTCATCCAATCACCTTAAAATTATGCCCCCTGGTGATAGCCCTTTCCACCCTGGGAAAAAGTCTCTTACTATCCACTCTATCTATGCCTCTCATCATCTTGGACACCTCTATCAAGTCACCTCTCATCCTTCTTCGCTCCAATGAGAAAAGCCCGAGCTCCCTCAATCTTTCTTCGTAGGACATGCCCTCCAGTCCAGGCAGCATCCTGGTAAATCTCCTCAGCACTCTCTCTAAAGCTTCCACATCCTTCCTATCATGAGGCGACGAGAATGGAACACAATATTCCAAGTGTGGTCTAACCAGGTCTTTATAGAGCTGCAGCAGAACTTCGCGGCTCTTAAACTCAATCCCCCTGTTAATGAAAGCCAACACAAAATACGTCTTATTAACAAACCTATCAAATTGGGTGGCAACTTTGAGCGATCTATGGACATGGACCCCAAGATCCTTCTGTTCCTCCACACTACCAAGAATCCTATCTTTAAGCCTGTATTCCGCATTCAAATTCAACCTTCCAAAATGAATGACTTCACACTTTTCCAGGTTGAACTCCATCTGTCACTTCTCAGCCCACCTCTGCATCCTGTCAATGTCCCGTTGCAACCTGCCAAGTTGACTGGGCGGCACAGTGGCGCAGTGGTTAGCACTGCAGCCTCACAGCTCCAGCGACCCAGGTTCAATTCTGGGTACTGCCTGTGTGGAGTTTGCAAGTTCTCCCTGTGTCTGCGTGGGTTTCCTCCGGGTGCTCCGGTTTCCTCCCACATGCCAAAGACTTGCAGGTTGATAGGTTAATTGGCCATTATAAATTGCCCCTAGTATAGGTAGGTGGTAGGGAAATATAGGGACAGGTGGGGATGTGGTAGGGATATGGGATTAGTGTAGGATTAGTATAAGTGGGTGGTTGATGGTCGGCACAGACTCGGTGGGCCGAAGGGCCTGTTTCAGTGCTGTATCTCTAAACTAAACTAAACTAAAAAACCTCCACATTTCTGTCGTGCATTTCCCTGAGAACATCTGTTCCCAATTTATGCTCCCCAGTTCCTGCCTAATAGCATTGTAATTCCCCCTCCCCCAATTAAATATTTTCCCATCCCATCTGCTCCTGTCCCTCTCCATGACTATCGTAAAGGTCAGGGAGTTATGATCACTATCACCGAAATGCTCTCCCACCGAGAGATCTGCCACCTGGCCTGGTTCGTTGCCAAGCACCAAGTCCAAAATAGTCTCCCTCTCGTCGGCCTATCCACATATTGAGTCAGGAAATCTTCCTGGACACACCTGACAAAATCTGCTCCATCCAAACTATTTGCACGAAGGAGGTTCCAATCAAAAGTAGGGAAGTTGAAGTCACCCATGACAACAACCCTGTTACTTCTGCACCTTTCCAAAATCTGACTCCCACTCTGTTCCTCCGTGTCTCTGCTGCTATTGGGGGGTCTATAGAAAAGTCCCAGCAAAGTGACTGCTCCTTTCCTGTTTCTGACTTCCACCCATAATGACTCAGTAGACAAAACCTCCTCGACGACCTCCCTTTCTGCAGCTGTGATACTATCCCTGATTAGCAATGCCACTCCCCCACCTCTTTTACCTCCCTCCCTATTCCTTTTGAAACATCTGAACCGTGGAACATCCAACATCCATTCCTGCCCCTGTGATATCCATGTCTCCGTAATGGCCACAACATCGTAGCTCCAAGTACTGATCCATGCTCCAAGTTCATCACCCTTATTCCTGACACTTTTGCGTTAAAATAGACACACTTCAACCCATCATACTGGCTGCAACTTTGCCCTGTCAGCTGTCTAACCTTCCTCACAGACTCTCTGCACTCTGAATCTGCCTGTTCAACAGCTACCCCATCCACTGATCCATAGCTCCGGTTCCCATCACCCTGCCAAACTAGAAAGGGAGCTCCCTCTGTTTTATATAGCTGCCGTGGTGGGATTTGAACCCCTGTCCCCAGGCCATCAGGTTGGGCCTATCGATTACATGACCTGTGATATTATCACGACCCAACTGCCTCCCAAATGGATGCGGACAGTGTCTGTCCCGTAATATCACTCATAGTAGTTTCTGGACTGTAACCCTGAACATGGTCCGGAATCAGAGACTCAAAGTTCACATTTTAACTGGGAAAAGGCAGGAACAGAGTGAAACGGGATTGCTTTTGTCCCTGGATTGAGTGACCACTGCAGACAGATCTGTTACATTTACAATAGAAAAGCCGGGAGTGAACATGGTCAATGCTATAATATGGAAAATGTAAATGACGCCTCTCATAATTGCCATCCGTCCAGTATGAGTACAGATTTCGGGTTTATTCCGAGAGAGGTCTTACTCAGAAAATGTCATTGACATTGAAATCTCTTTGGCCTCCTTATCTCGAGAGACAATGGGTGGTCTGGAGGTGGTCAGTGGTGTGTGGAGCAGCGCCTGGAGTAGCTAAAAAGGCCAATTCTAGAGTGACAGGCTCTTCCACAGGTGTTGCAGAAAAAATTGTATGTCGGGGCTGTTACACAGTTGGCTCTTACCTTGCACCTCTATCTTTTTTCCTGCCAACTGCCAAGTCTCTTTGACTCGCCATACTTTAGCCCCGCCTTTATGGCTGCCCACCAGCTCTGGCGAACGCTGGCAACTGACTCCCACGACTTGTGATCAATGTCACAGGACTTCATGTCGCTTTTGCAGACGTCTTTAAAGCGGAGACATGGACGGCCGGTGTGTCTGGTACCAGTGGCGAGCTCGCTGTACAATGTGTCTTTGGGGATCCTGCCATCTTCCATGCTGCTCACATGGCCAAGTCATCTCAAGCGCTGCTGACTCAGTCGTGTGTATAAGCTGGGGATGCTGGCCGCCTCGAGGACTACTGTGTTGGAGATACGGTCCTGCCACCTGATGCCATGTATTCTCCGGAGGCAGCGAAGATGGAATGAATTGAGACGTCGCTCTTGGCTGACATACGTTGTCCAGGCCTCGCTGCCATCGAGCAAGGTACTGAGGACACAGGCTTGATACACTCGGACTTTTGTGTTCTGTGTCATTGCGCAATTATCCCACACTCTCCTGGCCAATCTGGACATCGCAGTGGAAGCCTTTCCCATGCACTTGTTGATTTCTGCATCTAGAGACAGGTTACTGGTGATAGTTGAGCCTAGGAAGGTGAACGCTTGAACCACTTCCAGAGTGTGGTCGCCAATATTGATGGATGGAGCATTTCTGACGTCCGACCCCATGATTTTCGTTTTCTTGAGGCTGATGGTTAGGCCAAAATTCATTGCAGGCAGACGCAAACCTGTCATGGCACTCGACAGGCACTCTTCAGTGTGAGATGTTAAAGCAGCATCGTCAGCAAAGAGGAGTTCACTGATGAGGACTTTCCATACTTTGGACTTCGCTCTTCGACGGGCAAGGTTGAACAACCAGCCCCCGGATCTTGTGTGGAGGAAAATTCCGTCTTCAGAGGAGTTGAGCGCATGTGAAAGCAGCAGAGAGAAGAAAATCCCAAAAAGTGTGGGTGCGATAACACAGCCCTGTTGCACGTCACTCAGGATAGGAAAGGGGTCTGATGAGGTGCCGCCATGTTGAATTGTGCCTTTCATATTGTCATGGAATGAGGTGATGATACTTAGTAGCTTTGGTGGACATCCAATCTTTTCTAGTCGTCTGAAGAGACCACGTCTGCTGACGAGGTCAAAGGCTTTGGTGAGAACAATGAAAGCAAAGTAGAGGGGCATCTGTTTTTCACGGCATTTCTCCTGCATCTGACGAAGGGAGAACAGCATGTCAACGGTCGATCTCTCTGCACGAACGCCACACTGTGCCTCAGGGTAGACACGCTCGGCCATCTTCTGGAGCCTGTTTAGAGCGACACGAGCAATGATTGTGCGTTATCCACCACACTTCTACTTCAGAGTTAAAGCTGCTGATGTAATGTGTTCGTTCAGGTGAGTGTAACTAATAGCAATGATCAGGGGTATAACCGTGTCAGTGGAGACTTATCCCCTGTATAAATCAGGAGCCATTGGAATGGATCAGCTCAGAGTGCCTGGTGGAGCTGTGGGTTCCAGGCTAATAGAAGACTCTTCTTCTCACAGAAATGGGATATCCAGTAATCTATCAGATAGAAGACATTTATTATCCTGTACTTGCAGCAATTGGAGTTCCTGGTGAGCAGTATCTCAGCTGTTAATGGTGTAAATCGATGTTAACTGTGCTACTGTACTCGGTATTAATTCTCACTGTGTGTGTTACACAGCCGCCTGTTCTTTTTCAGCAATTGACTGATGGAATCAACTCATTGTCTACTTTTTCATTCTTGCAGGAACTGCACTATGTATTTAATGGTATTGTTTTAAGTTACTGTGGCATTATTACTGGATTATTCTGTGCATTGAATGTATTGGAATTAGATGTTTCAGTGAGGATCAATAATCAGACCATCAGGAGTTTTCAACAATTTCATGATGTGGATCTAACCGGTCCTGGATTATTTTAATGATTTTTTTTCAGTGATTGACAATGAGACATCTCACGGTCTCAGTGTAGCAAGGGGACAGAACAATGTCCTCCCTGCCCAATAACATGGCTCAGATTAACTGGGATTTCAATGTATTTGTTGATTATCAGTGTTATCAAATATTATTTCACTCTGTGTGTGTCTGACACTGCTTCAGAGGTCTGGGTACTGAACTGAGTTTGCTGCTGACACTTTCACTTCTCCTTCTCTGCTTCACTGTGGACCTTCACTGTCACTGGACTACATTGTAAAATAGAAAGTATTGATGTGATGTTTTACTGCTTTTCACTCTATCAGTTGGAATCAAGAGTCTTTCCATTTATCTGCAGATTATCATCTGCAGCGCTGATGTTGGTGTTTTATTAATTAAACAATCCCACATTCTTACGGATTACTTTATAATTCCAGGAGAAGGAATTTCAATGATTGTGAGGTTTGTCTGGAAGTAGCTTTCGATCCTGTTTATTCCATGTATTGTAGATGAAGTGAAGAGTGTAGGTGAACAGGTGGAGACTTGGGTGTTCTGTAGATACAGTAAATTATTCACAGAGGTTTCACCATTGAATAAACTGACTCTGAGATTAGAATCATTGAACCTGGGGCTAGTGAACAGAACACAGACGCATAATGTTAGGAATAAATCATATGTGAAAAGTAGCATTAGCTAACAGTTTGCAGGGTGTGAGTACTCCGGAGAGATAGGGAAGGAGAAGAGGCGCAGGGAGAATGAAACAGAGGGAAAGAGATAGGCAGAAGTAAAGAGAAAGAGAAAGAAGTAGCAGTGTAAATAATTCACCAGCATAAAGCGCTGGAATGTCCAGAACAATTAGTGAGAGAAACTGTGAGTTGAAGTTGTCTGTTGTCAGATTGTGCTCATTTTCCTGTTGGACTTGATCCTCTGTGTTGAGTTCTGTCAGGTCCTCATTTTGTTTAGTAGAAATTTCCTATTCCTTACTTAGTGACTGAATAAACAGAATAGAATCAGTTCATCACTGATGGTAATTCATTATTTAAATACTGCACTTTAAAATCTCTGTGACTGCTGAATTCAATGAAGAGCGAGGCTGATATCAGAAATATATTTAAATTTATATTTAATAGCCTGTACAAACGAAATATATTGACTATATTGTAGAATCAATGAACTGTTCTCCAACACCAATAACCACAGGGATTATTGTTTGAATGTATTAATTGAGTTGTATTACTGGTATCTATAGATTAGATTTCCTCTGACACGCTGCTGCAGTCTGCCCTGTGAATCTCAGCCTCTCCTCTCACTGTATTGAATCCTCAGTCTCCTCATCCATTGCTTCAGTTTATCCACATTCCCAAACCATTTGCTCCAGTCTCCCCTCCAGCTCCAGCATGTCCTTTCCCTGGAATTTAGAAGTTTATGGGGTGATTTGATGAATGTTTTCAAGATAATAAGGGAAACTGAACGGGTGGACAGAGAGTAACAACTCCCACTGGCTGCGGAGTCAGGAACTTGGGGGCATATTCTAAAAATCTAAACGCAGTCTAAAAACCTTTCAGGAGTGAAATGAAGAAACTTTTCAACACACCAGGTGTGGTATCAGTTTGGAACTCTCTTCCACAAACGGCAATTGATGCTGAGACACTTGTTTGTTTTTAAATCTGAGTTTGATAGATTTTTGTGAACCAATGGTATTAATGGGCAAAGATAGGTACATTTAGTTAGATCACACATCAGCCATGAGCTCATTGAATGAAAGAAGAGGGTTGAGGGGCCAAATGGCCTCCTCCTCTTCCTCTGTCCAATGACAAATATCTTGCTATCACTCTCTGTGTCTTGGTCTGTGTCTCTCTCTTTATCTCTCTTTCTGTCTGTTTGTCTCTCTCCCCTCTCTCAAACATCTGTGGAAAGCCACAAACATTAATCAGCCATTTTAGGCTGGTTCTCGGTGGCCATTTTATGTTGCCACAACACTGGGACATTTATTCCAGAGACCGATTCCTCACCAATGTAAGGGTAGTGCTTAAAATGTGACAGAGACATAGACACGGAAACACTGAGACACACAGTACTAAAAAGAATTAATCATTCCCTTCTGCCCAATAATTTGCCCTCCACTGTGATTAGGCTGAGTGGCCTGTAATTACTCAGTCTATTACTTTCTCCCTTGTTAATCAATAGTACAACATACGCAGTCCTCCAGTCCTCTGGCAGCATGACCAAAACCAGTGAGGATTGGAAAATGATGGTCAGAGCCACTGATATTTCCTCCCTAGCACCTCTTAACAGCCTGAGCCTGGTGAATTATCAGCTTTCAAAGATGCCAAACACCTGAATATTTCCTCTCTCACTGTTTATCCCATTCAATATTTCAAACCCCTCCTCATTGACTACAATATCTGTGTCGTCCCCTCTTTTGTGAAGATAGTCGCAAGGTATTCATTAAGAACCATGCCCGCATCTTCCGCCACCATGGTTCGGAAAAAGGAGGAGAGACGATAGAAAGTAAATGATGCAATTCTAAAGGAGGTCCAGGAACAGACACATTTTGGGGGTATTTGTGCACCAATCACTGAAGGTGGCAGGGCAGGTTCAGAAAGTGGTTAAACGGCATAAGGGTCCTGAGATTATAAACAGACACATTGAATACAGAAGCAATGAAAATGTGACCTTTGTAAAACGCTGGTTTTCCTTCAACTGGAGCATTGTCCAATTCTGGACACCGTACTTTTTGAAGAATGTGGGGGCATTAGAGAGGGTGCAGAAATAATTCACAAGAATGGTTCCAGGGATGAGGGACTTCAGTTACGTGGATAGATTGGAGATGCTGGGGATGTTCTCTGTGTCTCTCTCTATCTCTCCCTCCTGCTATCTCTGATACAAACAGGGAGAGAGGCTGAGATATGCAGGCAGATAGAGGGCAGTGGAGAGGGACATGGATGGAGTGGATTGAAAGGGAGAATGTAAGATATTTTGATTTGATTTGATTTTTAGATTTTGATTTAGAGATACAGCACTGAAACAGTCCCTTCGGCCCGCTGTGTCTGTGCCGTCCATTAACCACCCATTTAGGCTAATCCTACACCAATCCCATATTCCTACCACATCCTCACCTGTTCCTAAATTCCGCTACCACCTACCTACATGAGGGGCAATTTATAATGGCCAATTTACCTATCAACCTGCAAGTCTTTGGCTGCAGGAGGAAACCCGAGCACCCGAAGGAAACCCACGCAGACACGGGCAGAACTTGCAAAGTCCACACAGTACCCAGAATTGAACCCGGGTCGCTGGAGCTGTGAGGCTGCGGTGCGAACCACTGCGTCACTGTGCCGCCGATGCAATCCTTCACTACTGTGCACACAAACAGAGAAAGATGGGTATGTAGAGTGAAATATTGGTAGAGTGGGAGAAATGTGGATGACGTTGGGGCCCAGGCGGCCCGTTTTGATGATCAGGAAGGAAAACTCTCCATTGTTAACATCCAGCAAGGTGTTCCACCATGAAAGACATCACACCCTCATGATATTGGTGTGGAAATCTGGAAATCTATGTCCCTGGTTATTGACCCCTCTGTTAAGGGAAATGGGCCCATTCTATCCAGTCTATCTCGGCCCGTCATTATTTTATAGACCTCAATTAAATCTTCCCTTCAACCTTCTCTGTTCCAAAGAAAACAATTCCAGCCTATCCAATCTTTACTCATAGTTAAAATTCTCCATTCCTGACAACATCCTCTGTAAATCTCCTCTGTACCCTCTCTAGTGTGATCACATCCTTCCTGTAATGTGGTGACCAGAACTGTACACAGTTCTCCAGCTGTGGTCTAACTAGTGTTTTGTACAGTTCTAGCATTCCCTCCCTGCATTTATATTCTATACATCGGCCAATAAAGGAAAGTATTGCCTAAGCCTTCTTAACCACCTTATCCACCTGTCCTGTTGCCCTCAGGAATCAGTGGACAGTCACTCCTAGGCCCCTCTGTTCACAATCTGAGAGATTGTTCAGTTAGATTGAAAGAGCAAATGCAAAACATAATAATTTGATGTAATCCTTCACTGTCATATACACAGACATCCGAACAAAAGGCATGGAGTGTGAAACATCGGGGTCGAGGGAGAAAAATAGATGGAGATTGCAAAATAGTGGAAAGGAGTGATAGGGACCGAGAGAGAGGTAATCTCTGGTAACCTCTCTACATCTCTATTTCTCTCGTCCCCTCTCTGCTGCTCTCTGAAACCCTATTTCTTCTCTCTGTTGCTCACTTTCCAAGTCTATCTCTCCCTTTTCTCCCTCTCTCTCCATCTCCCTCTGAATACTATCTCAATCTCTCCCTCTTGCTCTCAGGATGGGAAGAGGGAGAAAGAGAGGGAGAGAAAGGGTGTTGCAGGCAGTGAGAGATGATGAGAAAGAGACAGAGGAACAGTGAGTCTGGTATTGGCAGATGGATCTTTACTCTGTATCTAACCCCGTGCGTACCTGCCCTGTGAGTATTTGATGGGGACAGTCTCGGACGGGGGAGACTGTCTAAAAATCAAACATTAGTCGAAAGCCCTTTCAAAGATGAAAATTAGAAACACTTCTACATACAAAGTGCGGTAGAATTTTGGAACTGTCTTCCACAAATGACGCCTCCCTATCTCTGCAATCTCCGACAGCTCCACAATCCACCAACATCTGCGATCCTCTAATTCTGGCCTCTTGAGCATCCCCAATTTGAATTGTTCCAACATTGGTGGCCGTGCCTTCAAGCTGCCAAGACACTAACTCTGGAATTCCTTTCCTAAACCTCTCCGTCTCACTAAATCTATTTCCTCTTTGAAGAATCTCCCTCAATCCAACCACTTCGACAAAGTTTTTGTTCGTCTCATGTAATATCTCCTTAAGTGACTCGGTGTCAACTTTTTATTTGCCTTATTTATTTGTTGGATGTGTGCGTTCCTGGCCAGGCCAGCATTTATTACCCATTCCTAATTGCCCATGAGAAGGTGGTGCTGAGCCTCCTTCTTGAATCGCTGCAGTCCATGTGGGGTTGGTACACCCACAGTGATGTGTTTGGAATTGAGTTCCAGGATTTTGACCCAGTAACAGTGAAGGAATGGCGATATAGTTTCAAGTTAGGATGGTGCATGACTTTATTTGTTGTGTGCGGACAGTATTTTCAGTGCGCAGTCCATTTACAATTTTAATTATTTATTTTATTCACGTGGTTAGATGTAAAGTTTCTCCGACAATCTGCCTGCTTCCCCGTCTCTCCTGACGCATTCTACCCGTCTCTCCCTCCTTCTGTAAAGCCACTACTTTACACTGCATCTAAACTCACAACGTACCTGCCCTGGGAGGTCTCATTATGGTGCTTAATCAATGAGTTATACACTTACAGCGTAACCTCCCTGCTCTGAAATACTTCAACAGCCTTTTTGGGAATGTCACTGCAGCTTGAAAATATGAAACACTGATCCAACATTCACCCCTAAAACACTCACACTAACCTCCAAAAAGAGGACTGGGCAGATAATAAGGATTGGTAATGATTGTTACAAATTGTCTCATCCTCTCTCTGACTCTCCCTCTCATGTCTGTTTCTTCCCATTTCTCTCTCTCTCTCTCTCCCTCGCCCTCTCCCTCTTTCTCTGCCTCTTTCCATGACTCTGTCTCCAACACCATCTCTCTCTCCTTAGACAGAAATGTTTTATCCATTTCTTGGTTAATTTTGAACCTGTAAATATTGCCCTTGCGGGAAACAACAGTGAGTTTGAAAATATTAAGCACTGTTCAACACTCGCCCCCTAAACTCTCACAATAAACCCCTAAAACAGGACTGTGCAGATTATGGGGATTGTTACTGAGGTTCTGTCAAGGTCCCCTCACACACTGTATCCCATTTCCCCTGCTTCGAAACTTTGTGAGTGTTTAATAATATTTTTTTCAATAATAATAAAAGTCACTTCAATTTGAAAATATCAATCACTGATCCAACACTTGCCCCCAAAACACTCACACTAAACCCCTGATCTTTCCTTTCAAAATTAGATCTTGCCCACAGCCAGTTTTACTTTTTAATTTTATCTTTTTTCAACGTTATTAGATGTCCAGTTTTTCTGATAATCTCGCCCTCCCTCTCTCTCTGTCCCTTTCTCCCTCTGCATCTGTCTCTCTCCCTCTGTATCTCTATCCCTCGCTTTCTCCCTGTCTCTCTCCCTCTGCATTTGCCTGCCCCCCTTTCTGTCTCTTTCCCTCTGTCTCTGTTTCTCCTTTTTTCTCTATCATTCTAGCTCCATCTCTCTCTCTACCTCTGTCTCTGTCCCACTCTGTCTATGTCTCTCTCCGTCTGTGTCTCACTCCCTCCATCTCTCCGTCCCTCTGTACATGGACAGCAATGCTTTGAGCCATTTGTTTGGTTAATTTTGAATCATAAACTCTTACTTTTGTTGGGAATGTCAATGCTGTTTGAAAATATCAAACACTCATCTAACACTCATCCCTAATACCCTCACATTAAACCCCAAATACCAGACTGGGCAGACAATGGGGATTGTTACTGGGTTTCCGTCAAGGTCTCATTTCGCTATCTCTTCTGTCTCTCACTGTCTTCCACTTTGTCCCTCTCTCTCCATTTCCACATTTGTTTCCGTTTCCCTCTCTCCTCTTTCCTTCATCGCCCCCAACTTTATAAATGGAGAGGGTGCTGCTTCCACTTTATAAATGAAGATGGAGCTCCCTCCACTTTATACGTAGCGGCGGAGCTCCCTCTACTTTATGCACTGAAAGGGAGCTCCCTCTGTTTTATATAGCTGCTGTGGTGGGATTTGAACCCCTGTCCCCAGGCCATCAGGTTGGGCCTATGGATTACATGACCAGTGATACTATCACGACCCAACTGCCTCCAAAATGGATGCGTTCAGTGTCTGTCCCGTAATATCACTCACAATAGTTTCTGGGCTGTAACCCTGAACATGGTCCCGAATCAGAGACTCAAAGTTCACATTTCAACTGGGAAAAGGCAGGAACAGAGTGAAACGGGATTGCTTTAGTCCCTGGATTCGGTGTCCACTGCAGACAGATCAGTTACATTTCCAGTAGAAATGCCAGGAGTGAACAAGTTCAATGCAATAACATGGAAAATGTAAATGATGCCTTTCATAATTGTAGCATCCGTCCAGTTTGAGTACAGATTTCAGGTTTATTCCCGAGAGAGGTCTTACTAAGAAAATGTCATTGACATTGAAATGATGGTGTTTTATCCACCACATTATTTACATCAGAGTCAAAGCTGCTGATGTAATGTGTTTGTTCAGGTGAGTGTAACTAATAGCAATGATCAGGGGTATAACCGTGTCAGTGGATACTTATCCCCTGAATAAATCAGGACACATTGGAATGGATCAGCTCAGAGAGCCTGGTGGAGCTGTCGGTCCCAGGCTAATAGAAGTCTCTGCTTCTGACAGAAATGGGATATCCAGTATTCGTTCAGTTCATATTCATTTACTATCCTGTACTTGCAGCAAATGGTGTTGCTGGTAAGCCAGTATCTCAGCTATTAATGGTCGAAATCCATGTTAACTGTACTGCTGTACTCCATATTATTTCCCTCTGTGTGTGTTACACAGCCGCCTGTTCTTTTCCAGCAATTTACTCATGGAATCTCCTCATTGTCTACTCTTTCATTCTTGCAGGAACTGTATTATGTATTTAATGGCATTGTTTTCAGTAACTGTGGCATTATTACTGGATTATTCTTTGTATTGAATGTATTTGAATGTGATGTTTCAGTGAGGATCAATAATCAGACCATTAGGAGTTTTTAACATTTTCATCATGTGGATCTAACCGGTCCTGGAATATTTTTATGCTTTTTTTTCAGTGATTGATAATGAGACATCTCACGGTTTCAGTGCAACAAAGGTTCAGAACAATGTCCTCCCTCCACAATAACATGGCTCAGTTTAACTGGGATTTCAATGTTTTTATTGATTATCACTGTTATCAAATATTATTTTATTCTGTGTGTGGCTGATGCTGCTTCAGACGTCTGGCTACTGAACTGAGTTTGCTGCTGACACTTTCACTTCTCCTTCTCTGCTTCACTGTGGACCTTCACTGTCACTGGACGACATTGTAAAATAGGATTGATGTGATGTTTTACTGGTTTACACTCTATCAGTTGGAATCAAGAGTCTTTCCATTTATCTGTAGATTATCAGCTGCAGCGCTGATGTTGGTGTTTTATTAATTAAACAATTCCACATTCGAACAGAATACTTTATAATTCCAGGAGAAGGAATTTCAATGATTGAGAGGTTTGTCTGGAAGTAGCTTTCGATGTTGTTTATTCCATGTATTGAAGATGAAGTGAAGAGTGTAGGTGCACAGGTGGAGACTTGAGTGATCTGTAGATATATTAAATTATTCACAGAGGTTTCACCATTGAACAAACAATGGGTGGTTGATGTTCGGCACAGACTCAGTGGGCCGAAGGACCTGTTTCAGTGCTGTATATCTAATCTAAACTGACTCTGAGAATAGAATAATTGAACCTGGGGCTGGTGAACAGAACACAGACGCAGAATGTTAGGAATAAATCATATGTGAAAAGTAGCATTAGCTAACAGTTTGCAGGGTGTGAGTACTCCGGAGAGATAGGGAAGGAGAAAAGGAGCAGGGAGAATGAAACAGTGGGAAAGAGATAGGCAGAAGTAAAAAGAAAGAGAAAGAAGCAGCAGTGCAAATAATTCACTATCATAAAGTGCTGGAATGTCCAGAACAATCAGTGAGAGAAATTGTGAGGTGAAGTTGTCTGTTGTCGGATTGTGTTCATTTTCCTGTTGGACTTGATCCTCTGTGTTGATTTCTGTCAGGACCTCATTTTCTTTTGCAGTAATTTCTCTGTGTCTTTCTCACTGGATTTCTGTCTGCCTCTTTGGTGCCTTCAATTTCTTTGTGTCTCTGTTATTTCCCTCCACTTTTTTCCCTTCTCTTTTTCTCTCTCTTTCTTTGTATCTTTCTGTCTTCTCTATTTCTCTTTCTATCATTTCTCTCTCTCTTTCCAAATTTTTCTGTCTTTTCCTGAACCTATCCACCGCCCTCAATTTATCCAAAGCCCTCAATTTATCCCACGCCCTCAATTTATCCACCGCCCGCAATTTTAATCCACCACGCAAATCATTTTCCTGCAATTCCCCCCGCCAGAAAACATACCCCCTTGTACAGACACCCCCGATCTAAATAATCCTCATCTGCTGACAACTGTCTGATATCCCCGGTTAACTGACCCCCATCTGATACCCTCATTATCAACAGACCCCCATCTAATTATAACCTTCCCTCTGTTACAAGACAACCCATCAAACTACCACCCGCCCAGGACAGATTCCCATCTAAATAGATCCCAGAAACAAACACCCATTTAAATTCCCACCCGGGAACAAACTCCCATCTGAATAACACCCCCCAGGAACAGACCCCCATCTAAGTACCCCCCGGGAACAAAATCCCATCTAAATACCCCCCGGGAACAAACTCCCATCTAAATTCCCCCCGGGAACAAACGCCCAACTGAGTACATCCCCAGAACAAACTCCCATCTAAATACACCCCCAGGAACAAACTCCCATCTAAATACCCCCCTGGAACAAACTGCCATCTAAATACCCCCCGGAAACAAACGCCCAACTGAATGCATCCCCAGAACAAACTGCCATCTAAATACACCCCCCCCCAGAACAAACTGCCATCTAACTACACCCCAGGAACAAACTCCCATCTGAATACTCTCCCAGGAACAAACTCCCATCTAAATACCCCCCGGGAACAAACGCCCAACTGAATACAACCCCAGAACAAACTCCCATCTAAATACACCCCCAGGAACAAACTCCCATCTAAATACCTCCCCATGAACAAACTACCATCTAAATACCCCCCGGGAACAAACTTCCCTCTGAATAACCCCCCAGGAACAAACTCCCATCTCAATACCCTCCTGGAACAAGCGCCCCTCTGAATACCCCCCGGGAACAGACTCCCATCTCGATACCCGCCCGCAACAGACTCCCATCTAAATACCTCCCCATGAACAAACTACCATCTGAATACCACCCCGGGAACAAACTCCCCTCTAAATAACCCCCCAGGAACAAACTCCCATCTCAATACCCTCCTGGAACAAACTCCCCTCTGTATACCCCCCGGGAACAGACTCCCATCTCTATACCCGCCCGCAACAGACCCCCATCTAAATACCCCCCGTTCTAAGAACAGACTCCCATCTAAATACCTCCCCATGAACAAACTAACATCTAAATACCACCCCGGGAACAAACTCCCCTCTAAATAACCCCCCAGGAACAAACCCCCATCTCAATACCCTCCTGGAACAAACTCCCCTCTAAATAACCCCCCAGGAACAAACTCCCATCTAAATACCCTCCCCCATTAACTGAACCCATTCAAATTCTCCCCCCGCTCTCCACTGTAAACTATCCCGGTTTCTAAATACCCTCCCTGTCCTGTAAAAGCCCCCCTCTACTAATTACCACCCTGTATCATCACCCCCGAGAACAGCCCCCTACCCCCCTCACTCCCCACCGTGTTATTCCCACGTCCATCACTTTCCTGGGTTTGGCTCCGTCTCCCGACAATCTTTCGTTCATTTTAATTCCAGATCTGGATAAGCCACTGGAATTCCAACAACTTGCTCCCAGATCCCCGGTACCTTTAACTCCTGTCCGGCCAAAATCAGGGCCGGGCAAAGAGCAAGGACCTTCAGAGGCTAACTGGCATTCTGAGCCTTTAACGCACAGGACACAGCCCTCTCTGCAGAAAGGTGCTGCTCTCCCCATCGGCTTCAGGGAATCAAACAGAGGGAGACACACACAAACACTCACACATTGATTCTGCACAGGGACGGGAAGAGGCCATTCAGCCCTTTGGTCCTGTCCCACCCATGTTAGATAATGGCTGACTTGTCCGTTCCCCCATTGAACCACAAGGAGACAGGCCAAGACATTCGGGGAGCAGATACACAGAGAGTCAAAGAAACACTGGGCTGGACTTGGACTTGGTGCCAATGGTGCAAACTAGGGTGGAGGGGAGGTGAGTGGTTGTGTATCGGCTGTCCGTTCAGCATCTCTCCCCTGTTTTTACCTCAATGGGAGCAAAACTGGGCAGAGATGGAAAGCAGGATCCCACTTCACAATCACCCTGTACAACACCAAGGCTGCGAGTTCAAATCCACCACCTGACAGAGGGAGAGAGACACAGAAAACAGATCCCGGGATTAGGACAGAACAGAGAGAGAAATAAATAAATGAAAAAGGAGCTGGAGAATGAGATGCAGGGAGTCCGATACCAGTGAGAGAAACTGAGAACAGAGGGTCAGAAATACTGAGAAGGGCCGAGAGAGAGAGAGAAATGGAGTTATTGAGAAAGATCCCAGACCAAGAGAGAGATGCAGAGACAGAAAGATGTGGAGGGGCAGAGATACAAAGTAAGATGCGTTTCCAGAATAGAGAGGGATGCTGCTGGATGGGGGAAATGCAGAGATAATATTGCAGGAAAGGAGGAGCAGCGATGGAAAGATTCAGGGATTTGGAAGTGAGTGGGAGAAGAGAGAGAGACAGATAAAGATGCAGAGAGTTGCAGAAATAGAGAGACAATGGAAACCTGTGAGACTCCAGAGAGAGGCAAAGATAGAAAGGATGTTGAGAGATACAGAGATAGGGATTTAAAGATGTGAAGAAACAGAGTTAGGAACAAAGAGGAACGTCCAGGGAACAAGTAGCAGCAAGAGATGGAGAGAGGGAAATCTATGGGATTACATTGACTGTTCTGGAGCAGCGCTTCCCAAACTATTCCCTTCGGAGAACCCTCCAGCCCCCTCCCTTGTGGTAAACAAAAATCCACAGACCCCCGAAAACACAAAATGAAAATACTGAGGATGCTGGAAATCTGAAATAAAAACTGTTCTGGAAATACTGAGCATTTCCAGCACTTTGCTTTTCTATCAGGCCCGAAATCACACAGTCTTCTTTTCTGGATATAGAAATTAATTTGACAATGACAAATATATATTTATTATTACTTTCCCTCTCCGGTTAAAGCTCTTGTCTGTGAATTCCACGTGGCCAAAAGATTCTCCCTCTGCATCATCACAGCTGCAGCTTCCGAAAAGATTCTCCTTGGGAATAACAGAAATAAAATTGATTCAAGCAAAGCAAGGCATTTTTGAACAGAAATAAAACACAGCAAGAGCCCAGGACACTCTCTCAAACTCACTGACATCAAATATCTCTCAGTGACTTACAAACACATCCCCCGACACAGAGCCAGAGACTGGGAAGTGTGGATGTGTTTAACCTGGCATTTCCTGCTCTCTCTCTCTCTTTTTCTCTCTCTATTTCTCTCTGTGTCTCTCGACATCTGTTGCTGCCTCATTGTAAAAACACACAAACACTGGTGACCCCCATCCCCTCTCCTGTAGAAGGATAGAGAGAGAAATCCACATTCCCATCCCTGAAAAGCTGAATTCAAATGGTCCCCAGGCGTTTCATTTCACTGTCAAATTCAGCCCACAGCCTAAGACACCAGCATTATTCGGGAATGAGAACAAGCCTTTACAAACCTTCACATTTCACCCATTTCATTGCTGATTCACAGAAGTATTTGACACTCAATGAATTAATTTTTAAAGTGCTCGTCACTGTTGCAATGTTGGAAATGCTGCAGGACATTGGTACACAGCAAGGTCCCACAAGCAGCAGTGTGATAACAGCCTGCAAGCTGTGCACAGCAAGATCCCAGCAATTGTGACACTTCAACCAAGGTTTGAGTGTGGATTTCTCTCTCTCTCTGTCTTTCTCCATCTTTCTCTGCCTTCCCTCCCTCACCCACACTCCGCCTGTCTCTCTCTCTGTCTCTCTGTTTAACCTGCCACCTCCAGCTGTTTCGCACTCTCCCTCTTTTTCTCTCCACCTGTTTCTGCCTCTGTGTTGTAATGTAGAAATTGATGCAGGGAATGTATGCACAGCAGGATCCCACAATGTGATCATAGCCAAATATCCCATCACAGTCCTCAGAAAATGCTAAACTCCATCTTTAAATTGAAAACAACCTTTATGCAGCTTCACGTTCAGCTCTTGTAATGATTGGCCCTCAGGAGCAGTTGACACTCAATGAATTAATTTTGAAAGTGGTCCACTGTTGTAATGCAGGAAACCTGCAGGCAGTGTGTGCACAGCAAGATCCCACAGGAAGAAATCTGATATGCAGATAATCTGCTGTTAGTGCACAGCAAGATCCCAGCAATGGTGACACTTCAATATTCAGTGTACCAAGGTTTTGAGCGTAGATTTCTCTCTCCCTCTCTTTCTGTTTCTGTCCATCTTTCTCTGCATTCCCTCCCTCACTCACCTGTCTCTCTCTCTCCCTGCATTTAACCTGCCACCTCCAGCTGTCTCTCACTCTCCCTCTTTTTCTCTCCATTTGTTTCAGCCTCAGTGTTGTAATGTCGCAATTGATGGAGGGAATGTAAGCACAGCAGGATCCCACAATTGATTAAAAGGCATTGTTGAGCAAATTAGCACAGCAAGAGCCCAGGAATTGCCCTCAGTGACACAGACACTCTCTCAGCAACACCCAAATACAGACAAATCACAGTTAATAAACCAAAGGATAAAAGGGTTCAGACAGCAACCTCCACCTCTCTGTGTCTGTCTCTGTATCTCTCTCCCCTGTCTCTGTATCGATCTCCCCTGTCTCTGGATCTCTCTGTCCATATCTGTTTTTGTCCCTCTATCTCATATGTAATCTTGACTGAAAATAGCTATGAAATATTTCTGTCTCACCATTTAAACCAACAACAAATCACACAGCTGTGTGCGTTTTTAACTATTAAAGGTTTAAATAGAGAGACAGAGGGAAATAAATCTGGAGAAAGATAGAGAGAGAATTCGAAACTCAGAACTTCAGTAAACTGAATTGTTTGAATCGGGAACATTTGACACTCAGTGAACTGTTTAAGTGCTCATCACTATTGCAATGTTGGAAACACTGCGTGCCATATGTGCACAGCAAGATCCCACAATTTATTTCACCCTCAAATTCACGTCACTGCCCAAAACACCAGCATCATTCGGGAATTATACCGGCTCCAAGCTCAGGACTTTAGTTCCAGGCCTTCAGGAGAGCTTTACACAAAATGAATTCACTTCAAAATGCAGTCACTGTTACATTGCAGGGAAATCTGCAGGCAAGCTGTGCACAGCAAGTTCCCAGCAATGGTGACACTTCAACATTCACTCTACCAAGGTTTTGAGTGTGGATTCCTCTCTCTCGTGCTCTCTCTCTCTGCGTTTAACACCTGCCACCTCCAGCTGTTTCTCACTCTCCCTCCTTTTCTCTCCATCTGTTTCTGCCTCGGTGTTGTAATGGAGGAATTGATGAAGGGAATGTATGCACAGCAGGATCCCACAATGTGATAACAGCCAGATATCCAATCACAGTCCTCAGAAAATGCTGACATTTAAACATATAACAAGGCTTTATACAGCCTCATGTTCCCCTCAGGAGCAGTTGACACTCCATTAATTAATTTTTAAAGTGGTCGTCACTGTTATAATGCAGGAAATCTGCAAGCGATTTGAGCACAGCAAGATCCCACAGAAAGCAATATGACAAGATGCAGGTACTCTGTTTTTAGTGATGTAAGTTTAGAGATCACAGAGGGAGGAACATTCCTGCAGTTTGAAAATCTCAAACACCCCTCTCCCTGTCTTTCTCCTGCTCCCTCCCCCTGCACCTCATCCACATCTGTCTCTTTTTCTCTCGATCTGGGAATTAATCTGGATTGAAACGTCCTCTGAAATGTTTCTGTCACCATTTAAAATAACCACACGTCACATCATGTCTCCTATTGATTAATGGTTAAAATAGAGAGAGTGCGGAGTGAGAGAAAAGCAGAGGAGGATGGAGAGAAAACACAGAGAAATTCACACTTTGACCCTCAGGAAGCTGAATTTTAAAGTGTCCTCATTGTTGTCATGTAGGAAATGCTGCAGGGCACTAGATGCACAGCAAGATCCCACAAGCAGCAATGATACGATAGCCAGATTTCCCCTCAGTCCCCAGAATGGCGAAACTCCCTCTTTAAACTGGAAACGGGCCATTTGTGCACAGCAAGATCCCACAAGCAGCAGTGTGATAACAACTGGCAACTCCTCTCATTCCCTCCACGTTTCCCTAACTTCCCTGCGTCCCTCTACCTCCTGTTACTCTCATTCAGAGAGACAGTTGGAGAAAGAGAGACTGAAAAATCCACTCTCAGACCCTCACTCTCATTTCAAATGGCAGCTGCACATTCCATTTCACCCTCAAATTCACGGCACTGCCCAAAACACATGGATTATTCGGGATTCATAACGGCTTCAAGCTCAGGACTTTAATTCCAGGCCTTCAGGAGAGCTTTACACACAATTAATTCACTTCTAAAATGTTGTCACTGTCACAATGCAGGGAATTTTGCAGGCGAGCTGTGCACCACAAGATCCCAGCAATGGTGACACTTCAAAATTCAGTTAACCAAGTATTTTATTGTGGATTCCTTTCTCTCTGTCTCTCTGTCTGTCTTTCTCCATCATTCTCTGCCTTCCCTCCCTCACACACATTCCGCCTCTCTTTCTCTCTCTCCCCTCTCTCTCTGTGTATTTAACCTGCCACCTCCTGTCCAAGGATTCCTCGTCCCAAACTTTCCCTCTTTTCATCTTCACCATGCAGTTTTCAGAATGAAAATTCCTGAAGGTAAGAGGGAGAGAGAGAAAATTGATTAAAAGGCATTGTTGCACAAAATAGCACAGAAGGGCCCAGGAATTGCCCTCGGTTACACAGACACTCTCTCAGCAACAGCCAAATACAAACAAATCACAGTTAATAAAACAAAGGATAAAAGGATTGTGACAGCAACCTCCACCTCTCTGTGTGTGTGTGTCTGTGTGTGAGTGTCTGTGTCTGTGTGTGTGTCTATCTGTCTCTGTATCTCTCTCACCCCTGCATCTGTACCTGTCGCTGTTCCTATCTCATTCGTCCCCTGTCTGTCTTTCTCTTTCTCCGTTTTTGTTCCTCTATCTCATATGTAATCTTGACTGAAAATAGCTGTGAAATATTTCTGTCTCACCGTTTAAAACAACAACAAATCACACAGCTGTTTGTGTTTTTAACTATTAAAGGTTGAAGTAGAGAGACAGGGGAAAAGAAAGCTGGAGAGAGACAGAGAGACAAATCGAAACTCAGAAATTCAGTAAAATGAACTGAAATGAATCGGGAACATTTGATACTCAGTGAATTGCTTGTTAAAGTGCTCGTCACTATTGCAATGTTGGAAACACTGCGTGCCATTTGTGCACAGCAACATCCCACAATTTCATTTCACCCTCAAATTCACGGCACTGACCAAAACACCATCATCACTCGGGAATTCTACCGGCTTCAAGCTCAGGACTTTAATTCCAGGCCTTCAGATAATGCAAATATGCAGATAATCTGTGTTTAGTGCACAGCAAGATCCCAGCAATGGTGACACTTCAATATTCAGTGTACCAAGCTTTTGAGTGTGGATTTCTCTCTCTCTGTCTTTCTCCATCTTTCTCTGCCTTCCCTCCCTCACCCACTCTCCGCCTGTTTCTCTCTCTCTCTCTCTCTCTCCGTTTACCTTGTCACCTCCAGCTGTTTCTCACTCTCCCTCTTTCTCTCTCCATCTGTTTCTGCCTCAGTGTTGTAATGGAGGAATTGATGCAGGAAATGTATGCACAGCAGGATCTCACAGTGTGATGATAGTCAAATATCCCATCACTGCCCTCAGAAAATGCTAAACTCCATCTTGAAACTTCGAACAAGTCTTTATACAGCTTCACGTTCAGCTCATGTAATTATTGTAAAATTCTTGTAAAAGCACAGAGAAATAGACACTCAGACCCCTCAGGAAGCTGACGTTTAAAGTGTCCTCATTGTTGTCCTGTAGGAAATGCTGCAAGCGACTAGATACACAGCAAGATCCCACAAGCAGCAATGTGATAATAGCCAGATTTCAGTCGCTAGAAAGGGTGAAACTCCCTCTTTAAACTGGGAACAAGCTGCTGATTCGGTCTCACCATTTCAAATAACGACAAATTACATTGCTGTGTGTGGTATGTTTATTTTTATTTATTAAAGGTTTAAGTGGCGATGGAGAGTGTGTAACCGAGACAGAGAAGAGAAAGCTTGGGGGGAGATAGAGACGCAGGCAAAGAATGTGGAGACAGAGAGAAAGCTAACCTCAGAACTAAAGTAAAATGAATTAAAATGGACACCGTGCATCTTATTTCACTAAGTTCACGAAGCATTGCCCAAAACATCAGCAAACTTCACAGACAGGGCTGGATGGAACAAGTGCAAATGGGACTCCCTGCTGTGGCTGGTCCTTTAACCCTAGGCTTTCAACATGTTTAAAACTCTAGGGCCCCAATCCGACAGGAACTAGTTAACCCAGGGCCCCAGAGAGGAAATTAAACCTCTGGCTAATAAACAGAAATAACTCACGTGGGCTCTTTGGGTGCAGCCTGTGGACAAGGCCTCAGTCCGTCCCCTTGGGAGGATGCTCCTGTCCAAGGATTCCTCGTCCAAACTTTCCCTCTTTTCATCTTCACGGTGCAGTTTTCAGAATGAAAATTGCTGAAGGCAAGAGGGGAAGAGAGAAAATTGATTAAAAGGCATTGTTAAAGAAAATAACTCCGCACATCTTATTTAACAGTACAAATTCAAAACATTGCCCAAAGCACACGGATTACTCTGGAATTATAACAAGCCTTTAGAAACTATCACATTTGTGACTTAATTCCAAGCTTTTGACCCTCAATGAGTTAATTTTTAAAGTGGTCGTCACTGTTACAATGTTGGAAAAGCTGCAGGCCATTGGTGCACAGTAAGATCCCACAAACAGCATTCTGATAACAGCCGGCTACCCGTCCTCCCCCCCTCTGATTCCCTCCATGTTTCTCTCACTGTCCTGCGTCTCTCTCCCTCCTGTTACTCTCATTCAGAGAGACAGATGGAGAGAGAGAGAGAGAGAGAGAGAGTCTTGCGAGGTGGCACCCAGAGAGGAAATTGAACCTCGGGCTAATAAATAGACACAACTCACGTGGGCCCTTTTGGTGCAGCCTATGGACCCCTCTGGAGGAAGCTCCTGTCCATGGATTCCTCGTCCCAAACTTTCCCTCTTTTCACCTTCACGGTGCAGTTTTCAGAATGAAAATTCCTCAGGGGAAAGAAGGAGAAAAAATTGGATTAAAATACAAAGCGAGGACATTTTTAAACAAAATAGCACAGCAAGAGCCCAGGGTTTTCTCTCTCAGTTACACAGACAATCAGCAATATTCAAATGCAATCAATTCACATTTATAAACCAGACTCAGACAGAGAGAGCACACACATACGCACACGCACACACAGATACACAGACACACACACTGAACCAGAATGGGGAATGTGTCTACTCTCTGCAGAGAGAGAGTGAAAGCTGTGTTTTGTGATTGGAACTGAGATCTTCCTACCCAGTTATATCCTGAGTGAGCTGTTTGCAAACTCCACCCCTTGAGCCTCTGACATGTTGGGCTTTCTCTCAATCTCCTGACTCGGTGGTTGGGCAGGAGGCCTGTCCATTGATATGTTAATCCAAAATCAGTACCTTCCAGACTCTTCCAGTCCATTGATATGCTAATCCCAGGACAGGACCTTCCGGAGTCTTCCAGTCCATTGATATGTTAATCCCAGCACAGCAATGCTTTCAGCCATCTCTTAGGTAACTTTAAACCTTTCATTATTTCCCTGCAGTTTGAAACTATCAAACATTGTTACTGAGGTTGTGTTTGGGGATTTATACTGACATCAGTGTGAATTGTAAAGTGTCTCCCCATCCCTCACTTCTGAAGTCTCTCAGGGTTGTTGTTGTGTGCTGACAGTTTTTTCAGTGTCCAGTCCCTTTCAACTTTGTCCTCCTTCTTCCACGGTCTCTCTCCGTCATTCCCTATCTCTCTGTCTCTCACAGGACTGGGCAGACACTGAGGATTGTTATTGAGGTTCTGTTGGCCATTTCTACTTTCATCAGTGTGGATTGTAAAATCTGTCTGTGTGTGTGTGTCTGTGTGTATGTGTGCGTCGATGTCTTTGTGCCTCTGTGAGTCCCTTTATGTGTGTGTCAGCATGTTTGTGTGTGTGAGAGAGAGAATCTCAGGGTCACCTCTCTGCATCTCTATCTCTCCTTCTCTCTCTGTTTCTGCTTCTCTCTATATCTGTCCGCCTCTCAGTCCACGTCTGTCATAGAAACATAGAAGATAGGAGCAGGAGCAGACCATGCGGCCCCTCGGGTCTGCTCTGCCATTCAATAAAGATCATGACCGATGGTCCAATTCAGAACCCCGTTACCACTTTCTACGCATAGCCCTTGATGCCTTTGACATTAAGAAATGTATATCTCCCTCCTCCTTGAATATATTTAATGACTTGGTCTCCACTGCCTTCTGTGGTACAGAATTACACAGGTTCACCACGCCCTTCCCCATCTCTCTCCCCCCTCGATCTCCGCCTCCACCCTCAATTTCCCTCTGCCCCTCTATCGCCCTCTGCCCCTCTATCTCCCAATCTGCCGCTATCTCCCTCTCCCACTCTCTCTCCCTCTCCCCTCTCTATCTCCCTCGCACCCCCCTTTACATCCCTCTCCCCCTCGATCTCCCTCTCCCCCTCTCTGTCCCGCTCTCTCCCTCTCCCCTATCTCTACCTCGCCCCCTCTCTCTCCCTCTCCCTCTCTCTCTCCCTCTCCCCTCTCTCTCTCTCTCCCTCACCCCTCTCTCTCTCTCTCTCCCTCTCCCCCTCTATCTCCCTCTCCCCCTCTATCTCACTCCCCCCCTCGATCTCACACTCCACCACTATCTCTCTCTCCCCCTCTATCTGTCTCTCTCACTCTATCTTCTCTGCCCCTCTATCGCCCTCTCCCCATCTATCTCCCTCGCCCCCTATCTCCCGCTCTCTCTCTCCCCTCTATCTCTCTCTGCCTCCACAATCTCTCTCTTCCCCTCTATCTCTCTCCCCCTCTATCTCTCTCTCCCCCTCTCTCTCTCTCTCCCCCTACAACTCTTTCTCCCCATCTCTCTCTCTCTTCTTTCCTTTCGCTGTCACTGTCTCTGTTTCTCTCTTTCTCACTGCCGCTCCCAATCTATGTTTCTCTCTGTGTGTCTCTATATCACTCTTGTTCTGTCTCTCTCTCTCTCGCTCTCTCTCTCTGTTAATCTCTCTCTCTCTCTCTGTGCCTCTGTCCATGACACTATTGGTGTCTCTCTCACACCATCTCTGCTTTTCTCTCTCTGTATCTCTCTCTCTCTCACTGTCTCTTTTTGTTCCTCTTTCTATCTCTGTCTCCCTCACATTTTCTGCCTCTTCCTCTCTGTCTCTCTCACTGTCGCTCCATCTGTCTTTCCCTCCCTGTCACTCTATCTCCCTTCTTCTACCACTGTCTCGCACCCTCTCTCTGTCCATGTCTCACCCTCTCTCTCACTCTATCTCTTTCTCTGTCCATAACTCTGTCTGTGTGTCTACGACACCATTTCTCCCTTTTTCTTCCCCCTCTCTCTTTCTTTTCATCTCTCCCTTCTTCCCTCACCATCAGGACAGCAGTGGAATCGATCATTTTTCCTTCTTTCTTTATCCCTCCATCTCGGTCCCAAACTCTCCTTCTATCTCTTTCTCTGCATCTCTCTCTGTCTCCCTCTGCCCCTCCAGCTGTCTTTCCCTCTCTGTCACTCCGTCTGTCTCCTTCTATATCTGTCTCTCTCTCTCTCTATCCCTCCATCTATTCTTCCCTCCCAGCCACTCCATCTCTCTCCATCTCTCTCTGTCTCTCACTCTGTCCCTCCATTTGTCTTTCCCTCCCTGACAGACCCTCTCTCTCCTTCTATCTCTGTCTTTCTCTCTGTCCCTCCATTTGTCTTTCCCCCCCTGACACTCCCTCTCTCTCCCTCCATCTCTGTCTCTCACTCTGACCGGCCATCTGTCTTTCCCTCTCTGTCTCTCCCTCTCTCTCCTATCTCAGTCTCTCTCTCTGTCTCTCCATCTGTCTTTCCCTCTCTGTCTCTCCGTCTCTCTCCTTCTCTCTCTGTCTCTCTCTCTCTCTCTCTCTCCATCAGTCTCGCCACCCCCGTCACGCCCTGTCTCTCCTTCTATCTCCGTCTCTCTCTCTATCTCTCCAACAGTCTTTCCCTCCCTGTCACCCCCTCTCTCTCCTTCTATCTCTGTCTCTCTCTCTCTGTCTTTCCATCTGTCTTTCCCCCCTTGACACTCCCTCTCTCTCTTTCTATCTCCATCTCTCTCTCTGTCAACCCCTCCATCTGTCCTTCCCTCCCTGTCTCTCCATCACTCTCCTTCTCTCTCTGTCTCTCACTCTGCCCATCCATCTGTCTTTCCCTCCCTGTCATACCCTCCCTCTCCTTCTCTCTCTGTCTCTCTCTCTCTCTCTCTGTCCCTCCATCAGTGTTTCCCTCCCTGACGCTCCCTCTCTCTACTTCTATCTCTGTCTTTCTCTCTGTCCCTTCATCTGTCTTTCCCTCCCTGTCACTCACTCTCTCTCCTTCTATCTTTGTCTCTGTCTCTCTCTCTGTCGCTCCGTCTGTGTTTCCCTTCCTGTCTCTCTCTCTCTCTCTCCTTCTACCTCTGTCTCTCTCTCTCTCTGTCCCTCCATCTGTCTTTCCCTTTCTATTTCTCCCCTCTCTCCTTCTATCTCGGTCTCTCTCAATGTCCCTCCATCTGTCTTTCCTGCTCTGTCTCTCCCTCTCTCTCCTTCCATCTCTGCCTCTCTCTCTCTCTCTCTGTCTCTTCATCTCTCTTTCCCTCTCTGCCTCTGCCTCTCTCTCTCCTTCACTCTCTCTCTCTGTCTCTCTATCTGTCTTCCCCACCCCCTGACACTCCCTCTCTCTCCTTCTATCTTTGTCTCTGTCTCTCTCTCTCTGTCGCTCCATCTGTGTTTCCCTTCTTGTCACTCTCTCTCTCTCTCCTTCTACCTCTGTCTCTCTCTCTCTGTCCCTCCATCTGTCTTTCCCTTTCTATTTCTCCCCTCTCTCCTTCTATCTCTGTCTCTCTCAATGCCCCTCCATCTGTCTTTCCTGCTCTGTCTCTCCCTCACTCTCCTTCCATCTCTGCCTCTCTCTCTCTCTGTCTCTTCATCACTCTTTCCCTCTCTGTCTCTGCCTCTCTCTCTCCTTCACTCTCTCTCTCTCTCTCTGTCTCTCTATCTGTCTTCCCCACCCCCTGACACTCCCTCTCTCTCCTTCTATCTTTGTCTCTGCATCTCTCTCTGTCTCTCTCTCTGCCCCTCCATTTGTGTTTCCCTCCCTGTCACTCCCTCTCTCTCCTTCTATCTCTCACTCTCTCTCTCTGTCGCTCCAAGTGTCCTTCCCTCCCTGTCACGGCATCTCTGTCCTTCTCTCCTCGTCTCTCACTCTGTCTCTCCATCTGTCTTTCCCTCCCTGCCACTCCCTCTCTCTCCTTCCATCTCTGCCTCTCACTCTCTGTCTCTCCATCTGCCGTTCCCTCTCTGTCTCTCCCCCTCTCTCCTCTCTCTCTCTGTCTCTCCATCTGTCTTCCACACCACACCACCATCGACACTCCGTCTCTCCCTCTCTCTCCTTCTATCTCAGTCTCTCGCTCTCTGTCCCTCCAGCTGTATTTCCCTCTCTGTCACTTCGTCTGTCTCCTTCTATATCTGTCTCTCTCTCTCTATCCCTCCATCTATCCTTCCCTCCCTACCACTCCATCTCTCTCCATCTCTCTCTGTCTCTCACTCTGTCCCTCCATTTGTCTTTCCCTCCCTGACAGTCCCTCTCTCTCCTTCTATATCTGTCATTCTCTCTGTCCCTCCATCTGTCGTTCCATTTCTATTTCTCCCCTCTCTCCTTCTATCTCTGTCTCTCTCTCTCTCTGTCTCTCCATCTGTCTTTCCCTCTCTGTCTCTCCCTCTCTCTCTCCTTCACTCTCTCTCTCTCTCTCTGTCTCTTCATCTCTCTTTCCCTCTCTGACTCTGCCTCTCTCTCTCCTTCACTCTCTCTCTCTCTCTGTCTCTCTATCTGTCTTCCCCACCCCATGAGACTCCCTCTCTCCCCTTCTATCTTTGTCTCTGCATTTCTCTCTGTCTCTCTCTCTGCCCCTCCATTTGTGTTTCCCTCCCTGTCACTCCCTCTCTCTCCTTCTATCTCTCGCTCTCTCTCTCTGTCGCTCCATCTGTCATTCCTCCCTGTCACTGCATCTCTGTCCTTCTCTCTCCGTCTCTCACTCTGTCTCTCCATCTGTCTTTCCCTCCCTGTCACTCCCTCTCTCACCTTCTATCTCTCGCTCTCTCTCTCTGTCGCTCCATCTGTCATTCCCTCCCTGTCACTGCATCTCTGTCCTTCTCTCTCTGCCTCTCACTCTCTGTCTCTCCATCTGTCTTCCCCTGTCTGTCTCTCCCTCTCTGGCCTCTCTCTCTCTGTCTCTCCATCTGTCTTCCACACCACACCACCATCCCGCCTCCGTCTCTCCCTCTCTCTCCTTCTATCTCTGTCTCTCTCTCTCTCTGTCCCTCCATCTATCCTTCCCTCCCTGTCACTCCATCTCTGTCCATCTCTCTCTGTCTCTCACTCAGTCCCTCCATCTGTCCTTCCCTCCCTGACACTCCCTCTGTCTCCTTCTATCTCTGTCTTTCTCTCTGTCTCTCCATCTGTCTTCCCCACCACAGCACCACCCCCCCTCCATCACTCCCTCTCTCTCCTTCTATCTCTGTCTCTGCCTCTCTCTCTGTCTCTCTCTCTGTCCCTCCATCCATCTTTTCTTCTCCATCTCTCCCTCTCTCTACTTCCATCTCTGCCTCTCTGTATCTCCATCTGTCTTTCCCTTCCTCCCTCTCCCTCTCTCTCCTTTCCGCTCTGTCTCTGCCTCTCTCTCTGTCTCTCTCTCTGTCCCTCCATCTGTCTTTCCCTATCTGTCATTCCCTATCTCTCCTTTTATCTCTGTCTCTCCCTCTCTCTCTGTCTCTGTCTCTCCCTCTCTCCCTCTCTTTCTCTGCCTGTGGCCATAACTCTATCTGTGTCTTTATGACACCATTGCTCCCTTTCTCTTCCCCCTCGCTCTCATGTCATCTCTCCCTTCCTCCCTCGCTCCCAGGACAGCAATGGTTTCAAACATTTTTCCTTCTTTCTTCAGCCCTCCCTCGCTGTCCCTCTCTGTCCCTCTCTCTCCTTCCATCTCTGTCTGTCTCTCTCTGTCCGTCCATCTGTCCTTCCCTCCCTGTCACTCCCTCTCACACCTTCTCTCTCAGTCTCTCTATCTCTGTTCCTCCATCCGTCTTTCCCTCCCTGACAAACCCTCTCTCTCCTTCTATCTCTGTCTTTGTCTCTGTCCCTCCATCTGTCTTTCCCGCCCTAACACTCCCCCTCACTCCTTCTATCTCTGTCTCTCTCTCTGTCCCTCCATCTGTCTTTCCACCTCTGTCTGTCTCTCTCTCTCTCCTGGCATCTCTGCCTCTATCTCTCTGTCTCTCGCTCTGTCTCTGCCTCTCTCTCTGTCTCTCTCTCTCTCTGTCCCTCCATCTTTCCCTCTCTGTCTCTCCCTCTCTCTGCCTCTCTCTCTGTCTCTCTCTCTCTGTCCGTCCATCTTTCCCTCTCTGTCTCTCCCTCTCTCTCCTTCTATCTTTGTCTCTGCATCTATCTCTGTCTCTCTCTCTGCCCCTCCATCTGTGTTTCCCTCCCTGTCACTCACTCTCTCTCCTTCTATCTCTCGCTCCCTCTCTCTCTGTCCCTCCATCTGTCCTTCCCTCCCTGTCACTCCATCTCTGCCCTTCTCTCTCTGTCTCTCACCCTGTCTCTCCATCTGTCTTTCCCTCCTTGTCACTCACACTCTCTCCTTCCATCTCTGCCTCTCACTCTCTGTCTCTCCATCTGTCTTTCCCTCCCTGTCACTCCATCTCTCTTCTTCGATCTCTGTCTCTCTCTCTGTCCCTCCATCTGCCTTTCCCTCCCTGACACTCCCTCTCTCTCCTTCTATCTCTGTCTCTCTCTCTCTGTCTTTCCATCCATCTTTCCCTCCCTGTCACTCCCTCCCTCTCTGTGCATCTCTGCCTCTCCCTCTCTCTCTGTCTCTTCACCTGCCATTCCCTCTCTGTCTCGCCCAAGCTCTCCTTCTCTCTCTGTTCTGCCTCTCTCTCTGTCTCTCTCTCTATCCCTCCATCTGTCGTTCCCTCTCTGTCACTTCCTATCTCTCCTTCAAACTCTGTCTCTCTCTATCCCTCCATATGTCCTTCCCTCCCTGTCACTCCATCTCTCTCCTTCTCTCTCTGTCTCTCCCTCTCTCTCGTTCTATCTCAGTCTCTGCCTCTCTGTCTCTCTCTCTCTATCCCTCCATCTGTCTTTCCCTCTCTGCCACTCCCTCGCTCTCATTCCATCTCTGTCTCTCTCTCTCTGTATCCCTCAATCTGTCCTTCCGTCCCTGTCACTCCATCTCTCTTCTTCTCTCTCTGTATCTCACTCTGTCCCTCCATCTGTCTTTCCCTCTCTGTCACTCCCTCGCTCTCCTTCTCTCTCTGTCTCTCCATTGTCTTCCTCCCAACTGCCGTCACTCCCTCTCTCTCCTTCTATCTCTGTCTCTGCCTCTCTCTGTGTCTCTCTCTCTTTCCCTCCACCTGTCTTTCCCTCTCTGTGTCTCCCTCTCTCTCCTTCTCTCTTTGTCTCTCCATCTGACTTCACCCCACCCCGCCGTCACTCCCTCTCTCTCCTTCTACCTCTGTCTCCACCTTTCCCTCTGTCTCTCACTCTTTCCCTCCACCTGTCTTCCCCTCTCTGTCTCTCCCATTCTCTCCTTCTCTCTATCTCTGCCTTTCCATCTGTCTCCCCCCCACCCCTGTCGTTACTCCCTCTCTCTCCTTCGATCTCTGTCTCTGCCTCTCTCTCTCTGTCCCTCCACCTGCCTTTCCCTCCCTGTCACTCCATCTCTCTTAATTCTTCTCTGTCTCTCACTCTGTCCCTCCATCTGTCTTTCCCTCCCTTAAACTCCCTTTCTCTCCTTCTATCTCTGTTTCTCTCTCTGTCTCTCCATCTGTCTTTCCCTCTCTGTCTTTCCCTCTCTCTCCTTCTCTCACTCTCTGTCTCTCCATCTGTCTTCCCCCCTCTGTCTCTCCCTCTCTCTCCTTCTATCTCTGCCTCTCTCTCTCTGTCTTTCCATCAGTCCTTCGCTCCCTGTCTTTCCCTCTCTCTCCTTCTATCTCGGCATCTCTCTTTCTCTGTCTCTCCATCTGTCTATCGCCAACCGCCGTCACTCCCTCTCTCTCCTTCTGCCTCTGCCTTTCTCTCTATCTCTCTCTCTGTCCCTCCAACTGTCTTTCCCTCTCTGTCACTCCCGCTCTCTCCTATCTCTGTCTCTCTCTCTCCATCCCTCCATATGTCCTTCCCTCCCTGTCACTCCGTCTCTCGCCTTCTCAATCTGTCTCTCACTCTGCCCCTCCATCGGTTTTTCCCACTCTGTCTCTCCATCTCTCTCCTTCTCTCTCTGTCTCTCTCTCTCTCTCCATCTGTCTTCCCCTCTCTGTCTCTCCCTGTCTCTCCATGTCTCTCTGTCCCTCTATCTGTCTGTACCCCCAACCCCCGCTGTCACTCCCTCTCTCTCTTTCTATCTCTGTCTCTGCCTCTATCCCTGTCTCTCTCTCTCTCAATCCCTCCATCTGTCCTTCCATCCCTGTCACTACATCTCTCTCCTTCTATCTCTGCCTCTCTCTTTCTCTCTCCCTCCATCTGTCTTTCCCTCTCTGCCACTCCCACTCTCTCTTTCTATCTCTGTCTCACTCTCTCTCTCTCTCTCCCTCAATCTGTCCTTCCCTCCCTGTCACTCCATCTCTCTTCTTCTCTCTCCGTATCTCACTCTGTCCCTCCATCTGTCTTTCCCTCTCTGTCTCTCCCTCGCTCTCCTTCTCTCTCTGTCTCTCTATCTGTCTCTCCATCTGTCTTTCCCTCTCTGTCTCTCCCTCTCTCCTTCTCTCTCTGTCTCTCTCCCTCTGTCTCTCCATCTGTCTTCCCCCCAACTGCCGTCACTCCCTCTCTCTCCTTCTATCTCTGTCTCTGCCTCTCTCTCTGTCTCTCTCTCTCTTTCCTTCCACCTGTCTTTCCCTCTCTGTCACTCCCTCTCTCTCTGATCTCTGTCTCTCTCCCTCCATCCCTCCATCTGTCTTTCTCTCACTGACACTCCCTCTCTCCTTCTATCTCTGTCTCTGCCTCTCTCTCTGTCTCACTCTCTTTCCCTCCACCTGTCTCTCCCTATCTGTCACTACCTCTCTCTCCTATCTCTGTCTCTCTCCCGCCATCCCTCCATCTGTCCTTCCCTCACTGTCACTCCACCTCTCACCTTCTCACTCTGTCTCCCACTCTGTCCCTCCATCTGTCTTTCCCTCCCTCCCTCTCCCTCCCTCTCCTTCTCTCTCTGCCTCTCCATCTGTCTTTCCCTCTCTGTCGCTCCCTCTCCAATTCTCTCTCTGTCTCTCTCTATGTCTCTCCATCTGTCTTCACCCCAACTGCCTTCACTCCCGCTCTCTTCTATCTCTGTCTCTCTCCCTCCATCCCTCCATCTGTCCTTCCCTCCCTGTCACTCCACATCTCACCTTCTCACTCTGTCTCTCACTCTGTCCCTCCATCGGTTTTTCCCTCTCTGTATCTCCCTCTCTCTCCTTCTCTCTCAGTCTCTCTATCTGTCTTTCCCTCTCTGTCTCTCACTGTCTCACCTTCTCGCTCTGTCTCTCCATCTGTCTTCCCCCCGCCCACGCCGTCACTCCCTCTCACTCCTTCTATCTCTGACTCAGCCTCTCCCACTGTCTCGCTCTCTTTTCCTCCACCTGTCCTTCCCTCACTGTCGCTCCATCTCTCTCCTTGTATCTCTGTCTCTCGCTCTCCAAGTCTCCATCTGTCCTTCCCTCCCTGTCACTCCATCTCTCTCCTTCTCTCTCTGTCTCTCACTCTGTCCCACCATCTGTCTTTCCCACTCGGACTCTCCCTCTCTCTCCTTCTCTCTCTCTCTCTGTCTTTCCATCTTTCTCCACCCCCTACCCCCGTCGTCACTCCCTCTCTCTCCTTCTATCTCTGTCTCTGCCTCTATCTCTGTCTCTCTCTCTCTGTCCCTCCACCTGCCTTTCCCTCTCTCTCACTACCTCTATCTCCTTCTATCTCTGACTCTCTCTCTCAATCCCTCCATCTGTCCTTCCCTCCCTGTCACTCCATCTCTCTCCTTCTCTCCCTGTCACGCACTCTGTCCCTCCATCTGTCTTTGCCTCCCTGAAACTCCCTCTCTCTCCTTCTATCTCTGTCTCTCTCTCTGTCTTTCCATCCATCTTCCCCTCCCTGTCACTCCCTCCCTCTCCGTGCATCTCTGCCTCTCCCTCTCTCTCTGTCTCTTCACCTGCCAGCCCCTCTCTGTCTCGCCCAAGCTCTCCTTCTCTCTCTGTTCTGCCTCTCTCTCTGTCTCTCTCTCTATCCCTCCATCTGTCGTTCCCTCTCTGTCACTTCCTATCTCTCCTTTAATCTCTGTCTCTCTCTATCCCTCCATATGTCCTTCCCTCCCTGTCACTCCATCTCTCTCCTTCTCTCTCTGTCTCTCCCTCTCTCTCGTTCTGTCTCAGTCTCTGCCTCTCTGTCTCTCTCTCTCTATCCCTCCATCTGTCTTTCCCTCTCTGCCACTCCCTCGCTCTCATTCCATCTCTGTCTCTCTCTCTCTGTATCCCTCAATCTGCCCTTCCGTCCCTGTCACTCCATCTATCTTCTTCTCTCTCTGTATCTCACTCTGTCCCTCCATCTGTCTTTCCCTCTCTGTCACTCCCTCGCTCTCCTTCTCTCTCTGTCTCTCCATCGTCTTCCCCCCAACTGCCGTCACTCCCTCTCTCTCCTTCTATCTCTGTCTCTGCCTCTCTCTCTGTCTCCCTCTCTTTCCCTCCACCTGTCTTTCCCTCTCTGTGTTTCCCTCTCTCTCCTTCTCTCTTTGTCTCTCCATCTGACTTCACTCCACCCCGCCGTCACTCCCTCTCTCTCCTTCTACCTCTGTCTCCACCTCTCCCTCTGTCTCTCTCTCTTTACCTCCACCTGTCTTCCCCTCTCTGTCTCTCCCATTCTCTCCTTCTCTCTATCTCTGCCTTTCCATATGTCTCCCCCCCACCCCTGTCGTCACTCTCTCTCTCTCCTTCGATCTCTGTCTCTTCCTCTCTCTCTGTCCCTTCACCTGCCTTTCCCTCTCTGTCACTACCTCCCGCTCCTTCTATCTCTGTCTCTCTCTCTCAATCTCTCCATCTGTCCTTCCCTCCCTGTCACTCCATCTCTCTCCTTCTCTCTCTGTCTCTCTCTCTGCCTTTCCCTCTCTGTCTCTCCCTCTCTCCTTCTCTCTCTGTCTCTCTCTGTGTCTCTCCATCTGTCTTTCACTCTCTGTCTCTCCCTGTCTCTCCTTCGCTCTCTGTCTCTCCACCTGTCTTCCCCCCACCCACGCCGTCACTCCCTCTCTCTCCTTCTATCTCTGTCTCTGCCTCTCTCTCTGTCTCTCTCTCTGTCCCTCCATCCATCTTTTCTTCTCCATCTCTCCCTCTCTCTACTTCCATCTCTGCCTCTCTGTATCTCCATCTGTCTTTCCCTTCCTCCCTCTCCCTCTCTCTCCTTTCCGCTCTGTCTCTGCCTCTCTCTCTGTCTCTCTCTCTGTCCCTCCATCTGTCTTTCCCTATCTGTCATTCCCTATCTCTCCTTTTATCTCTGTCTCTCCCTCTCTCTCTGTCTCTGTCTCTCCCTCTCTCCCTCTCTTTCTCTGCCTGTGGCCATAACTCTATCTGTGTCTTTATGACACCATTGCTCCCTTTCTCTTCCCCCTCGCTCTCATGTCATCTCTCCCTTCCTCCCTCGCTCCCAGGACAGCAATGGTTTCAAACATTTTTCCTTCTTTCTTCAGCCCTCCCTCGCTGTCCCTCTCTGTCCCTCTCTCTCCTTCCATCTCTGTCTGTCTCTCTCTGTCCGTCCATCTGTCCTTCCCTCCCTGTCACTCCCTCTCACACCTTCTCTCTCAGTCTCTCTATCTCTGTTCCTCCATCCGTCTTTCCCTCCCTGACAAACCCTCTCTCTCCTTCTATCTCTGTCTTTGTCTCTGTCCCTCCATCTGTCTTTCCCGCCCTAACACTCCCCCTCACTCCTTCTATCTCTGTCTCTCTCTCTGTCCCTCCATCTGTCTTTCCACCTCTGTCTGTCTCTCTCTCTCTCCTGGCATCTCTGCCTCTATCTCTCTGTCTCTCGCTCTGTCTCTGCCTCTCTCTCTGTCTCTCTCTCTCTCTGTCCCTCCATCTTTCCCTCTCTGTCTCTCCCTCTCTCTGCCTCTCTCTCTGTCTCTCTCTCTCTGTCCGTCCATCTTTCCCTCTCTGTCTCTCCCTCTTTCTCCTTCTATCTTTGTCTCTGCATCTATCTCTGTCTCTCTCTCTGCCCCTCCATCTGTGTTTCCCTCCCTGTCACTCACTCTCTCTCCTTCTATCTCTCGCTCCCTCTCTCTCTGTCCCTCCATCTGTCCTTCCCTCCCTGTCACTCCATCTCTGCCCTTCTCTCTCTGTCTCTCACCCTGTCTCTCCATCTGTCTTTCCCTCCTTGTCACTCACACTCTCTCCTTCCATCTCTGCCTCTCACTCTCTGTCTCTCCATCTGTCTTTCCCTCCCTGTCACTCCATCTCTCTTCTTCGATCTCTGTCTCTCTCTCTGTCCCTCCATCTGCCTTTCCCTCCCTGACACTCCCTCTCTCTCCTTCTATCTCTGTCTCTCTCTCTCTGTCTTTCCATCCATCTTTCCCTCCCTGTCACTCCCTCCCTCTCTGTGCATCTCTGCCTCTCCCTCTCTCTCTGTCTCTTCACCTGCCATTCCCTCTCTGTCTCGCCCAAGCTCTCCTTCTCTCTCTGTTCTGCCTCTCTCTCTGTCTCTCTCTCTATCCCTCCATCTGTCGTTCCCTCTCTGTCACTTCCTATCTCTCCTTCAAACTCTGTCTCTCTCTATCCCTCCATATGTCCTTCCCTCCCTGTCACTCCATCTCTCTCCTTCTCTCTCTGTCTCTCCCTCTCTCTCGTTCTATCTCAGTCTCTGCCTCTCTGTCTCTCTCTCTCTATCCCTCCATCTGTCTTTCCCTCTCTGCCACTCCCTCGCTCTCATTCCATCTCTGTCTCTCTCTCTCTGTATCCCTCAATCTGTCCTTCCGTCCCTGTCACTCCATCTCTCTTCTTCTCTCTCTGTATCTCACTCTGTCCCTCCATCTGTCTTTCCCTCTCTGTCACTCCCTCGCTCTCCTTCTCTCTCTGTCTCTCCATTGTCTTCCTCCCAACTGCCGTCACTCCCTCTCTCTCCTTCTATCTCTGTCTCTGCCTCTCTCTGTGTCTCTCTCTCTTTCCCTCCACCTGTCTTTCCCTCTCTGTGTCTCCCTCTCTCTCTTTCTCTCTTTGTCTCTCCATCTGACTTCACTCCACCCCGCCGTCACTCCCTCTCTCTCCTTCTACCTCTGTCTCCACCTCTCCCTCTGTCTCTCACTCTTTCCCTCCACCTGTCTTCCCCTCTCTGTCTCTCCCATTCTCTCCTTCTCTCTATCTCTGCCTTTCCATCTGTCTCCCCCCCACCCCTGTCGTTACTCCCTCTCTCTCCTTCGATCTCTGTCTCTGCCTCTCTCTCTCTGTCCCTCCACCTGCCTTTCCCTCCCTGTCACTCCATCTCTCTTAATTCTTCTCTGTCTCTCACTCTGTCCCTCCATCTGTCTTTCCCTCCCTTAAACTCCCTTTCTCTCCTTCTATCTCTGTTTCTCTCTCTGTCTCTCCATCTGTCTTTCCCTCTCTGTCTTTCCCTCTCTCTCCTTCTCTCACTCTCTGTCTCTCCATCTGTCTTCCCCCCTCTGTCTCTCCCTCTCTCTCCTTCTATCTCTGCCTCTCTCTCTCTGTCTTTCCATCAGTCCTTCGCTCCCTGTCTTTCCCTCTCTCTCCTTCTATCTCGGCATCTCTCTTTCTCTGTCTCTCCATCTGTCTATCGCCAACCGCCGTCACTCCCTCTCTCTCCTTCTGCCTCTGCCTTTCTCTCTGTCTCTCTCTCTGTCCCTCCAACTGTCTTTCCCTCTCTGTCACTCCCTCTCTCTCCTATCTCTGTCTCTCTCTCTCCATCCCTCCATATGTCCTTCCCTCCCTGTCACTCCGTCTCTAGCCTTCTCAATCTGTCTCTCACTCTGCCCCTCCATCGGTTTTTCCCACTCTGTCTCTCCATCTCTCTCCTTCTCTCTCTGTCTCTCTCTCTCTCTCCATCTGTCTTCCCCTCTCTGTCTCTCCCTGTCTCTCCATGTCTCTCTGTCTCTCACTCTGTCCCACCATCTGTCTTTCCCACTCGGACTCTCCCTCTCTCTCCTTCTCTCTCTCTCTGTCTTTCCATCTTTCTCCACCCCCTACCCCCGTCGTCACTCCCTCTCTCTCCTTCTATCTCTGTCTCTGCCTCTATCTCTGTCTCTCTCTCTCTGTCCCTCCACCTGCCTTTCCCTCTCTCTCACTACCTCTATCTCCTTCTATCTCTGACTCTCTCTCTCAATCCCTCCATCTGTCCTTCCCTCCCTGTCACTCCATCTCTCTCCTTCTCTCCCTGTCACGCACTCTGTCCCTCCATCTGTCTTTGCCTCCCTGAAACTCCCTCTCTCTCCTTCTATCACTGTCTCTCTCTCTCTGTCTTTCCATCCATCTTCCCCTCCCTGTCACTCCCTCCCTCTCCGTGCATCTCTGCCTCTCCCTCTCTCTCTGTCTCTTCACCTGCCAGCCCCTCTCTGTCTCGCCCAAGCTCTCCTTCTCTCTCTGTTCTGCCTCTCTCTCTGTCTCTCTCTCTATCCCTCCATCTGTCGTTCCCTCTCTGTCACTTCCTATCTCTCCTTTAATCTCTGTCTCTCTCTATCCCTCCATATGTCCTTCCCTCCCTGTCACTCCATCTCTCTCCTTCTCTCTCTGTCTCTCCCTCTCTCTCGTTCTGTCTCAGTCTCTGCCTCTCTGTCTCTCTCTCTCTATCCCTCCATCTGTCTTTCCCTCTCTGCCACTCCCTCGCTCTCATTCCATCTCTGTCTCTCTCTCTCTGTATCCCTCAATCTGCCCTTCCGTCCCTGTCACTCCATCTATCTTCTTCTCTTTCTGTATCTCACTCTGTCCCTCCATCTGTATTTCCCTCTCTGTCACTCCCTCGCTCTCCTTCTCTCTCTGTCTCTCCATCGTCTTCCCCCCAACTGCCGTCACTCCCTCTCTCTCCTTCTATCTCTGTCTCTGCCTCTCTCTCTGTCTCCCTCTCTTTCCCTCCACCTGTCTTTCCCTCTCTGTGTTTCCCTCTCTCTCCTTCTCTCTTTGTCTCTCCATCTGACTTCACTCCACCCCGCCGTCACTCCCTCTCTCTCCTTCTACCTCTGTCTCCACCTCTCCCTCTGTCTCTCTCTCTTTACCTCCACCTGTCTTCCCCTCTCTGTCTCTCCCATTCTCTCCTTCTCTCTATCTCTGCCTTTCCATATGTCTCCCCCCCACCCCTGTCGTCACTCTCTCTCTCTCCTTCGATCTCTGTCTCTTCCTCTCTCTCTGTCCCTTCACCTGCCTTTCCCTCTCTGTCACTACCTCCCGCTCCTTCTATCTCTGTCTCTCTCTCTCAATCTCTCCATCTGTCCTTCCCTCCCTGTCACTCCATCTCTCTCCTTCTCTCTCTGTCTCTCTCTCTGCCTTTCCCTCTCTGTCTCTCCCTCTCTCCTTCTCTCTCTGTCTCTCTCTGTGTCTCTCCATCTGTCTTTCACTCTCTGTCTCTCCCTGTCTCTCCTTCGCTCTCTGTCTCTCCACCTGTCTTCCCCCCACCCACGCCGTCACTCCCTCTCTCTCCTTCTATCTCTGTCTCTGCCTCTCTCTCTGTCTCTCTCTCTGTCCCTCCATCCATCTTTTCTTCTCCATCTCTCCCTCTCTCTACTTCCATCTCTGCCTCTCTGTATCTCCATCTGTCTTTCCCTTCCTCCCTCTCCCTCTCTCTCCTTTCCGCTCTGTCTCTGCCTCTCTCTCTGTCTCTCTCTCTGTCCCTCCATCTGTCTTTCCCTATCTGTCATTCCCTATCTCTCCTTTTATCTCTGTCTCTCCCTCTCTCTCTGTCTCTGTCTCTCCCTCTCTCCCTCTCTTTCTCTGCCTGTGGCCATAACTCTATCTGTGTCTTTATGACACCATTGCTCCCTTTCTCTTCCCCCTCGCTCTCATGTCATCTCTCCCTTCCTCCCTCGCTCCCAGGACAGCAATGGTTTCAAACATTTTTCCTTCTTTCTTCAGCCCTCCCTCGCTGTCCCTCTCTGTCCCTCTCTCTCCTTCCATCTCTGTCTGTCTCTCTCTGTCCGTCCATCTGTCCTTCCCTCCCTGTCACTCCCTCTCACACCTTCTCTCTCAGTCTCTCTATCTCTGTTCCTCCATCCGTCTTTCCCTCCCTGACAAACCCTCTCTCTCCTTCTATCTCTGTCTTTGTCTCTGTCCCTCCATCTGTCTTTCCCGCCCTAACACTCCCCCTCACTCCTTCTATCTCTGTCTCTCTCTCTGTCCCTCCATCTGTCTTTCCACCTCTGTCTGTCTCTCTCTCTCTCCTGGCATCTCTGCCTCTATCTCTCTGTCTCTCGCTCTGTCTCTGCCTCTCTCTCTGTCTCTCTCTCTCTCTGTCCCTCCATCTTTCCCTCTCTGTCTCTCCCTCTCTCTGCCTCTCTCTCTGTCTCTCTCTCTCTGTCCGTCCATCTTTCCCTCTCTGCCTCTCCCTCTCTCTCCTTCTATCTTTGTCTCTGCATCTATCTCTGTCTCTCTCTCTGCCCCTCCATCTGTGTTTCCCTCCCTGTCACTCACTCTCTCTCCTTCTATCTCTCGCTCCCTCTCTCTCTGTCCCTCCATCTGTCCTTCCCTCCCTGTCACTCCATCTCTGCCCTTCTCTCTCTGTCTCTCACCCTGTCTCTCCATCTGTCTTTCCCTCCTTGTCACTCACACTCTCTCCTTCCATCTCTGCCTCTCACTCTCTGTCTCTCCATCTGTCTTTCCCTCCCTGTCACTCCATCTCTCTTCTTCGATCTCTGTCTCTCTCTCTGTCCCTCCATCTGCCTTTCCCTCCCTGACACTCCCTCTCTCTCCTTCTATCTCTGTCTCTCTCTCTCTGTCTTTCCATCCATCTTTCCCTCCCTGTCACTCCCTCCCTCTCTGTGCATCTCTGCCTCTCCCTCTCTCTCTGTCTCTTCACCTGCCATTCCCTCTCTGTCTCGCCCAAGCTCTCCTTCTCTCTCTGTTCTGCCTCTCTCTCTGTCTCTCTCTCTATCCCTCCATCTGTCGTTCCCTCTCTGTCACTTCCTATCTCTCCTTCAAACTCTGTCTCTCTCTATCCCTCCATATGTCCTTCCCTCCCTGTCACTCCATCTCTCTCCTTCTCTCTCTGTCTCTCCCTCTCTCTCGTTCTATCTCAGTCTCTGCCTCTCTGTCTCTCTCTCTCTATCCCTCCATCTGTCTTTCCCTCTCTGCCACTCCCTCGCTCTCATTCCATCTCTGTCTCTCTCTCTCTGTATCCCTCAATCTGTCCTTCCGTCCCTGTCACTCCATCTCTCTTCTTCTCTCTCTGTATCTCACTCTGTCCCTCCATCTGTCTTTCCCTCTCTGTCACTCCCTCGCTCTCCTTCTCTCTCTGTCTCTCCATTGTCTTCCTCCCAACTGCCGTCACTCCCTCTCTCTCCTTCTATCTCTGTCTCTGCCTCTCTCTGTGTCTCTCTCTCTTTCCCTCCACCTGTCTTTCCCTCTCTGTGTCTCCCTCTCTCTCCTTCTCTCTTTGTCTCTCCATCTGACTTCACTCCACCCCGCCGTCACTCCCTCTCTCTCCTTCTACCTCTGTCTCCACCTCTCCCTCTGTCTCTCACTCTTTCCCTCCACCTGTCTTCCCCTCTCTGTCTCTCCCATTCTCTCCTTCTCTCTATCTCTGCCTTTCCATCTGTCTCCCCCCCACCCCTGTCGTTACTCCCTCTCTCTCCTTCGATCTCTGTCTCTGCCTCTCTCTCTCTGTCCCTCCACCTGCCTTTCCCTCCCTGTCACTCCATCTCTCTTAATTCTTCTCTGTCTCTCACTCTGTCCCTCCATCTGTCTTTCCCTCCCTTAAACTCCCTTTCTCTCCTTCTATCTCTGTTTCTCTCTCTGTCTCTCCATCTGTCTTTCCCTCTCTGTCTTTCCCTCTCTCTCCTTCTCTCACTCTCTGTCTCTCCATCTGTCTTCCCCCCTCTGTCTCTCCCTCTCTCTCCTTCTATCTCTGCCTCTCTCTCTCTGTCTTTCCATCAGTCCTTCGCTCCCTGTCTTTCCCTCTCTCTCCTTCTATCTCGGCATCTCTCTTTCTCTGTCTCTCCATCTGTCTATCGCCAACCGCCGTCACTCCCTCTCTCTCCTTCTGCCACTGCCTTTCTCTCTGTCTCTCTCTCTGTCCCTCCAACTGTCTTTCCCTCTCTGTCACTCCCTCTCTCTCCTATCTCTGTCTCTCTCTCTCCATCCCTCCATATGTCCTTCCCTCCCTGTCACTCCGTCTCTCGCCTTCTCAATCTGTCTCTCACTCTGCCCCTCCATCGGTTTTTCCCACTCTGTCTCTCCATCTCTCTCCTTCTCTCTCTGTCTCTCTCTCTCTCTCCATCTGTCTTCCCCTCTCTGTCTCTCCCTGTCTCTCCATGTCTCTCTGTCCCTCTATCTGTCTGCACCCCCAACCCCCGCTGTCACTCCCTCTCTCTCTTTCTATCTCTGTCTCTGCCTCTATCCCTGTCTCTGTCTCTCTCTATCCCTCCATCTGTCCTTCCCTCCCTATCACTCCCTTTCTCTCCTTCTATCTCTGCCTCTCTCTTTCTCTGTCTCTCCAACTGCCTATCCCTCTCTGTCTCTCCCTCTCTCTCATTCAATCTCAGTCTCTGTCTCTCTGTCTCTCTGTCTGTCTCTCTATCCCTCCATCTGTCTTTCCCTCTCTGCCACTCCCACTCTCTCATTCTATCTCTGTATCTCACTCTGTCCCTCCATCTGTCTTTCCCTCTCTGTCACTCCCTCGCTCTCCTTCTCTCTCTGTCTCTCAATCTGTCTCTCCATCTGTCTTTCCCTCTCTGTCTCTCCCTCTCTCCTTCTCTCTCTGTCTCTCTCTCTCTGTCTCTCCATCTGTCTTCCCCCCAACTGCCGTCACTCCCTCTCTCTCCTTCTCTCTCTGTCTCTGCCTCTCTCTCTGTCTCTCTCGCTTCCCCTCCACCTGTCTTTCCCCCTTATTCGCTCCATCTCTCTCCTTGTATCTCTGTCTCTCTCTCTCTCCATCCCTCCATCTGTCCTTCCCTCCCTGTCACTCCATCTCTCTCCTTCTCTCTCTGTCTCTCACTCTTTCCCTCCACCTGTCCATCCCTCCCTGTCTCTCCCTCTCTCTCATTCTATCTCTGCCTCTCTCTTTCTCTGTCCCTCCAATTGCCTATCCCTCTCTGTCGCTCCCTCTCTCTCGTTCGATCTCATTCTCAGCCTCTCTCTCTGTCTCTCTCTCTTCCTCCATCTGTCTTTCCCTCTCTGTCTCTCCCTCTCTCTCATTCTCTCTCTCTCTCTCTCTATCCCTCCATCTGTCCTTCCCACCCTGTCACTCCATCTCTCTCCTTCTCTCCCTGTCTCCCTCTCTGTCCCTCCATCTGTCTTTCTCTCACTGACTCTCCTTCTCTCTCCCTCTATCTCTGTCTCTCTCTCTGTCCCTCCATCTGTCTTTCCCTCCCTGAAACTCCCTCTCTCTCTCTTTCTTTCTCTGTCTCTCTCTCTCTCTATCCCTCAATCTGTCCTTCCCTCCCTGTCACTCCATCACTCTTCCTCTCTCTCTGTATCTCACTCTGTACCTCAATCTGTCTTTCCCTCTCTGTCACTCCCTCGATCTCCTTCCCTCTCTGCCTCTCTCTCTGTCTCTCCATCTGTCTTTCGCTCTCTGTCTGTCCCTCTCTCCGTCTCTCTCTCTCTGTCTCTCAATCTGACTTCCCCCCAACTGCCGTCACTCTCTCTCTCTCTCCTTCTATATCTGTCACTGCCTCTCGCTCTGTCTCTCTCTCTTTCCCTCCACCTGTCCTTCCCTCTCTGTCACTCCCTCTCTCTCCTATCTCTGTCTCTCTCCCTCCATCTCTCCATCTGTCCTTCCCTACCTGTCACTCCATCTCTCACCTTCTCACTCTGTCTCTCACTCCATCCCTCAATCTGTCCTTCCCTTCCTGTCACTCCATCTCTCTTCTTCTATCTCTGTCTTTCCCTCTGTCCCTCCATCTGTCTTTCCCTCACTGACACTCCCTCTCTCTCCTTCTATCTCTGTCTCTCTCTCTCTGTCTTTCCATCCATCATTCCCTCCCTGTCACTCGCTCTCTCTCCGTGCAACTCTGCCGCTCCCTCTCTCTCTATCTCTCCAACTGCCATTCCCTCTCTGTCTCGCCCAATCTCTCCTTCTCTCTCTGTTCTGCCTCTCTCTCTGTCTCTCTCTCTATCCCTCCATCTGTCGTTCCCTCTCTTTCAATTCCTATCTCTCCTTCTATCTATGTCTCTCTCTATCCCTCCATCTGTCCTTCCCTCCCTGTCACTCCATCTTTCTCCTTCTCTCTCCTTCTATCTCTGCCTCTCTCTTTCTCTCTCCCTCCATCTGTCTTTCCCTCTCTGCCACTCCCACTCTCTCTTTCTATCTCTGTCTCACTCTCTCTCTCTCTCTCCCTCAATCTGTCCTTCCCTCCCTGTCACTCCATCTCTCTTCTTCTCTCTCCGTATCTCACTCTGTCCCTCCATCTGTCTTTCCCTCTCTGTCTCTCCCTCGCTCTCCTTCTCTCTCTGTCTCTCTATCTGTCTCTCCATCTGTCTTTCCCTCTCTGTCTCTCCCTCTCTCCTTCTCTCTCTGTCTCTCTCCCTCTGTCTCTCCATCTGTCTTCCCCCCAACTGCCGTCACTCCCTCTCTCTCCTTCTATCTCTGTCTCTGCCTCTCTCTCTGTCTCTCTCTCTCTCTTTCCTTCCACCTGTCTTTCCCTCTCTGTCACTCCCTCTCTCTCCTACCTCTGTCTCTCTCCCTCCATCCCTCCATCTGTCCTTCCCTCCCTGTCACTCCGTCTCTCGCCTTCTCAATCTGTCTCTCACTCTGCCCCTCCATCGGTTTTTCCCACTCTGTCTCTCCATCTCTCTCCTTCTCTCTCTGTCTCTCTCTCTCTCTCCATCTGTCTTCCCCTCTCTGTCTCTCCCTGTCTCTCCATGTCTCTCTGTCCCTCTATCTGTCTGCACCCCCAACCCCCGCTGTCACTCCCTCTCTCTCTTTCTATCTCTGTCTCTGCCTCTATCCCTGTCTCTGTCTCTCTCTATCCCTCCATCTGTCCTTCCCTCCCTATCACTCCCTTTCTCTCCTTCTATCTCTGCCTCTCTCTTTCTCTGTCTCTCCAACTGCCTATCCCTCTCTGTCTCTCCCTCTCTCTCATTCAATCTCAGTCTCTGTCTCTCTGTCTCTCTGTCTGTCTCTCTATCCCTCCATCTGTCTTTCCCTCTCTGCCACTCCCACTCTCTCATTCTATCTCTGTATCTCACTCTGTCCCTCCATCTGTCTTTCCCTCTCTGTCACTCCCTCGCTCTCCTTCTCTCTCTGTCTCTCAATCTGTCTCTCCATCTGTCTTTCCCTCTCTGTCTCTCCCTCTCTCCTTCTCTCTCTGTCTCTCTCTCTCTGTCTCTCCATCTGTCTTCCCCCCAACTGCCGTCACTCCCTCTCTCTCCTTCTCTCTCTGTCTCTGCCTCTCTCTCTGTCTCTCTCGCTTCCCCTCCACCTGTCTTTCCCCCTTATTCGCTCCATCTCTCTCCTTGTATCTCTGTCTCTCTCTCTCTCCATCCCTCCATCTGTCCTTCCCTCCCTGTCACTCCATCTCTCTCCTTCTCTCTCTGTCTCTCACTCTTTCCCTCCACCTGTCCATCCCTCCCTGTCTCTCCCTCTCTCTCATTCTATCTCTGCCTCTCTCTTTCTCTGTCCCTCCAACTGCCTATCCCTCTCTGTCGCTCCCTCTCTCTCGTTCGATCTCATTCTCAGCCTCTCTCTCTGTCTCTCTCTCTTCCTCCATCTGTCTTTCCCTCTCTGTCTCTCCCTCTCTCTCATTCTCTCTCTCTCTCTCTCTATCCCTCCATCTGTCCTTCCCACCCTGTCACTCCATCTCTCTCCTTCTCTCCCTGTCTCCCTCTCTGTCCCTCCATCTGTCTTTCTCTCACTGACTCTCCTTCTCTCTCCCTCTATCTCTGTCTCTCTCTCTGTCCCTCCATCTGTCTTTCCCTCCCTGAAACTCCCTCTCTCTCTCTTTCTTTCTCTGTCTCTCTCTCTCTCTATCCCTCAATCTGTCCTTCCCTCCCTGTCACTCCATCACTCTTCCTCTCTCTCTGTATCTCACTCTGTACCTCAATCTGTCTTTCCCTCTCTGTCACTCCCTCGATCTCCTTCCCTCTCTGCCTCTCTCTCTGTCTCTCCATCTGTCTTTCGCTCTCTGTCTGTCCCTCTCTCCGTCTCTCTCTCTCTGTCTCTCAATCTGACTTCCCCCCAACTGCCGTCACTCTCTCTCTCTCTCCTTCTATATCTGTCACTGCCTCTCGCTCTGTCTCTCTCTCTTTCCCTCCACCTGTCCTTCCCTCTCTGTCACTCCCTCTCTCTCCTATCTCTGTCTCTCTCCCTCCATCTCTCCATCTGTCCTTCCCTACCTGTCACTCCATCTCTCACCTTCTCACTCTGTCTCTCACTCCATCCCTCAATCTGTCCTTCCCTTCCTGTCACTCCATCTCTCTTCTTCTATCTCTGTCTTTCCCTCTGTCCCTCCATCTGTCTTTCCCTCACTGACACTCCCTCTCTCTCCTTCTATCTCTGTCTCTCTCTCTCTGTCTTTCCATCCATCATTCCCTCCCTGTCACTCGCTCTCTCTCCGTGCAACTCTGCCGCTCCTTCTCTCTCTATCTCTCCAACTGCCATTCCCTCTCTGTCTCGCCCAATCTCTCCTTCTCTCTCTGTTCTGCCTCTCTCTCTGTCTCTCTCTCTATCCCTCCATCTGTCGTTCCCTCTCTTTCAATTCCTATCTCTCCTTCTATCTATGTCTCTCTCTATCCCTCCATCTGTCCTTCCCTCCCTGTCACTCCATCTTTCTCCTTCTCTCTCCTTCTATCTCTGCCTCTCTCTTTCTCTCTCCCTCCATCTGTCTTTCCCTCTCTGCCACTCCCACTCTCTCTTTCTATCTCTGTCTCACTCTCTCTCTCTCTCTCCCTCAATCTGTCCTTCCCTCCCTGTCACTCCATCTCTCTTCTTCTCTCTCCGTATCTCACTCTGTCCCTCCATCTGTCTTTCCCTCTCTGTCTCTCCCTCGCTCTCCTTCTCTCTCTGTCTCTCTATCTGTCTCTCCATCTGTCTTTCCCTCTCTGTCTCTCCCTCTCTCCTTCTCTCTCTGTCTCTCTCCCTCTGTCTCTCCATCTGTCTTCCCCCCAACTGCCGTCACTCCCTCTCTCTCCTTCTATCTCTGTCTCTGCCTCTCTCTCTGTCTCTCTCTCTCTCTTTCCTTCCACCTGTCTTTCCCTCTCTGTCACTCCCTCTCTCTCCTACCTCTGTCTCTCTCCCTCCATCCCTCCATCTGTCCTTCCCTACCTGTCACTCCATCTCTCACCTTCTCACTCTGTCTCTCACTCTGTCCCTCCATCGGTTTTTCCCTCTCTGTCTCTCCCTCTCTCTCCTTCTCTCTCTGTGTCTCTCTCTGTCTCTCCATCTGTCTTCCCCTCTCTGCCTCTCCCTGTCTCTCCTGCTCTCTCTGTCTCTCCATCTGTCTTCCCCCCACCCCCGCTGTCACTCCCTCCCTCTCCTTCTACCTCTGTCTCTGCCTCTCCCTCTGTCTCTCTCTCTTCCCCTCCACCAGTCTTTCCCTCCCTGTCACTCCCTCTCTCTCCGTGCATCTATGCCGCTCCCTCTCTCTCGATCTCTCCAACTGCCATTCCCTCTCTGTCTCGCCCAATCTCTCCTTCTCTCTCTGTTCTGCCCCTCTCTCTTTCTCTCTCTATCCCTCCAACTGTCCTTCCCTCCCTGTCGCTCCATCTTTCTCCTTCCCTCTCTGTCTCTCCCTCTCTCTCCTTGTATCTCTGCCTCTCTCTTTCTCTGTCTCTCCAACTGCCTATCCCTCTCTGTCTCTCCCTCTCTCTCATTCTATCTCAGTCTCTGCCTCTCTGTCTCTCTCTCTATCCCTCCATCTGTCTTTCGGTCTCTGCCACTCCCACTCTCTCATTCTATCTCTGTCTCTCTCTCTCCATCCCTCCATCTGTCCTTCTCTCCCTGTCACCCCATCTCTCTCCTTCTCTCTCTGTCTCTCAATCTGTCCCTCCATCTGTCTTTCCCTCCCTGCGCTCACTCTCTCTCCTTCTATCTCTTTATCCAGCTCTGTCCCTCCATCTGTCTTTCCCTCTCTCTCTCTCCCTCTCTCTACTTCTATCTCTGTCTCTCTCTCTCTGTTCCTCCATCTGTCTTCCCCTCCCTGACACTCCCTCTCTCTCCTTCTATCCCTGTTTTTCTCCCCGTCCTACCATCTATCCTTCACTCCCTGTCACTCCCTCTTTCTCCTTCTCTCTCTGCCTCTCTCTCTCTCTGTCTCTCTCTGTCTCTCCAACAGTGGGGAGCTTTCCCCCTGATTCCCACCGACTTCAATTTTACTCGGGCTCCTCGATGCCACAATCAGTCAAACGCTGCCTTGCTGTTCAGGTCAGCCTGTCTTCCCAGAAGCAGACAGGAGTGATTCATTCCCATGGACCCATGGACATGCTCTGCTTCTTCACAGCTTGATACAGGACTGTACACTACCGATTAATGTCGCCCATCAAACACTCCGAGCGCAGGTTCAGCACAGCTTCAGAACAGAGTGCAGTTCCTTCAACATTCTCTCTCTGTCTCTCTCTCTGCTATCACTGGCACTGGGAGAGAGGCAGAGGGAGGGAGGGTTAGATATGAAGGCATAGAGACGGCTGTAGAGAGGGACAGACTTGGAGAGAGAGATTGTTGAGGTGGATGAAGAGGATAATGTAAGATGTATTAATTTGATGTAATCCTTCACTGCTGTATACACAAAGATATAAGAGATAGGTATGGAGAGAAGAAAAAAATCGGGAGAGGAAGAAATGCAGATGAGGTTTGGGCACAGGCGGGCACTTTTGATGATCCAGAAGGAATAGCCTCCATTGTAACTATTCAGCAAGCTATTCCATTGTGGGAGCCATCACATCGTCATGATATCATTTGTGGAAATTTCATGCTGTCTTATTGGTTAATTTTTAAACCTGTGATTGATAGCTTTTTGTTTACCAAAGGTATTCAGAGATAAGGAGCAAAGGCAGGATCTATGGTGTCAGGAAGATCACAGATCAGCCAAGATCTCATTGAATGCCAGAACTGAGTTGTGGGGTTAAATTACATCCTCCTCTTCCAATATCCCCTGTTAAATATCCTTCTTTCTCTGCAAGTCACTCTGTCAGTCTGTGTCTCTGTTTCTCTCTTTCTGTCTGTCTCTCTCTGTCTCTCTGTTTCGGACAGTGTAGAGTGAGATTCACTCTGTATCCACCCCATGAAGTTCCTGCCCTCGGAGTTTGTGATGTGACAGCATAGAGGGAAATTTACTCTGTGTCAAACCCAACATTGTGCTTGGCTTGGAAATGTTTAATGGGACAGTGTAGCTGGAGCTTTACTGTGTATTCCTGGAATGTAGAAGGTTATGGGGTGATTTGATGAAGGTTTTCAAAATCATCAGGGAAACTGACATGGTGGACTGAGAGCAAATATTCCCTTTGGCTGCGGAGTCAGGAATTTGGGGCATCGTCTAAAAATATAAACAGTGGCCACTTTGACTTCATCCCATCGTGTCGTATGTACATTCTCACACATAGCAGGTATCGCAGCACACATATAACAGGATAGTAGGTATAACTGTAGTCATAGTATTCAACTGAAAATTGATCAGTTACATTGTTATTTCAGGCCATTTTATAGTACACACGATACCTTAATGTCCTAATAAAGTCATATAGGATCCATACATACCACTGTTGTAAACTGTCACTGGCTCAACATTCTCACCAAATACTAAAACATTCCACAATGCAAGACTCTCAAACTCAACACAAGTTTACTTTTCTGAGTCTGGCTGGTCTGTTCTGAGTCTCTGAGGGATTAATGATGCTTATCCTCCACATGAGCAGTCGTCCTAATCCCGTGTGTCTGTCCTGCTCCCAAACCCGGCATCCACTTCCATTAAGGCAAGTGATACAGGAGCGTCTCAGTGACTGAGGCAGGTGAGTCTTGAGGCTGAGCCGGGCACAGTGAGTGGCCCGGGTAAATTCTACACTCCAGGGAATGTTTAAACTGAACTGTACTCTGTATCTAACCCGTGACGTATCTTCTCTGAGATTGTTCGATGGGGCAGTGCAGACAAGGAGACTCTGATCGGGGAGACAAAGAGTAACTATTCCCACTAGCTGCGGAGTCAGGAACTTGTGGGCATAGTCTAAAAATCTAAACGTCGTCTCAAAACCTTTCAGGAGTGAAATGAAGAACCACTTCAACACACCAGGTGTGGTATCAGTTTGGAACTCTCTTCCACATTCAGCAATTGATGCTGAGACACTTTTAAATGTTAAAATCTGAGATTGATGGATTTTTGTTAACCAAAGGCATTAAGAGATAAGGGGCAAAGGTGGGATATATGGTGTTAGTTAGATCACAGATCAGCTCTGATCTCACTGAATGCTGGAACAGGGTCGAGGGGTTAAATTGCCTCCTCTTCTTCCGATGATGAATGTTAAATATCCTTCTTTCTCTCTCAGTCACCCTGTCAGTCTGTTACTCTCTGTTTCACTCTTTCTGTCTCTCACTGTGTCTGATTCGGATAGTGTGGAGAGAGGTTCACTCTATATCCAGCCCATGATGTTCCTGCCTTGGCACTGTTGGATGGGACAGTCTAGAAGGAGCAATACTCTGTATCTAATCCATGCTGTACCTGTCTGGGGAATGTTGATGCGAGAGTGGAAACAGAGAGGTCTTGGAACAGTTTCCTCATGGGGAGGACATAATCGTGCCTCCTAATTGACCAGTTAGCAATATTGGTGCTCCAGGGATGAAAGGGGCAGTGGCTGAGTGGATATGACAGTGGCTGAGTGGATACGACATTGGCTGAGAGAGTGGGCAATGGTTGCTTCAGACTGGAGGAAGGGATACAGTGGAGATTTATATTAGGACCACTGATCTTTATGATATATACTAATGACTTGGACTTGTGTTTGCAGGGAACAACTTCAATGTTTGCCAATGTTTGTGACATCTGCAACGTAATAAAAGGGAAGGGACTAGTAGCAGACTTCAGGAGGATAGAGGCAGTCTGGTGAAATGGAACACACTAGAACAAATGAATTAGGAGCCGAAGTAGACATTCGACCCCTCGAGCCTGCCATTCAATGGCTGATTCGATTGTGAACTCAACTCCACTTTCCTGTCTGCGTCCCATAACCCTTGACTCGCTTATTGATCAAAAATCTATCTAACTCAGACTTAAATATATTGAATGATCCAGCCTCCACTGCTCTCTGGGGAAGAGAATTCCACAGACTGACACCCCTCTGAGAGAAACACATTTCTCCTCATCTCAGTTTTAAATGGGACGCCTCTAATTTTTAAACTGTGTCCCCTAGTTCCAGTCTCCCCAACAAGGAGAAACATCCTCTCAGCATTCACCCTGTCCAGACGCTTCAGGACCTGAGATGTTTCACTCAGATTACCTCTCATTCTTCTAAACTCCAGTGGGTATAGACCCAACCTGTTCAACCTTTCCTCATAAGATAACCCCTTCATCCCAGTAATCAGCCCAGTGAACCTTCTCTGAACTACTTCGAATGCAATTATATAATTTCTTCAGTAAGGAGACCAAAAGTGCCCACAATCCTGCAGACGTCGTCTAACTAAGGCCCTGTACAGCTGTAGCAACACTTCCCTACTTTTATATTCTATTCACCTTGCAATAAACAACAACATTCCATTTGCCTTCCTAATCACTCGCTGTAGCTGCATGATAACATTTTGTGATTCATGTACCAGGACACCCAGATCCCTCTGTACCGTACAGTTCTGCCGTGTCTCTCTATTTCAATAATATACTGATTTTTATTCTTCCTGCTAAAGTGGACAAGTTCACATTTCCCCACATTGTACTCCATCTGCCAATTTTTTGCTCACTCACTTAACCTATCGAAATGCCATGTAGACTCTTTATGTCCTCTTGACAGCTTACTATCCAACCTATTATTGGACAGACAGAAGGTTAACTTCAATGCTGAGAAATGTGAAGTCATGCATTTTGGAAGGAAGACTGAGTGATAAAATCTAAATGTACAATGTTAGAATGGGTGACAGGACAGACAGATCTGGGATTTCATCAATGTTACCTGTTCTACCCAAAAGCTCAATTTGCGTCCTGCAATCTGAGAGCTGAATTGAGCTTCATCCTGAAAAGTGTTAGCAAACGTGTTGGGAAATGTGTCAAAAGCAGTTTCCATTCAGACATTCCTGCATTGTAGAAATGTGAGTATTCTTTGCAGAAACAGGAAATAGGGGTGTTTGAATGGAGCTGCAGGTGTCGGTTGATGCAATAAGGTGAGAATTTGAATTGTGTCCCTTGCAGACACACAGAATTGAAGGAATTTACAGATCACCACATTACGTAGTTTACCAATGTCTGACAAACTTCAAAGAATTCAGACACATGGAAGAAGAGGAGAAGGGAACAATATACAAAACCTGAGACAGTAAGACAACAGCATTAGGAAAATTAATCTCTTTTTATGGGTATTAATTTGAAGGCCTGAGCTGATGATTGAAAACGCAGGAGTTCAAATCCCACATTGGGCTGTTGTGAATTTAAATTATGTTTTTTCTTTTTAAAAAGTCTTAAATCTGGAATTTAAAAAAACCTCTAGGAACGAATGATTCACTCCTGTCTAAAGGTGCAATGTCTGTGTGTGTCTCAGTTTTGCTGTATTTATTAACAATTTAAGATGATGGGTTAGAATGCTACATACCCAAGTTTACCAATGACACAAAAATAGGCAGTATTGTAAGCAGTGTAGCTGGTTGCATCAAATTGCAAAGAGATATTAATATCTTAGATAAATGGGCAATACTGTGGTAGATAGATTTCAATGTCAGCAGCAAAGACTAGAACAGAGTACTGAATGAATGGTGAAAAGACAGAAACACTGGAGGTCCAAAGAGACTTGGGGGGCCATGTCCATTTGAGTGCAGTTTAGATTTACCAGAATGATAACTGGACTCTCGGGGTTAAATAACGAGGTGATATTACACAAACTAGAGATTTATTCCCTGGAATTTAGGAGGATCAAGGTGATTTTTTCAAAGATGTTGAGATATTAAGGGGAAATGATGGGGTAATTTGGGAGAAATTATTTTGGCACCTTGGGAACATCAGAACAGCAGTAGGCCATTCAGCCCATCAAGTCTGTTCCACCATTCAATACTATCATGGCTGATAATCAACTTCAATGCCGTTTTCCCAGACTGAGTTTCCACAGCCCAATGGCGTCTAGAATTCCCAAGATTCACATACCTCTGAGAAAAGAAATTTCTCTTCATCTCTGACCTAAGTGGCTTCCCCCTTATTTTGAAATTGTGTCCCCTGGTTCTAGACTCCCGAACCAAAGGAGACATCTGACCTGCATCTAACCTGTCTATCCGTTTAAGTATTTAGTATGTTTCAATAAGATCACCTCTCATTCTTCTAAACTCCAATGAGTATAGGCCCAACCTGTTCAACCATTCCTCATAAGACAAAACCTTCATCCCTGGAATCAGCCTAGTGAACCTTCTCTGAACAGGTTCCAATGCATCCAGACCTGACCATTTATCCACATTCAAAGATACCAAACACCTTCATATTTCCCTCTCACTCTGTTTATCCCATCAAATATTTCACACTCCTCCTCTTTAACGACAATGTCTGCATCGTTCCCCCTCTTTTAGAAAGACAGACACAAGTATTCATTTTGAACCATGCCCACATCTCCCACCTCCACACACACATTCCCTTTTTGGTCTGCAATACTCTATCCTTAGTTATCTTCTTGCTATTAATGTATTTATAAAACATCATTGTGATTTCTTTGCTTTAACTTGGTAATATTATTTTCTGGCCATTTCTCTGCTTTCCTAATTTGATTTTTAATTTCACTCCTGAACTTAATTCACTCATTTCGGCTTTCTGTGGTATTGAGCTTTCGGTATCTGTCATAAGCTTCCCTCTTGTGCCTTATCCCATCCGGTTTGATCCTTGACATCCAAGGGGCTCCAGATTAGGGAGTCCCACCCTGTTTGTCTTTGTGTGAACATGTTTGTTCTCAACCCTCAGTAACTCTCACTGCTCTGAAACTGATTGACCTTCAAGGAGCTGTTTCCAGTCCACTTTGCTAAAATTCCCCATCCCTGGATCCACCACCCCCTGTGCTCCCTCCAATGGACCCTCACATCCTTCCTAAAGTGTGGTCACCAGAATTGAATGCAGTATTCTGGACGTGGCCTAACCAGAGGCTTCTTAACATTCAGCAGAACATTTATGCTTTTGTACTCAAAACCTCTATTTATGAAGCCCAAGATCCCATATGTTTTGCTGACTGCTTTCCCGATATGTCCTGCCACCTTCAACGATGTATGTACACGTATCCAGAGGTCTCTCTGTCCCTGCACACTCTCTAGAACTGGGCCATTAAGTCTATATCCCCTCTCCCTATCCCTTCTGCCCATCTCACATTTCTCTGTATTAAATTCCTTCTGCCACTTGTCTGCCCATTCTGTTCAACAATGTATGTCCTGTTGTAGGCGATTGGTGTCACACTCACTGTTTGCATCTCCTCCAACTTTGGTATCATCGGCAAATATTGAAGTTTTACAAAAAACACTGACTTTTGGGGAACACTGCTGTCTAGCGTCTTCCAGTCTGAAAAACAACCATTTACCACAACTGGTTGTTTTCTGTCCTTTCACCAAATTTTGATCCAAGCTGACACCGACCCGCCTATTCCATGAGCCTCAGTTTTATTAACCAGATTTTTATGTGCTACTTTGTCAAACGCTTTGTTAGAATCCATATAAAATCCATTACATTCCCTACATCAACCTTCCCTGTTACTTCATCAAATCCATGCTGCCTTTCCCTAATGAACTGAAACCTCTCCAAGTGCCTGTTGATTTCTTTCTCTTTCAATGATTTCTCCAACTGTCCTTTTGAAAGCTACTATTGAATCCGTCTGCACCACTATCAGGCATTGCATTTCAAATCTGAAGCACTTGTGTGAAAAAAAAATCATGTCGCGAATGTTTTTTTTGCCAATCACCTTCAATCTACGCTCTCTGGTTATCAATCCTTCAGCCATTGGAAACAGTTTCTCTTTATTTGCTCCATCTAAGGCTTTCATGATTTTAAACACCTCGATAAAATCTCCTTTTAATCTACTCTGCTCTATGGAGAAAAAGCCCAGCTTCTCCAGTCTATCAGCATAACTGTAATAATCTCATCCAGAAACCGTTCCAGTAAATCTCTTCTGTACATTCACCAAAGCCTCCATGTTCTTCCTAAAGTGTGGTTCCGGAATTGGACACAATACTGCAACCGAGGACAAACTATTATTTTATAAATGTTTAGCATCACTTCCTGACTTTTACATTCTAGACCTGTTTATAAAGCAAAGGATCCCATCTGCTTTATTAACCCATCAGCAAAGGGAAAATTCTACCAGAACAATTGACCAGTTCCCTTAGACATGAATCTGTGAGTCGTTCCAAGGCTGGCGGGAGGGTTTAGAGAGAACCCCAACCTGGTCATTTTTTTTTGAAATAGAAAGCCATCAATGCATTGGCAGAGGTATTAATAAAGCCCTTACGAAGACAGCAGGAGGCCATTGGGCCCCTCGAACCTGTCCCGTCCATTCACTCAGGTCAAGAACAAAGAACAAAGAACAAAGATAATTACAGCACAGGAACAGGCCCTTCGGCCCTCCAAGCCTGCGCCGATCCAGATCCTCTCTCTAAACATGTCGCCTATTTTCTAAGGTTCTGTATCTCTTTTCTTCCTGCCCATTCATGTATCTGTCTAGATACATCTTAAAAGACTCCATCGTGCCCGCATCTACCACCTCCGCTGGCAATGCGTTCCAGGTGCCCACCACCCTCTGCGTAAAGAACTTTCCACGCATATCCCCCCTAAACTTTTCCCCTTTCACTTTGAACTCGTGTCCTCTAGTAATTGAAACCCCCACTCTGGGAAAAAGCCTCTTGCTATCCACCCTGTCTATACCTCTCATGGGTGATTTGCTCCTTCTCCACATAGAACATTAATACCATTTCCTAACAAATCTCTACCGGCAATCAGTATTTAATGTCAATGCCTGTTATCACTGGGGAATTCCTTCCCTAAATCTTTCCGTCTCTCTATCTCTCAATCATGCTTAAAGACGTTAATTAACACGAACCTCTTTGACCAAGCGTTTGGTCATCAGCCTTAATCTCTCCTTTTGTGGGTTTGGCGTCAGATTTTGTTTTCTAATGCACCCTGTGTAGCACCTTTGGGACTTCTTATTCCTCACCTTCTCCTTCACTCCGTCTCTCTCCAGGTGTGGGCTCATCAATCCCTGTACCATTACAGCAAGACTTCCTCACTATTGTACTCTAACACCCTTGCAATAAAGGCCAACTCTCCATTTGCTGTAACTGCATGTTAACTTCCTGTGATTTGTGGACAAGGACTCCCAAATCCCTCTGAATACCAACATTTAATAGTTTCTCACCATTTGAAAAATGTTCTGTGTTTCTATTTTTCCTGCCAAAGTGAAGAACCTCACATTTGTCCACATGATGTTCCAGCTGCCACTTTCTTGCCCGCTCACTTAACCTGTCAATCTCCCTTTGCAGTTTCTTTGTGCCCTCCTCGCAGCTTACTGTTCCATCTAACTTTATATCATCAGCCCATATAAACTTAACAGAGGCCGTGTTTGAGAGAGGCACTTCTGTCCTGACAAGTATTAAGATACAACTGCTTCATATGTTGTGGAGGATATTTCTCTCTATTCATCGGAGTTGTTAATATGAAAGATCTTTAATAAGAGATTAGAGAGTGTCCTTCTGTGTCTTCTCCCACCCTCACATCCAGCTTTGGAAACACAAACACAGAGACACAAACCCACACACAGACACAAAGACAGGCACATAAACACAGACAGACTAACATGTCCAGATAAACACACACACACACACACACACACACACACACACACACACACACACACACACACACACACACACACACACACACACACACATAGAAATCCACACCCAGGCACATCCATTCCAACTGATCGAGAGAGAGAGAGAGAAACCCAGACAGAGACACATATATTCCCATTGACCAACTTAGACAGATAAACACAAACACTTCCCTCTGTGTAAATCATGTTTTTACAAACATCAAAATCTCTCTTTTCTCCTTTTATATTTCACTCTCGGGGTTTAAATTTATTGTCCATCTGATTTCACAGGGACCAGGAGAATTTTTGCTTTTCTTTTCCTTTCTTTGGGGTCAGTGGGTCTTGGGTCAATCCCTGTGTCCGTGCAGTCTGTGACCCCTGACCCAGCACAGTGACCCCGAGGAGGGGTGTGGGGGGGGGGGGTGTGGAAGCAGGGGGAGGGTCAGTCCCAACCTCTAAAAGGGACACGGCTCCGTCAGAACTGCTCCTTAAATATAAACCTTCGAGTGAGTCTGTAGGAGTTTGGACGAGGATGGGAACAAAGTCACATTGAATCTTCCAGTATTTATTTGTTCAGTGATGTTATTAAACAGCAAATTATCTGGGCAGTGGATGTTGTCTTGATGGACTTTAGTAAAGCCTTTGACAAGGTCCCTCATGGCAGACTGGTAGAAAAGATGAGAAGTCACACGGGATCAGAGGTGAGCTGGCAAGATGGATACAGAACTCGCTCGGTCATAGAAGACAGAGGGTAGCAGTGGAACGGTGCTTTTCTGAATGGAGGGCTGTGACTCGTGGTGTTCAGCAGGGATCAGTACTGTGACCTTTGCTGTTTGGAGTATATATAAATGATTTGGAGGAAAATGTAGCTGGTCTGATCAGTAAGTTTGCGGATGACACAAAGGTTGGTGGAGTTGCGGATAATGATGAGGATTGTCAGAGGATACAGCAGGATATACATTGGTTGGAGTCTTGGGCAGAGAAATGTCAGATGGAGTTTAGTCAGGACAAATGTGAGGTAATGCATTTTGGAAGGTCTAATGCAGGTGTGAAGTATACAGTAAATGGCAGAACCCTTCGGAGTATTGACAGGCAGAGAGATCTGAGCGTACAGGTCCACAGGTCACTGAAAGTGGCAAAGCAGGTGGATTAGGTAGTCAAGAAGACATACGGCATGCTTACCTTCATCGGTCGAGGCATAGAGTATAAAAATTGGCAAGTCATGCTGCAGCTGTACAGAACTGTAGTTAGGCCACACTTAGAATATTGTGTGCAATTCTGGTCGCCACACTCCCAGAAGGACACGGAGGCTTTGGCGAGGGGATAGAAAAGATTTACCAGGATGTTGCCTGGTCTGGAGGGCATTAGCTATGAGGAGAGGTTGGATAAACTCGAACTGTTTTCACTGCAAAGACGGAGGTGGAGGGGCGACATGATAGAGGTTTACAAAGTTATGAGTGGCATGGACAGAGTGGATAGTCAGAAGCTTTTCCCCCGAGTGGAAGAGTTAGTTACTGGGGGACACAGGTTTAATGTGAGAGGGGGAAAGTTTAGCGGGGATGTGCGAGGCAAGGTCTTTATACAGAGGGTCGTGAGTGCCTGGTACTTGCTGCCGGAGGAAGTGGTGGAAGCAGGTATGAAAGCGACGTTTAAGAGGCATCTTCACAAATACATGAATAGGATGTGAATAGAGGGATACAGACCCCGGAAGTGCAGAAGGTTTCAGTTTAGTGAGGCATCAAGATCGACGCAGGCTTGGAGGGCCGAATGGACTTTTCCTGTGCTGCACTGTTCTTTGTTCTTTGTTCTATCTGTCAAGCCCAAATTCACACGAGTAATATTGTGAATTCGGATTAATAATTTTAAAGGAGAACCTGCTGTTAATTAATTCCATTTGATTTGCTAAAAATTACCGTCACGAACTTGTTTATTTCAGGATGTAATATTAATAAATCCCTTAGGAAGTCAGGAGGAGGCTGCTTGGCCCCTCGAGCATGTCCTACCTCTTTGAAACATTTTCTTCCTCACCCTCTCCCTAACGGTCTCTCTCTCTCTATATATATATCTCTCATTGAATCTGTGCTGTCTCTTTTGAAGAGCAGTCCAGTTAATCGCACTCTCCCGCTCTTCCCCCATAACTTAATTGTTTTCTGTCCTTGACTTGCCATACCTTCTCTTGGGAATGCAGCATATAGCACATGCCACAGCGATGTCTGTTAAGTGCTTCTTTGTACAAGAGAATTGACCATTTAATACTTTTAACTTCCTTTACCTTTGCGTTCCCACAAAGGTCAAGCTCGCAAATTCAACAGTGGCCACTTTGACTTCATCCCATCGTTTCTCATAGAACATGGAACAGTACAGCACAGTACAGGCCCTTTGGCCCATGATGTTGTGCCGAACATTTAACCTACTCGAAGATCAAACTACCTACCGAGCTTCATTCTACTATCATCCATGCACCTATCCAAGAGTCGCTTAAATGTCCCGAATATATCTGCTTCTACTACCACCGTTGGCAGCGCATTCCACGCACCCACCACTCTCTGTGTAAAGAACCTACCTCTGACATATCCCCAAAACCTTCCTCCAATTACCTTAAAATTATGCCCCCTGGTGATAGCCCTTCCGCCCTGGGAAAAAGTCTCTTGCTATCCACTCTATCTATGTCTCTCATCATCTTGTACCCCTCTATCAAGTCACCTCTAATCCTTCTTCGCTCCAATGAGAAAAGCCCTAGCTCCCTCAATTTTTCTTCATAATACATGCCCTCCAGTCCAGGCAGCATCCTGGTAAATCTCCTCTACACTCTCTCTAAAGCTTCCACATCCTTCCTATAATGAGGCGACCCGAACAGAACACAATATTCCAAGTGTGGTCTAACCAGGGCTTTATAGAGCTGCAGCATAACCTCGTGGCTCTTAAACTCAATCCCCCTGTTAATGAAAGCCAACACTCCATGCACCTTCTTTACAACCCTAACAACTTGGGTGGCAACATTGAGCGATCTATGGACATGGACCCCAAGATCCCTCTGTTCCTCCACACTGCCAAGAATCCTGTCTTTAAGCCTGTATTCTGCATTCAAATTCGACCTTCCAAAATTAATCACTTCACACTTTTCCAGGTTGAACTCCATCTGCCACTTCTCAGCCCAGCTCTGCATCCTGTCAATGTCCCGTTGCAACCTACAACCGCCTTCCACACTATCCACAACTCCAGCAACCTTCGTGTCATCGGCAAACTTGCTAACCCAAAATTTCACTTCCTCATCCAAGTCATTTATAAAAATCACAAAGAGCAGAGGTCCCAGAACAGATCCTTGTGGAACATCACTGGTCACCGAGCTCCATGCTGAATACTTTCCATCCACTACCACACTCTGACTTCGATGGGTAAGCCAATTTTTATCCAGACAGCCAACTTTCCCTGAATCCCATGCCTCCTTACTTTCTGAATGAGCCTACCATGGGGAACCTTATCGAACACCTTGCTAAAATCCATATACACCACATCCACTGCTCTTCCTTCATCAATGTGTTTTATCACATCTTCAAAGAATTCAGTAATGATGGTGAGGCATGACCTGCCCCTCACAAAGCCATGCTGACTCTCTCTAATCAAACCATGTTTTTCCAAATAATCATAAACCCTGTCTCTCAGAATCCTCTCCAATATTTTGCCTACTACTGACGTAAGACTGACTGGTCTATAATTCCCAGGGTTATCCCTATTCCCTTTCTTGAACAAGGGAATAACATTTGCCAACCTTCAATCATCTGGTACTACTCCAGTGCACAGTGAGGATGCAAAGATCATCGCCAAAGGCGCAGCAATCTCTTCCCTCGCTTCCCGTAATATCCTTGGGTATATCCCGTCTGTCCCCAGGGACTTATCTGTCCTCATATCATTCAAAATGTGCAGCACATCCTCCCTCGTAACCTCAACCTGTTCAAGCGTATCAGCCTGTTCCACGCTGTCCCCACAAACGACCAGGTTCCTCTCACTAGTGAATACTGAAGCAAAGTTATCATTTAGGACCTCCCCTACCTCCTCCGACTCCAGACACAAGTTCCCTCCACTATCCCTGATCGGCCCTACCCTCATTCTGGCCATCCTGTTGATCATCACATAAGTGTAGAACGCCTTGGGATTTTCCTTAATCCTACCTCCAAGACTTTTTCATGTCCCCTTCTAGCTCTCCTAAGTCCTTTCTTCAGTTCCTTCCTGGCTACCTTGTAACCCTCTGGAGCCCTGTCTGATCATTGCTTCCTCAACCTTAAGTATGCTTACTTCTTACTCTTGACTAGCTGTTCCACATCTTTTGTCATCCAAGGTTCCTTCACCCTACCATCCCTTCCTTGCCTCATCGGGACAAACCTATCCAGAAGTCGCAGCAAGTGCTCCCGAAACAACCCCCACATTTCTGTCGTGCATTTCCAAGAGAACATCTGTTCCAATTTATGCTTCCCAGTTCCTGCCAAATGGCATTGTAATTTCCCCTCCCCCAATTAAATATTTTCCCATCCTGTCTGCTCCTGTCCCTCTCCATGACAATCGTAAAGGTCAGGGAGTTGTGATCACTATCACCGAAATGCTCTCCCACCGAGAGATCTGCCACCTGGCCTGGTTTGTTACCAAGCACCAAATCCAACATAGCCTCCCCTTTAGACAGCCTATCTACATATTGAGTCAGGAAACCTTCCTGGACACACCTGACAAAAACTGCTCCATCCAAACTATTTGCACTAAGGAGGTTCCAATCAATATTAGAGAAGTTGAAGTCACCCATGACAACAACCCTTCTGCACCTTTCCAAAATCTGCATCCCAATTTGTTTCTCCGTGTCTCTGTTGCTATTGTGCGGTAACATTCTCACTAAACACTGAAGCATTCCACAATGCAAGACTTTCAAATTCAACGCAAGCTTCCTTTTTTTTTGATTCTCCCTGATCTGTTCTGATTCTCTGAGGGATTACTGATTCTTATCCTCCACATGAGCAGTCGTCATAATCCCGTGTGCCTGTCCTGCTCCCAAACCCTGTATCCGCTACATTAAGGCAAGTGATACTGCAGTGTCTCAGTGACTGGGGCAGGTGTGTCTTGAGGCTGAGCCGGGCACAGTGAGTGACCCGGGTTAATCCGACACTCCAGGAAAAAGGTGGTAGTAGTTTGGAACGTGTCCTCTGCACACGCACATTAATGCAAAATCAATTGTTTTTAAAGCGAAGATTGATCTCATCAAATGCCTTTTGAAAATTGAAATATTCTTCTTTCACTCTTTGTCCCTGAGTCACTCTGTTTCTCTGTTTGTGTGTGTTTCTGTGTGTGTGTGTGTGTGTGTCTATGCCTGTTTCTCTCCCCTCTCAGACCCTTTTTAAAACTCCACATATATCAGTTTTCGATTTTAAGTCAGCTGCTTTTGGTTTCACCGCATCTGCAGAGGTTGCACTTCCTTCTGCAGGCTGGTAAGAAACCTGTATTCCGCAGTTGGCTCCAATGTTCCCGTGAAAATTTAGATGTTGCGTGTCCAGTTTTTTTTTCCCGTGAGCTGTCCCTTGAAAGTTTTGAAGAATCTTTGAAGACATGTGCTATTTATTGAGGAACAGGATCTGCGTGGGACCTTTGAGGCTGCAGCACGCAGATTTGCAGAAACATTGACCAACACTCTCCATCTCAATCTCTTCCTCTTTCTCTCTGGTACTCTATCGCCATTGCTATCCTTCCCTCTCCCTGCTATTTTCCATATCTATCCCTGTCTTTCTCACTGTTCCTCTCTCCATCTGGATGGAGGAGGAGAAAGGGAGTCATACATAGAGGTAGATTAACTTTGTATCTAACCCCACACTGTACCTGCCCCCTAGTTCTAGACTTCCCCACAAGGGGAACATTCTCCCAGCAGCCGCCCTGTAAAGTCTCCTTAGAATCTTGTATGTTTCAATAAACTCACCTCTCATTCTTCTAAAATCCAATGCGTATAAGCTGCTTGCCCTGCTCAGTATATCTAGCATTTTCTGCTGGGATCTCAGCTGAAGATGGTTCGGCTGAGGACACGACCCTGATAAACTGCTGCAGTGAAGGCCTGGGACTGAGATGATTGACTCCCAACAACCACAACCATCTTCCTTTGAGCTCGGTATGATGCCAACCAGTGGAGAGCTTCCCCCCTGATTCCCACCGACTTCAACTTGACTCGGGTTTCTCGATGCCACACTCAGTCAAATGCTGCCTTGATATTAAGGTCAGTCTCTCTTCCCAGTAGCAGACAGGAGTGAATCGTTCCCTTTGACCCGTTGTGTACTGAACATGCCCTGCTACTTCACAGCCTGAGACAGGACTGGACACGGCCGATTAATGTAGCCCATCAAACAATCCGAGCGCAGGTTCAGCACAGCTTAGGAACAGTGTCCAGTTCCTTTAACATTCTCTCTCTGTCTCTCCGTCTTGCTATCACTGACACTAGGAGAGAGACAGAGGGAGAGGGCTTGATATGAAGGCAGAGAGAGGGCTGTAGAGAGGGACAAAGTTGGAGAGAGAGAGATCGTTGAGGTGGATGAAAAGGATAATGTAAGATATATTAATTTGATGTAATCCTTCGCTGCTGTGTACACAAACATATAAGAGATAGATATGGAGAGAAAAAACATCAGGAGAGGCATAAATGTAGTTGAAGTTGGGGCCCAGGTGGGCACATCCTCATCTCCCCTCTAATCTTTCTACCAATCACTTTAATTCTATGCCCCCCGTCAGTAAGCTCTCTGCTGATGTGAATAGACCCTTCACCTCCACTGTATCCAGGTCCCTCACATTTCAGTCAGATCTCCCCTCAGCCTTCTCTCTTCCCAGGAGAACAATCCCAGCTTATCCAATCTTTCCTCATAGCTGCAGTTTTTCAGTCCTGGCAACATCCTCATAAATCTCCTCTGTACCCTCTCTAGTGCAATGGCATCCTTTCTGTAATGAGGTGACCAGAACTGCAAACAGTACTCAAGTTGTGGTCTAACCAATGAATTATTCAGTTCCAGTATAACTTCCCTGCTCTTCTATTCTATACCTGCCTTGTTGGGAAGGGCACTGCAGTTTGAAAATATCAAACACTGATCCAACACTCACCCGTAAAACATTTACACTAAACTCCCAATACAGGACTGGGCATATAATGAGAATTGTTACTTATTGTTACATCTTGTCTCATCCTCTATCTGCCTCTCCCTCTCATGTCTGTCTCTCTCCATCTCTCTCTCTCTTTCTCCCTCTATCTCCTTCTCCCTCTTTCTCCTCATCAGTCTATGACTCGCAGCCTCACAGCTCCAGCGACCCGTGTTCGATTCTGGGTACTGCCTGTGTGGAGTTTGCAAGTTCTCCCTGTGTCTGCGTGGGTTTCCTCCGGGTGCTCCGGTTTCCGCCCACATGGCAAAAGACTTGCAGGGTGATAGGTTAATTGGCCATTATAAATTGCCCCTAGTATAGGTAAATGGTAGGGCAATATAGGGACAGGTGGGGATGTGGTAGGAATATGGAATTAGTGTGGGATTAGTATAAATGGGTGGTTGATGGTCGGCACAGACTCGGTGGGCCGAAGGGCCTGTTTCAGTGCTGTATCTCCAAACAGCCTATGCTTGTACCTCACTCACTCACATAGTTAATTTTGAACCTGCAATTCTTGCCCTTGCTGGAAATGTCACTGCATTTTGAAAATATCAAACACTGATCAATACCCGCCCACTATACTCTCACACTAAACCCCAAATGCAGGACTGGGCAGGTAATGGGGATTCTTTTGAGGTTCTGTCAAGGTCCCCTCACGCCCTGCCTCCCATTTCCCCTGCTTCTAAAGTTTGTCAATTTTTGATAATATTTTTTCAACAACATTAAATGTCCCGACAGTTTGAAAATGTGAAGCACTGATCCAACAGTTGCCTCCAAAACACTCACAATAAACCCCCAATGGTTCCTTTCAAATTTAGTTATTGCATACAGCCAGTTTTAGTTTTTGAATTTTATCTTTTTTCAAACACTATTGTATCTAAAGTTTCTCCGATAATCTCGCCCTGTCACACTCTCTCTGTCTGCCTCTCCCTCCGTCTCTGATTCACCCTCTGCGTTTCTCTCTCCTCTCTGTCTCTCTCCCTCTGTATCTGTCACTCTCTTTGACTCTCACCCTCTAACTTTCTCTCTCTCTCTCTCTGCGTCTGGCCCACTCTGTCTGTATCTGTCTCCCTCCATCTCCCCCTCCCTCTCTCCCTGGACAGCAAAGCTTTGAGCCATTCCCGGGTTAATTCTGAATCTGTAACTCTTTTTCATGTTGGGAATGTCACTGCAGTTTGAAAATATCAAACGCTGAGACAACACTCAGCCCTAAAATACTCGCACTAAATCCACAATACCGCACTGGTCAGACAAAGGGGTGGTTACTGGGGTTCTGTTAAGCTCTCACTTAACTATCTCTCCTGTCTCTCACTGTCTTTCACTTAGTCCTTCTCTCCATTTCTCCATTTTTTTACATTTCCATCTCTCCTTTGCCTTTAATCGCCCTCCACTTTAAACATAGGGAGCTCCCTGTATTTTATGCAGCTGCCACGGTGGGATTAGAACCCCTGTCCTCAGGTCATTACGTTTGGCCTCTGTTTTACTTAAGCAGTGGTATTATCGCTTTGCGGCTGCCCCCTTTATGTTTTTCTCCAGTGTTTCTTTCCTCATATCACTCACAGCAGCTTTTAGGCTATAGCCCTGGAAATGGTCTCGAATCAGATCGTCAACGTTTTCATTTTAACTGGAAAAAGGCAGGGACAGAGTGAAGCAGGATTGCTTTTGTACCTGGATTCAGTGTCCACTGCAGACAAATCAGTTACATTTACAATAGAAATGCCAGGAGAGAACAAGGTCAGTCCGATAATATGGAAAATGTAAATAATGCTTCTCATAATTGTAGCATCCGTCCAGTATGAGTACAGATTTAAGTTTTATCCAGAAAGAGGTCTTGCGAACAAAACATCATTGACATTGAAATGATTGTGTTTTATCCACCACATTATTTACATCAGAGTCAAAGTTGCTGATGAAATGTGTTTGTTCAGGTGAGTGTAACTAATCACAATGATCAGGGTACAACTGTGTCAGTGGAGACTTATCCCCTGTATAAATCAGGGCCCATTGGAATGGATCAGCTGGTGCCTGGTGCAGCTTCTGGATTTCAGGCTAACAGAAGTCTTTGCTTCTCAAAGAAATGGGATATCCAGTAATGTATCAGATAGAAGACATTTACTATCCTGTACTTGCAGCAATTGGAGTTGCTGGTTAGCAGTATCTCAGCTATTAATGGTGTAAATCGATGTTAACTGTGCTGCTGTGTTTAGTATTATTTCCCTCTGTGTGTTTGACACAGCCGCCTGTCCTTTTCCAGCAATTGAGTGATGGAATCTCCTCATTGTCTGCTCTTTCATTATTGCAGGAGGTGTATTATGTCTTGAATGCTATACTTTTAAGTTGCCGTGGCTTTGTAACTGGATTATTCTGTGTATTGAATGTAGCAGCTTATTCGGGAGCAGAGAGTGCGAGCGAGTGAGCAGCTGGGAAGGTCAGTTTCAGCTTAAACTTAATTTCCTTTTGTTTTCGGCGGACCAAGGGGCTGCTGGGTAAGTAAAACCCTATATATTTGGGCTGTTTCTGACTTGTCTCTGACTCCTTCACGTGCGGGAAGTGGGTCCAGCCGCAGCTCTTGTTAGACTGCATTTCGGCTCTGGAGCTGCGGATGGACTCACTTTGGAGCATCCGCGATGCTGAGGAGGTCGTGGATAGCACGTTTAGCGAATTGGTCACACCGCAGATTAAGATTGCTGAGGGAGAAAGGGAATGGGTGACCAAAAGGCAGAGAAAGAGCAGGAAGGCAGCACAGGTGTCCCCTGTGGTAATCTCCCTCCACAACAGGTATACCGTTTTGGATACTGTTGAGGGAGATGGCTCACCAGGGGAAAGCATGCAGTAGCCAGGTTCATGGCACCGTGGCTGGCTCTGCTGTTCAGAAGGGCGGGAAAAAGAGTGGAAGGGCTATAGTTACAGGGGATTCGATTGCAAGGGGAGTAGATAGGCGGTTCTGTGGTCGAAAACGAGACTCCCGAATGGTATGTTCCCTCCCAGGTGCACGGGTCAGGGATGTCTCAGATCAACTGCAGAACATTCTGAAGGGGGAGGGTGAACAGCCAGTTGTCGTTGTGCACATTGGCACCAATGATATAGGTAAAAAACGGGATGAGGTCCTCCAAGCAGAATTTAGGGAGTTAGGAGCCAAGTTAAAAAGTAGGACCTCAGAGGTAGTAATCTCAGGATTGCTACCAGTGCCATGTGCTAATCAGAGTACAATGAAAGAATAGTCAGGATGAATGCGTGGCTTGAGAAATGGTGCAGGAGGTAGGGGTTCAGATTTTTGGGACATTGGGACCAGTGCTGGGGGAGGTGGGACTATTAAAAATTGGATGGTCTACACCTGGGCTGGACTGGAACCAAGGTCCTTGGGGGTGCTTTTGCTAACGCTGTTGGGGAGGGTTTAGCCTAATGTGGAAGGGGGTGGAAACTATACGAGGTCAGTGGACAGTAAGGAGGTAGTAACTAAAGCCTGTAAGGAACTAGATAATGAAGTCAGCGTGACTAAGGGAAAGAGTAAGCAGGGAGCAGATGATGAAACCAAAGGGACTGGTGGTCTGAGGTGCATTTGTTTTAATGCAATAAGTGTAGTAGGTAAGGCAGGTGAACTTAGGGCTTGGATTAGTACCTGGGAGTATGATGTTATTGCTATTACTGAGACTTGGTTGAGGGAAGGGCATGATTGGCAACTAAATATCCCAGGATATCGATGCTTCAGGCGGGATAGAGAGGGAGGTAAAAGGGGTGGAGTTGCATTACTGGTCAAAGAGGATATCACAGCTGTGCTCAAGGAAGGCACTATGGAGGACTCGAGCTGTGAGGCAATATGGGCAGAACTCAGAAATAGGAAGGGTGCGGTAACAGTGTTGGGGCTGTACTACAGGCCTCCCAACAGCGAGCGTGAGATAGAGGTACAAATATGTAAACAGATTATGGAAAGATGTAGGAGCAACATGGTGATCGTAATAGGAGATTTTAATTTTCCCAACATTGACTGGGATTCACTTAGTGTTCGAGGTCTAGATGGAGCAGAATTTGTAAGGAGCACCCAGGAGGGTTTTCTAGAGCAGTATGTAAATAGACCAACTCGGGAAGGGGCCATACTGGACCTGGTGTTGGGGAATGAGCCCGGCCAGGTGGTTGAAGTTTCAGTAGGGGACGACTTTGGGAATAGTGATCACAATTCAGTAAGTTTTAGAATACTCATGGACAAAGACGAGAGTGGTCCGAAAGGGAGCGTGCTAAATTGGGGGAAGGCCAACAATGCCAAAATTCGGCAGGAGCTGGGGAATGTAGATTGGGAGCAGCTGTTTGAAGGTAAATCCACATGTGATATGTGGGAGGCTTTTAAAGAGAGGTTGATTAGCGTGCAGGAGAGAAATGTTCCTGTGAAAATGAAGGATAGAAATGGCAAGATTATGGAACCATGGATGACAGGTGAAATTGTGAGACTAGCTAAGTGGAAAATGGGAGCAGACATAAGGTCTAGGTGGTTGAACAAAGACGAAGCTTTGAAAGAATATCGGGATTGTAGGCGCAATCTGAAACGAGGAATTAAGAGGGCTAAAAGGGGTCATGAAATATCTTTAGCAAACAGGGTTCAGAAAAATCCCAAAGCCTTTTATTCATATATAAGGAGCAAGAGGGTAACCAAAGAAAGGATTGGCCCACTCAAGGACAAAGGTGGAAAGTTATGCGTGGAGTCAGAGAAAATGGGTGAGATTCAAAACGAGTACTTTGCATCGGTATTCACCGAGGAGAGGGACATGACGGATGTTGAGGTTAGTGACAGATGTTTGATTACTCTCGGTCGAGTCGACATAAGGAGGGAGGAAGTGTTGGGTATTCTAAAAGGCATTAAGGTGGACAAGTCTCCAGGTCCGGATGAGATCTATCCCAGGTTACTGTGGGAAGCGAGAGAGGAAATAGCTGGGGCCTTAACAGATATCTTTGCAACATGCTTAAACACGGGTGAGGTCCCGGAGGAATGGAAAATTGCTAATGTTGTCCCCTTGTTTAAGAAGGGTAGCAGGGATAATCCAGGTAATTATAGACTGGTGAACCTGACGTCAGTGGTAGCGAAGTTGCTGGAGAAGATACTGAGGGAAAGGATCCAATCCCATTTGGAAGAAAATGGGCTTATCAGTGATAGGCAACATGGTTTTGTGCAGGGAAGGTCATGTCTTACCAACTTAATAGAATTCTTTGAGGAAGTGACAAAGTTGATTGATGAGGGAAGGGCTGTAGATGTCATATACATGGACTTCAGTAAGGCATTTGATAAGGTTGCCCATGGTAGGCTGATGGAGAAGGTGAAGGCGCATGGAGTCCAAGGTGTACTAGCTGGATGGATAAAGAACTGGCTGGGCAACAGGAGACAGAGAGTCGCAGTGGAAGGGAATTTCTCAAAATGGAGACGTGTAACCAGTGGTGTTCCACAGGGATCCGTGCTGGGACCACTGTTGTTTGTGATATGCATAAATGATTTGGAGGAAAGTATAGGTGGTCTGATTAGCAAGTTTGCAGACGACACTAAGATTGGTGGAGAAGCAGATAGTGAAGGGGACTGTCAGAGAATACAGCAGAGTATAGATAGATTGGAGAGTTGGGGAGTGAAATGGCAGATGGAGTTCAATCAGGGCAAATGCGTGGTGATGCATTTTGGAAGATCCAATTCAAGAGTGAACTATACAGTAAATGGAAAAGTCCTGGGGTAAATTGATGTACAGAGAGATATGGGTGTTCAGGTCCATTGTTCCCTGAAGGTGGCAACGCAGGTCAATAGAGTTGTCAAGAAGGCATTCGGCATGCTTTCCTTCATCGGATGCGGTATTGAGTACAAGAGTTGGCAGGTCATGTCACAGTTGTATAAGACTTTGTTTCGGCCACATTTGGAATACTGCGTGCAGTTCTGGTCGCCACATTACCAAAAGGATGTGGATGCTTTGGAGAGGGTGCAGAGGATGTTCACCAGGATGTTGAATGGTATGGAGGGTGCTAGCTATGAAGAGATGTTGAGTAGATCAGGATTATTTTCATTAGAAAGACGGAGGTTGAGGGGGGACCTGATTGAGGTGCACAAAATCATGAGAGGTATAGACAGGTTGGATAGCAAGAAGCTTTTTCCCAGAGTGGGGAATTCAATTACTACGGGACATGAGTTCAAAGTGAAAGGGCAAAAGTTTAGGGGGGATATGCGTGGAAAGTTCTTTTCGCAGAGGGTGGTGGGTGCCTGGAACGCGTTGCCAGCGGAGGCGGAAGACGCAGGCACGATAGCGTCTTTTAAGATGTATCTAGACAGAGACATGAATGAACAGGAAGTAAAGAGATACAGACCCTTAGAAAATAGGCGACAGGTTTAGATCGAGGATCTGGATCGGCGCAGGCTTGGAGGGCCGAAGGGCCTGTTCCTGTGCTGTAATTTTCTTTGTTCTTTTTGTTCTCTTTATTTGAATGAGATGTCTTGGTTGGCATCAAGAATCAGAAAATCAGAAGCTGTAAACACTTTCATGATGTGGATCTATCGAGTCCTGGAATATTTTTCGGATTTTTTTCCAGTGATTAATGAGACATCTCACGGTCTCAGTGTTACAATAACATGGCTCAGTTTCACTCGGATTGCAATGTATTTATTGGTTATCACTGTTATCAAATATTATTTCATTCTGTGTGTGTGACGCTGCTTCAGAGGTCTGGTTACTGAACTGAGTTTTCTGCTGACACTTTCACTTCTCCTTCTTTGCTTCACTGTGGACCTTCACTGTCACTGGACCACATTGTAAAATGGAAACTATTGCGATGATGTTTTATTGGTTTACACTCGATCAGTTGGAATCAAGAGTCTTTCCATTTGTCTGTAGATTATCAGCTGCAGCGCTGATGTTGGTGTTTTATTAATTCAACAATCCCACATTCTAATGGATTACTTTATAATTCGAGGAGAAGGAATTTCAATGATTGTGAGGTTTGTCTGGAAGTAGCTTTTGATCCTGTTTATTCCATATATTGTGGATGGAGTTAAGTGTGTAGGTGAACAGGTGGAGACTTGCGTGTTCTGTAGATGCATTAAATTATTCACAGAGGTTTCAACATTGAATAAACTGACTCTGAGAATAGAATCATTGAACCTGGGGCTGGTGAACAGAACACAGACGCAGAATGTTAGGAATAAATCATATGTGAAATGCAGCATTAAGTAACAGTTTGCACGATGTGAGTACTCCAGAGAGATAGGGAAGGAGAAAAGGAGCAGGGAGAACGAAACCAAGGGAAAGAGATAAGCAGAAATAAAGAGAAATAGAAAGAAGCAGCAGTGTAAATAATTCACTATCATAAAGTGCTGAAATGTCCAGAGCAATAAGTGAGAGAAACTGTGAGTTGAAATTGTCTGTTTTCGGATTGTGTTCATTTTCCTGTTGGACTTGATCCTCTGTGTTGATTTCTGTCAGCTCATTTTGTTTTGTAGGAAGTTCCTATTCCTTACTTAGTGACTGAATAAACAGAACAGAATCAGTTCTTCACTGATGGTAATTCATTATTTAAATACTGCACTTTAAAATCTCTGTGACTGCTGAATTCAACAAAGAGCGAGGCTGATATCAGAAATAGATTTAAATTTACACTTGATTGCCTGTACGAATTAAATATATTGACTATATTGTATCATCAATGAACTATTCTCCGACACCAATAATCACAGGGATTATTGTTTGAATGTATTAATTGAGTTGTATTACTGGGATCAATAGATTAGATTTCCTCTAACACTCTGCTCCAGTTTCTCCCTGTGAATCTCAGCCTCTCCTCTCACTGTATTGAATGCTCAGTCTCCTCATCCATTGCTTCAGTTTATCCACTTTCCCAAACCATCTGGTCCTGTCTCCCTTGTGCTCCAACATGTCCTTTTCCTTCTCTCCCTCCCAATCTCCCTCTCTGGCTCCACCGCCAGCTACATCGTCCAACCTGATAGGAATACAGGAACATAGGAATAGGAGGAGGCCATTCAGCCCATCAAGCCTGCTCCGCCATTCAGATCATGGCTTATTCTCAAACTCAACGCTGCAGTTTTCAGCCTTTTCCCATTTACTAACATTCCCTGTCGGTTCCATGAACCCAGAGCAACAAACCGGCTACACATCCTGCTCTAGTCCAACCTTCCCAAACAACTGTCTGGAGACACATTCCCAATTAACCCATTGGATTCCATCTCTGTAAAACCCCTTCTCATTCCCTCACTGGCACTGCATCCTCACTCAGTACTTCCAGTAGATCCGGTGCTGACTTTATTCACTTTCAGCATCAATCTCCCAATTCATTATTAATAATTGTGTTTTCAAACATTTCACTGTGGCAAAGCACTGCCCAGGCCAATGAATCAGTTTTCACCGCTCGATGCAGCAACAAAGCTGGAAAGTTCAGCCCAGATACTGTCAAACTGCTGCTTTGTCTCCAAGTCTGATCAGTAATTTCTCTACTTCCTTTTCTCTCTCTCTTCCAGTTAACTTGGTGGCGATTGTGATCCTGTCCCGAGGAAAGTGCAGTCTCTCCAAATGTATCCGTGTCTACCTGGTGGGAATGGCAGTGTCTGATCTCCTGGTCGTTATCACTGATTTCATATTGTTGTGGATTGTTTCAATTTATTTCCCAGATTCATTCCTGAGAATTACTTCTGTGTGTTCTCTCATTAAGGTTCTGATTCCTGCATCCACAGATGTTTCTGTCTGGCTCACAGTCACTTTCACCTTTGATCGATTTGTTGCCATTTGTTGTGAGAAGCTGAAAACAAAATATTGCAGTGAGAAAAGGGCGGCTGTGGTTGAAGGAACAGTGAGTGTGCTGGGCTGTTTAGAGTCTCTCCCCTGGTACTTTACATATGAACAATATTACATTATTGATAATGTTCCCATGGGTTGTATTACCAGGCTGAGCTTCCTTACTTCCCCCGTATGGGGGGCATTTGAATTGGTTGACCTAATTTTAACCCCTTGTGTCCCAATCTTTCTGATTTTGCTGCTCAATGTTCTGACTGTGAGACGGATTTTATTCTCCAGTAAATTCCGCAGGGGATTCCGGCGCCACAGCAATGGAGAGAATCACAAGGACCCAGAGATGGAGAATCGCAGGAAATCAGTTATTTTACTCTTCAGTATATCCGTCAGCTTTATACTGTTATGGATGACCGGGTTGTGTATACCATTTATAGGCGAATTGCAGATATTCAGTATTATTCCTCCTCCACTGACCCTCTCTTTATCACAGAACATACATCAAAGATGCTGCAGCTTCTCAGTTCCTGCACCAACACATGTATTTATACTGTGACCCAGACTAAATTCAGACAGGAGCTGAAGAAGGCGGTGAAATACCCTCTCAATCTCATTGTTAAATTAGTGAAATCATAGAAAGAGCCGAAGGGTGTCAAACACTGGAATTGAGAGAGGGAGCAGTAACTGCAGTGAGACAGGGACATCAGCTGATCGAGATGGTGTGAGGGGGACAGTCAGAGCAGTGAGACAGGGATACCAGCAGATGGAGATGGTGAGATGGGGCAGTAACTGCATTGAGAAAGGGGCACCAGCAGATGGAGATGGAGAGAGGTGGACTGTAACTGCAGTGAGACAGGGACACCAGTAGTTGGAGATGGTGAGATGGATACATTAACTGCAGTGAGAGAGGGACACCAGCAGATGGAGATGGTGAGAGGGGTCAGTAACTGCAGTGAGAAAGGGACACCAGCAGATGGAGATGGAGAGAGGTGGACTGTAACTGCAGTGAGACAGGGACACCAGCAGATGGAGATGCTGTGAGGGGGAGAGTAAGTGCAGTGAGACAGGGACACCAGCAGATGGAGATGGTGAGAAGGGGCAGTAACTGCAGTGAGACAGGGACACCAGTAGTTGGAGATGGTGAGATGGATACAGTAACTGCAGTGAGAGAGGGACACCAGCAGATGGAGATGGTGTGAGGGGGACAGTCACTGCAGTGAGGCAGGGACGCCAGCTGATGGAGATGGAGGGAGGAGGACTTTAACTGCAATGAGACAGCGACACCAGTAGATGGAGATGGTGTGAGGGGGAAAGTAGCTGAAGTGAGGCAGGGACACCAGCAGATGGAGATGGTGAGAAGGGGACGTAACTGCAGTGGGGCAGGGAAACCAGCATTTGGAGATGGTGAGAGAGGGGACAGTATCTACAGTGAGTCAGGGACAACAGCAGATGGAGATGGTGAGTGGGGCGCAGTAACTGCACTGAGAGTGGGACACCAGCAGATGGAGATGCTGAGGCATTTCTGATGGGAATCTCTGTTACTGAGAGTTTGAAAGTTTCCACAAGTTTGAGGAATTTTCTTTCTGAAAACCTGAGATGCTGAATAAAATAATTTCAATGCAATTTGTGTTAAATGGCTATTTTGCTACAATGTAAGCATTTGTAACATTAAATTGGCTCCTGTTTGGAAAATTATTTTGAGTGATTAAAGGTAATGCATAAATAAAGCAACAGCAGCAAATAAAACTCCAACAATCATTTACAAAGAAAAACTCTCTAAATAAATTTGTTGAGTTCTTCAGCATCAATTTTATGACAGCTCTCTATCTCTCTCTCTCACTTCTATTTCTATGCTGGCATCTTCTCTACTGTAACGCAGAGTAATCGAAGTTCTGATACAATTGTCTTTCGACAAAGTTCATATTGAATCTGCTTTCAGAAACCTGTCAGACAGTGAGTTCCAGACCAGAACAACTCCTTATCTATTTGTTTCACCCCTCTGCTAGTGAAAACAGTAACTCCTCATGTCTCCAAACTGCGGGGAATATTTTGAATGCAATTAATTTCTCCAGGACAGCAACTGCAGAGGAGCTGGAACCTCCTGAATTTGGACAAGTGATGAACAAAAATCCCTCTGAATACCCCAGGAGAACAGAGGAAAGAGACAGTCAGGAAGCAAAGGGTAACACGTGACACTTTGTTGCAGCAGCAAAAACTCTTTGTCAGAATGTGGAGGTCTTTGACGCTGAGCTTTATATAAATTGGAGGTGAAAACTGGACGATCTTTAATACAATTTGTATTAAGTGGCCATTTTCCAGCTTTGTAAACCCTTGCAACATTGAACTGGTAAAAGTTAAGAAGGTTTTATCGATTGATTACAGGCTAATGCATAAATACAGCAGCATCAAATAAAGGACAAGCACTCGTTGACAAATATAAATGTAAATATGTGTGAAAATTGTGTGAAATGTCACCCAGTTGTAAAAGTTCTCTTGGCTGCACCATTAACCTGGCTCTAGTTTCAGGCTTTGTCACACAGTAGAATTGACAATCAGAATAAAAACTGCCTGTTTATACTGCAGTCAAACAGGCCTCTCCAGCAAAAACTCTTTGCCAGAATTTTAAGGTAACTGCAGTGAGACATTCTCAGTCATTTTCTGAACTTTCTGCAAACTGGAGATGAATAGTGAAAGACATTTAATACAATTTGTGTTAAATGGTCATTGTCCAAAGCGGCCCCTCCAGATTTTCAATTACAGCAGCTTTTCTGCTCTGTTAATGAGAGTTTGGTGGAGGGAGAGAGAGAGACAGACAGACAGACAGGTTTCTGTCTGGAATGGTCCATTTGGGGTATGGCTGGAATATCTCTCCCTCCCCCATTCCCTGTTTACACAGAGACTCACCTTGGACTGTCCCATACCTGGGAGGGAGTGTCCAGACGGAGGAAGCTGAGAGCTGGTTGGATCAGCTGTATTTTGGGTGGACTGGTTGTTTTGAGCGGCAGGTTCTGGGATATATTAGGACAACATCAGCCTCCATTCTTTCTTTCCATGCGGCTGGTTTGTGAAGGTGAGTTTCTGTGTCTCAGTCTCTGTGCCCAGGATAATTGCAAGTTGACTCCAGTGAGTGTGAGTGAGAGAGAGTCCCGTCTGAATCCCTCTCTCTTTCCCATTGCTGACCCTTTACTCTACTTCCCACCCCACTGCCCCTCTCCAGGATCTTTTCCCCATGGATGAGCAGATGGAGGCAAGGTGCTGGAGCCCAACGATGGACCGTAGACCGTGTGGAATGGAGAGTATCACATCTTTATTGTCTCTCTCTGCCTTTCTCCCTCCTTTTCGCTCAATCTCTTCCTCCCAATCTCTCCCTCCCAATCTCTCCCTCCCAATCTTTCTGAATCTCTGTGTTTCTCTTTCTCTCTGTGTTTCTCTCTCTCTCTCTCACTCTCTGCTTCTCTCTTTCTGTTTTTCTATCTCTGTATATATTTTCTCTCTCTCTGGTTCTGTCTCACTTTCACTGTTTCTCAATATCTCTGAATCTTTTTCAATTACTCTCTTTCTCTTTTTTCTCTTTCTCTCTGTGTTCCTCTCTCTCTCTCTCTCTTTGTTTTCTCTCTCTCTCTCAGCTTCTCTCTCTTTCTGTTTGTCTCGAAATATATTTTCTCTCTATCTGGTTGTCTCTCTCACTGTTTCTCAATCTCTCTCTCCCTCCCTTTGTGTTTCCCTTTCGCTGTTTCTCTCTGCCTCTCTTTGTTTCTCCCTCTCTGTTTTTTTCTCTCTCTCTCTCTCTGTTCCTCAATCTCTCTCTCTCCCTCGCTGTGCTTCTCTTTCTGTGTTTCTCTCTCTCTGTTTCTCTCTCTCTCTCTGTATTGCTCTCTCTCTGTGTTTCTTACCCCCTCTGTTCCTCAATCACTCTCTCCCTCGCTGTGCTTCTCTTTCTGTGTTTCTCCTTCTGTTTCTCTCTCTCTGTATTGCTCTCTCTCTCTCTGTTTCTCTCTCTCCCTCTCTGTATTTCTCTCTCTCTCTCTGTTTCTCTCCCACTCTGTTCCTCAATCTCTCTCGCACGCACTGTGCTTCTCGTTCTGTGTTTCTATCTCTGTCTCTCTCTCTGTCTCTGTATTGCTCTCTCTCTCTGTATTTCTCTCTCTCTCTCTCTCTGTTTCTCTCCTCCTCTGTTCCTCAATCTCCATCTCCCTCGCTGTGCTTCTCTTTCTGTGTTTCTCTCTCTGTTTCTCTCTCTCTCTCTCTTTATGTCTTTCTCTCTCTCTCTCTGTTCCTCAATCTCTCTCTCCCAATCTCTCTCTCTCTCTCTCTTGGTTTCTCAATCTCTGTTTCTCTCTCTATCTCTGTTTCTCTCTCTCCCTCTGTTAGTCTCCCTCTCTATGTTCCTCCATCATTCTCTGTCTCTCCCACTTTGTGTTTCTCTCCCCCTCTGTTTCTCTCACAGTGATTGTATGTCTTTCTGTCTCAATGGCTTTCTCTATCCTTCTCTCAATATCTCTGTGATTCTCTGTCCTTCTCCCTTTCAATATCTCTGTGATTCTCTGTCCCATTCTAACAATCTCTCTGTGAATTTCTGTCCTTCACTCTCTCAATCTCTCTATGATTCTCTGTCCTTCTCTCTCAATCTCTGTGATTCTCTGTGTTCCTTTCTCACTTGCTTCCTGTGATTCTCTTTGCTGCCTGCAATTTCTTTGTTCTTTCCCTCCACTTTTTCCCGACTCTTTTTCTCTGTCTCTTTCTGTCTTTTCTCTATTTCTGACTTTCTTTAGTCTTTTATCTATTTCTGACTTTGTCTTTTATCTGTTTCTCTGTCTCTCTTACTTTTCTCTATTTCTCAGTCTCTCTGCCTTTTCTCTATTTCTGTGACTTTCTCCATATTTTCTGTTTCTCTATCTTTTGTCTTCCTTTTTCTCTCTTTCTTTGTCTCTTTCTATCTTTTCTCTCTTTCTTTCACTCTCTCTTTTTTATTTCTTTCTATCTTCTCTCTTTCTTTGTCTCTTTGTATCCTGTCTCTCTTTCTTTTTATCACTCTTTCCGACTTTTTCTTTTTCTATCCCTAAACCTCCCCACAATCTCCCCCCAACGCAATTCCTCCACCGCAAATTCCCCCCACCGCAATTCCCCCTGCCCGCAATTTATCCCGCCCCGCAATTTACCCTCCCCCGCAATTTATCCCGCCCCCGCAATTTATCGACCCCCCTCCCTAATTCGTCTCTCCCCGCAATTTTTATCCACCACCCAAATTTGTCCCCTGTATTTTTCCTCCCGGAAAATATCCTCCCTTGTACAGACCCCCCTATCCTAATAATCCTTGTCTGCAGACCACTGTCTGATATCCCCTGTTAACTGACCCCTATCTAATACCCTCAGTATGAACAGACTACCATCTAATGATCCCCTTCCCCCTATTACAAGACAACCCATCTAAATACCCCACCCTCTTACAAGACAACCCATCTAAATACCGCACCCTGTTATCAGACAACCCATCTAAATATCCCATCCTGTTACAAGACAACCCATCTAAATACCGCACCCTGTTATCAGACAACCCATCTAAATACTCCACCCTGTTACAAGACAACCCATCTAAATACCCCACCCTGTTGCAAGACAACCCATCCAAATACCCGCCCCGTTACAAGACAACCCATCCAAATACCCCCCGTTACAAGACAACCCATCTAAATACTCCACTGTTGCAACACTATCCCTCTAAATTCCCCAACCTGTTACAAGACAACCAATCTAAATGCTCCACCCTGTTACATGACAACCTATCTAAATACCCCACTGTTGCAAGACAATCCCTCTGAATACCCCAGCCTGTTCCAAGACAACCAATCTAAATACTCCACCCTGTTTAAATCAACCCATCTAAATAAGCCCCCCCCCCGTTAGAAGACAACCCATCTAAATAGACCCCTGCTTTAGGACAACCCAACGAAATGCCATCCTGTTACAAGACAATCCATCTATATACCCCAGCTTGTTACAGGTCAGTCCATCTAAATACCCCACCCAATTACAAGACAACCCATCAAAATAACCACAACCCCCCCCCCCCCACCCCGCCCCCCGTTACAAGACAATCCTTCAAAATAACCCCCAGGATCAGGCTCCCATCCACATACATACCACCACCACGTTACTAGAAAACCCATCTAAATACTGCCCTTTTACAAGACAACTCATCTTAATGCCCCACCCTATTACAGGACAATCATCTAAGTACTCCTCGTGAACAGACTCCCATCTAAATACACCCCGTGAACAGACTACCATCTAAATAAACCCCCCCCGGAAAAGACTCCCATCTAAATAACCCGCCCGACCCGCAGAAATGGCTCACATCCAAATATCCCCCCAGGAACAGACTCCCATCTAAATACTCCCACACCCCACGGAAGAGATGCACATCTAAATTCCCCCGTTAACAGACTCCCATCTAAATAACCACCCGTGAACAGACTCCCATCTAAATAACCCCCGGGAACAGACTCCCATCTAAATAACCCCCCGGGAACAGACTCCCATCTAAATAACCGCCCGGCAAAAGACTCCCATCTAAATAACGCCCCGGGAACAGACTCCCATCTAAATAATCCCACACCCCACGGAAGAGATGCACATCCAAATACCCCCGTTAAAAGACTCCCATCTAAATAACCACCCGTGAACAGACTCCCATCTAAATACCCCCGTGAACAGACTCCCATCTAAATAACCCCAGGGGAACAGACTCCCATCGAAATACCCCCCCGGGAACAGACTCCCATCTAAATAACACCGTGAACAGACTCCCATCGAAATAACCCCGGGAACAGACTCCCATCTAAATAACCCCCCGGGAACACACTCCCATCTAAATAACCCCGTGAACAGACTCCCATCGAAATAATCCCCCGTGAACAGACTCCGATCTAAATACTCCGCCCCCCGGAAGAAACGGTCATCTAAATACCCCCGTGAACAGACTCCCATCTAAATAACCCCCCGGGAAAAGACTCCCATCTAAATAACCCCCCGGGAACAGGCTCCCATCTAAATAACCCCTGTGAACAGACTCCCATCTAAATAAACCCCCCCCCGGAAAAGACTCCCTCTAAATAACCCGCCCGACCCGCGGAAATGGCTCACATCCAAATATCCCCCCAGGAACAGACTCCCATCTAAATTCTCCCACACCCCACGGAAGAGATGCACATCTAAATTCCCCCGTTAACAGACTCCCATCTAAATAACCCCCCGGGAACAGACTCCCATCTAAATAACCGCCCGGCAAAAGACTCCCATCCAAATGACGCCCCGGGAACAGACTCCCATCTCAATAATCCCACACCCCACGGAAGAGATGCACATCTAAATACCCCCGTTAAAAGACCCCCATCTAAATAACCACCCGTGAACAGACTCCCATCTAAATACCACCGTGAACAGACTCCCATCTAAATAACCCCACGGGAACAGACTCCCATCGAAATACCCCCCCGGGAACAGACTCCCATCTAAATAACACCGTCAACAGACTCCCATCGAAATAACCCCGGGAACAGACTCCCATCTAAATAACCCCCCGGGAACAAACTCCCATCTAAATAACCCCGTGAACAGACTCCCATCGAAATAATCCCCCGTGAACAGACTCCCATGTAAATACTCCGCCCCCCGGAAGAGACGGTCATCTAAATACCCCAGTGAACAGACTCCCATCTAAATATCCCCGTGAACAGACTCCCATCTAAATAACCCCCCGTGAACAGAATCCCATCTAAATAACCCCCGTGAACAGACTCCCATCTAAATAACCCCGTGAACAGACTCCCATCTATATAAACCCGTGAACAGGCTCCCATCTAAACAACCCGCCGGGAACAGACTCCCATCTAATAAACCCCCGGGAACAGACTCCCATCGATATAAACCCGTGAACAGGCTCCCATCTAAACAACCCGCCGGGAACAGACTCCCATCTAAATAACCCCGTGAACAGACTCCCATCGAAATAACCCCGGGAACAGACTCCCATCTAAATAACCCCCCGTGAACAGACTCCCATCTAAATAACCCCGGGAAAAGACACCCATCTAAATAACAACCGGGAACAGACTGCCATCTAAATAACCCCCCGGGAACAGACTCCCATCAAAATAACCCCGGAAACAGACTCCCATCTAAGTAACCCCCGTGAACAGACTCCCATCTAAATAACCCCGTGAACAGACTCCCATCTAAATAACCTCCCGTGAACAGACTCCCATCTAAATAACCCTGGGAGCAGACTCCCATCGAAATAATCCCCGTGAACAGACTCCCATCTAAATAACACCGTGAACAGACTCCCATCGAAATAACCCCGGGAACAAACTCCCATCTAAATAACCCCCCGGGAACACACTCCCATCTAAATAACCCCGTGAACAGACTCCCATCGAAATAATCCCCCGTGAACAGACTCCCATCTAAATACTCCGCCCCCCGGAAGAGACGGTCATCTAAATACCCCCGTGAACAGACTCCCATCTAAATAAACCCCCGGGAAAAGACTCCCATCTAAATAACCCCCCGGGAACAGGCTCCCATCTAAATAACCCCTGTGAACAGACTCCCATCTAAATAAACCCCCCCCGGAAAAGACTCCCATCTAAATAACCCGCCCGACCCGCGGAAATGGCTCACATCCAAATATCCCCCCAGGAACAGACTCCCATCTAAATTCTCCCACACCCCACGGAAGAGATGCACATCTAAATTCCCCCGTTAACAGACTCCCATCTAAATAACCCCCCGGGAACTGACTCCCATCTAAATAACCGCCCGGCAAAAGACTGCCATCCAAATGACGCCCCGGGAACAGACTCCCATCTCAATAATCCCACACCCCACGGAAGAGATGCACATCTAAATACCCCCGTTAAAAGACTCCCATCTAAATAACCACCCGTGAACAGACTCCCATCTAAATACCACCGTGAACAGTCTCCCATCTAAATAACCCCAGGGGAACAGACTCCCATCGAAATACCCCCCCGGGAACAGACTCCCATCTAAATAACACCGTCAACAGACTCCCATCGAAATAACCCCGGGAACAGACTCCCATCTAAATAACCCCCCGGGAACAAACTCCCATCTAAATAACCCCGTGAACAGACTCCCATCGAAATAATCCCCCGTGAACAGACTCCCATCTAAATACCATCGTGAACAGACTCCCATCTAAATAACCAGAGGGGAACAGACTCCCATCGAAATACCCCCCCGGGAACAGACTCCCATCTAAATAACACCGTCAACAGACTCCCATCGAAATAACCCCGGGAACAGACCCCCATCTAAATAACCCCCCGGGAACAAACTCCCATCTAAATAACCCCGTGAACAGACTCCCATCGAAATAATCCCCCGTGAACAGACTCCCATGTAAATACTCCGCCCCCCGGAAGAGACGGTCATCTAAATACCCCCATGAACAGACTCCCATCTAAATAACCCCACGGGAACAGGCTCCCATCTAAATAACCCTCCGGGAACAGACTCCCATCTAAATAACCCCGTGAACAGACTCCCATCTAATAAACCCCCGGGAACAGACTCCCATCTTTATAAACCCGTGAACAGGCTCCCATCTAAACAACCCGCCGGGAACAGACTCCCATCTAATAAACCCCCGGGAACAGACTCCCATCGATATAAACCCGTCAACAGGCTCCCATCTAAACAACCCGCCGGGAACAGACTCCCATCTAAATAATCCCCGTGAACAGACTCCGATCGAAATAACCCCGTGAACAGACTCCCATCTAAATAACCCCCCGTGAACAGAATCCCATCTAAATAACCCCCGTGAACAGACTCCCATCTAAATAACCCCGTGAACAGACGCCCATCTATATAAACCCGTGAACAGGCTCCCATCTAAACAACCCGCCGGGAACAGACTCCCATCTAATAAACCCCCGGGAACAGACTCCCATCGATATAAACCCGTGAACAGGCTCCCATCTAAACAACCCGCCGGGAACAGACTCCCATCTAAATAACCCCGTGAACAGACTCCCATCGAAATAACCCCGGGAACAGACTCCCATCTAAAAAACCCCCCGTGAACAGACTCCCATCTAAATAACCCCGGGAACAGACACCCATCTAAATAACAACCGGGAACAGACTGCCATCTAAATAACCCCCCGGGAACAGACTCCCATCAAATTAACCCCGGAAACAGACTCCCATCTAAGTAAACCCCCGTGAACAGACTCCCATCTAAATAACCCCGTGAACAGACTCCCATCTAAATAACCTCCCGTGAACAGACTCCCATCTAAATAACCCTGGGAGCAGACTCCCATCGAAATAATCCCCGTGAACAGACTCCCATCTAAGTAACACCCCGTGAACAGACTCCGATCAAAGTAACCCCGTGAACAGACTCCCATCTAAATAATCCCCTGGGAAAAGACTCCCATCTAAATAACACCCCGGGAATGGACTCCCATCTAAATAATCCCCTGGGAACAGACTCCCATCTAAATAACCGCCCCGCGAACAGACTCCCATCTAAATAACCCCCAGCGAACAGACTCCCATCTAAATAACCCCGTGAACAGACTCCCATCTCAATAACCCCCGTGAACAGACTCCCATCTAAATAACCCCGTGAACAGACTCCCATCTATATAAACCCGTGAACAGGCTCCCATCTAAACAACCCACCGGGAACAGACTCCCATCTAATAAACCCCCGGGAACAGACTCCCATCGATATAAACCCGTGAACAGGCTCCCATCTAAACAACCCGCCGGGAACAGACTCCCATCTAAATAACCCCGTGAACAGACTCCCATCGAAATAACCCCGGGAACAGACTCCCATCTAAAAAACCCCCCGTGAACAGACTCCCATCTAAATAACCCCGGGAACAGACACCCATCTAAATAACAACCGGGAACAGACTGCCATCTAAATAACCCCCCGGGAACAGACTCCCATCAAATTAACCCCGGAAACAGACTCCCATCTAAGTAACCCCCCGTGAACAGACTCCCATCTAAATAACCCCGTGAACAGACTCCCATCTAAATAACCTCCCGTGAACAGACTCCCATCTAAATAACCCTGGGAGCAGACTCCCATCGAAATAATCCCCGTGAACAGACTCCCATCTAAGTAACACCCCGTGAACAGACTCCGATCAAAGTAACCCCGTGAACAGACTCCCATCTAAATAATCCCCTGGGAAAAGACTCCCATCTAAATAACACCCCGGGAATGGACTCCCATCTAAATAATCCCCTGGGAACAGACTCCCATCTAAATAACCGCCCCGTGAACAGACTCCCATCTAAATAACCCCCAGCGAACAGACTCCCATCTAAATAACCCCGTGAACAGACTCCCATCTCAATAACCCCCCGGGAACAGACTCCCATCTAAATAACCCCGTGACAGACTCCCATCTAAATAACCCCCCGTGAACAGACTCCCATCTAAATAACCCCGTGAGCAGAATCCCATCTAAATAACCCCCGTGAACAGAATCCCATCTAAATAACCCCCGTGAACAGACTCCCATCGAAATAACCCCGTGAACAGACTCCCATCTAAATAACCCCCCGTGAACAGACTCCCATCAAAATAACACCGTGAACAGACTCGCATCTAAATAACACCCCCGTGAACAGACTCCCATCTAAATAACCCCGTGAACAGACTCCCATCTAAATAACCCCCCGGGAACAGACTCCCATCTAAATAACGCCGTGAACAGACTCCCATTTAAATAACCGCCCGGGAAGAGACTCCCATCTAAATGACCCCGTGAACAGACTCCAATCTAAATAACCCCCCGTGAACAGACTCCCATCTACATAACCCCCCGTGAACAGACTCCCATCTAAATAACCCCGTGAACAGACTCCCATTTAATAAACACCCGGGAACAGACTCCCATCTAAATAACCCCCCGTGAACAGACTCCCATCTAAATAACCCACCGGGAACAGATTCCCATCTGAATACCGAACCGTGAACAGACTCCCATCTAATTTGGGCGGCACAGTGGCGCAGTGGTTAGCACCGCAGCCTCATAGCTCCAGGGACCAGGGTTCGATTACGGGTACTGCCTGTGTGGAGTTTGCAAGTTCTCCCTGTGTCTGCGTGGGTTTTCTCCGGGTGCTCCGGGTTCCTCCCTCAAGCCAAAAAGACTTGCAGGTTGATAGGTAAATTGGCCATTATAAATTGTCACTAGTATCGGTAGGTGGAAGGGAAATATAGGGACAGGTGGGGATGTTTGGTAGGAATATGGAATTAGTGTAGGATTAGTATAAATGGGTGGTTGATGGTCGGCACAGACTCGGTGGGCCGAAGGGCCTGTTTCAGTGCTGTATCTCTAATCAAATAAGCAACACCCCGTGAACAGAATCCCATCTAAATAACCCCCGTGAACAGACTCCCATCTAAATAACCCCGTGAACAGACTCCCATCTAAATAACCCCCCGTGAACAGACCCCATCTAAATAACCCCGTGAACAGACTCCCATCTAAATAACCCCCCGTGAACAGACTCCCATCTAAATAACCCCGTGAACAGACTCCCATCTAATAAACCCCCGGGAACAGACTTCCATCTTTATAAACCCGTGAACAGGCTCCCATCTAAACAACCCGCCGGGAACAGACTCCCATCTAATAAACCCCCGGGAACAGACTCCCATCGATATAAACTCGTGAACAGGCTCCCATCTAAACAACCCGCCGGGAACAGACTCCCATCTAAATAACCCCCGTGAACAGACTCCGATCTAAATAACCCTGTGAACAGACTCCCATCTAAATAACCCCCCGTGAACAGAATCCCATCTAAATAACCCCCGTGAACAGACTCCCATCTAAATAACCCCGTGAACAGACTCCCATCAATATAAACCCGTGAACAGGCTCCCATCTAAACAACCCGCCGGGAACAGACTCCCATCTAATAAACCCCCGGGAACAGACTCCCATCGATATAAACCCGTGAACAGGCTCCCATCTAAACAACCCGCCGGGAACAGACTCCCATGTAAATAACCCCCGTGAACAGACTCCCATCGAAATAACCCCGGGAACAGACTCACATCTAAATAACCCCCCGTGAACAGACTCCCATCTAAATAACCCCGTGAACAGACTCCCATCTAAGTAACCCCCCGTGAACAGACTCCCATCTAAATAACCCCGTGAACAGACTCCCATCTAAATAACCTCCCGTGAACAGACTCCCATCTAAATAACCCTGGGAGCAGACTCCCATCGAAATAATCCCCGTGAACAGACTCCCATCTAAGTAACACCCCGTGAACAGACTCCGATCCAAATAACCCCGTGAACAGACTCCCATCTAAATAATCCCCTGGGAAAAGACTCCCATCTAAATAACACCCCGGGAATGGACTCCCATCTAAATAATCCCCTGGGAACAGACTCCCATCTAAATAACCGCCCCGTGAACAGACTCCCATCTAAATAACCCCCAGCGAACAGACTCCCATCTAAATAACCCCGTGACCAGACTCCCATCTAAATAACCCCCCGGGAACAGACTCCCATCTAAATAACCCCGTGACAGACTCCCATCTAAAGAACCCCCCGTGAACAGACTCCCAGCTAAGTAACGCCGTGAACAGAATCCCATCAAAATAACCCCCCGTGAACAGAATCCCATCTAAATAACCCCCCGGGAACAGACTCCCATCGAAATAACCCCGTGAACAGACTCCCATCTAAATAACCCCCCGTGAACAGACTCCCATCAAAATAACACCGTGAACAGACTCGCATCTAAATAACCTCGTGAACAGACTCCCATCTAAATAACCCCCCGGGAACAGACTCCCATCTAAATAACGCCGTGAACAGACTGCCATTTAAATAACCGCCCGGGAAGAGACTCCCATCTAAATAACCCCGTGAACAGACTCCCATCTAAATAACCCCCCGTGAACAGACTCCCATCTAAATAACCCCCCGTGAACAGACTCCCATCTAAATAACCCCGTGAACAGACTCCCATCTAATAAACACCCGGGAACAGACTCCCATCTAAATAACCCCCCGTGAACAGACTCCCATCTAAATAACCCACCGGGAACAGATTCCCATCTGAATAACACCGTGAACAGACTCCCATCTAAATAACACCGTGAACAGACTCCCATCGAAATAACCCCGGGAACAGACTCCCATCTAAATAACCCCCCGGGAACACACTCCCATCTAAATAACCCCGTGAACAGACTCCCATCGAAATAATCCCCCGTGAACAGACTCCCATCTAAATACTCCGCCCCCCGGAAGAGACGGTCATCTAAATACCCCCGTGAACAGACTCCCATCTAAATAAACCCCCGGGAAAAGACTCCCATCTAAATAACCCCCCGGGAACAGGCTCCCATCTAAATAACCCCTGTGAACAGACTCCCATCTAAATAAACCCCCCCGGAAAAGACTCCCATCTAAATAACCCGCCCGACCCGCGGAAATGGCTCACATCCAAATATCCCCCCAGGAACAGACTCCCATCTAAATTCTCCCACACCCCACGGAAGAGATGCACATCTAAATTCCCCCGTTAACAGACTCCCATCTAAATAACCCCCCGGGAACAGACTCCCATCTAAATAACCGCCCGGCAAAAGACTGCCATCCAAATGACGCCCCGGGAACAGACTCCCATCTCAATAATCCCACACCCCACGGAAGAGATGCACATCTAAATACCCCCGTTAAAAGACTCCCATCTAAATAACCACCCGTGAACAGACTCCCATCTAAATACCACCCTGAACAGTCTCCCATCTAAATAACCCCAGGGGAACAGACTCCCATCGAAATACCCCCCCGGGAACAGACTCCCATCTAAATAACACCGTCAACAGACTCCCATCGAAATAACCCCGGGAACAGACTCCCATCTAAATAACCCCCCGGGAACAAACTCCCATCTAAATAACCCCGTGAACAGACTCCCATCGAAATAATCCCCCGTGAACAGACTCCCATCTAAATACCATCGTGAACAGACTCCCATCTAAATAACCAGAGGGGAACAGACTCCCATCGAAATACCCCCCCGGGAACAGACTCCCATCTAAATAACACCGTCAACAGACTCCCATCGAAATAACCCCGGGAACAGACCCCCACCTAAATAACCCCCCGGGAACAAACTCCCATCTAAATAACCCCGTGAACAGACTCCCATCGAAATAATCCCCCGTGAACAGACTCCCATGTAAATACTCCGCCCCCCGGAAGAGACGGTCATCTAAATACCCCCATGAACAGACTCCCATCTAAATAACCCCACGGGAACAGGCTCCCATCTAAATAACCCTCCGGGAACAGACTCCCATCTAAATAACCCCGTGAACAGACTCCCATCTAATAAACCCCCGGGAACAGACTCCCATCTTTATAAACCCGTGAACAGGCTCCCATCTAAACAACCCGCCGGGAACAGACTCCCATCTAATAAACCCCCGGGAACAGACTCCCATCGATATAAACCCGTCAACAGGCTCCCATCTAAACAACCCGCCGGGAACAGACTCCCATCTAAATAATCCCCGTGAACAGACTCCGATCGAAATAACCCCGTGAACAGACTCCCATCTAAATAACCCCCCGTGAACAGAATCCCATCTAAATAACCCCCGTGAACAGACTCCCATCTAAATAACCCCGTGAACAGACTCCCATCTATATAAACCCGTGAACAGGCTCCCATCTAAACAACCCGCCGGGAACAGACTCCCATCTAATAAACCCCCGGGAACAGACTCCCATCGATATAAACCCGTGAACAGGCTCCCATCTAAACAACCCGCCGGGAACAGACTCCCATCTAAATAACCCCGTGAACAGACTCCCATCGAAATAACCCCGGGAACAGACTCCCATCTAAAAAACCCCCCGTGAACAGACTCCCATCTAAATAACCCCGGGAACAGACACCCATCTAAATAACAACCGGGAACAGACTGCCATCTAAATAACCCCCCGGGAACAGACTCCCATCAAATTAACCCCGGAAACAGACTCCCATCTAAGTAACCCCCCGTGAACAGACTCCCATCTAAATAACCCCGTGAACAGACTCCCATCTAAATAACCTCCCGTGAACAGACTCCCATCTAAATAACCCTGGGAGCAGACTCCCATCGAAATAATCCCCGTGAACAGACTCCCATCTAAGTAACACCCCGTGAACAGACTCCGATCAAAGTAACCCCGTGAACAGACTCCCATCTAAATAATCCCCTGGGAAAAGACTCCCATCTAAATAACACCCCGGGAATGGACTCCCATCTAAATAATCCCCTGGGAACAGACTCCCATCTAAATAACCGCCCCGTGAACAGACTCCCATCTAAATAACCCCCAGCGAACAGACTCCCATCTAAATAACCCCGTGAACAGACTCCCATCTCAATAACCCCCGTGAACAGACTCCCATCTAAATAGCCCCGTGAACAGACTCCCATCTATATAAACCCGTGAACAGGCTCCCATCTAAACAACCCGCCGGGAAGAGACTCCCATCTAATAAACCCCCGGGAACAGACTCCCATCGATATAAACCCGTGAACAGGCTCCCATCTAAACAACCCGCCGGGAACAGACTCCCATCTAAATAACCCCGTGAACAGACTCCCATCGAAATAACCCCGGGAACAGACTCCCATCTAAAAAACCCCCCGTGAACAGACTCCCATCTAAATAACCCCGGGAACAGACACCCATCTAAATAACAACCGGGAACAGACTGCCATCTAAATAACCCCCCGGGAACAGACTCCCATCAAATTAACCCCGGAAACAGACTCCCATCTAAGTAACCCCCCGTGAACAGACTCCCATCTAAATAACCCCGTGAACAGACTCCCATCTAAATAACCACCCGTGAACAGACTCCCATCTAAATAACCCTGGGAGCAGACTCCCATCGAAATAATCCCCGTGAACAGACTCCCATCTAAGTAACACCCCGTGAACAGACTCCGATCAAAGTAACCCCGTGAACAGACTCCCATCTAAATAATCCCCTGGGAAAAGACTCCCATCCAAATAACACCCCGGGAATGGACTCCCATCTAAATAATCCCCTGGGAACAGACTCCCATCTAAATAACCGCCCCGTGAACAGACTGCCATCTAAATAACCCCCAGCGAACAGACTCCCATCTAAATAAACCCCCGGGAAAAGATTCCCATCTGAATACCGCCCCGAGAACAGACTCCCATCTAAATAACCCCCAGCTAACAGAATCCCATCAAAATAACCCCGTGAACAGACTCCCATCTAAATAACCCCCCGGGAAGAGACTCCCATCTCAATAACCCCGTGAACAGACTCCCATCTAAATAACCCCCCGTGAACAGACTCCGATCTAAATATCCCCGTGAACAGACTCCCATCTAAATAACCCCCCGTGAACAGAATCCCATCTAAATAACCCCCGTGAACAGACTCCCATCTAAATAACCCCGTGAACAGACTCCCATCTATATAAACCCGTGAACAGGCTCCCATCTAAACAACCCGCCGGGAACAGACTCCCATCTAATAAACCCCCGGGAACAGACTCCCATCGATATAAACCCTTGAACAGGCTCCCATCTGAACAACCCGCCGGGAACAGACTCCCATCTAAATAACCCCCGTGAACAGACTCCCATCGAAATAACCCCGGGAACAGACTCCCATCTAAATAACCCCGTGAACAGACTCCCATCTAAATAACCCCCCGTGAACAGATTCCCATCTAAATAACACCGTGAACAGACTCCCATCTAAATAACCCACCTGGAACAGACTCCCATCTAAATAACCCCCCGTGAACAGACTCCCATCTAAATAACCCCACCGTGAACAGACTCCCATCTAACTAACCCCTCGTGAACAGACACCCATCGAAATAACCCCCCGTGAACAGACTCCCATCTAAATAACCCCGTGAACAGACTCCCATCTAAATCATCCCCTGGGAACAGACACACATCGAAATAACCCCCCGTGAACAGACTTCCATCTAAATAACCCCCCGTGAACAGACTCCAATCTAAATAATTCCGGGAACAGACTCCAATCTAAATAAACCCCCGTCAACAGACTCCCATCTAAATAACCCCCCGTGAACAGACTCCCATCTAAATAACCCCCCGGGAACAGACTCCCATCTAAATAACCCCCCGTGAACAGACACCCATCTAAATAGCCCCACCCTCGGAAAAGACACAAATCTAAATAACCTCCGGGAACAAACTCCCATCCAAATCACCCCGTGAACAGACTCCCATCTAAATATACCCCCCGGGAATAGACTCCCATCTAAATAACCACCCGTGAACAGACTCCCATCAAATAGCCCCCCGTGAAAAGACTCCCATCTAAATACCCCTCCCCCCGGAAAAGACTCACATCTAAATACACCCCCGTGAACAGACTCCTATCTAAATACCCCCCCCCCCGCCCACGGAAAAGACTCACATCTAAATAACCCCACGGGAACAAACTCCCATCGAAATAACCCCGTGAACAGACTCCCATCTAAATAACCCCCCGTGAACAAACTCCCATTTAAATAACCCCCCCTTGAACAAACTCCGATCTAAATAACCCCCGTGAACAATCTCCCATCTAAATAACGCCCCGTGAACAGACTCCCATCTAAAGAACCCCCCGGGAACAAACTCCCATCTAAATAACCCCGTGAACAGACTCCCATCTAAATAACCCCCCGTGAACAGACTCCCATCTAAATACCCCCGTGACGGCCTCCCATCTAAATAATCCCCTGTGAACCGACTCCCATCTAAATACCTACCCCCCCCCCCCTCCACGGAAAGGACTCACATCTAAATACACCCCTGTGAACAGACTCCCATCTAAATACACCCCCCCCCCCCCCGGAAAAGACTCATATCTAAATACTCCCCCGTGGACAGACTCCCATCTAAATAATCCCCCGGGAACAGACTCTCATCTGAATGCACCTTCCCCCCGGTAAAGACTCCCATCAAAATACCCCCGTGAACAGACTCCCATTTAAATAACCCCCCGGGAAAAGACTCCCATCTAAATAACCCCGCGGGAACAGACTCCCATCTAAATAATCCCCCGGGAACAGACTCCCATCCAAGTACCACCGTGAACAAACTCCCATCTCAATAACCCCCCGTGAACAGACTCCCATCTAAATTAACCCCCGGGAACAAACTCCCATCTACATACCCCCGTGAACAGACTACCATCTAAATAACCCCCCGGGAACTGACTCCCATCTAAATACCCCCGTGAACAGACACCCATCTAAGAAAATACACATATCTAAATAACCCCCCGGGAACAAACTCCCATCCAAATCACCCCGTGAACAGACTCCCATCTAAATATACCCCCCGGGAATAGACTCGGATCTAAATAACCACCCTTGAACAGACTCCCATCAAATAGCCCCCCCGTGAACAGACTCCCATCTAAATTAACCCCCGGGAACAAACTCCCATCTACATACCCCCGTGAACAGAACTCCCATCTAAATAACCCCGCGGGAACAGACTCCCATCTAAATAACCCCCCCTTGAACAAACTCCGATCTAAATAACCCCCGTGAACAATCTCCCATCTAAATAACCCCCCGTGAACAGACTCCCATTTAAATAACCCCCCGGGAAAAGACTCCCATCTAAATAACCCCGCGGGAACAGACTCCCATCTAAATAATCACCCGGGAACAGACTCCCATCCAAGTACCACCGTGAACAAACTCCCATCTCAATAACCCCCCGTGAACAGACTCCCATCTAAATTAACCCCCGGGAACAAACTCCCATCTACATACCCCCGTGAACAGACTACCATCTAAATAACCCCCCGGGAACTGACTCCCATCTAAATACCCCCGTGAACAGACACCCATCTAAGAAAATACACATATCTAAATAACCCCCCGGGAACAAACTCCCATCCAAATCACCCCGTGAACAGACTCCCATCTAAATATACCCCCCGGGAATAGACTCGGATCTAAATAACCACCCTTGAACAGACTCCCATCAAATAGCCCCCCCGTGAACAGACTCCCATCTAAATACCCTCCCCCCGGAAAAGACTCACATCTAAATACACCCCCGTGAACAGACGCCTATTTAAATACCCCCCCACGGAAAAGACTCACATCTAAATAACCCCGTGAACAGACTCCCATCTAAATAACCCCCCGTGAACAAACTCCCATCTAAATAACCCCCCCTTGAACAAACTCCGATCTAAATAACCCCCGTGAACAATCTCCCATCTAAATAACCCCCCGTGAACAGACTCCCATCTGAAGAACCCCCCGGGAACAAACTCCCATCTAAATAACCCCCCGTGAACAGACTCCCATCTAAATACCCCCGTGACTGACTCCCATCTAAATAATCCTCTGTGAACAGACTCCCATCTAAATAGCTAACCCCCCTCCCCAAGGAAAGGACTCACATATAAATACACCCCTGTGAACAGACTCCCATCTAAATACACCCCCACCCCCGGAAAAGACTCACATCTAAATACACCCCCGTGATCAAACTCCCATCTAAATAACCCCCCGCGAAACGACTCCCATCAAAATACCCCCGTGAACAGACTCCCATTTAAATAACCCCCCGGGAAAAGACTCCCATCTAAATAACCCCCCGGGAACAGACTCCCATCTAAATAATCCCCCGGGAAGAGACTCCCATCCAAGTACCCCCGTGAACAAACTCCCATCTAAATAACCCCCCGTGAACAGACTCCCATCTAAATAACCCCCCGTGAACAGAATCCAATCTAAATAATTCCGGGAACAGACTGCAATCTAAATAAACCCCCGTGAACAGACTCCCATCTAAATAACTCCCCGTGAACAGACTCCCACCTAAATAACCCCCCGGGAACAGACTCCCATCTAAATAACCCCCCGTGAACAGACTCCCATCTGAATAACCCCGTGAACAGACTCCCATCTAAATAACCCCCGTGAACAGACACCCATCTAAATAACCCCCCGTGGACAGACTCCCATCTAAATAATCCCCCGGGAACAGACTCTCATCTGAATGCACCTTCCCCCCGGTAAAGACTCACATCTAAATACACCCCCGTGAACAGACTCCCATCTAAATAGCCCCACCCCCGGAAAAGACAAACATCTAAATAACCCCCCGGGAACAAACTCCCATCCAAATCACCCCGTGAACAGACTCCCATCTAACTATACCCCCCTGGAATAGACTCCCATCTAAATAACCACCCTTGAACAGACTCCCATCAAATAGCGCCCCGTGAACAGACTCCCATCTAAATACCCCTCCCCCCGGGAACAGACTCCCATCTAAATAACTCCGTGAACAGACTTCCATCTAAATAACACCGTGAACAGACTCCCATCTAAATAACCCCCCGGGAACAGACACCCATCTAAATCACCACCCGTGAAAAGACTCCCATCTAAATAACCCAACGGCAACAAACTCCCATCTAAATAATCCCCCGTGAACAAACTCCCATCTGCATAACACCCCGTGAACAGACTCCCATCGAAACAACCCCGAGAACAGACTCCCATCTAAATAACCACGTGAACAGACTCCGATCTAAATCACCCCCCGGGAACAGACACCCATGTAAATAACACCGTGAACAGACTCCCATCTAAATAACCCCGTGAACAGACTCCCACCTAAATAACCCCCCGTGAACAGACTCCCATCTCAATAACCCCCGGGAACAGACTCCCATGAAAATAACCCCGTGAACAGACTCTCATCTAAACAAGCCCGTGAACCGATTCCCAACTAAATAACCCCCTGGGAACAGACTCCCATGTAAATATCCCCGTGAACAGACTCCCATCTGAATAACCACGTGAACAGACTCCCATCTAAATTACCCCCCGTGAACAGACTCCCATCTAAATAACCCCCCGGAATAGAATCCCATGTAAATAACCCCGTCAACAGTCTCCCATTTAAATAACCCCCCGGGAACAGACTCCCATCTAAATAACCCAGTGAACAGACTCCCATCTAAATACCAACCCCACCCCCCGGAAAAGACTCACATCTAAATAACCCACCGGGCACAAACTCCCATCGAAATAACCCCGTGAACAGACTCCCATCTGAACAAGCCCGTGGACAGACTCCCAACTAAATATCCCCCCGGGAACAGACTCCCATGTAAATACCCCCGTGAACAGACTCCCATCTGAATAACCCCGTGAACAGACTCCCATCTAAATAACCCCCCGTGAACAGACTCCCATCTAAATAACCCCCCGGGAACAGACTCAAATGTAAATAACCCCGTCAACAGACTCCCATCTAAATAACCCCCCGTGAACCGACTCCCATCCAAACAACCACCCGTGAAAAAGACTCCCATCGAAATAACCCAACGGCAACAAACTCCCATCTAAATAATCCCCCGTGAACAAACTCCCATCTACATAACACCCCGTGAACAGACTCCCATCTAAATCACCCGTGAACAGCCTCCCATCAAAATAACCCCCCGTGAAGAGTCTCCCATCTAAATAACCCCGTGAACAGACTCCGATCAAAATAACCCCCCGGGAACAGACTCCCATGTAAATAACACCGTGAACAGACTCCCATCTAAATAACCCCGTGAACAGACACCCAACTAAATATCCCCCCGTGAACAGACTCCCATCTAAACAACCCCCCGGGAACAGACTCCCATGTAAATATACCCGTGAACAGACTCCCATCTGAATAACCACGTGGACAGACTCCCATCTAAATAATCCCCCGGGAACAGACTCTCATCTGAATGCACCTTCCCCCCGGTAAAGACTCACATCTAAATACACCCCCGTGAACAGACTCCCATCTAAATAGCCCCACCCCCGGAAACGACACACATCTAAATAACCCCCCGGGAAAAAACTCCCATCCAAATCACCCCGTGAACAGACTCCCATCTAACTATACCCCCCTGGAATAGACTCCCATCTAAATAACCACCCTTGAGCAGACTCCCATCAAATAGCGCCCCGTGAACAGACTCCCATCTAAATACCCCTCCCCCCGGGAACAGACTCCCATCTAAATAACTCCGTGAACAGACTTCCACCTAAATAACACCGTGAACAGACTCCCATCTAAATAACCCCGTGAACAGACTCCCATCTAAATAACCCCCCGGGAACAGACACCCATCTAAATCACCACCCGTGAAAAGACTCCCATCTAAATAACCCAACGGCAACAAACTCCCATCTAAATAATCCCCCGTGAACAAACTCCCATCTGCATAACACCCCGTGAACAGACTCCCATCGAAACAACCCCGAGAACAGACTCCCATCTAAATAACCACGTGAACAGACTCCGATCTAAATCACCCCCCGGGAACAGACACCCATGTAAATAACACCGTGAACAGACTCCCATCTAAATAACCCCGTGAACAGACTCCCACCTAAATAACCCCCCGTGAACAGACTCCCATCTAAATAACCCCCGGGAACAGACTCCCATGAAAATAACCCCGTGAACAGACTCTCATCTAAACAAGCCCGTGAACCGACTCCCAACTAAATAACCCCCTGGGAACAGACTCCCATGTAAATATCCCCGTGAACAGACTCCCATCTGAATAACCACGTGAACAGATTCCCATCTAAATTACCCCCCGTGAACAGACTCCCATCTAAATAACCCCCCGGGAACAGACTCCCATCTAAATAACCCCCCGTGAACAGACACCCATCTAAATAGCCCCACCCTCGGAAAAGACACAAATCTAAATAACCTCCGGGAACAAACTCCCATCCAAATCACCCCGTGAACAGACTCCCATCTAAATATACCCCCCGGGAATAGACTCCCATCTAAATAACCACCCGTGAACAGACTCCCATCAAATAGCCCCCCGTGAAAAGACTCCCATCTAAATACCCCTCCCCCCGGAAAAGACTCACATCTAAATACACCCCCGTGAACAGACTCCTATCTAAATACCCCCCCCCCCCGCCCACGGAAAAGACTCACATCTAAATAACCCCACGGGAACAAACTCCCATCGAAATAACCCCGTGAACAGACTCCCATCTAAATAACCCCCCGTGAACAAACTCCCATTTAAATAACCCCCCCTTGAACAAACTCCGATCTAAATAACCCCCGTGAACAATCTCCCATCTAAATAACGCCCCGTGAACAGACTCCCATCTAAAGAACCCCCCGGGAACAAACTCCCATCTAAATAACCCCGTGAACAGACTCCCATCTAAATAACCCCCCGTGAACAGACTCCCATCTAAATACCCCCGTGACGGCCTCCCATCTAAATAATCCCCTGTGAACCGACTCCCATCTAAATACCTACCCCCCCCCCTCCACGGAAAGGACTCACATCTAAATACACCCCTGTGAACAGACTCCCATCTAAATACACCCCCCCCCCCCGGAAAAGACTCATATCTAAATACTCCCCCGTGGACAGACTCCCATCTAAATAATCCCCCGGGAACAGACTCTCATCTGAATGCACCTTCCCCCCGGTAAAGACTCCCATCAAAATACCCCCGTGAACAGACTCCCATTTAAATAACCCCCCGGGAAAAGACTCCCATCTAAATAACCCCGCGGGAACAGACTCCCATCTAAATAATCCCCCGGGAACAGACTCCCATCCAAGTACCACCGTGAACAAACTCCCATCTCAATAACCCCCCGTGAACAGACTCCCATTTAAATTAACCCCCGGGAACAAACTCCCATCTACATACCCCCGTGAACAGACTACCATCTAAATAACCCCCCGGGAACTGACTCCCATCTAAATACCCCCGTGAACAGACACCCATCTAAGAAAATACACATATCTAAATAACCCCCCGGGAACAAACTCCCATCCAAATCACCCCGTGAACAGACTCCCATCTAAATATACCCCCCGGGAATAGACTCGGATCTAAATAACCACCCTTGAACAGACTCCCATCAAATAGCCCCCCCGTGAACAGACTCCCATCTAAATTAACCCCCGGGAACAAACTCCCATCTACATACCCCCGTGAACAGAACTCCCATCTAAATAACCCCGCGGGAACAGACTCCCATCTAAATAACCCCCCCTTGAACAAACTCCGATCTAAATAACCCCCGTGAACAATCTCCCATCTAAATAACCCCCCGTGAACAGACTCCCATTTAAATAACCCCCCGGGAAAAGACTCCCATCTAAATAACCCCGCGGGAACAGACTCCCATCTAAATAATCACCCGGGAACAGACTCCCATCCAAGTACCACCGTGAACAAACTCCCATCTCAATAACCCCCCGTGAACAGACTCCCATCTAAATTAACCCCCGGGAACAAACTCCCATCTACATACCCCCGTGAACAGACTACCATCTAAATAACCCCCCGGGAACTGACTCCCATCTAAATACCCCCGTGAACAGACACCCATCTAAGAAAATACACATATCTAAATAACCCCCCGGGAACAAACTCCCATCCAAATCACCCCGTGAACAGACTCCCATCTAAATATACCCCCCGGGAATAGACTCGGATCTAAATAACCACCCTTGAACAGACTCCCATCAAATAGCCCCCCCGTGAACAGACTCCCATCTAAATACCCTCCCCCCGGAAAAGACTCACATCTAAATACACCCCCGTGAACAGACGCCTATTTAAATACCCCCCCACGGAAAAGACTCACATCTAAATAACCCCGTGAACAGACTCCCATCTAAATAACCCCCCGTGAACAAACTCCCATCTAAATAACCCCCCCTTGAACAAACTCCGATCTAAATAACCCCCGTGAACAATCTCCCATCTAAATAACCCCCCGTGAACAGACTCCCATCTGAAGAACCCCCCGGGAACAAACTCCCATCTAAATAACCCCCCGTGAACAGACTCCCATCTAAATACCCCCGTGACTGACTCCCATCTAAATAATCCTCTGTGAACAGACTCCCATCTAAATAGCTAACCCCCCTCCCCAAGGAAAGGACTCACATATAAATACACCCCTGTGAACAGACTCCCATCTAAATACACCCCCACCCCCGGAAAAGACTCACATCTAAATACACCCCCGTGATCAAACTCCCATCTAAATAACCCCCCGCGAAACGACTCCCATCAAAATACCCCCGTGAACAGACTCCCATTTAAATAACCCCCCGGGAAAAGACTCCCATCTAAATAACCCCCCGGGAACAGACTCCCATCTAAATAATCCCCCGGGAAGAGACTCCCATCCAAGTACCCCCGTGAACAAACTCCCATCTAAATAACCCCCCGTGAACAGACTCCCATCTAAATAACCCCCCGTGAACAGAATCCAATCTAAATAATTCCGGGAACAGACTGCAATCTAAATAAACCCCCGTGAACAGACTCCCATCTAAATAACTCCCCGTGAACAGACTCCCACCTAAATAACCCCCCGGGAACAGACTCCCATCTAAATAACCCCCCGTGAACAGACTCCCATCTGAATAACCCCGTGAACAGACTCCCATCTAAATAACCCCCGTGAACAGACACCCATCTAAATAACCCCCCGTGGACAGACTCCCATCTAAATAATCCCCCGGGAACAGACTCTCATCTGAATGCACCTTCCCCCCGGTAAAGACTCACATCTAAATACACCCCCGTGAACAGACTCCCATCTAAATAGCCCCACCCCCGGAAAAGACAAACATCTAAATAACCCCCCGGGAACAAACTCCCATCCAAATCACCCCGTGAACAGACTCCCATCTAACTATACCCCCCTGGAATAGACTCCCATCTAAATAACCACCCTTGAACAGACTCCCATCAAATAGCGCCCCGTGAACAGACTCCCATCTAAATACCCCTCCCCCCGGGAACAGACTCCCATCTAAATAACTCCGTGAACAGACTTCCATCTAAATAACACCGTGAACAGACTCCCATCTAAATAACCCCCCGGGAACAGACACCCATCTAAATCACCACCCGTGAAAAGACTCCCATCTAAATAACCCAACGGCAACAAACTCCCATCTAAATAATCCCCCGTGAACAAACTCCCATCTGCATAACACCCCGTGAACAGACTCCCATCGAAACAACCCCGAGAACAGACTCCCATCTAAATAACCACGTGAACAGACTCCGATCTAAATCACCCCCCGGGAACAGACACCCATGTAAATAACACCGTGAACAGACTCCCATCTAAATAACCCCGTGAACAGACTCCCACCTAAATAACCCCCCGTGAACAGACTCCCATCTCAATAACCCCCGGGAACAGACTCCCATGAAAATAACCCCGTGAACAGACTCTCATCTAAACAAGCCCGTGAACCGATTCCCAACTAAATAACCCCCTGGGAACAGACTCCCATGTAAATATCCCCGTGAACAGACTCCCATCTGAATAACCACGTGAACAGACTCCCATCTAAATTACCCCCCGTGAACAGACTCCCATCTAAATAACCCCCCGGAATAGAATCCCATGTAAATAACCCCGTCAACAGTCTCCCATTTAAATAACCCCCCGGGAACAGACTCCCATCTAAATAACCCAGTGAACAGACTCCCATCTAAATACCAACCCCACCCCCCGGAAAAGACTCACATCTAAATAACCCACCGGGCACAAACTCCCATCGAAATAACCCCGTGAACAGACTCCCATCTGAACAAGCCCGTGGACAGACTCCCAACTAAATATCCCCCCGGGAACAGACTCCCATGTAAATACCCCCGTGAACAGACTCCCATCTGAATAACCCCGTGAACAGACTCCCATCTAAATAACCCCCCGTGAACAGACTCCCATCTAAATAACCCCCCGGGAACAGACTCAAATGTAAATAACCCCGTCAACAGACTCCCATCTAAATAACCCCCCGTGAACCGACTCCCATCCAAACAACCACCCGTGAAAAAGACTCCCATCGAAATAACCCAACGGCAACAAACTCCCATCTAAATAATCCCCCGTGAACAAACTCCCATCTACATAACACCCCGTGAACAGACTCCCATCTAAATCACCCGTGAACAGCCTCCCATCAAAATAACCCCCCGTGAAGAGTCTCCCATCTAAATAACCCCGTGAACAGACTCCGATCAAAATAACCCCCCGGGAACAGACTCCCATGTAAATAACACCGTGAACAGACTCCCATCTAAATAACCCCGTGAACAGACACCCAACTAAATATCCCCCCGTGAACAGACTCCCATCTAAACAACCCCCCGGGAACAGACTCCCATGTAAATATACCCGTGAACAGACTCCCATCTGAATAACCACGTGGACAGACTCCCATCTAAATAATCCCCCGGGAACAGACTCTCATCTGAATGCACCTTCCCCCCGGTAAAGACTCACATCTAAATACACCCCCGTGAACAGACTCCCATCTAAATAGCCCCACCCCCGGAAACGACACACATCTAAATAACCCCCCGGGAAAAAACTCCCATCCAAATCACCCCGTGAACAGACTCCCATCTAACTATACCCCCCTGGAATAGACTCCCATCTAAATAACCACCCTTGAGCAGACTCCCATCAAATAGCGCCCCGTGAACAGACTCCCATCTAAATACCCCTCCCCCCGGGAACAGACTCCCATCTAAATAACTCCGTGAACAGACTTCCACCTAAATAACACCGTGAACAGACTCCCATCTAAATAACCCCGTGAACAGACTCCCATCTAAATAACCCCCCGGGAACAGACACCCATCTAAATCACCACCCGTGAAAAGACTCCCATCTAAATAACCCAACGGCAACAAACTCCCATCTAAATAATCCCCCGTGAACAAACTCCCATCTGCATAACACCCCGTGAACAGACTCCCATCGAAACAACCCCGAGAACAGACTCCCATCTAAATAACCACGTGAACAGACTCCGATCTAAATCACCCCCCGGGAACAGACACCCATGTAAATAACACCGTGAACAGACTCCCATCTAAATAACCCCGTGAACAGACTCCCACCTAAATAACCCCCCGTGAACAGACTCCCATCTAAATAACCCCCGGGAACAGACTCCCATGAAAATAACCCCGTGAACAGACTCTCATCTAAACAAGCCCGTGAACCGACTCCCAACTAAATAACCCCCTGGGAACAGACTCCCATGTAAATATCCCCGTGAACAGACTCCCATCTGAATAACCACGTGAACAGATTCCCATCTAAATTACCCCCCGTGAACAGACTCCCATCTAAATAACCCCCCGGAATAGAATCCCATGTAAATAACCCCGTCAACAGTCTCCCATTTAAATAACCCCCCGGGAACAGACTCCCATCTAAATAACCCAGTGAACAGACTCCCATCTAAATACCAACCCCACCCCCCGGAAAAGACTCACATCTAAATAACCCACCTGGCACAAACTCCCATCGAAATAACCCCGTGAACAGACTCCCATCTGAACAAGCCCGTGGACAGACTCCCAACTAAATATCCCCCCGGGAACAGACTCCCATGTAAATATCCCCGTGAACAGACTCCCATCTGAATAACCCCGTGAACAGACTCCCATCTAAATAACCCCCCGTGAACAGACTCCCATCTAAATAACCCCCCGGGAACAGACTCAAACGTAAATAACCCCGTCAACAGACTCCCATCTAAATAACCCCCCGTGAACCGACTCCCATCCAAACAACCACCCGTGAAAAAGACTCCCATCGAAATAACCCAACGGCAACAAACTCCCATCTAAATAATCCCCCGTGAACAAACTCCCATCTACATAACACCCCGTGAACAGACTCCCATCTAAATCACCCGTGAACAGACTCCCATCAAAATAACCACCCGTGAAGAGTCTCCCATCTAAATAACCCCGTGAACAGACTCCGATCAAAATAACCCCCCGGGAACAGACTCCCATGTAAATAACACCGTGAACAGACTCCCATCTAAATAACCCCGTGAACAGACACCCAACTAAATATCCCCCCGTGAACAGACTCCCATCTAAATAACCCCCCGGGAACAGACTCCCATGTAAATATACCCGTGAACAGACTCCCATCTGAATAACCACGTGAACAGACTCCCATCTAAATTACCCCCCGTGAACAGACGCCCATCTAAATAACCCCCCGCGAACAGACTCACATGTAAATAACCCCGTCAACAGACCCCCATCTAAATAACTCCCCGGGATCAGACTCCCATCTAAACAACCCAGTGAACAGACTCCCATCTAAGTAACACCCCCACCCCCCGGAAAAGACTCACATCTAAATAACCCACCGGGCACAACCTCCCATCTAAATAACCCCGTGAACAGACTCCCATCTAAATAAGCCCCCGTGAACAAAATCCCATCTAAATAACGCCCCCGTGAAAAAACTCCCATCTAAGTAACCCCCCAGGAGCAAACTCCCATCTGAGAAACCCCGTGAACAGACTCCCATCTAAATAACCCCCCGTGAACAGACTCCCATCTAAATACCCCCGTGAACTGACTCCTATCTGAATAATCCCCGTGAACAGACTCCCATCTGAATAACCCCCCGGGAACAGACTCCCATCTAAATAATCCCCGGGGAACAGACTCAAATCTAAATACACCCGTCAACAGACTCCCCTCCAAAAAACGCCCCGTGAACAAACTCCCATCTAAATAACCAACCTCGAACAGACTCCCATCTAAATAACCCCCCGTGAACAGACTCCCATCTAAATAACCCCGTGAACAGACTCCCATCTAAATAACCCCCCGGGAACAGACTCCCATCTAAATAGCCCCGTGAACAGACTTCCATCTAAGAAACCCACCGTGAACAGACTCCCACTTAAATAACCCCCCGGGAACAGACTCCCATCTAAATAACCCTCCGCGAACATACTCCCATCTGAATAACACCCCGGGAACAGACTCCCATCGAAATACCCACGTGAAAAGACACCCATCTAAATAATCCCCCGTGAACAGACTCCCATCTAAACAACCCCGAGAACAGACTCCCATCAAAATAATCCCCCTTGAAGAGACTCCCATATGAATAACCCCGTGAACAGATTCCGATTGAAATAACCCCCCGGGAACATGCTCCCATGGAAATAACACCGTGAACAGACTCCCATCTTAATAACCCCGTTAAGAGACTCCCAACTAAATAACCCCCCGTGAACAGACTCCCATCTAAATAACCCCCCGCGAACAGACTCCCATGGAAATAACCCCGTGAACAGACTCCCATCTAATCAAGCCAGTGAACAGACTCCCAACTAAATAACCCCCCGGGAACAGACTCCCATGTAAATATCCCCGTGAACAGGCTCCCACCTGAATGACCACTTGAACAGACTCCCATCTAAATTAACCCCCGTGAACAGACTCCCATCTAAATAACCCCCGGGGAACAGACTCCCATGTAAATAACCCCGTCAAAAGATTCCCATCTGAATAACCCTCCGGGAACAGACTCACATCGAAATAACCCAGTGAACAGACTCCCATCTAAATACCACCCCCACCCCCCGAGAACAGACTCCCATCTAAATAAGCCCCCGTGAACAAACTCACATCTAAATAACCCCAACGTGAACAAACTCCCATCTAAGTATCCCCCCAGGAACAAACTCCCATCTAAATACCCCCGTGAACTGACTCCCATCTGAATAATCCCCCGGGAACAGACTCCCATCTAAATAACCCCGTGAACAGACTCCTATCTGAATAACCCTGTGAACAGACTCCCATCTAAGTAACCCCCCGTGAACAGACTCCCATCTAAATAACTCCCTGTGAACAGACTCGAATCGAAATATCCCTCCGTGAACAGACTCCCATCTAAATAAACCCGTGAACAGACTCCCATGTAAATAACCCCGTGAACAGACTCCCATCTAAATAACCCCGTGAACAGACTCCCATCTAAATAACCCCCCGTGAACAGACTCCCATCTAAATAACCCCGTGAACAGACTCCCATGTAAATAACCCTCCGGGAACAGACTCCCATCGAAGTAACTCCCCGGGAACAGACTCCCATCTAAATAACCCCCCGTGAACAGACTCCCATCTAAATAACCCCCCGGGAACAGACTCAAACGTAAATAACCCCGTCAACAGACTCCCATCTAAATAACCCCCCGTGAACCGACTCCCATCCAAACAACCACCCGTGAAAAAGACTCCCATCGAAATAACCCAACGGCAACAAACTCCCATCTAAATAATCCCCCGTGAACAATCTCCCATCTACATAACACCCCGTGAACAGACTCCCATCTAAATCACCCGTGAACAGACTCCCATCAAAATAACCACCCGTGAAGAGTCTCCCATCTGAATAACCCCGTGAACAGACTCCGATCAAAATAACCCCCCGGGAACAGACTCCCATGTAAATAACACCGTGAACAGACTCCCATCTAAATAACCCCGTGAACAGACACCCAACTAAATATCCCCCCGTGAACAGACTCCCATCTAAATAACCCCCCGGGAACAGACTCCCATGTAAATATACCCGTGAACAGACTCCCATCTGAATAACCACGTGAACAGACTCCCATCTAAATTACCCCCCGTGAACAGACGCCCATCTAAATAACCCCCCGCGAACAGACTCACATGTAAATAACCCCGTCAACAGACCCCCATCTAAATAACTCCCCGGGATCAGACTCCCATCTAAACAACCCAGTGAACAGACTCCCATCTAAGTAACACCCCCACCCCCCGGAAAAGACTCACATCTAAATAACCCACCGGGCACAACCTCCCATCTAAATAACCCCGTGAACAGACTCCCATCTAAATAAGCCCCCGTGAACAAAATCCCATCTAAATAACGCCCCCGTGAAAAAACTCCCATCTAAGTAACCCCCCAGGAGCAAACTCCCATCTGAGAAACCCCGTGAACAGACTCCCATCTAAATAACCCCCCGTGAACAGACTCCCATCTAAATACCCCCGTGAACTGACTCCTATCTGAATAATCCCCGTGAACAGACTCCCATCTGAATAACCCCCCGGGAACAGACTCCCATCTAAATAATCCCCGGGGAACAGACTCAAATCTAAATACACCCGTCAACAGACTCCCCTCTAAAAAACGCCCCGTGAACAAACTCCCATCTAAATAACCAACCTCGAACAGACTCCCATCTAAATAACCCCCCGTGAACAGACTCCCATCTAAATAACCCCGTGAACAGACTCCCATCTAAATAACCCCCCGGGAACAGACTCCCATCTAAATAGCCCCGTGAACAGACTCCCATCTAAGTAACCCACCGTGAACAGACTCCCACTTAAATAACCCCCCGGGAACAGACTCCCATCTAAATAACCCTCCGCGAACATACTCCCATCTGAATAACACCCCGGGAACAGACTCCCATCGAAATAAGCCCCCGTGAACAGTCACCCATCTGAATAATCCCCCGTGAACAGACTCCCATCTAAATACCCACGTGAAAAGACACCCATCTAAATAATCCCCCGTGAACAGACTCCCATCTAAACAACCCCGAGAACAGACTCCCATCAAAATAATCCCCCTTGAAGAGACTCCCATCTGAATAAGCCCGTGAACAGATTCCGATTGAAATAACCCCCCGGGAACATGCTCCCATGGAAATAACACCGTGAACAGACTCCCAACTAAATAACCCCCCGTGAACAGACTCCCATCTAAATAACCCCCCGCGAACAGAATCCCATGGAAATAACCCCGTGAACAGACTCCCATCTAATCAAGCCAGTGAACAGACTCCCAACTAAATAACCCCCCGGGAACAGACTCCCATGTAAATATCCCCGTGAACAGGCTCCCACCTGAATGACCACTTGAACAGACTCCCATCTAAATTAACCCCCGTGAACAGACTCCCATCTAAATAACCCCCCGGGAACAGACTCCCATGTAAATAACCCCGTCAAAAGATTCCCATCTGAATAACCCTCCGGGAACAGACTCACATCGAAATAACCCAGTGAACAGACTCCCATCTAAATACCACCCCCACCCCCCGAGAACAGACTCCCATCTAAATAAGCCCCCGTGAACAAACTCACATCTAAATAACCCCAACGTGAACAAACTCCCATCTAAGTATCCCCCCAGGAACAAACTCCCATCTAAATACCCCCGTGAACTGACTCCCATCTGAATAATCCCCCGGGAACAGACTCCCATCTAAATAACCCCGTGAACAGACTCCTATCTGAATAACCCCGTGAACAGACTCCCATCTAAATAACCCCGTGAACAGACTCCTATCTGAATAACCCCGTGAACAGACTCCCATCTAAGTAACCCCCCGTGAACAGACTCCCATCTAAATAACTCCCTGTGAACAGACTCGAATCGAAATATCCCTCCGTGAACAGACTCCCATCTAAATAAACCCGTGAACAGACTCCCATGTAAATAACCCCGTGAACAGACTCCCATCTAAATAACCCCCCGTGAACAGACTCCCATCTAAATAACCCCGTGAACAGACTCCCATCTAAATAACCCTCCGGGAACAGACTCCCATCGAATTAACTCCCCGGGAACAGACTCCCATCTAAATAACCCCCCGTGAACAGACTCCCATGTAAATTAGCCCCCGGGAACAGAGTCCCATCTAAATAACCCAGTGAACAGACTCCCATCTAAATACCACCCCCACCCCCCGGAAAAGACTCACATCTAAATAAACCCCCGGAGTCAAACTCCCATCTAAATAACCCCGTGAACAGACTCCCATCTAAATAAGCCCCCGTGAACAACCTCCCATCTGAATAACCTCCCCGTGAACAAACTCCCATCTAAATAACACCCCGTGAACAGACTCCCATCTAAATACCCCCGTGAACTGACTCCCATCTGAATAGTCCCCCGTGAACAGACTCTGATCTGAATAACTCCCGGGAACAGACTCCCATCTAAATAACCCCCCGGGAACAGACTCCCATCTAAATAACCCACCGTGAACAGACTCCCATCTAAATAACCCCGTGAACAGACTGCAATCCAAATAACACCGTGAACAGACTCCCTTCTAAATAACCCCCCGTGAACAGATTCCCATCTAAAAAACCCCGTGAACAGACTCCCATCTAAATAACCCCGTGAACAGACTCCCATCTAAATAAGCCCCCGTGAACAGACTCCCATCTAAATAACCCCCCGGGAACAGACTCCCATCTAAATAATCCCCCGGGAACAGACTCCCATCAAAATAACCCCACGGGAACAGACACCCATCGAAATAACACCCCGGGAACAGACTCCCATCTAAATAACCCCGCGGTAACAGACTCCCATTTAAATAACCCCGTGAACAGACTCCCATCTAAATAACCCCCCGTGAACAGACTCCAATCTAAATAACCCCCCGGGAACAGACTCCCATCTAAATAAACCCCAGGGAACAAACTGCCATTTAAATACCCACCCGTGAACAGACTCCCATCTAAATAAACCCCGGGAGCAGACTCCCATCTGAATACCGCACCCTCTGGAAAAGACTCACATCTAAATAACCGCCCGGGAACAGACTCCCATCTAAATAACCCCCAAGGAACAGACTCCCATCTGAATAATCCCCCGTGAACAGACTCCCATCTAAATAACCCCATGAACAGACTCCCATCTAAATAACCCCCCGTGAACAGACTCCCATCTAAATAACCCCAAAGGAACAGACTCTCACCTAAATAACCCCCCGTGAACAGACTCCCATCTAAATAACCCCCAAGGAACAGACTCCCATCTGAATAATCCCCCGTGAACAGACTCCCATCTAAATAACCCCATGAACAGACTCCCATCTAAATAACCCCCCGTGAACAGACTCCCATCTAAATAACCCCCAAGGAACAGACTCCCATCTGAATAATCCCCCGTGAACAGACTCCCATCTAAATAACCCCATGAACAGACTCCCATCTAAATAACCCCCCGTGAACAGACTCCCATCTAAATAACCCCCCGGCAACAGACTCCCATCTAAATAACCCCCCGGCAACAGACTCCCATCTAAATAACCCCCCGTGAACAGACTCCCATCTAAATAACCCCCCGTGAACAGACTCCCATCTAAATAACCCCCCGGCAACAGACTCCCATCTAAATAACCCCCCGGCAACAGACTCCCATCTAAATAACCCCCCGTGAACAGACTCCCATCTAAATAACCCCCCGTGAACAGACTCCCATCTAAATAACCCCCCGGGAACAGACTCCCATCTAAATAATCCCCCGTGAACAGACTCCCATCTAAATAACCCCCCGGGAACAGACTCCCATGTAAATAACACCCCGGGAACAAACTCCCATTTAAATACCCACCCGTGAACAGACTCCCATCGAAAAAATCCCCGGGAACAGACTCCCATCTCAATACCGCCCCCTCCAGAAAAGACTCACATCTAAATACCCCCCCGGGAACAGATGCGCATCTAAATAACCCCAAGGAACAGACTCTCATCTACATAACCCCCCGTGAACAGACTCCCACCTAAATAACCCAAAAGAAACCGATTCCAATCTGAATGCCGCCCCCTCCAGAAAAGACTCATCTCTACATACCGCGCCCCGGGAAAAGTCTCTCATCTAAATAACCCCCCGTGAGCAGACTCCATTCTAAATAGCACCCCGTGAACAGACTCCCATCTAATAACCCCCTGGGAACAGACTCCCATCTAAATAAACCCCCGTGTCTGACTCCCATCTTAATACCCCAACGTGAACAGACTCCCATCTAAATACCCCAACGTGAACAGACTCCAATATAAATAACCCCCCGGGAAAAGACTCCCATCTAAATAATCCCCTGTGAACAGACGCCCAAATAAATAAACCCCCGTGAACAGGCTCCCATCTAAATAACCCCCCGGGAACAGAATCCCACCTGAATAACCACCAGGGAACAGACTCCCTTCTGAATACCGCCCCGTGAACAGACTCCCTTCTAAATAACCCCCGGTGAACAGACTCCCATCCAAATAACACCCCGTGAACAGACTCCCATCCAAATAACCCTTCCGGGAACGCACTCAGATTTAAATACCACCCCGTGAACAGACTCCCATCTAAATAACCCCCCATGAACAGACACCCATCTGAATACCGCCCCCTCCGGAAAAGACTCACATCTAAATAACCCCCTGGGAACAGACTCCCATCTAAATAACCCCCCGTGAACAGACTCCCATCTAAATACGCCAACGTGAACAGACTCCCATCTAAATAACCCCGAGAACAGACTCCCATCTAAATAACCCCGTGAAAAGACTCCATTCTAAATAACCCCGTGAACAGACTCCCAACTAAATAAACCCGGGAACAGACTCCATCTAAATAACGCCGTGAATAGACGCCCATCTAAATAACCCCCCGTGAACAGATTCCCATCTAAATAACCGCGAGTGAACATACTCCCTTCTAAATAAAACCCCGGGAACACACTCCCATGTAAATTACCCCCCGGGAACAGACGACCATAATTATAACCCCGTGAACAGACTCCCATCTAAATAACCCCCGGTGAACAGACTCCCATCTAAATAACACCCCGTGAACAGTCTCCCATTTAAATAACGACCCGGGAACAGACTCCCATCGAAATAACCCCCCGGGAACAGACTCCCATCTGAATAACCCCCCGGGAACACACTCCCATTTAAATACCACCCCGTGAACAGACTCCCATCTAAATAACCCCCATGAACAGACTCCCATCTAAGTAAGCCCCAAGGAACAGACTCCCAACTGAATGCCGCCCTCTTCGGCAAAGACTCACCTCTAAATACATCCCCCGGGAACAGACTCCCATTTAAATAATCCCCGTGAGTAGACTCCCTTCTAAATAACCCCCGGTGAACAGACTCCCATCTAAATAACCCCGTGAACAGACTCCCATCTAAATAACCCCGTGAACAGACTCCCATCTAAATAACCTCGAGAACAGACTCCCATCTAAATAACCCCGTGAACAGACTCCCATCTAAATAACCCCGTGAACAGACTCCATCTAAATAACCCCGTGAACAGACTCCCATCTGAATAACCCCCCGTGAACAGACTCCCATCTTAATAAACGCGCATGAACAGACTCCCATCTAAGTAAACCCCCGGGAACAGACTCCCAACTCAATAACCCCGTGAACAGACTCCCATCTAAATAACCCCCCGTGAAAAGACTCCCATCTAAATAACCCCCCGGAAAAAGACTCCCATCTCAATAACCCACGGGAACAGACTCCCATCCATATACACCCCTCCCCGTTAACAGACCCCTACCTAAATAACCCCCCGTGAACAGAATCCCATCTACATAACCCCCCGGGAACAGACTCCCTTCTAAATAGACCCCCGGGAACACGCTCCCATGTAAATTACCCCCCGGGAACAGACTCCCATCTAGATAACCCCGTGAACAGACTCCCATCTAAATAACCCCCATGAACAGACTCCCATCTAAGTAAGCCCCAAGGAACAGACTCCCAACTGAATGCCGCCCTCTTCGGCAAAGACTCACCTCTAAATACATCCCCCGGGAACAGACTCCCATTTAAATAATCCCCGTGAGTAGACTCCCTTCTAAATAACCCCCGGTGAACAGACTCCCATCTAAATAACCCCGTGAACAGACTCCCATCTAAATAACCCCGTGAACAGACTCCCATCTAAATAACCCCCCGTGAACAGACTCCCATCTAAATAACCCCCCATGAACAGACTCCCATCTAAATAACCCTGTGAACAAACTCCCATCTAAATAATCCCCCGGGAACAGACTCCCATCGAAATACGCCACGGGAACAGTCTCCCATCTAAATAACCCCCCGGGAAAAGACTCCCATCTAAATAGCCCCGTGAATAGATTCCCATCTAAATAACCCCGTGAACAGACTCCCATCGAAATAACCCCGGGAACAGACTCCATCTAAATAACCCCGTGAACAGACTCCCATCTAAATAACCCCGCGTGAACAGACTCCCATCTAAATAACCCCCCGGGAACATACTCCCATCTAAATAGCCCCGTGAATAGATTCCCATCTAAATAACCCCGTGAACAGACTCCCATCTAAATAACCCCGTGAACAGACTCCCATCGAAATAACCCCGGGAACAGACTCCATCTAAATAACCCCGTGAACAGACTCCCATCTAAATAACCCCGCGTGAACAGACTCCCATCTAAATAACCCCCCGTGAACAGACTCCCATCTAAATAACCCCCCGGGAACAGACTCCCATCTAAATAACCCCCCGGGAACAGACTCCCATCTAAATAACCCCGTGAACAGACTCCCATCTAAATAACCCCGTGAACAGACTCCCATCGAAATAACCCCGGGAACAGACTCCATCTAAATAACCCCGTGAACAGACTCCCATCTAAATAACCCCCGGGAACAGACTCCCATCTAAATAACCCCACGGGAACAGACTGTCATCTAAATAACCCCCCGGGAACAGACTCACATCTAAATAACTCCCCGTGAACAGGCTCCCATCCAAATAACAGAGCGGGAACAGACTCCCATCTAAATAAACCCCCGGGAACAGACTGTCATCTAAATAACACCCCGTGAACAGACTCCCATCTAAATAACCCCCCGGGAACAGACTCCCATCTAAATAACACCCCTGGATCAGACTCCCATCTAAATGATCCCCGTGAAAAGACTCCCATCTAAATAACCCCGTGAACAGTCTCCCATCTAAATAAACCCGGGAACAGACTCCATCTAAAAAACGCCGTGAACAGACGCCCATCTAAATAACCCCCCGTGAACAGATTCCCATCTAAATAACCGCGAGTGAACAGACTGCCATCTAAATAAACCCCCGATAACAGACTCCCAACTAAATAACCGCGTGAACAGACTCCCATCTAAACAACCTCGAGAACAGACTCCCATCTAAGTAACCCCGTGAACAGACTCCCATCTAAATAACCCCGTGTACAGACTCCATCTAAATAACCCCGTGAACAGACTCCCATCTGAATAACCCCCCGTGAACAGACTCCCATTTATATAACCCCCCGGGAACAGACACCCATCTAAATAACCCCGTGAACAGACTCCCATCTAAATAACCCCCGGTGAACAGACTCCCATCTAAATAACCCAACGTGAACAGATTCCCATCTAAATAACCGCGAGTGAACAGACTGCCATCTAAATAAACCCCCGGGAACAGACTCCCAACTAAATAACCCCGTGAACAGACTCCCATCTAAATACCCCACCGTTAACAGACCCCTATCTCAATAACCCCCCGAGAAACAGAATCCCATCTAAATAACCCCCGGGGAACATACTCCCTTCTAAATAAAACCCCGGGAACACACTCCCATGTAAATTACCCCCCGGGAACAGACGACCATAATTATAACCCCGTGAACAGACTCCCATCTAAATAACCCCCGGTGAACAGACTCCCATCTAAATAACCCCCCGTGAACAGACTCCCATTTAAGTAACCCCCCGGGAACAGACTCCCATCGAAATAACCCCCCGGGAACAGACTCCCATCTAAATAACCCCCCGGGAACACACTCCCATTTAAATACCACCCCGTGAACAGACTCCCGTCTAAATAACCCCCCATGAACAGACTCCCATCTGATTACCGCGCCCTCCAGAAAAGACTCTCATCCAAACACCCACCCGGGAACAGACGCCCATCTAAATAACTCCCCGTGAACAGACTCCCATCTAAGTAAGCCCCAAGGAACAGACTCCCAACTGAATGCCGCCCACTTCGGCAAAGACTCACCTCTAAATACACCCCCCGGGAACAGACTCCCATCTAAATAACCCCCGTGAGTAGACTCCCTTCTAAATAACCCCCGGTGAACAGACTCCCATCTAAATAACCCCGAGAACAGACTCCCATCTAAATAACGCCGTGAACAGACTCCCATCTAAATAACCCCGTGAACAGACTCCCATCTAAATAACCTCGGGAACAGACTCCCATCTAAATAACCCCGTGAACAGACTCCCATCTAAATAACCCCGTGAACAGACTCCATCAAAATAACCCCGTGAACAGACTCCCATCTGAATAACCCCCCGTGAACAGACTCCCATCTTAATAACCGCGCATGAACAGACTCCCATCTAAGTAAACACCCGGGAACAGACACCCAACTAAATAACCCCGTGAACAGACTCCCATCTGAATAACCCCCCGTGAAAAGACTCCCATCTAAATAACCCCCCTGGAAAAGACTCCCATCTCAATAACCCACGGGAACAGACTCCCATCTATATACACCCCTCCCCGTTAACAGACCCCTACCTAAATAACCCGCCGTGAACAGAATCCCATCTAAATAACCCCCCAGGAACAGACTCCCTTCTAAATAAACCCCCGGGAACACGCTCCCATGTAAATTACCCCCCGGGAACAGACTCCCATCCAGATAACCCCGTGAACAGATTCCCATCTAAATAAACCGCCGTGAACAGACTCCCAACTAAGTATCCCCCGTGAACAGATTCCCATCTAAATAACCCCGTGAACAGACTCCCATCTAAATAACCCCCCGTGAACAGACTCCCATCTAAATAACCCTGTGAACAAACTCCCATCGAAATAATCCCCCGGGAACAGACTCCCATCGAAATACGCTCCGGGAACAGTCTCCCATCTAAATAACACCCCGGGAACAGACTCCCATCTAAAGACCCCCGTGAATAGATTCCCATCTAAATAACCCCGTGAACAGACTCCCATCTAAATAACCCCGTGAACAGACTCCCATCTAAATAACCCCGGGAACAGACTCCATCTAAATAACCCCGTGAACAGACTCCCATCTAAATAACCCCGCGTGAACAGACTCCCATCTAAATAAACCCCTGGGAACAGACCCCCATCTAAATAACCCCCCGTGAACAGACTCCCATCTAAATAACCCCCCGGGAACAGACTCCCATCTCAATAACCCCAGTGAACAGACTCCCATCTGAATAACCCCGCGGGAACAGACTCCCATCTAAATAACCCCGTGAACAGACTCCCATCTAAATAACCCCCCGGGAACAGACTGTCATCTAAATAACCCCCCGGGAACATACTCCCATCTAAATAACACCTCTGGATCAGACTCCCATCTAAATGAACCCCGTGAAAAGACTCCCATCTAAATAACCCCGTGAACAGACTCCGATCTAAATAAACCCGGGAACAGACTCCATCTAAAAAACGCCGCGAACAGACGCCCATCTAAATAACCCCCCGTGAACAGATTCCCATCTAAATAACCGCGAGTGAACAGACTGCCATCTAAATAAACCCCCGGGAACAGACTCCCAACTAAATAACCGCGTGAACAGACTCCCATCTAAATAACCCCGTGAACAGTCTCCCATCTAAATAACCCCGTGAACAGACTCCATCTAAATAACCCCGTGAACAGACTCCCATCTGAATAACCCCCCGTGAACAGACTCCCATTTAATAACCGCGCATGAACAGACTCCTATCTAAATAACCCCCCGGGAACATACTCCCTTCTAAATAAAACCCCGGGAACACACTCCCATGTAAATTACACCCCGGGAACAGACGAACATAATTATAACCCCGTGAACAGACTCCCATCGAAATAACCCCCGGTGAACCGACTCCCATCGAAATAACCCCCCGTGAACAGACTCCCATTTAAATAACCCCCCGGGAACAGACTCCCATCGAAATAACCCCCCGGGAACAGACACCCATCTAAATAACCCCCCGGGAACGCACTCCCATTTAAATACCACCCCGTGAACAGTCTCCCATCTAAATAACCCCCCATGAACAGACTCCCATCTGATTACCGCGCCCTCCGGAAAAGACTCTCATCCAAACACCCACCCGGGAACAGACGCCCATCTCAATAACCCCCCGTGAACAGACTCCCATCTAAGTAAGCCCCAAGGAACAGACTCCCAACTGAGTGCCGCCCACTCCGGCAAAGACTCACCTCTAAATACACCCCCCGGGAACAGACTCCCATCTAAATAACCCCCGTGACTGGACTCCCTTCTAAATAACCCCCGGTGAACAGACTCCCATCTAAATAACCCCGAGAACAGACTCCCATCTAAATAAACCCGTGAACAGACTCCCATCAAAATAACCCCTTGAACAGACTCCCATCTAAATAACCTCGAGAACAGACTCCCATCTAAATAACCCCGTGAACAGACTCCATCTAAATTACCCCGTGAACAGACTCCCATCTGAATAACCCCCCGTGAACAGACTCCCATCTAAATAACCCCCCGGGAAAAGACTCCCATCTCAATAACCCACGGGAACAGACTCCCATCTATATAGACCCCTCCCCGTTAACAGACCCCTACCTAAATAACCCCCCGTGAACACAATCCCATCTAAATAACCCCCCATGAACAGACTCCCAACTAAGTACCCCCCGTGAACAGACTCCCATCTAAATAACCCCCCGTGAACAGACTCCCATCTAAATAACCCCACATGAACAGACTCCCATCTAAATAACCCTGTGAACAAACTCCCATCTAAATAATCCCCCGGGAACAGACTCCCATCGAAATACGCCCCGGGAACAGTCTCCCATCTAAATAACCCCCCGGGAACAGACTGCCATCGAAATAACCCCGTGAATAGATTCCCATCTAAATAACCCCGTGAACAGACTCCCATCTAAATAACCCCGTGAACAGACTCCCATCTAAATAACCCCGGGAACAGACTCCATCTAAATAACCCCGTGAACAGACTCCCATCTAAATAACCCCTCGTGAACAGACTCCCATCTAAATAAACCCCCGGGAACAGACCCCCATCTAAACAATACCCCGTGAACAGACTCCCATCTAAATAACCCCCCGGGAACAGACTCCCATCTAAATAACCCCCCGGGAACAGACTCCCATCTGAATAACCCCAGTGAACAGACCCCCATCTAAATAACCCCGCGGGAACAGGCTCCCATCTAAATAACCCCGTGAACAGACTCCCATCTAAATAACCCCGTGAACAGACTCCCATCCAAATAACCGAGCGGGAACAGACTCCCATCTAAATAACCCCCCGGGAACAGACTGTCATCTAAATAACCCCCCTGGGAACAGACTCACATCTAAATAACTCCCCGTGAACAGGCTCCCATCCAAATAACAGAGCGGGAACAGACTCCCATCTAAATAAACCCCCGGGAACAGACTGTCATCTAAATACCACCCCGTGAACAGACTCCCATCTAAATAACCCCCCGGGAACATACTCCCATCTAAATGAACCCCGTGAAAAGACTCCCATCTAAATAACCCCGTGAACAGACTCCCATCTAAATAAACCCGGGAACAGACTCCATCTAAATAACCCCCCGGGAACACACTCTTATTTAAATACCACCCCGTGAACAGACTCCCATCTAAATAACCCCCCATGAACAGACTCCCATCTGATTACCGCGCCCTCCGGAAAATACTCTCATCCAAACACCCACCCGGGAACAGACGCCCATCTAAATAACCCCCCGTGAACAGACTCCATTCTAAGTAAGCCCCAAGGAACAGACTCCCAACTGAATGCGCCCACTCCGGCAAAGACTCACCTCTAAATACACCCCCCGGGAACAGACTCCCATCTAAATAACCCCCGTGAGTCGACTCCCTTCTAAATAACCCCCGGTGAACAGACTCCCATCTAAATAAACCCGTGAACAGACTCCCATCTAAATAACCCCGTGAACAGACTCCCATCTAAATAACCTCGAGAACAGACTCCCATCTAAATAACCCCGTGAACAGACTCCCATCTAAATAACCCCGTGAACAGACTCCATCTAAATAACCCCGTGAACAGACTCCCATCTGAATAACCCCCCGTGAACAGACTCCCATCTTAATCACCCCGTGAACAGACTCCCATCTAAATAACCCCCCGGGAAAAGACTCCCATCTCAATAACCCACGGGAACAGACTCCCATCCATGTCCACCCCTCCCCGTTAACAGACCCCTACCTAAATAACCCCCCGTGAACAGAATCCCATCTAAATAACCCCCCGGGAACAGACTCCCTTCTAAATAAACCCCCGGGAAGACGCTCCCATGTAAATTACCCCCCGGGAACAGACTCCCATCTATATAACCCCGTGAACAGACACCCATCTAAATAAACCGCCGTGAACAGACTCCCAACTAAGTACCCCCCGTGAACAGACTCCCATCTAAATAACCTCGTGAACAGACTCCCATCTAAATAACCCCCCGTGAACAGACTCCCATCTTAATAACCCTCCATGAACAGACTCCCATCTAAATAACCCCGTGAACAGACTCCCATCTAAATAACCCCGTGAACAGACTCCCATCTAAATAACCCCGGGAACAGACGCCCATCTAAATAACCCCGTGAACAGACTCCCATCTAAATAACCCCGCGTGAACAGACTCCCATCTAAATAAACCACCGGGAACAGACCCCCATCTAAATAACCCCCCGTGAACAGACTCCCATCTAAATAACCCCCCGGGAACAGACTCCCATCTAAATAACCCCCCGGGAACAGACTCCAATCTAAATAACCCCAGTGAACAGACTCCCATCTAAATAACCCCGCGGGAACAGACTCCCATCTAAATAACCCCGTGAACAGACTCCCATCTAAATAACCCCGTGAACAGACTCCCATCCAAACAACCGAGCGGGAACAGACTCCCATCTAAATAACCCCCCGGGAACAGACTGTCATCTAAATAACCACCCGGGAACAGACTCACATCTAAATAACTCCCCGTGAACAGGCTCCCATCCAAATAACAGAGCGGGAACAGACTCCCATCTAAATAAACCCCCGGGAACAGACTTTCATCTAAATAACACCCCGTGAACAGACTCCCATCTAAATAACACCCCTGGATCAGAATCCCATCTAAATAACACCCCTGGATCAGACTCCCATCTAAATGAACCCCGTGAAAAGACTCCCATCGAAATAACCCCGTGAACAGACTCCCATCGAAATAAACCCGGGAACAGACTCCATCTAAAAAACGCCGTGAACAGACGCCCATCTAAATAACCCCCCGTGAAGAGATTCCCATCTAAATAACCGCGAGTGAACAGACTGCCATCTAAATAAACCCCCGGGATCAGACTCCCAACTAAATAACCGCGTGAACAGACTCCCATCTAAATAACCTCGAGAACAGACTCCCATCTAAATAACCCCGTGAACAGACTCCCATCTAAATAACCCCGTGAACAGACTCCATCGAAATAACCCCGTGAACAGACTCCCATCTGAATAACCCCCCGTGAACAGACTCCCATTTAATAACCGCGCATGAACAGACTCCCATCTAAATAACCCCCCGGGAACATACTCCCTTCTAAATAAAACCCCGGGAACACACTCCCATGTAAATTACCCCCCGGGAACAGACGACCATAATTATAACCCCGTGAACAGACTCCCATCTAAATAACCCCCGGTGAACAGACTCCCATCGAAATAACCCCCCGTGAACAGACTCCCATTTAAATAACCCCCCGGGAACAGACTCCCATCGAAATAACCCCCCGGGAACAGACACCCATCTAAATAACCCCCCGGGAACACACTCCCATTTAAATACCACCCCGTGAACAGACTCCCATCTGAATAACCCCCCATGAACAGACTCCCATCTGTTTACCGCGCCCTCCGGAAAAGACTCTCATCCAAACACCCACCCGGGAACAGACGCCCATCTAAATAACCCCCCGGGAACAGACTCCCATCTAAATAACCCCCCGTGAACAGACTCACATCGAAGTACGCCCCAAGGAACAGACTCCAAACTGAATGCCACCCCCTCCGGCAAAGACTCACCTCTAAATACACCCCCCGGGAACAGACTCCCATCTAAATAACCCCCCGTGAGTAGACTCCCTTCTCAATAACCCCCGGTGAACAGACTCCCATCTAAATAACCCCGTGAACAGACTCCCATCTAAATAACCCCGTGAACAGACTCCCATCTTAATAACCGCGCATGAACAGACTCCCATCTAAGTAAATCCCCGGGAACAGACTCATAACTAAATAACCCCGTGAACAGACTCCCATCTAAATAACCCCCCGTGAAAAGACTCCCATCTAAAAAACCCCCCGGGAAAAGACTCCCATCTCAATAACCCCCCGTGAACAGATTCCCATCTAAATAACCCCCGGGAACAGACTCCCTTCTACATAAACCCCCGGGAACACGCTCCCATGTAAATTACCCCACGGGAACAGACTCCCATCTATATAACCCCGTGAACAGACTCCCATCTAAATAAACCGCCGAGAACAGACTCCCAACTAAGTACCCCCCCGTGAACAGACTCCCATCTAAATAACCCCCCAAGAACAGACTCCCATCTAAATAACCCCCCATGAACAGACTCCCATCTAAATAACCCTGTGAACAAACTCCCATCTAAATAATCCCCCGGGAACAGAATCCCATCTAAATAACCCCGTGAACAGATTCCCATCTAAATAACCCCGTGAACAGACTCCCATCTAAATAACCCCGTGAACAGACTCCCATCTAAATAACCCCGGGAACAGACGCCCATCTAAATAACCCCGTGAACAGACTCCCATCTAAATAACCCCGCGTGAACAGACTCCCATCTAAATAAACCACCGGGAACAGACCCCCATCTAAATAACCCCCCGTGAACAGACTCCCATCTAAATAACCCCCCGGGAACAGACTCCCATCTAAATAACCCCCCGGGAACAGACTCCAATCTAAATAACCCCAGTGAACAGACTCCCATCTAAATAACCCCGCGGGAACAGACTCCCATCTAAATAACCCCGTGAACAGACTGTCATCTAAATAACCACCCGGGAACAGACTCACATCGAAATAACTCCCCGTGAACAGGCTCCCATCCAAATAACAGAGCGGGAACAGACTCCCATCTAAATAAACCCCCGGGAACAGACTGTCATCTAAATAACACCCCGTGAACAGACTCCCATCTAAATAACACCCCTGGATCAGAATCCCATCTAAATAACACCCCTGGATCAGACTCCCATCTAAATGAACCCCGTGAAAAGACTCCCATCGAAATAACCCCGTGAACAGACTCCCATCGAAATAAACCCGGGAACAGACTCCATCTAAAAAACGCCGTGAACAGACGCCCATCTAAATAACGCCCCGTGAAGAGATTCCCATCTAAATAACCGCGAGTGAACAGACTGCCATCTAAATAAACCCCCGGGATCAGACTCCCAACTAAATAACCGCGTGAACAGACTCCCATCTAAATAACCTCGAGAACAGACTCCCATCTAAATAACCCCGTGAACAGACTCCCATCTAAATAACCCCGTGAACAGACTCCATCTAAATAACCCCGTGAACAGACTCCCATCTGAATAACCCCCCGTGAACAGACTCCCATTTAATAACCGCGCATGAACAGACTCCCATCTAAATAACCCCCCGGGAACATACTCCCTTCTAAATAAAACCCCGGGAACACACTCCCATGTAAATTAGCCCCCGGGAACAGACGACCATAATTGTAACCCCGTGAACAGACTCCCATCTAAATAACCCCCGGTGAACAGACTCCCATTGAAATAACCCCCCGTGAACAGACTCCCATTTAAATAACCCCCCGGGAACAGACTCCCATCGAAATAACCCCCCGGGAACAGACTCCCATCTAAATAACCCCCCGGGAACACACTCCCATTTAAATACCACCCCGTGAACAGACTCCCATCTGAATAACCCCCCATGAACAGACTCCCATCTGTTTACCGCGCCCTCCGGAAAAGACTCTCATCTAAACACCCACCCGGGAACAGACGCCCATCTAAATAACCCCCCGGGAACAGACTCCCATCTAAATAACCCCCCGTGAACAGACTCACATCTAAGTACGCCCCAAGGAACAGACTCCAAACTGAATGCCACCCACTCCGGCAAAGACTCACCTCTAAATACACCCCCCGGGAACAGACCCCCATCTAAATAACCCCCCGTGAGTAGACTCCCTTCTCAATAACCCCCGGTGAACAGACTCCCATCTAAATAACCCCGTGAACAGACTCCCATCTAAATAACCCCGTGAACAGACTCCCATCTTAATAACCGCGCATGAACAGACTCCCATCTAAGTAAATCCCCGGGAACAGACTCCCAACTAAATAACCCCGTGAACAGACTCCCATCTAAATAACCCCCCGTGAAAAGACTCCCATCTAAAAAAACCCCCGGGAAAAGACTCCCATCTCAATAACCCCCGGGAAAAGACTCCCATCTATATACACCCGTCCCCATTAACAGACCCCTACCTAAATAACCCCCCGTGAACAGATTCCCATCTAAATAACCCCCCGGGAACAGACTCCCTTCTAAATAAACCCCCGGGAACACGCTCCCATGTAAATTACCCCCCAGGAACAGACTCCCATCTATATCCCCGTGAACAGACTCCCATCTAAATAACCCCGGGAACAGACTCCATCTAAATAACCCCGTGAGCAGACTCCCATCTAAATAACCCCGCTTGAACAGACTCCCATCTAAATAAACCCCCGGGAACAGAACCCCATCTAAATAACCCCCCGTGAACAGACTCCCATCTAAATTACCCCCCGGGAACAGACTCCCATCTAAATAACCCCCCGGGAACAGACTCCCATCTAAATAACCCCCGTGAACAGACTCCCATCTAAATGGGAGTTTGGGGGCGGCACAGTGGCGCAGTGGTTAGCACCGCAGCCTCACAGCTCCAGGGACCCGGGTTCGATTCTGGGTCCTGCCTGTGCGTAGTTTGCAAGTTCTCCCTGTGTCTGCGTGGGTTTCCTCCAGGTGCTCCGGTTTCCTCCCACACGCCAAAGACTTGCAGGTTGATAGGTTAATTGGCCATTACAAAATTGCCCCTAGTATAGGTAGGTGGTAGGGAAATATATAGGGACAGGTGGGGATGTGGTAGGAATATGGGATTAGTGTAGGATTAGTATAAATGGGTGGTTGATGGTCGGCACAGACTTGGTGGGCCGAAGGGCCTGTTTCAGTGCTGTATCTCTAAACTAAACTAAACTAAACTAAACTAAATAACCCCGCGGGAACAGACTCCCATCTAAATAACCCCGTGAACAGACTCCCATCTAAATAACCCCGTGAACAGACTCCCATCCAAATAACGGAGCGGGAACAGACTCCCATCTAAATAACCCCCCGGGAACAGACTGTCATCTAAATAACCCCCCGTGAACAGGCTCCCATCCAAATAACAGAGCGGGAACAGACTCCCATCTAAAGAAACCCCCGGGAACAGACTGTCATCTAAATAACACCCCGTGAACAAATTCCCATCTAAATAACCCCCCGGGAACAGACTCCCATCTAAATAACACCCCTGGATCAGACTCCCATCTAAATAACCCCGTGAAAAGACTCCCATCTAAATAACCCCGTGAACAGACTCCCATCAAAATAAACCGGGGAACAGACTCCATCTAAAAAACGCCGTGAACAGACGCCCATCTAAATAACCCCCCGTGAACAGATTCCCATCTAAATAACCGCGAGTGAACAGACTGCCATCTAAATGACCCCCCGGGAACAGACTCCCATCTAAATAACCCCCCGTGAACAGACTCCCATCTAAGTACGCCCCAAGGAACCGACTCCCAACTGAATGCCGCCCCCTCCGGCAAAGACTCACCTCTAAATACACCCCCCGGGAACAGACTCCCATCTAAATAACCCCCCGTGAGTTGACTCCCTTCTCAATAACCGCCGGTGAACAGACTCCCATCTAAATAACCCCGTGAACAGACTCCCATCTAAATAACCCCTGAACAGACTCCCATCTATATAACCTCGAGAACTGACTCCCATCTAAATAACCCCGTGACCAGACTCCCATCTAAATAACCCCGTGAACAGACTCCATCTAAATAACCCCGGGAACAGACTCCCTTCTAATTAAACCCCCGGGAACACGCTCCCATGTAAATTACCCCCCGGGAACAGACTCCCATCTATATAACCCCGTGAACAGACTCCCATCTAAATAAAACGCCGTGAACAGACTCCCACCTAAGTACCCCCCGTGAACAGACTCCCATCTAAATAACCCCGTGAACAGACTCCCATCTAAATAACCCCCCGTGAACAGACTCCCATCTAAATAACCCCCCATAAACAGACTCCCATCTAAATAACCCTGTGAACAAACTCCCATCTAAGTAATCCCCCGGGAACAGACTCCCATCTAAATACGCCCCGGGAACAGTCTCCCATCTAAATAACCCCCCGGGAACAGACTCCCATCTAAATAACCCCGTGAACAGACTCCCATCTAAATAACCCCGTGAACAGACTCCCATCTAAATAACCCCGCTTGAACAGACTCCCATCTAAATAAACCCCCGGGAACAGACCCCCATCTAAATAACCCCCCGTGAACAGATTCCCATCTAAATAACCGCGAGTGAACAGACTGCCATCTAAATGACCCCCCGGGAACAGACTCCCATCTAAATAACCCCCCGTGAACAGACTCCCATCTAAGTACGCCCCAAGGAACCGACTCCCAACTGAATGCCGCCCCCTCCGGCAAAGACTCACCTCTAAATACACCCCCCGGGAACAGACTCCCTTCTAAATAACCCCCCGTGAGTTGACTCCCTTCTCAATAACCCCCGGTGAACAGACTCCCATCTAAATAACCCCGTGAACAGACTCCCATCTAAATAACCCCGTGAACAGACTCCCATCTAAATAACCTCGAGAACTGACTCCCATCTAAATAACCCCGTGACCAGACTCCCATCTAAATAACCCCGTGAACAGACTCCATCTAAATAACCCCGGGAACAGACTCCCTTCTAATTAAACTCCCGGGAACACGCTCCCATGTAAATTACCCCCCGGGAACAGACTCCCATCTATATAACCCCGTGAACAGACTCCCATCTAAATAAACCGCCGTGAACAGACTCCCAACTAAGTACCCCCCGTGAACAGACTCCCATCTAAATAACCCCGTGAACAGACTCCCATCTAAATAACCCCCCGTGAACAGACTCCCATCTAAATAACCCCCCATAAACAGACTCCCATCTAAATAACCCTGTGAACAAACTCCCATCTAAGTAATCCCCCGGGAACAGACTCCCATCTAAATACGCCCCGGGAACAGTCTCCCATCTAAATAACCCCCCGGGAACAGACTCCCATCTAAATAACCCCGTGAATAGATTCCCATCTAAATAACCCCGTGAACAGACTCCCATCTAAATAACCCCGTGAACAGACTCCCATCTAAATAACCCCGCTTGAACAGACTCCCATCTAAATAAACCGCCGTGAACAGACTCCCACCTAAGTACCCCCCGTGAACAGACTCCCATCTAAATAACCCCGTGAACAGACTCCCATCTAAATAACCCCCCGGGAACAGACTCCCATCTAAATAACCCCCGTGAACAGACTCCCATCTAAATGGGAGTTTGGGGGCGGCACAGTGGCGCAGTGGTTAGCACCGCAGCCTCACAGCTCCAGGGACCCGGGTTCGATTCTGGGTCCTGCCTGTGCGTAGTTTGCAAGTTCTCCCTGTGTCTGCGTGGGTTTCCTCCGGGTGCTCCGGTTTCCTCCCACACGCCAAAGACTTGCAGGTTGATAGGTTAATTGGCCATTACAAAATTGCCCCTAGTATAGGTAGGTGGTAGGGAAATATATAGGGACAGGTGGGGATGTGGTAGGAATATGGGATTAGTGTAGGATTAGTATAAATGGGTGGTTGATGGTCGGCACAGACTTGGTGGGCCGAAGGGCCTGTTTCAGTGCTGTATCTCTAAACTAAACTAAACTAAACTAAACTAAATAACCCCGCGGGAACAGACTCCCATCTAAATAACCCCGTGAACAGACTCCCATCTAAATAACCCCGTGAACAGACTCCCATCCAAATAACGGAGCGGGAACAGACTCCCATCTAAATAACCCCCCGGGAACAGACTGTCATCTAAATAACCCCCCGTGAACAGGCTCCCATCCAAATAACAGAGCGGGAACAGACTCCCATCTAAAGAAACCCCCGGGAACAGACTGTCATCTAAATAACACCCCGTGAACAGACTCCCATCTAAATAACCCCCCGGGAACAGACTCCCATCTAAATAACACCCCTGGATCAGACTCCCATCTAAATAACCCCGTGAAAAGACTCCCATCTAAATAACCCCGTGAACAGACTCCCATCAAAATAAACCGGGGAACAGACTCCATCTAAAAATCGCCGTGAACAGACGCCCATCTAAATAACCCCCCGTGAACAGATTCCCATCTAAATAACCGCGAGTGAACAGACTGCCATCTAAATGACCCCCCGGGAACAGACTCCCATCTAAATAACCCCCCGTGAACAGACTCCCATCTAAGTACGCCCCAAGGAACCGACTCCCAACTGAATGCCGCCCCCTCCGGCAAAGACTCACCTCTAAATACACCCCCCGGGAACAGACTCCCATCTAAATAACCCCCCGTGAGTTGACTCCCTTCTCAATAACCCCCGGTGAACAGACTCCCATCTAAATAACCCCGTGAACAGACTCCCATCTAAATAACCCCGTGAACAGACTCCCATCTAAATAACCTCGAGAACTGACTCCCATCTAAATAACCCCGTGACCAGACTCCCATCTAAATAACCCCGTGAACAGACTCCATCTAAATAACCCCGGGAACAGACTCCCTTCTAATTAAACCCCCGGGAACACGCTCCCATGTAAATTATCCCCCGGGAACAGACTCCCATCTATATAACCCCGTGAACAGACTCCCATCTAAATAAACCGCCGTGAACAGACTCCCAACTAAGTACCCCCCGTGAACAGACTCCCATCTAAATAACCCCGTGAACAGACTCCCATCTAAATAACCCCCCTTGAACAGACTCCCATCTAAATAACCCCCCATAAACAGACTCCCATCTAAATAACCCTGTGAACAAACTCCCATCTAAGTAATCCCCCGGGAACAGACTCCCATCTAAATACGCCCCGGGAACAGTCTCCCATCTAAATAACCCCCCGGGAACAGACTCCCATCTAAATAACCCCGTGAATAGATTCCCATCTAAATAACCCCGTGAACAGACTCCCATCTAAATAACCCCGTGAACAGACTCCCATCTGAATAACCCCGGGAACAGACTCCATCTAAATAACCCCGCGTGAACAGACTCCCATCTAAATAAACCCCCGGGAACAGACCCCCATCTAAATAACCCCCCGTGAACAGACTCCCATCTAAATATACCCCCGGGAACAGACTCCCATCTAAATAACCCCAGTGAACAGACTCCCATCTAAATAACCCCGCGGGAACAGACTCCCATCTAAATAACCCCGTGAACAGACTCCCATCCAAATAACCGAGCGGGAACAGACTCCCATCTAAATAACCCCCCGGGAACAGACTGTCATCTAAATAACCCCCCGGGAACAGACTCACATCTAAATAACTCCCCGTGAACAGGCTCCCATCCAAATAACATAGCGGGAACAGACTCCCATCTAAATAAACCCCCGGGAACAGACTGTCATCTAAATAACACCCCGTGAACAGACTCCCATCTAAATAACCCCCCGGGAACAGACTCCCATCTAAATAACCCCGTGAATAGATTCCCATCTAAATAACCCCGTGAACAGACTCCCATCTAAATAACCCCGTGAACAGACTCCCATCTGAATAACCCCGGGAACAGACTCCATCTAAATAACCCCGCGTGAACAGACTCCCATCTAAATAAACCCCCGGGAACAGACCCCCATCTAAATAACCCCCCGTGAACAGACTCCCATCTAAATATACCCCCGGGAACAGACTCCCATCTAAATAACCCCAGTGAACAGACTCCCATCTAAATAACCCCGCGGGAACAGACTCCCATCTAAATAACCCCGTGAACAGACTCCCATCCAAATAACCGAGCGGGAACAGACTCCCATCTAAATAACCCCCCGGGAACAGACTGTCATCTAAATAACCCCCCGGGAACAGACTCACATCTAAATAACTCCCCGTGAACAGGCTCCCATCCAAATAACAGAGCGGGAACAGACTCCCATCTAAATAAACCCCCGGGAACAGACTGTCATCTAAATAACACCCCTGGATCAGACTCCCATCTAAATGAACCCCGTGAAAAGACTCCCATCTAAATAACCCCGTGAACAGACTCCCATCGAAATAAACCCGGGAACAGACTCCATCTAAAAAACGCCGTGAACAGACGCCCATCTATATAACCAGCCGTGAAGAGATTCCCATCTAAATAACCGCGAGTGAACAGACTGCCATCTAAATAAACCCCCGGGATCAGACTCCCAACAAAATAACCGCGTGAACAGACTCCCATCTAAATAACCTCGAGAACAGACTCCCATCTAAATAACCCCGTGAACAGACTCCCATCTAAATAACCCCGTGAACAGACTCCATCTAAATAACCCCGTGAACAGACTCCCATCTGAATAACCCCCCGTGAACAGACTCCCATTTAATAACCGCGCATGAACAGACTCCCATCTAAATAACCCCCCAGGAACATACTCCCTTCTAAATAAAACCCCGGGAACACACTCCCATGTAAATTACCCCCCGGGAACAGACGACCATAATTATAACCCCGTGAACAGACTCCCATCTAAATAACCCCCGGTGAACAGACTCCCATCGAAATAACCCCCCGTGAACAGACTCCCATTTAAATAACCCCCCGGGAACAGACTCCCATCGAAATAACCCCCCGGGAACAGACTCCCATCTAAATAACCCCCCGGGAACACACTCCCATTTAAATACCACCCCGTGAACAGACTCCCATCTGAATAACCCCCCATGAACAGACTCCCATCTGATTACCGCGCCCTCCGGAAAAGACTCTCATCTAAACACCCACCCGGGAACAGACGCCCATCTAAATAACCCCCCGGGAACAGACTCCCATCTAAATAACCCCCCGTGAACAGACTCACATCTAAGTACGCCCCAAGGAACAGACTCCAAACTGAATGCCACCCCCTCCGGCAAAGACTCACCTCTAAATACACCCCCCGGGAACAGACTCCCATCTAAATAACCCCCCGTGAGTAGACTCCCTTCTCAATAACCCCCGGTGAACAGACTCCCATCTAAACAACCCCGTGAACAGACTCCCATCTAAATAACCCCGTGAACAGACTCCCATCTTAATAACCGCGCATGAACAGACTCCCATCTAAGTAAACCCCCGGGAACAGACTCCCAACTAAATAACCCCGTGAACAGACTCCCATCTAAATAACCCCCCGTGAAAAGACTCCCATCTAAAAAAACCCCCGGGAAAAGACTCCCATCTCAATAACCCCCGGGAACAGACTCCCATCTATATACACCCCTCCCCATTAACAGACCCCTACCTAAATAACCCCCCGTGAACAGATTCCCATCTAAATAACCCCCCGGGAACAGACTCCCTTCTAAATAAACCCCCGGGAACACGCTCCCATGTAAATTACCCCCCGGGAACAGACTCCCATCTATATAACCCCGTGAACAGACTCCCATCTAAATAAACCGCCGAGAACAGACTCCCAACTAAGTACCCCCCGTGAACAGACTCCCATCTAAATAACCCCGTGAACAGACTCCCATCTAAATAACCCCCCAAGAACAGACTCCCATCTAAATAACCCCCCATGAACAGACTCCCATCTAAATAACCCTGTGGACAAACCCCCAGCTAAATAATCCCCCGGGAAAAGACTCCCATCTAAATTCGCCCCGGCAACAGTCTCCCATCTAAATAACCCCCCGGGAACAGACTCCCATCTAAATAACCCCGTGAATAGATTCCCATCTAAATAACCCCGTGAACAGACTCCCATCTAAATAACCCCGTGAACAGACTCCCATCTAAATAACCCCGGGAACAGACTCCATCTAAATAACCCCGTGAACAGACTCCCATCTGAATAACCCCGCTTGAACAGACTCCCATCTAAATAAACCCCCGGGAACAGACCCCCATCTAAATTACCCCCCGGGAACAGACTCCCATCTAAATAACCCCCCGGGAACAGACTCCCATCTAAATAACCCCCGTGAACAGACTCCCATCTAAATAACCCCGCGGGAACAGACTCCCATCTAAATAACCCCGTGAACAGACTCCCATCTAAATAACCCCGTGAACAGACTCCCATCCAAATAACGGAGCGGGAACAGACTCCCATCTAAATAACCCTCCGGGAACAGACTGTCATCTAAATAACCCCCCGTGAACAGGCTCCCATCCAAATAACAGAGCGGGAACAGACTCCCATCTAAAGAAACCCCCGGGAACAAACTGTCATCTAAATAACACCCCGTGAACAGACTCCCATCTAAATAAACCCCCGGGAACAGACTCCCATCTAAATAACACCCCTGGATCAGACTCCCATCTAAATAACCCCGTGAAAAGACTCCCATCTAAATAACCCCGTGAACAGACTCCCATCAAAATAAACCCGGGAACAGACTCCATCTAAAAAACGCCGTGAACAGACGCCCATCTAAATAACCCCCCGTGAACAGATTCCCATCTAAATAACCGCGAGTGAACAGACTGCCATCTAAATAAACCCCCGGGAACAGACTCCCAACTAAATAACCGCGTGAACAGACTCCCATCTAAATACCCCACCGTTAACAGACCCCTATCTCAATAACCCCCCGTGAACAGATTCCCATCTAAATAACCCCCCGGGAACATACTCCCTTCTAAATAAAACCCCGGGAACACATTCCATGTAAATTACCCCCCGGGAACAGACGACCATAATTATAACCCTTTGAACAGACTCCCATCTAAATAACCCCCGGTGAACAGACTCCCATCTAAATAACCCCCCGTGAACAGACTCCCATTTAAATAACTCCCCGGGAACAGTCTCCCATCGAAATAACCCCCCGGGAACAGACTCCCATCTAAATAACCCCCCGGGAACACACTCCCATTTAAATACCACCCCGTGAACAGACTCCCTTCTAAATAGCCCCCCATGAACAGACTCCCATCTGATTACCGCGCCCTCCGGAAAAGACTCTCATCTAAACACCCACCCGGGAACAGACGCCCATCTAAATAACCCCCCGATAACAGACTCCCATCTAAATAACCCCCCTGAACAGACTCCCATCTAAGTACGCCCCAGGGAACAGACTCCCAACTGAATGCCGCCCCCTCCGGCAAAGACTCACCTCTAAATACACCCCCCGGGAACAGACTCCCATCTAAATAAACCCCCGTGAGTCGACTCCCTTCTAAATAACCCCCGGTGAACAGACTCCCATCTAAATAACCCCGTGAACAGACTCCCATCTAAATAACCCCGTGAACAGACTCCCATCTAAATACCCTCGAGAACAGACTCCCATCTAAATAACCACGTGAACAGACTCCCATCTAAATAACCCCCCGTGAACAGACTCCATCTAAATAACCCCGTGAACAGACTCCCATCTGAATAACCCCCCGTGAACAGACTCCCATCTTAATAACCGCGCATGAACAGACTCCCATCTAAGTAAACCCCCGGGAACAGACTCCCAACTCAATAACCCCGTGAACAGACTCCCATCTAAATAAACCCCCGTGAAAAGACTCCCATCTAAATAACCCCCCGGGAAAAGACTCCCATCTCAACAACCCCCGGGAACAGACTCCCATCTATATACACCCCTCCCCGTTAACAGACCCCTACCTAAATAACCCCCCGTGAACAGATTCCCATCTAAATAACCCCCCGGGAACAGACTCCCTTCTAAATAAACCCCCGGGAACACGCTCCCATGTAAATTACCCCCCGGGAACAGACTCCCATCTATATAACCCCGTGAACAGACTCCCATCTGAATAAACCGCCGTGAACAGACTCCCAACTAAGTACCCCCCGTGAACAGACTCCCATCTAAATAAACCCGTGAACAGACTCCCATCTAAATAACCCCCCGTGAACAGACTCCCATCGAAATAACCCCCCATGAACAGACTCCCATCTAAATAACCCTGTGAACAAACTCCCATCTTAATAATCCCCCGGGAAAAGACTCCCATCTAAATACGCCCCGGGAACAGTCTCCCATCTAAATAACCCCCCGGGAACAGACTCCCATCTAAATAACCCCGTGAATAGATTCCCATCTAAATAACCCCGTGAACAGACTCCCATCTAAATAACCCCGTGAACAGACTCCCATCTAAATAACCCCGGGAACAGACTCCATCGAAATAACCCCGTGAACAGACTCCCATCCAAATAACCCCGCGTGAACAGACTCCCATCTAAATAAACCCCTGGGAACAGACCCCCATCTAAATAACCCCCCGTGAACAGACTCCCATCTAAATAACCCCCCGGGAACAGACTCCCATCTAAATAACCCCCCGGGAACAGACTCCCATCTAAATAACCCCCGTGAACAGAATCCCATCTAAATAACCCCGCGGGAACAGACTCCCATCTAAATCACCCCGTGAACAGACTCCCATCCAAATAACCGAGCGGGAACAGACTCCCATCTAAATAACCCCCCGCGAACAGACTGTCATCTAAATAACCCCCCGGGAACAGACTCACATCTAAATAACTCCCCGTGAACAGGCTCCCATCCAAATAACCGAGCGGAAACGGACTCCCATCTAAATAAACCCCCGGGAACAGACTGTCATCTAAATAACACCCCGTGAACAGACTCCCATCTAAATAACCCCCCGGGAACAGACTCCCATCTAAAGAACACCCCGGGATCAGACTCCCATCTAAATACTCCCCCCCACCCCGTGAACACACTCCCATCTAAGTAACCCCCCGGGACCAGACTCACATCTAAATAACCTCCCGTGAACAGACTCCCATCTAAATAACCCCCCGTGAACAGACTCCCATCTGAATAACCCCCCGGGAACAGACTCCCAGGTATATAACCCAGTGAACAGACTCCCATCTAAATAACCCCGTGAACAGACTCCCATGTAAATAACCCCGTGAACAGACTCCAATCTGAATAACCCCCCGTGAACAGACTCACAACCAAATACCCCCCGTGAACAGACTCCCATCTGAATAACCCCCCGGGAACAGACTCCCAGGTATATAACCCCGTGAACAGACTCCCATCTAAATAACCCCGTGAACAGACTCCCATGTAAATAACCCCGTGAACAGACTCCCATCTAAATAACCCCCCATGAACAGACTCCCATCTAAATAACCCCTTGAACAAACTCCCATCTAAATAACCCCCCGGGAACAGACTCCCATCTAAATAACCGCGAGTGAACAGACTGCCATCTAAATAAACCCCCGGGAACAGACTCCCAACTAAATAACCGCGTGAACAGACTCCCATCTAAATACCCCACCGTTAACAGACCCCTATCTCAATAACCCCCCCGTGAACAGAATCCCATCTAAATAACCCCCCGGGAACATACTCCCTTCTAAATAAAACCCCGGGAACACACTCCCATGTAAATTACCCCCCGGGAACAGACGACCATAATTATAACCCCGTGAACAGACTCCCATCTAAATAACCCCCGGTGAACAGACTCCCATCTAAATAACCCCCCGTGAACAGACTCCCATTTAAATAACCCCCCGGGAACAGAGTCCCATCGAAATAACCCCCCGGGAACAGACTCCCATCTAAATAACCCCCCGGGAACACACGCCCATTTAAATACCACCCCGTGAACAGACTCCCATCTAAATAACCCTCCATGAACAGACTCCAATCTGATTACCGCGCCCTCCGGAAAAGACTCTCATCTGAACACCCACCCGGGAACAGACGCCCATCTAAATAACCCCCCGGGAACAGACTCCCATCTAAATAATCCCCCGGGAACAGACTCCCATCTAAATAACCCCCCTTGAACAGACTCCCATCTAAGTACGCCCCAAGGAACAGACTCCCAACTGAATGCCGCCCCCTCCAGCAAAGACTCACCTCTAAATACACCCCCCGGGAACAGACTCCCATCTAAATAACCCCCCGTGAGCAGACTCCCTTCGAAATAACCCCTGGTGAACAGACTCCCATCTAAATAACCCCGTGAACAGACTCCCATCTAAATAACCCCGTGAACAGACTCCCATCTAAAGAACCTCGAGAACAGACTCCCATCTAAATAACCCCGTGAACAGACACCCATCTAAATAGCCCCGTGAACAGACTCCATCTAAATAACCCCGTGAACAGACTCCCATCTGAATAACCCCCCGTGAACAGACTCCCATCTTAATAACCGCGCATGAAAAGACTCCCATCTAAATAACCCCCCGGGAACAGACTCCCATCTAAATAACCCCGTGAATAGATTCCCATCTAAATAACCCCGTGAACAGACTCCCATCTAAATAACCCCGTGAACAGACTCCCATCTAAATAACCCCGGGAACAGACTCCATCTAAATAACCCCGTGAACAGACTCCCATCCAAATAACCCCGCGTGAACAGACTCCCATCTAAATAAACCCCCGGGAACAGACCCCCATCTAAATAACCCCCCCGTGAACAGACTCCCATCTAAATAACCCCCCGGGAACAGACTCCCATCTAAATAACCCCCCGGGAACAGACTCCCATCTAAATAACCCCCGTGAACAGAATCCCATCTAAATAACCCCGCGGGAACAGACTCCCATCTAAATCACCCCGTGAACAGACTCCCATCCAAATAACCGAGCGGGAACAGACTCCCATCTAAATAACCCCCCGCGAACAGACTGTCATCTAAATAACCCCCCGGGAACAGACTCACATCTAAATAACTCCCCGTGAACAGGCTCCCATCCAAATAACCGAGCGGAAACAGACTCCCATCTAAATAAACCCCCGGGAACAGACTGTCATCTAAATAACACCCCGTGAACAGACTCCCATCTAAATAACCCCCCGGGAACAGACTCCCATCTAAAGAACACCCCGGGATCAGACTCCCATCTAAATACTCCCCCCCACCCCTTGAATACACTCCCATCTAAGTAACCCCCCGGGACCAGACTCACATCTAAATAACCCCCCGTGAACAGACTCCCATCTAAATAAACCCCCGTGAACAGACTCCCATCTGAATAACCCCCCGGGAACAGACTCCCATGTATATAACCCAGTGAACAGACTCCCAACTAAATAACCCCGTGAACAGACTCCCATGTAAATAACCCCGTGAACAGACTCCAATCTGAATAACCCCCCGTGAACAGACTCACAACCAAATACCCCCCGTGAACAGAGTTCCATCTAAATAACCCCGTGAACAGACTCCCATCTAAATAACCCCCCATGAACAGACTCCCATCTAAATAACCCCTTGAACAAACTCCCATCTAAATAACCCCCCGGGAACAGACTCCCATCTAAATAACCGCGAGTGAACAGACTGCCATCTAAATAAACCCCCGGGAACAGACTCCCAACTAAATAACCGCGTGAACAGACTCCCATCTAAATACCCCACCGTTAACAGACCCCTATCTCAATAACCCCCCGTGAACAGAATCCCATCTAAATAACCCCCCGGGAACATTCTCCCTTCTAAATAAAACCCCGGGAACACACTCCCATGTAAATTACCCCCCGGGAACAGACGACCATAATTATAACCCCGTGAACAGACTCCCATCTAAATAACCCCCGGTGAACAGACTCCCATCTAAATAACCCCCCGTGAACAGACTCCCATTTAAATAACCCCCCGGGAACAGAGTCCCATCGAAATAACCCCCCGGGAACAGACTCCCATCTAAATAACCCCCCGGGAACACACGCCCATTTAAATACCACCCCGTGAACAGACTCCCATCTAAATAACCCTCCATGAACAGACTCCAATCTGATTACCGCGCCCTCCGGAAAAGACTCTCATCTGAACACCCACCCGGGAACAGACGCCCATCTAAATTACCCCCCGGGAACAGACTCCCATCTAAATAACCCCCCGTGAACAGACTCACATCTAAGTACGCCCCAAGGAACAGACTCCAAACTGAATGCCACCCCCTCCGGCAAAGACTCACCTCTAAATACACCCCCCGGGAACAGACCCCCATCTAAATAACCCCCCGTGAGTAGACTCCCTTCTCAATAACCCCCGGTGAACAGACTCCCATCTAAATAACCCCGTGAACAGACTCCCATCTAAATAACCCCGTGAACAGACTCCGATCTTAATAACCGCGCATGAACAGACTCCCATCTAAGTAAACCCCCGGGAACAGACTCCCAACTAAATAACCCCGTGAACAGACTCCCATCTAAATAACCCCCCGTGAAAAGACTCCCATCTAAAAAAAACCCCGGGAAAAGACTCCCATCTCAATAACCCCCGGGAACAGACTCCCATCTATATACACCCCTCCCCATTAACAGACCCCGACCTAAATAACCCCCCGTGAACAGATTCCCATCTAAATAACCCCCCGGGAACAGACTCCCTTCTAAATAAACCCCCGGGAACACGCTCCCATGTAAATTACCCCCCGGGAACAGACTCCCATCTATATAACCCCGTGAACAGACTCCCATCTAAATAAACCGCCGAGAACAGACTCCCAACTAAGTACCCCCCGTGAACAGACTCCCATCTAAATAACCCCGTGAACAGACTCCCATCTAAATAACCCCCCAAGAACAGACTCCCATCTAAATAACCCCCCATGAACAGACTCCCATCTAAATAACCCTGTGAACAAACTCCCATCTAAATAATCCCCCGGGAACAGACTCCCATCTAAATTCGCCCAGGCAACAGTCTCCCATCTAAATAACCCCCCGGGAACAGACTCCCATCTAAATAACCCCGTGAATAGATTCCCATCTAAATAACCCCGTGAACAGACTCCCATCTAAATAACACCGTGAACAGACTCCCATCTAAATAACCCCGGGAACAGACTCCATCTAAATAACCCCGTGAACAGACTCACATCTAAATAACCCCGCTTGAACAGACTCCCATCTAAATAAACCCCCGGGAACAGACCCCCATCTAAATTACCCCCCGGGAACAGACTCCCATCTAAATAACCCCCGTGAACAGACTCCCATCTAAATAACCCCGCGGGAACAGACTCCCATCTAAATAACCCCGTGAACAGACTCCCATCTAAATAACCCCGTGAACAGACTCCCATCCAAATAACGGAGCAGGAACAGACTCCCATCTAAAGAAACCCCCGGGAACAGACTGTCATCTAAATAACACCCCGTGAACAGACTCCCATCTAAATAAACCCCCGGGAACAGACTCCCATCTAAATAACACCCCTGGATCAGACTCCCATCTAAATAACCCCGTGAAAAGACTCCCATCTAAATAACCCCGTGAACAGACTCCCATCAAAATAAACCGGGGAACAGACTCCATCTAAAAAACGCCGTGAACAGACGCCCATCTAAATAACCCCCCGTGAACAGATTCCCATCTAAATAACCGCGAGTGAACAGACTGCCATCTAAATAAACCCCCGGGAACAGACTCCCAACTAAATAACCGCGTGAACAGACTCCCATCTAAATACCCCACCGTTAACAGACCCCTATCTCAATAACCCCCCGTGAACAGAATCCCATCTAAATAACCCCCCGGGAACATACTCCCTTCTAAATAAAACCCCGGAACACATTCCATGTAAATTACCCCCCGGGAACAGACGACCATAATTATAACCCCGTGAACAGACTCCCATCTAAATAACCCCCGGTGAACAGACTCCCATCTAAATAACCCCCCGTGAACAGACTCCCATCTAAATAACCCCCGGTGAACAGACTCCCATCTAAATAACCCCCCGTGAACAGACTCCCATTTAAATAACTCCTCGGGAACAGACTCCCATCGAAATAACCCCCCGGGAACAGACTCCCATCTAAATAACCCCCCGGGAACACACTCCCATTTAAATACCACCCCGTGAACAGACTCCCTTCTAAATAGCCCCCCATGAACAGACTCCCATCTGATTACCGCGCCCTCCGGAAAAGACTCTCACCTAAACACCCACCCGGGAACAGACGCCCATCTAAATAACCCCCCGATAACAGACTCCCATCTAAATAACCCCCCTGAACAGACTCCCATCTAAGTACGCCCCAGGGAACAGACTCCCAACTGAATGCCGCCCCCTCCGGCAAAGACTCACCTCTAAATACACCCCCCGGGAACAGACTCCCATCTAAATAACCCCCCGTGAACAGACTCCCATCTAAATAACCCCTTGAACAAACTCCCATCTAAATAACCCCCCGGGAACAGACTCCCATCTAAATAACCGTGAGTGAACAGACTGCCATCTAAATAAACCCCCGGGAACAGACTCCCAACTAAATAACCGCGTGAACAGACTCCCATCTAAATACCCCACCGTTAACAGACCCCTATCTCAATAACCCCCCGTGAACAGAATCCCATCTAAATAACCCCCCGGGAACATACTCCCTTCTAAATAAAACCCCGGGAACACACTCCCATGTAAATTACCCCCCGGGAACAGACGACCATAATTATAACCCCGTGAACAGACTCCCATCTAAATAACCCCCGGTGAACAGACTCCCATCTAAATAACCCCCCGTGAACAGACTCCCATTTAAATAACCCCCCGGGAACAGAGTCCCATCGAAATAACCCCCCGGGAACAGACTCCCATCTAAATAACCCCCCGGGAACACACGCCCATTTAAATACCACCCCGTGAACAGACTCCAATCTAAATAACCCTCCATGAACAGACTCCAATCTGATTACCGCGCCCTCCGGAAAAGACTCTCATCTGAACACCCACCCGGGAACAGACGCCCATCTAAATAACCCCCCGGGAACAGTCTCCCATCTAAATAACCCCCCTTGAACAGACTCCCATCTAAGTACGCCCCAAGGAACAGACTCCCAACTGAATGCCGCCCCCTCCAGCAAAGACACACCTCTAAATACACCCCCCGGGAACAGACTCCCATCTAAATAACCCCCCGTGAGCAGACTCCCTTCGAAATAACCCCCGGTGAACAGACTCCCATCTAAATAACCCCGTGAACAGACTCCCATCTAAATAACCCCGTGAACAGACTCCCATCTAAATAACCTCGAGAACAGACTCCCATCTAAATAACCCCGTGAACAGATACCCATCTAAATAACCCCGTGAACAGACTCCATCTAAATAACCCCGTGAACAGACTCCCATCTGAATAACCCCCCGTGAACAGACTCCCATCTTAATAACACCCCTGGATCAGACTCCCATCTAAATAACCCCGTGAAAAGACTCCCATCTAAATAACCCCGTGAACAGACTCCCATCAAAATAAACCGGGGAACAGACTCCATCTAAAAAACGCCGTGAACAGACGCCCATCTAAATAACCCCCCGTGAACAGATTCCCATCTAAATAACCGCGAGTGAACAGACTGCCATCTAAATAAACCCCCGGGAACAGACTCCCAACTAAATAACCGCGTGAACAGACTCCCATCTAAATACCCCACCGTTAACAGACCCCTATCTCAATAACCCCCCGTGAACAGAATCCCATCTAAATAACCCCCCGGGAACATACTCCCTTCTAAATAAAACCCCGGAACACATTCCATGTAAATTACCCCCCGGGAACAGACGACCATAATTATAACCCCGTGAACAGACTCCCATCTAAATAACCCCCGGTGAACAGACTCCCATCTAAATAACCCCCCGTGAACAGACTCCCATCTAAATAACCCCCGGTGAACAGACTCCCATCTAAATAACCCCCCGTGAACAGACTCCCATTTAAATAACTCCTCGGGAACAGACTCCCATCGAAATAACCCCCCGGGAACAGACTCCCATCTAAATAACCCCCCGGGAACACACTCCCATTTAAATACCACCCCGTGAACAGACTCCCTTCTAAATAGCCCCCCATGAACAGACTCCCATCTGATTACCGCGCCCTCCGGAAAAGACTCTCATCTAAACACCCACCCGGGAACAGACGCCCATCTAAATAACCCCCCGATAACAGACTCCCATCTAAATAACCCCCCTGAACAGACTCCCATCTAAGTACGCCCCAGGGAACAGACTCCCAACTGAATGCCGCCCCCTCCGGCAAAGACTCACCTCTAAATACACCCCCCGGGAACAGACTCCCATCTAAATAACCCCCCGTGAACAGACTCCCATCTAAATAACCCCTTGAACAAACTCCCATCTAAATAACCCCCCGGGAACAGACTCCCATCTAAATAACCGTGAGTGAACAGACTGCCATCTAAATAAACCCCCGGGAACAGACTCCCAACTAAATAACCGCGTGAACAGACTCCCATCTAAATACCCCACCGTTAACAGACCCCTATCTCAATAACCCCCCGTGAACAGAATCCCATCTAAATAACCCCCCGGGAACATACTCCCTTCTAAATAAAACCCCGGGAACACACTCCCATGTAAATTACCCCCCGGGAACAGACGACCATAATTATAACCCCGTGAACAGACTCCCATCTAAATAACCCCCGGTGAACAGACTCCCATCTAAATAACCCCCCGTGAACAGACTCCCATTTAAATAACCCCCCGGGAACAGAGTCCCATCGAAATAACCCCCCGGGAACAGACTCCCATCTAAATAACCCCCCGGGAACACACGCCCATTTAAATACCACCCCGTGAACAGACTCCAATCTAAATAACCCTCCATGAACAGACTCCAATCTGATTACCGCGCCCTCCGGAAAAGACTCTCATCTGAACACCCACCCGGGAACAGACGCCCATCTAAATAACCCCCCGGGAACAGTCTCCCATCTAAATAACCCCCCTTGAACAGACTCCCATCTAAGTACGCCCCAAGGAACAGACTCCCAACTGAATGCCGCCCCCTCCAGCAAAGACACACCTCTAAATACACCCCCCGGGAACAGACTCCCATCTAAATAACCCCCCGTGAGCAGACTCCCTTCGAAATAACCCCCGGTGAACAGACTCCCATCTAAATAACCCCGTGAACAGACTCCCATCTAAATAACCCCGTGAACAGACTCCCATCTAAATAACCTCGAGAACAGACTCCCATCTAAATAACCCCGTGAACAGATACCCATCTAAATAACCCCGTGAACAGACTCCATCTAAATAACCCCGTGAACAGACTCCCATCTGAATAACCCCCCGTGAACAGACTCCCATCTTAATAACCGCGCATGAAAAGACTCCCATCTAAATAACCCCCCGGGAACAGACTCCCATCTAAATAACCCCGTGAATAGATTCCCATCTAAATAACCCCGTGAACAGACTCCCATCTAAATAACCCCGTGAAAAGACTCCCATCTAAATAACCCCGGGAACAGACTCCATCTAAATAACCCCGTGAACAGACTCCCATCCAAATAACCCCGCGTGAACAGACTCCCATCTAAATAAACCCCCGGGAACAGACCCCCATCTAAATAACCCCCCGTGAACAGACTCCCATCTAAATAACCCCCCGGGAACAGACTCCCATCTAAATAACCCCCCGGGAACAGACTCCCATCTAAATAACCCCCGTGAACAGAATCCCATCTAAATAACCCCGCGGGAACAGACTCCCATCTAAATCACCCCGTGAACAGACTCCCATCCAAATAACCGAGCGGGAACAGACTCCCATCTAAATAACCCCCCGCGAACAGACTGTCATCTAAATAACCCCCCGGGAACAGACTCACATCTAAATAACTCCCCGTGAACAGGCTCCCATCCAAATAACCGAGCGGAAACAGACTCCCATCTAAATAAACCCCCGGGAACAGACTGTCATCTAAATAACACCCCGTGAACAGACTCCCATCTAAATAACCCCCCGGGAACAGACTCCCATCTAAAGAACACCCCGGGATCAGACTCCCATCTAAATACTCCCCCCCACCCCGTGAACACACTCCCATCTAAGTAACCCCCCGGGACCAGACTCACATCTAAATAACCTCCCGTGAACAGACTCCCATCTAAATAACCCCCCGTGAACAGACTCCCATCTGAATAACCCCCCGGGAACAGACTCCCAGGTATATAACCCAGTGAACAGACTCCCATCTAAATAACCCCGTGAACAGACTCCCATGTAAATAACCCCGTGAACAGACTCCAATCTGAATAACCCCCCGTGAACAGACTCACAACCAAATACCCCCCGTGAACAGAGTTCCATCTAAATAACCCCGTGAACAGACTCCCATCTAAATAACCCCCCATGAACAGACTCCCATCTAAATAACCCCTTGAACAAACTCCCATCTAAATAACCCCCCGGGAACAGACTCCCATCTAAATAACCGCGAGTGAACAGACTGCCATCTAAATAAACCCCCGGGAACAGACTCCCAACTAAATAACCGCGTGAACAGACTCCCATCTAAATACCCCACCGTTAACAGACCCCTATCTCAATAACCCCCCGTGAACAGAATCCCATCTAAATAACCCCCCGGGAACATACTCCCTTCTAAATAAAACCCCGGGAACACACTCCCATGTAAATTACCCCCCGGGAACAGACGACCATAATTATAACCCCGTGAACAGACTCCCATCTAAATAACCCCCGGTGAACAGACTCCCATCTAAATAACCCCCCGTGAACAGACTCCCATTTAAATAACCCCCCGGGAACAGAGTCCCATCGAAATAACCCCCCGGGAACAGACTCCCATCTAAATAACCCCCCGGGAACACACGCCCATTTAAATACCACCCCGTGAACAGACTCCCATCTAAATAACCCTCCATGAACAGACTCCAATCTGATTACCGCGCCCTCCGGAAAAGACTCTCATCTGAACACCCACCCGGGAACAGACGCCCATCTAAATAACCCCCCGGGAACAGACTCCCATCTAAATAACCCCCCGTGAACAGACTCCCATCTAAGTACGCCCCAAGGAACAGACTCCCAACTGAATGCCGCCCCCTCCAGCAAAGACTCACCTCTAAATACACCCCCCGGGAACAGACTCCCATCTAAATAACCCCCCGTGAGCAGACTCCCTTCGAAATAACCCCCGGTGAACAGACTCCCATCTAAATAACCCCGTGAACAGACTCCCATCTAAATAACCCCGTGAACAGACTCCCATCTAAATAACCTCGAGAACAGACTCCCATCTAAATAACCCCGTGAACAGACACCCATCTAAATAACCCCGTGAACAGACTCCATCTAAATAACCCCGTGAACAGACTCCCATCTGAATAACCCCCCGTGAACAGACTCCCATCTTAATAACCGCGCATGAAAAGACTCCCATCTAAGTAAACCCCCGGGAACAGACTCCCAACTCAATCACCCCGTGAACAGACTCCCATCTAAATAACCCCCCGTGAAAAGACTCCCATCTAAATAACCCCCCGGGAAAAGACTCCCATCTCAATAACCCCCGGGAACAGACTCCCATCTATATACACCCCTCCCCGTTAACAGACCCCTACCTGAATAACCCCCCGTGAACAGATTCCCATCTAAATAACCCCCCGGGAACAGACTCCCTTCTAAATAAACCCCCGGGAACACGCTCCCATGTAAATTACCCCCCGGGAACAGACTCCCATCTATAGAACCCCGTGAACAGACTCCCATCTAAATAAACCGCCGTGAACAGACTCCCAACTAAGTACCCCTCGTGAACAGACTCCCATCTAAATAACCCCGTGAACAGACTCCCATCTAAATAACCCCCCGTGAACAGAATCCCATCTAAATAACCCCCCATGAACAGACTCCCATCTAAATAATCCCCCGGGAAAAGACTCCCATCTAAATACGCCCCGGGAACAGTCTCCCATCTAAATAACCCCCCGGGAACAGACTCCCATCTAAATAACCCCGTGAATAGATTCCCATCGAAATAACCCCGTGAACAGACTCCCATCTAAATAACCCCGGGAACAGACTCCATCTAAATAACCCCGTGAACAGACTCCCATCTAAATAACCCCGCGTGAACAGACTCCCATCGAAATAAACCCCCGGGAACAGACCTCCATCTAAATAACTCCCCGTGAACAGGCTCCCATCCGAATAACCCCCCGGGAACAGACTCCCATCTAAATAACCCCCCGGGAACAGACTCCCATCTAAATAACCCCCGTGAACAGAATCCCATCTAAATCACCCCGCGGGAACAGACTCCCATCTAAATAACCCCGTGAACAGACTCCCATCTAAATAACCCCGTGAACAGACTCCCATCCAAATAACCGAGCGGGAACAGACTCCCATCTAAATAACACCCCGTGAACAGACTCCCATCTAAATAACCCCCCGGGAACAGACTCCCATCTAAATAACACCCCGGGATCAGACTCCCATCTAAATACTGCCCCCCACCCCGTGAACAGACTCCCATCTAAGTAACCCCCCTAGACCAGACTCACATCTAAATAACCCCCCGTGAACAGACTCCCATCTAAATAACCCCCCGTGAACAGACTCCCATCTGAATAACCCCGCGGGAACAGACTCCATTGTATATAACCCAGTGAACAGACTCCCATCTGAATAACCCCGTGAACAGACTCCCATGTAAATAACCCCGTGAACAGACTCCAATCTGAATAACCCCCCGTGAACAGACTCACAACTAAATACCACCCGTGAACAGAGTTCCATCTAAATAACCCCGTGAACAGACTCCCATCTAAATAACCCCCCATGAACAGACTCCCATCTAAATAACCCCTTGAAGAAACCCCCATCTAAATAACCCCCCGTGAACAGACTCCCATCTGAATAACCCCGTGAACAGACTCCCATCTAAAAAACCCCCCGTGAACAGACTCCCATCTAAATAAACCCGCGTGTACAGACTCCCATCTAAATAAACCCCCAGTAACAGACTCCCAGCTAAATAACCCCGTGAACAGACTCCCATCTAAATAGCCCCCCGTGAACAGACTCCCATCTAAATAACACCCCGGGAACAGACTCCCATCTAAATAAACCCCCGGGAACAGACTCCAATCTAAATAACCCCACCCGCACCCCCGCCCCCGGGAACAGACACCCATCTAAATAACCCCCCGGGAACAGACTCCCATCTAAATAACCCCATGAACAGACTTCCATCTAAATAACCCCCCGGGAACAGACTCCCATCTAAATAATCCCCCGTGAACAGACTCCCAACGAAGTAAACCCCAGGGAACAGACTCCCATCAAAATAACCCCCCATGAAAAGACTCCCATCTAAATAAACCACCTTGAACAGACTCCCATCTAAATAACCCCCCGGGAACAGACTCCCATCTTAATAAACCCCCGTGAACAGACTCCCATCTAAATAACCTTCCGGGAACAGATTCCCATCTAAATAATCCCCCGTGAACAGACTCCCATCTAAATAACCCCCCGTGAACAGTCTCCCATCAAAATAATCTCCCGTGAACAGACTCCCATCTAAATAACCCCGTGAACAGACTCCCATCTAAATAACCCCCCGTGAACAGACTCCCATGTAAATATCCCCGAGAACATACTCCCATCGAAATAACCCCCCGTGAACAGACTCCCATCTAAATAACCCCGTGAACAGACTCCCATGTAAATAACCAAGTGAACAGACTCCCATCTAAATAACCCCGTGAACAGACTCCCATGTAAATAACCCCGTGAGCAGACTCCCATCTAAAAAGCACCGTGAACAGACTCCCATCTAAATACCGCCCCCCCCCCCGTGAACAGACTCCCATCTAAATAACCACGTGAACAGACTCCCATCGAAATAACACCGTGAATAGACTCCCATCTAAATAACTCCCCGTGAACAGACTCCCATCTAAATAACCACCCGGGAGCAGACCCCCATCTAAATAACCCCCTGGGAAAAGTCTCCCTTCTAAATAACCCCCTGGGAACACACTCCCATGCAAATAACCCCCGGGAACAGACTCCCATCTATATAACCCCGTGAACAGACTCCAATCAAAATAACCCCGTGAACAGACTCCCATCAGAATAACCGCACGTGAACAGACTCCCATCTAATTAACCCCCCGTGAACAGACTCCCAACTAAATAACCACCGTGAACAGACTCCCATCTAAATAACCCCCCGGGAAAATACACCCATCTAAATAACCCAGTGCACGGACTCCCATCTATTTACCACCACCCCCCACCCCCGGAAAAGACTCACATCTAATTAACCCCCCGGGCAAAACTCCCATATAAATAACCCCGTGAACAGACTCCCATTCAAATAAACCCTCTTAAAAATTTCCCATCTAAATAACCCCCCCGTGAACAAACTCCCATCTAAATAACCCCCCAGGAACAAACTCCCATCTAAATAACCCCGTGAACAGACTCCCATCTAAATAACCCGCAGTGAACAGACTCCCATCTAAATACCCCCGTGAACTGACTCCCATCTGAATAATCCCCCGTGAACTGACTCCCATCTGAATAAACCCCCGGGAACAGACTCCCATCTAAATAACCCCCCGGGAGCAGACTCCCATCTAAATAACCCCGTGAAAAGACTCCCATCTAAATAACCCCCCGGGAACAGACTCCCATCGAAATAATCCCCCGTGAACGGACTCCCATCTAAATAACCCCCCGTGAACAGACTCCCATCTAAATAACCCCCCGGGAACAGACTCCTATGTCAATAACACCGTCAACAGACTCCCATCTAAATAACCCCCCGGGAACAGACAACCATCTAAATAACCCAGTGCACGGACTCCCATCGATTTACCACCACCCCCGCGGAAAAGACTCACATCTAAATAACCTCCCGGGCATAAACTCCCATCTGAATAAGCCCCCGTGAACAAACTCCCATCTAAATAACCCCCACGTGAACAAACTCCCATCTAAATAACCCCCCAGGAACAGACTCCCATCTAAATAAACCCCCGTGAACAGACTCCCATCTAAATAACCCTCCGGGAACAGACTCCCATCTAAATAATCCCCCGTGAACAGACTCAAATCTAAATAACCCCCCGTGAACAGACTCCCATCGAAATAATCCCCCGTGAACAGACTCCCATCTAAATAACCCCGTGAACAGACTCCCATCTGAATAACCCCCCGTGAACACACTCCCATGTAAATATTCCCGAGAACAGACTCCCATCTGAATAACCACGTGAACAGACTCCCATCTAAATAACCCCCCGGGAACAGACTCCCATGTAAATAACACCGTCAACAGAATCCCATCTAAATAAACCCCCGGAAACAGACAACCATCTAAATAACCCAGTGCACAGACTCCCATCTATTTACCACCACACCCCAGGAAAAGACTCACATCTAAATAACCCCCCGGGCACAATCTCTCATCTAAATAGCCCCGTGAACAGACTCCCATCTAAATAAGCCCCCGTGAACAAACTCCCATCCAAATAACCACCCCGTGAACAAATTCCCATCGAAATAACACCCCAGGAACAAACTCCTATCTAAATAACCCCGTGAACAGACTCCCATCTAAATAACCCACAGTGAACAGACTCCCATCTAAATACCCCCGTGAACTGACTCCCATCTGAATAATCCCCCGTGAACAGACTCCCATCTGAATAACCCCCCGGGAACAGACTCCCATGTATATAACCCAGTGAACAGACTCCCATCTAAATAACAACGTGAACAGACTCCCATCTAAATAACCCCACGTGAACAGACTCCCATCTAAATAACCCCCCGTGAACAGACTCCCATCTAAATAACCCCCCGGGAACAGACTCCCATGAAAATAACACCGTCAACAGAATCCCATCTAAATAACCCCCCGGGAACAGACAACCATCTAAATAACCCAGTGCACAGACTCCCATCTATTTACCACCACACCCCAGGAAAAGACTCACATCTAAATAACCCCCCGGGCACAAGCTCTCATCTAAATAGCCCCGTGAACAGACTCCCATCTAAATAAGCCCCCGTGAACAAACTCCCATCTAAATAACCACCCCGTGAGCAAACTCCCATCTAAATAACCCCCCAGGAACAAACTCCCATCTAAATAACCCCGTGAACAGACTCCCATCTAAATAACCCACAGTGAACAGACTCCCATCTAAATACCCCCGTGAACTGACTCCCATCTGAATAATCCCCCGTGAACAGACTCCCATCTGAATAACCCCCCGGGAACAGACTCCCATGTATATAACCCACTGAACAGACTCCCATCTAAATAACAACGTGAACAGACTCCCATCTAAATAACCCCACGTGAACAGACTCCCATCTAAATAAACCACCTTGAACAGACTCCCATCTAAATAACCATCCGGGAACAGACTCCCATCTAAATAATCCCCCGTGAACAGACTCCCATCTAAATAACCCCCCGTGAACTGACTCCCATCTAAATAAACCCCCGTGAACAGACTCCCAACTAAATAACCACCGTGAACAGACTCCCATCTAAATAACCCCCCGGGAAAATACACCCATCTAAATAACCCAGTGCACGGACTCCCATCTATTTACCACCACCCCCCACCCCCGGAAAAGACTCACATCTAATTAACCCCCCGGGCAAAACTCCCATATAAATAACCCCGTGAACAGACTCCCATTCAAATAAACCCCCTTAAAAATTTCCCATCTAAATAACCCCCCCGTGAACAAACTCCCATCTAAATAACCCATCAGGAACAAACTCCCATCTAAATAACCCCGTGAACAGACTCCCATCTAAATAACCCGCAGTGAACAGACTCCCATCTAAATACCCCCGTGAACTGACTCCCATCTGAATAATCCCCCGTGAACTGACTCCCATCTGAATAAACCCCCGGGAACAGACTCCCATCTAAATAACCCCCCGGGAGCAGACTCCCATCTAAATAACCCCGTGAAAAGACTCCCATCTAAATAACCCCCCGGGAACAGACTCCCATCGAAATAATCCCCCGTGAACGGACTCCCATCTAAATAACCCCCCGTGAACAGACTCCCATCTAAATAACCCCCGGGAACAGACTCCTATGTCAATAACACCGTCAACAGACTCCCATCTAAATAACCCCCCGGGAACAGACAACCATCTAAATAACCCAGTGCACGGACTCCCATCGATTTACCACCACCCCCGCGGAAAAGACTCACATCTAAATAACCTCCCGGGCATAAACTCCCATCTGAATAAGCCCCCGTGAACAAACTCCCATCTAAATAACCCCCACGTGAACAAACTCCCATCTAAATAACCCCCCAGGAACAGACTCCCATCTAAATAAACCCCCGTGAACAGACTCCCATCTAAATTACCCTCCGGGAACAGACTCCCATCTAAATAATCCCCCGTGAACAGACTCAAATCTAAATAACCCCCCGTGAACAGACTCCCATCGAAATAATCCCCCGTGAACAGACTCCCATCTAAATAACCCCGTGAACAGACTCCCATCTGAATAACCCCCCGTGAACACACTCCCATGTAAATATTCCCGAGAACAGACTCCCATCTGAATAACCACGTGAACAGACTCCCATCTAAATAACCCCCCGGGAACAGACTCCCATGTAAATAACACCGTCAACAGAATCCCATCTAAATAACCCCCCGGAAACAGACAACCATCTAAATAACCCAGTGCACAGACTCCCATCTATTTACCACCACACCCCAGGAAAAGACTCACATCTAAATAACCCCCCGGGCACAATCTCTCATCTAAATAGCCCCGTGAACAGACTCCCATCTAAATCAGCCCCCGTGAACAAACTCCCATCCAAATAACCACCCCGTGAACAAACTCCCATCGAAATAACACCCCAGGAACAAACTCCTATCTAAATAACCCCGTGAACAGACTCCCATCTAAATAACCCACAGTGAACAGACTCCCATCTAAATACCCCCGTGAACTGACTCCCATCTGAATAATCCCCCGTGAACAGACTCCCATCTGAATAACCCCCCGGGAACAGACTCCCATGTATATAACCCAGTGAACAGACTCCCATCTAAATAACAACGTGAACAGACTCCCATCTAAATAACCCCACGTGAACAGACTACCATCTAAATAACCCCCCGTGAACAGACTCCCATCTAAATAACCCCCCGGGAACAGACTCCCATGAAAATAACACCGTCAACAGAATCCCATCTAAATAACCCCCCGGGAACAGACAACCATCTAAATAACCCAGTGCACAGACTCCCATCTATTTACCACCACACCCCAGGAAAAGACTCACATCTAAATAACCCCCCGGGCACAAGCTCTCATCTAAATAGCCCCGTGAACAGACTCCCATCTAAATAAGCCCCCGTGAACAAACTCCCATCTAAATAACCACCCCGTGAACAAACTCCCATCTAAATAACCCCCCAGGAACAAACTCCCATCTAAATAACCCCGTGAACAGACTCCCATCTAAATAACCCACAGTGAACAGACTCCCATCTAAATACAACTGTGAACTGACTCCCATCTGAATAATCCCCCGTGAACAGACTCCCATCTGAATAACCCCCCGGGAACAGACTCCCATGTATATAACCCAGTGAACAGACTCCCATCTAAATAACAACGTGAACAGACTCCCATCTAAATAACCCCACGTGAACAGACTCCCATCTAAATAAACCACCTTGAACAGACTCCCATCTAAATAACCATCCGGGAACAGACTCCCATCTAAATAATCCCCCGTGAACAGACTCCCATCTAAATAACCCCCCGTGAACTGACTCCCATCTAAATAAACCCCCGTGAACAGACTCCCAACTAAATAACCACCGTGAACAGACTCCCATCTAAATAACCCCCCGGGAAAATACACCCATCTAAATAACCCAGTGCACGGACTCCCATCTATTTACCACCACCCCCCACCCCCGGAAAAGACTCACATCTAATTAACCCCCCGGGCAAAACTCCCATATAAATAACCCCGTGAACAGACTCCCATTCAAATAAACCCCCTTAAAAATTTCCCATCTAAATAACCCCCCCGTGAACAAACTCCCATCTAAATAACCCATCAGGAACAAACTCCCATCTAAATAACCCCGTGAACAGACTCCCATCTAAATAACCCGCAGTGAACAGACTCCCATCTAAATACCCCCGTGAACTGACTCCCATCTGAATAATCCCCCGTGAACTGACTCCCATCTGAATAAACCCCCGGGAACAGACTCCCATCTAAATAACCCCCCGGGAGCAGACTCCCATCTAAATAACCCCGTGAAAAGACTCCCATCTAAATAACCCCCCGGGAACAGACTCCCATCGAAATAATCCCCCGTGAACGGACTCCCATCTAAATAACCCCCCGTGAACAGACTCCCATCTAAATAACCCCCGGGAACAGACTCCTATGTCAATAACACCGTCAACAGACTCCCATCTAAATAACCCCCCGGGAACAGACAACCATCTAAATAACCCAGTGCACGGACTCCCATCGATTTACCACCACCCCCGCGGAAAAGACTCACATCTAAATAACCTCCCGGGCATAAACTCCCATCTGAATAAGCCCCCGTGAACAAACTCCCATCTAAATAACCCCCACGTGAACAAACTCCCATCTAAATAACCCCCCAGGAACAGACTCCCATCTAAATAAACCCCCGTGAACAGACTCCCATCTAAATTACCCTCCGGGAACAGACTCCCATCTAAATAATCCCCCGTGAACAGACTCAAATCTAAATAACCCCCCGTGAACAGACTCCCATCGAAATAATCCCCCGTGAACAGACTCCCATCTAAATAACCCCGTGAACAGACTCCCATCTGAATAACCCCCCGTGAACACACTCCCATGTAAATATTCCCGAGAACAGACTCCCATCTGAATAACCACGTGAACAGACTCCCATCTAAATAACCCCCCGGGAACAGACTCCCATGTAAATAACACCGTCAACAGAATCCCATCTAAATAACCCCCCGGAAACAGACAACCATCTAAATAACCCAGTGCACAGACTCCCATCTATTTACCACCACACCCCAGGAAAAGACTCACATCTAAATAACCCCCCGGGCACAATCTCTCATCTAAATAGCCCCGTGAACAGACTCCCATCTAAATCAGCCCCCGTGAACAAACTCCCATCCAAATAACCACCCCGTGAACAAACTCCCATCGAAATAACACCCCAGGAACAAACTCCTATCTAAATAACCCCGTGAACAGACTCCCATCTAAATAACCCACAGTGAACAGACTCCCATCTAAATACCCCCGTGAACTGACTCCCATCTGAATAATCCCCCGTGAACAGACTCCCATCTGAATAACCCCCCGGGAACAGACTCCCATGTATATAACCCAGTGAACAGACTCCCATCTAAATAACAACGTGAACAGACTCCCATCTAAATAACCCCACGTGAACAGACTACCATCTAAATAACCCCCCGTGAACAGACTCCCATCTAAATAACCCCCCGGGAACAGACTCCCATGAAAATAACACCGTCAACAGAATCCCATCTAAATAACCCCCCGGGAACAGACAACCATCTAAATAACCCAGTGCACAGACTCCCATCTATTTACCACCACACCCCAGGAAAAGACTCACATCTAAATAACCCCCCGGGCACAAGCTCTCATCTAAATAGCCCCGTGAACAGACTCCCATCTAAATAAGCCCCCGTGAACAAACTCCCATCTAAATAACCACCCCGTGAACAAACTCCCATCTAAATAACCCCCCAGGAACAAACTCCCATCTAAATAACCCCGTGAACAGACTCCCATCTAAATAACCCACAGTGAACAGACTCCCATCTAAATACAACTGTGAACTGACTCCCATCTGAATAATCCCCCGTGAACAGACTCCCATCTGAATAACCCCCCGGGAACAGACTCCCATGTATATAACCCAGTGAACAGACTCCCATCTAAATAACAACGTGAACAGACTCCCATCTAAATAACCCCACGTGAACAGACTCCCATCTAAATAAACCACCTTGAACAGACTCCCATCTAAATAACCATCCGGGAACAGACTCCCATCTAAATAATCCCCCGTGAACAGACTCCCATCTAAATAACCCCCCGTGAACTGACTCCCATCTAAATAAACCCCCGTGAACAGACTCCCATCAAAGTCATCCCCCGTGAACAGACTCCCATCGAAATAAACCCGTGAACAGACTTCCATCTAAATAACCCCCCGTGAACAGATTCCCATGTAAATATCCCCGAGAACAGACTCCCATCTGAATAACCCCGTGAACAGACTCCCATCTAAATAACCCCCCGTGAACAGACTCCCATCTAAATAACCCCCCGGGAACAGACTCCCATGTAAATTGCACCGTCAACAGACTCCCATCTAAATAACCCCCCGGGAACAGACAACCATCTGAATAACCCAGTGCACGGACTCCCATCTATTTACCACCACCCCCCCCCCCCCCGGAAAAGACTCACATCTAAATAACCCCCCGGGCACAAATTCCCATCAAAATAGCCCCGTGAACAGACTCCCATCTAAATAAGCCCCCGTGAACAAACTCCCATCTGAATAACACCCCCGTGAACAAAGTCCCATCTAAATAACCCCCCAGGAACAATCTCCCATCTAAATAACCCCGTGAACAGACTCCCATCTAAATAACGCACAGTGAACAGACTCCCATCTAAATACCCCCGTAAACTGACTCCCATCTGAATAATCCCCCGTGAACAGACTCCCATCTGAATAACCCCCCGGGAACAGACTCCCATGTATATAACCCAGTGAACAGACTCCCATCGAAATAACTCCTTGAACAGACTCCCATCTAAATAACCCACAGTGAACAGACTCCCATCTAAATACCCCCGTGAACTGACTCCCATCTGAAAAATCCCCCGTGAACAGACTCCCATCTAAATAACCCCGTGAACAGACTCCCATGTAAATAACCCCGTGAACAGACTCCCATCTAAATAACACCGTGAACAGAGTCCTATCTAAATAACCCCGTGAACAGACTACCATCTAAATAATCCCCCGTGAACAGACTCCCATCCAAATAACCCCGTGAACAAACTCCCATCTAAAAAAACCCCCGTGAACAGACTCCCATCGAAATAACACCGTGAACAGTCTCCCATCGAAATAACCCCCCGTTAACAGACTACCATCTAAATAACCCCCCGGGAACAGACTCCCTTCTAAATAACCCCATGAACAGACTCCCATGTAAATAACCCCGTGAACAGACTCCAATCTGAATAACCCCCCGTGAACAGACTCCCAACTAAATAACCCCCCGTGAACAGACTCACAACTAAATACCCCCCGTGAACAGAGTTCCATCTAATTAACCCCGTGAACAGACTCCCATCTAAATAACCCCCCATGAACAGACTCCCATCTAAATAACCCCTTGAACAAACTCCCATCTAAATAACCCCCCGGGAACAGACTCCCATCTAAATACACCCCGTGAACAGTGTCCCATCTAAATAACCCCCCGGGAACAGTCTCCCATCTCAATAATCCCGTGAACAGATTCCCATCTAAATAACCCCGTGAACAGACTCCCATCTGAATAACCCCGTGAACAGACTCCCATCTAAAAAAACCCCCGTGAACAGACTCCCATCTAAATAAACCCGCGTGTACAGACTCCCGTCTAAATAAACCCCCGGTAACAGACTCCCAGCTAAAAGCTTTGAAAGAATATCGGGAATGTTGGACCAATCTGAAACGAGGAATTAAGAGGGCTAAAAGGGGTCATGAAATATCTTTAGCAAACAGGGTTAAGGAAAATCCCAAAGCCTTTTATTCATATATAAGGAGAAAGAGGGTAACTAGAGAAAGGATTGGCCCACTAAAGGACAAAGGAGGAATGTTATGCTTGGACTCAGAGAAAATGGGTGAGATTCTAAACGAGTACTTTGCATCGGTATTCACCGAGGAGAGGGACATGACGGATGTTTGAGGTTAGGAACAGATGTTTGATTACTCTAGGTCAAGTCGGAATAAGGAGGGAGGAAGTGTTGGGTATTCTAAAGGGCATTAAGGTGGACAAGTCCCCAGGTCCGGATGGGATCTATCCCAGGTTACTGAGGGAAGCGAGAGAGGAAATAGCTGGGGCCTTGAAAGATATCTTTGCAGCATCCTTAAACACGGGTGAGGTCCCGGAGGACTGGAAAATTGCTAATGTTGTCCCCTTGTTTAAGAAGGGTAGCAGAGATAATCCAGGTAATTATAGACCGGTGAGCCTGACGTCAGTGGTAGGGAAGCTGCTGGAGAAGATACTGAGGGACAGGATCTATTCCCATTTGGAAGAAAATGGGCTCATCAGTGATAGGCAACATGGTTTTGTGCAGGGAAGGTCATGTCTTACCAACTTAATAGAATTCTTTGAGGAAGTGACAAAGTTGATTGATGAGGGAAGGGCTGTCGATGTCATATACATGGACTTCAGTAAGGCGTTTGATAAGGTTCCCCATGGCAGGCTGATGGAGAAAGTGAAGGCGCTTGGGGTCCAAGGTGTACTAGCTAGATGGATAAAGAACTGGCTGGGCAACAGGAGACAGAGAGTAGCAGTAGAGGGGAGTTTCTCAAAATGGAGACGTGTGACCAGTGGTGTTCCACAGGGATCCGTGCTGGGACCACTGTTGTTTGTGATATACATTAATGATTTGGAGGAAAGTATAGGTGGACTGATTAGCAAGTTTGCAGACGACACTAAGATTGGTGGAGTAGCAGATAGTGAAGGGGACTGTCAGAGAATACAGCAGAATATCGATATAATAGAGAGTTGGGCAGAGAAATGGCAGATGGAGTTCAATCAGGGCAAATGCGAGGTGATGCATTTTGGAAGATCCAATTCAAGAGTGAACTACACAGTAAATGGAAAAGTCCTGGGGAAAATTGATGTCCAGAGAGATTTGGGTGCTCAGGTCCACTGTTCCCTGAAGGTGGCAACGCAGGTAAATAGAGTGGTCAAGAAGGCATACGGCATGCTTTCCTTCATCGGACGGGGCATTGAGTACAAGAGTTGGCAGGTCATGTTACAGTTGTATAGGACTTTGGTTCGGCCACATTTGGAATACTGCGTACAGTTCTGGTCGCCACATTATCAAAAGGATGTGGATGCTTTGGAGAGGGTGCAGAGGAGGTTCACCAGGATGTTGCCTGGTATGGAGGGCGCTAGCTATGAAGAGAGGTTGAGTAGATTAGGATTATTTTCATTAGAAAGACGGAGGTTGAGGGGGGACCTGATTGAGGTGTACAAAATCATGAGAGGTATAGACAGGGTGGACAGCAAGAGGCTTTTTCCCAGAGTGGGGGTTTCAATTACGAGAGGACACGAGTTCAAAGTGAAAGGGGAAATGTTTAGGGGGGATATGCGTGGAAAGTTCTTTACGCAGAGGGTGGTGGGCACCTGGAACGCGTTGCCAGCGGAGGTGGTAGACGCGGGCACGATGGAGTCTTTTAAGATGTATCTAGACAGATACATGAATGGGCAGGGAGAAAAGAGATACAGAACCTTAGAAAATAGGCGACATGTTTAGAGAGAGGATCTGGATCGGCGCAGGCTTGGAGGGCCGAAGGGCCTGTTCCTGTGCTGTAATTATCTTTGTTATTTGTTCTTTGTTTAAATAACCCCGTGAACAGACTCCCATCTAAATAGCCCCCCGTGAACAGACTCCCATCTAAATAACACCCCGGGAACAGACTCCCATCTAAATAAACCCCCGGGAACAGACTCCCATCTAAATAACCCCCCCCCCCAACGCCCCCGGGAACAGACACCCATCTAAATAAGCCCCCGGGAACAGACTCCCATCTAAATAACCCCATGAACAGACTTCCATCTAAATAACCCCCCGGGAACAGACTCCCATCTAAATAATCCCCCGTGAACAGACTCCCAACGAAGTAAACCCCAGGGAACAGACTCCCATCTAAATAACCCCCCGTGAAAAGACTCCCATCTAAATAACCCCACGTGAACAGACTCCCATCTAAATAAACCACCTTGAACATACTCCCATCTAAATAACCCCCCGGGAACAGACTCCCATCTAAATAAACCCCCGTGAACAGACTCCCATCTAAATAACCCTCCGGGAACAGACTCCCATCTAAATAATCCCCCGTGAACAGACTCCCATCTAAATAACCCCAAGTGAACAGACTCCCATCTAAATAACCCCCCGTGAACAGATTCCCATCAAAATAATCTCCCGTGAACAGACTCCCATCTAAATAACCCCGTGAACAGACTCCAATCTAAATAACCCCCCGTGAACAGACTCCCATGTAAATATCCCCGAGAACAGCCTCCCATCTGAATAACCCCGTGAACAGACTCCCATCTAAATAACCCCCCGTGAACAGACTCCGATCTAAATAACCCCCCGGGAACAGACTCCCATGTAAATAACACCGTCAACAGACTCCCATCTGAATAAAACCCCGGGAACAGACAACCATCTAAATCACCCAGTGCACGGACTCCCATCTATTTACCACCACCACCCCCCCCCCGGAACAGACTCACATCTAAATAACCCCCCGGGCACAAACCCCCATCTAAATAGCCCCGTGAACAGACACCCATCTAAATAAGCCCCCGTGAACAAACTCCCATCTAAATAACCCCCACGTGAACAAACTCCCATCTAAATAACCCCCCATGAACATGAACAAACTCCCATCTAAATAACCCCGTGAACAGACTCCCATCTAAGTACCCCCGTGAACTGACTCCCATCTGAATAATCCCCCGTGAACAGACTCCCATCTGAATAACCCCCCGGGAACAGACTCGCATGTATATAACCCAGTGAACAGACTCCCATCTAAATAACACCGTGAACAGCCTCCCATCTAAATAACCCACAGTGAACAGACTCCCATCTAAATACCCCCGTGAACTGACTCCGATCTGAATAATCCCACGTGAACAGACTCCCATCTAAATAACCCCGTGAACAGACTCCCATCTAAATAACACCGTGAACAGACTCCCATCCAAATAACCCCGTGAACAAACTCCCATCTAAATAACCCCCCGTGAACAGACTCCCATCAAAATAACACCGTGAAAAGACTCGCATCGCAATAACCCCCCGTTAACAGACTCCCATCTAAATAACCACCAGGGAACAGACACCCATCTAAATAACCCCCCGGGAACAGACTCCCTTCTAAATAACCCCGTGAACAGACTCCCATGTAAATAACCCCGTGAACAGACTCCAATCTGAATAACCCCCCGTGAACAGACTCCCATCCCCGTGAACAGACTCACAACTAAATACCCCCCGTGAACAAAGTTCCATCTAAATAACCCCGTGAACAGACTCCCATCTAAATAACCCCCCATGAACAGACTCCCATCTAAATAACCCCTTGAACAAACTCCCATCTAAATAACCCCCCGGGAACAGACTCCCATCTAAATGCACCCCGTGAACAGTCTCCCATCTAAATAACCCCGTGAACAGACTCCCATCTGAATAACCCCGTGAACAGACTCCCATCTGAAAAACCCCCCGTGAACAGACTCCCATCTAAATAAACCCGCGTGTACAGACTCCCATCTAAATAAACCCCCGGTAACAGACTCCCAGCTAAATAACCCCGTGAACAGACTCCCATCTAAATAACACCCCGGGAACAGACTCCCATCTAAATAACCCCTCGGGAACAGACTCCCATTTAAATAACCCCACCCCCCCCCCCGGGAACAGACACCCATCTAAATAACCCCCCGGGAACAGACTCCCATCTAAATAACCCCATGAACAGACTTCCATCTGAATAACCCCCCGGGAACAGACTCCCATCTAAATAATCCCCCGTGAACAGACTCCCAATGAAGTGAACCCCAGGGAACAGACTCCCATCTAAATAACCCTCCGGGAACAGACTCCCATCTAAGCAACTCCCCGGGAACAGACTCCCATCTAAATAACACCCCGTGAACAGATTCCCCTCTAAATAACCCCCCGGGATCAGACTCCCATCTAAACACTCCCCCCGCCACGTGAACAGACTCCCATCCAAGTAACCCCCCGGGAACAGACTCCCATCTAAATAACCCCCCGTGAACAGACTCCCATCTAAATAACCCCCCGTGAACAGACTCCCATCTAAATAACCCCCCGGGAACAGACACCCATCTAAATAATCCCCCGTGAACAGACTCCCATCTAAATAACCCCCCGTGAAAATACTCCCATCTAAATAACACCCCGTGAACAGACTCCCATCTAAATAAACCACCTTGAACAGACTCCCATCTAAATAAACCCCCGGGAACAGACTCCCATCTAAATAACCCCCCGTGAACAGACTCCCATCTAAATAACCCTCCGGGAACAGACTCCCATCTAAATAAACCCCCGTGAACAGACTCCCATCTAAATAACCCCCCGTGAACAGACTCCCATCTAAATAACCCCCCGTGAACAGACTCCCATGTAAATATCCCCGTGAACAGACTCCCATCTGAATAACCACGTGAACAGACTCCCATCTAAATAACCCCCCGTTTTTTTTTTGTTTTTTTTTGTTTTTTTTTGGTGGCCTTTATACCCAGGCCCCTTTTATATATTTTACGTCGAGGGGGCCTTTATTCCTCAGGCCCCCTTTATACATTTTTTTATGTCGAGGGGGCCTTTATTCCTCAGGCCCCCTTTATATGCACACTTATATTTTTAAAATAACTTTATTAAAACCAGATAAATAAACAAAAAAACTCAAATTAAAATGCCATTCTCGGCGTCGACGATGCACTCCAGTCCCTGCGGTGCCCACCGGTCGCGGAAGGCCTCAAGCGTACCGGCGGACACCGCATGCTCCCTTTCCAGGGACACCCGGGCGCGAACGTATCCGCGGAAGAGGGGCAGGCAATCGGGGAGGACGGACCCCCCGACGGCCCGCAACCTGGACCTGTGAATTGCCACCTTGGCCAGGCCCAGGAGCAGACCGACGAGGAGATCCTCCTCCCGGCCCAAGCCCCTCCGCACCGGGTGCCCAAAGATCAGGAGCATGGGACTGAAGTGCAGCCAGAATTTGAGGAGCAGCCCCTTCAGATACTCAAATAGGGGCTGCAACCTCGCACACTCCGCATAAATGTGGAACACGGACTCGTCCAGGCCGCAGAAAGTACAGCTGGCCTGGGAGTCCGTGAACCTACTTAAAAGCCTATTGCACGGGACTGCTCTGTGAAGCACCCTCCACCCCAGGTCCCCGATGTAAAGGGGGAAGACTCCCGCGTAGAGAGACCTCCATCGGGGTTTCCCCTCGCCGCCAGATGGCAACGCGGACCGCCAGGGCATGTCCGGCTGGCTGACGAGGGCGAGGAAGTGGGGAGTGTGCAGGAGCAGCCCGTACAGGAAACCCCTCCGCGCCGATTGGAATGGCAAGGAGGGCATTTCCGAGAGGCGGCTCGGGTTGTGCGGGACCGGCTCCCGAGGAGGGTTTCGGGGCCTGGATCCGATGAGCAGTTCCGGCCGAGCGGGGGTCAGCTCGGCCGGGATCGCTCCGCACTCCCGAGCCCCCTCGCCACCCGCAGTGAGGGGCGTCCCGGGGGTTTCGAATACTCCTCCTCCCGCCGGACCGTCCCCGGAGTCGGCCGCCCGGACAGCCGAGGCGCTCTCCTCCGCCGGCAGGGGAGCGCCCTGACTGGAGGCGACCATGTTCCAGACTCGGAAAAGATCCCGGTAAAAGACAGGCAACTCCCTCAGAGAGGCGCGGCTAACGGACTCCACCTGGAGCTGCGTGTCGTCTTGAAGGCAGTGACACTGGCGGAAAAAAATACGTCGCCAGCGCACACCATCTGGGAGGACGCTCGACGTACAGGTATCTCTGCAGGGTCCGAAGGCGGAGAGTCGCAGCCTGGGTGCAGACGCACACCAGTGACTGACCGCCCTCCTCGATCGGGAGACTCAGGACCGCGGCAGAGACCCAGTGTTTCCTCTTGCCCCAGAAGAAATCGACGAGTTTCTTCTGGATCTTGGTGGCAAATACAGGGGGCGGGGCCAAAGTGACCAACCGGTACCACAGCATGGAGGACACCAGTTGGTTTATGACCAACGCTCGGCCCCTGTAGGAAGGCACTCGGAGCAGTCCTGTCCAGCGCCCCAGCCGAGCGGTGACTTTCGCCTCCAACTCCTGCCAGTTTGCCGGCCAGGCTTCCTCAGCGGGGCTAAGGTGGACTCCCAGATAGAGGAGGTGCGTGGTGCTCCACGCAAAAGTTGTCATCTCCTCCGGCAGGGAGTCCACCCGCCACTGACCAACCAGGAGTCCGGAACATTTCTCCCAATTGATCCTCGCGGAGGACGCGGCAGAAAAGGTCTGCTGGCAGTCGCGCATCCTCCGCAAGTCAACGGGATCTGTGATTGCGAGGAGCACGTCGTCGGCGTAAGCCGAGAGGACGACCCGCATGGCCGGCTCGCGCAGAGCCAATCCCGTCAACCTCCTGCGAAGCAGGCACAGGAAGGGCTCCACGCAGATGGTATACAATTGGCCGGACATGGGGCACCCCTGACGCACTCCTCTCCCAAATCGAAGGGGCGCCGTCAAGGACCCGTTAACTTTGGCTAGACACTCTGCGGCGGCGTATAAAAGTCGGACTCGGGCCACGAAATGCGGCCCGAGTCCGAAAGCGCGCAGAGTCCCGAAAAGGTAATCGTGATCCACCCTGTCGAACGCCTTCTCCTGATCGAGGGAGAGAAAGGCGAACGACTGACCAGTCCTCTGGGAAAGATGGATCAGGTCCCGGACCAGGTGGATGTTGTCCTGGATGGACCGGCCCGGGACCGTGTAGGACTGGTCGGGGTGGATCATGTGGGCCAGCACGGAGCCCAGGCGGGTAGACATAGCCCGGGCAAAGATCTTATAATCCGTGCTGAGGAGGGAGACCGGACGCCAGTTTTTAAGCAGGCGGAGATCGCCCCTCTTCGGCAGCAGGACGATGACCGCCCTGCGCCACGAGAGGGGCATCTCCCCGGTCGCCAGGCTTTCCCCCAGGACCCGCGCGTAATCGTCCCCCAGGACGTCCCAGAACGCCCTGAGGAACTCCACGGTCAACCCATCCAGCCCTGGGGATTTGCCCCTCGAGAGCTGGTGGAGGGCGCCAGTCAGCTCCGCCAACGTGAGCGGAGCCTCCAATCCTTCGGCGCCCTCCGGGCTGACTTGCGGCAGGTCCTCCCACAAAACTCTGCGCGCATCCTCGCTGGACGGATCCGGAGAGAACAACGCACTGTAATACATCCGGACCAGGAGGCCCATTCCCTCTGGATCCGTGATGGAGGATCCGTCGTCGGCCAGCAGCTCGACGAGCTGCTTACGGACCCCCCGCCATTTTTCCAGCGAGTAGAAGAAGGGAGAGGCGCGGTCCAAATCTTCCAGGATCTGGATCCGCGACCTCACGTACGCGCCTCGGGACCCTATGAGCTGCAGGTTCCTCAGCGCGCCCTTTTTCTCTTTGTACGCCTGCCACAGGGCCGGGTCCGCGACGGCATGACCGAGGCGGGATTCCAAGTCGAGCACCTCCCTCTCAAGGCGCCCGATCTCGGCTTCCCGCCTCTTGGTCGACCACTTCGCGTACTCCTGACAGAAGACGCGGATGTGAGTCTTGCCCACATCCCACCATAGCCTCAAGGAGGGGAAGCCCCCCTGCTTCCTTCTCCAGTCGGCCCAGAATGGACAGAACGAGTCCCGAAATCGCACGTCCTCCAGCAGCCGGTTGTTAAAGTGCCAGTACGCGGACCCCGCCCGCGTGCGGAGCGGAGTGAACTCCGCCCACACCAGGCGGTGGTCCGAGCACGGCACCAGCCGCATGGAGGCCGCCGAAACGCGGGAGACGTACGCCTGCGAAATGTAGAGGCGGTCGATTCGCGACCCCCCTCCTCCAGACCTCCACGTGAAGGCGCTGGAGTCGGGATGGAGATTCCGCCAGACGTCCACCAAGTTAAGGGAGCTGATCAGTCCCCTCAACTTCTCCACCGACGCTTGGCAGCGCTGGGGACCGGAGCGATCCCCCACCTCGAGGGTGCAGTTAAAATCCCCCCCGAGGATGATGCACTCTTCAAAGAAGCGCGCTTGCAACGCGCCGGGCCTGGGCACATACACGTTCACAAAGTGGAGCGGCACGCTACCCAGGCGAATGGCGAGGTGGAGCCAGCGGCCTGGCACTAGCTCCTTGACCCCCAAGATCTCCGGCTGAAAAGTCGGGGCCAACAAGATAGCCACCCCACTAGAAATAGGGGTGAGGTGACTCATGTAGACCCCACCCTGCCACTCCAGGAGGCAGGAGGCTTCGTCTCCCAGAACAGTGAGGGTTTCCTGCAGAAAGCTCACCGCGTATCTCCCTTCCCTAAGGACTGAGAGATTGTGAAATCTGCGGTGAGCCCCTCTGCTGCCGTTGATGTTGAGGCTGGCTATGGTTATCTTCATGTCAAAGGTAATTAAAACCCGTCACAAACACCTCACTGTGAGGAGGGAGTGGAAGTGCACCTGGCCCTCCACTCCCCCAGCAACCCATAGAGGAACACATTAACGGCGCCTCTCAACCAGTTTCACGTCCGCGCGCTTGCCCGCTATCTTAAGGGCGGCATGGACGGACTGTCTGATCAGCGCCAGATTCGACCAATGGTCGAGGGCCAGCTGAACTTTATTGCGGCAACCCCTGCAAGCCGCGAGGAAATCCCGGAGTTCCGCCGTGGGGATGAGAGGAGATTCGGTGGGAGGCACAAGGGACTCCACCACCTCACTGGCGATGGAATCAAGATCATCCTCTGCGCCCCGCACCGAATCCCCATCCTCCTCTGGGTCGTCACCGCCAGCGGCGGACACATCCACCACACACTGTGGGGCGGACGTCCCGGCCGCGCCAGCTGGTCCCGCCTCCGTCACGATCCCACCCCCAGGATCAATGGCGGAGGAGTCCTCTTTGGGTTTGATTGTGAAACAGGAGCCTGGAGGCACCAGCGGTTCAGGACCGCCCTCCACCTCCGTCCCCAGGCCAATGAGTGGTCCAGGGGAGACAGAAGTTCCAGACTCCGGAAAACCAGCTGGATCCGAGACTGGAGGCGGAGGGAGGAGGCTATCTCCCGCTCCGCCAGCACCCACAGGCTCAGCAGATGGGGCAGCATTCTCAGTTATAACTGGGTCGGGTGTCTCCTCGTTGGTGGCGGACTGCGGCTGGGTGGGCCGACCCTCTGGGGCCTCGCCCTCCCCTTCATTCAGGGCACCCGACCCAGTAGCAGTGGCAGAATGGGCGGCGTCCCCAGGCTCCCCCACCACAAGCAGGGCCCCATTTACTCCTTCAGGAGGGGCCTCAAGTACCAGGGCCTTCCCCTCCCCTCCATCCTGAGGAATAGAGTGCTCCTGCCCAGACTTTGCAGCCTTGGTGGTGGCGGTAGGGGAAACCTGGGGACCCAAAACAGGAGACAGTTCCCCTCCAACAGATGGGCCCTGCGCCTCAGGGCCCCTTGTTACCTCTGTGGAGGGGTGCCTTCTCCTCGTTTTCCCAGTTGTGTGCGGAGGCTCAGAGACCTCCATATCATCAGAGGCCTCTACCTCCACACTCTCCTTTTTTTTATTCACCCTGGGCCTGAGCCCAGCCCTGGGGCTCGTTGACTTCCCGAGATCGGGCATTGGGCTGAGCTCAGGCTCGGGTAGTGTCACGGTGTCCAGGGGACGCGCCTCTCGATGTTTATTTCTATTCCGCGCCTTCCTTCCACTTGGACGGTCACCCCACTCCCTGCCGGAGGCCGTGAAAACCACAGCCTCCGGTACCGACTGAATGGTATCTGGTGGTGGTGTAGGGGGGGTGGGAGGAGGTGCAGCGTCGCCACCCTGGGCCGCCGAGTTGGAGTTGGCAGCCGGGAGGTTGGGGCAGTTCTTACCAACATGCCCCACCCCCTTACAGACATGGCACCGCACTCCGTCCAAGGTCCAGAAGACGCGGTAGGCCGTCCCCTGGAATTCTGCATTAAAATGGCCCTCTGTCACCTCCTCCCGCGCCAGCTGCATGAATAACTGGCGGCGGAAGGAGTCCACGTGTCGGAGGCTGTTCTCCCGAAGACCGAGCGGGACTGGGGTGAGCCCCGTCTTTACCTCCCCCAGATGGTGCAGGTGGGGAAGGAGGAGCTTACCATGAATGAAGGTCGGGACATTGGATAGAATGAGCCTTTGCGCAGTGGCCTCCAGGGGGTCCACTGGCAGAAAGGTCCCGCCCACGATGAGCCCCTTGCTCAGAGCCAGGGACACCGCCCGCTCGGTCTTCAGGAAAAACACTGCCTTCCCGTACATTTTAGAGGCTGCAAAAATGGCCGAAGGGTCGACAACCTCGGCCATTGCTTTCACGCATGCCTCGATAGTCATGTTCGGGTGGACGTAGCTCTTGACCCCATGCTTCGATGTTAATAAAGCAAACGGTGACGGGGCAACAGGTGCAGCTGCAGCAGCCGCAGCAGCATTTGAACGGAAAGGCCCCGCCACCAGCGAAGAGGGGCTTGCCATGGGGTCGCAGAGCTACGCCCACCCCCAAGAAACAAAGCACACGACAGTTTTCTTTAACACAAGCAATATGATGGGGGAGGGGGGGGGGTGGGAATAGAGGATGATAGGGCTGAAAAGGACAAGGAGAGGAGAGGATAGGTGGTCGAGTGATGGAAGAGAGAGAACAGCTGCAAGGATGTTACAGTTCAATTGGTGGTTGGAGCACCTTCCTGCAGAGTCGACAGTCCACTCTTCCAGTTAGTGGAGGGTTCTTCGCCCGGGTCGGTTGGAGCCGCCCGGTTATCTCCCTTTTCTGTTGTTGTATAAGGATTTTCTTCAGCCGGGCAGCTCCATCCGTCCCGAGCCACACAGTTGGGGGTGGGGAGGTAGCCCCTTTTGTGCAGGATGGCAGATAAACACAAGAGCTAGTACAGGGGCTCCCTATAGAATTTGGCAGTCCTACCCCTGGATCTTCCGGTGCCTTCTCCCTTCCCCAACAGTCCAAACAACCAACAGTTCTCTGGTGCTCCAACACCCACCTCTCCAGAATGACACTCAGGTCTTCTTAGTCTTGAAAAATTGCAACAGTTCCACAGTAAATGCAGCTGTCTGCAGTCACCTCTCTGCAGTAACTCCAGTCTCCTCTCTCCTCTCCAGTTGTAGTTGCAGCAACAAAGGTGCAGCTGCTCCCCCTGATTGCTGGCAGGAAGTGCTCCAAATTGACCAGCCAATCCCAGTGCTGCACCTGTCCTGGGAGTGTTTGATAGGGACAGTGCAGAGGAAGCTTTACTCTGTATCTAACTCCGTGCTGTACCTGTCCTGGGAGTGTTTGATGGGGACAGTGTCGAGGGAGCTTTACTCTATATCTAACTCCGTGCTGTACCTCTCCTGGGAGTGTTTGATGGGGACAGTGCAGAGGGAGCTTTACCCCCTCGAATTTACCCCCCCTCAATTTACCACCCTCAATTTACCCCCCCGCAATTTACCCCCCCACAATTAACCCCCACCGCAATTTATTCCCCCCCGCAATTTATTCCCCCCTAATTTATTTCCCCCCCAATTTACCCGCCCAATTTATCCCCCCCAATTTATCCCCCTGCCGCAATTATTCCCCCCCCAATTTATTCCCCACCCGCAATTTATTCCCCCCCAATTTATCCCCCCCCAATTTATCCCCCCCAATTTATCCCCCCCCCGCAATTTATCCCCCCCGCAATTTATCGCCCCCCGCAATTATTCCCCCCGCAATTATCCCCACCCCCGCAATTATCCCCAACCCCGCAATTATTCCCCCCCCCGCAATATTCCCCCCGCAATAAATTATCCCCCCCGCAATTATCGCCCCTCCCGCAATTATCGCCCCTCCCGCTATTATATCCCACCCGCAATTATTTCCCGCCCCGCAATAAATTATACCCCCGCAACTTATCCCCCCGGAAAATTTAGTCCCCCTCCCCTGCAATTTCCCCCCCCTCCATTTCACGCCCCCAGGCAGCAAAATTTCCTCCAGCCGCAATTTATATCCACGATGCAAATTTTATCCCCTGCAATATTTCCCTCCCCGGATAACAATCCCCCCTTGCACAGACACCCACCCAATCCCCCTGTTACAAGACAACCCATCTAGATACCCCCCCAGGACCGAGTCCCATCCAGATACCCCCCCAGGACGGAGTCCCATCTAGATACCCACCCCCAGGGACAGACTCCTATCTAAATACCCCGCCAATAACAGACTCCCATCTAGATACCCAGCTGGGGACAGACACCCATCTAAAAACATCCCCGGGGACAGACTCCCTTCTAAATACATCCCTGGGGACAGACCCCCATCTAAATACATCCCCGGGGACAGACCCCCATCTAAATACATCCCCGGGGATAGACCCCCATCTAGATACCCCACCCGGGGACAGACCCCCATCTAACTACCCCCCCCCCGGAGACAGAACCCCATCTAAATACATCCCCGGGGACAGAACCCATTTTAGATAGCCCACCCGGGGACAGACCCCTATCTAATTATACCCTTATAATACCCCTATTACAAATACCTGACTGGAACAGACCCCCATCTAAAAACCATCCCCCCGGGGACAGACCCCCATCTAAATACCCCCCACTGGTGACAGACCACCATCTAAATAACCCCCCAGGGACAGACCTCCATGTAAATACTAACCCTGGGGACAGACCCCGATCTAAATAGATCCCCGGGGACAGACCCCCATTTAGATAGCCCACCCGGGCACAGACCCCCATCTAACTATCCCCCCCGGGACAGACCCCCATTTAAATACTAACCCCGGGGACAGACCCCCATCTAAATACTGACCCCGGGGACAGAGCCCCATCTAAATACCCCTCCGGGGACAGACCCCCATCTAAATACCATCTGAATATGCAGAGACAGAAAGTTGTGGAGGGGCAGAGATACAAAGTAAGATGTGTTCACAGAATAGAGAGGGGTGTCCCGGGACAGGTGGGAGGGAAATGCAGAGATAATCTTGCAGGAAAGCAGGAGCAGAGATGGAAAGATTCAGGGATTTGGAAGTGAGTGAGAGAAGAAATGGACTGAGAGAGAGACAGATAAAGATGCAGAGAGTTGCAGAAATAGAGTGAAAATGGAAACTTGTGAGACTCCAGAGAAAGGCAAAGATAAAAAGGATGTTGAGAGATACAGAGAAGATGTGAAGAAACAGAGTTCGGAACAAAGAGGAAGGTGCAGGGAACAACTTGCAGCAAGAGATGGAGAGAGGGATATCTATGGGATTACATTGACTGTTCTGGAGCAGCGATTCCCAAACTATTCCCTTTGGAGCACCATCCAGCCCCCTCCCTTGTGGTTAAAATAAAATCCACAGACCCCCGAAAACACAACATCAAAATACTGCGGATGCTGGAAAACTGAAATAAAAACCGTGCTGGAAATACTGAGCATTTCCAGCACTTTGCTTTTCTATCAGCCCCGAAATCACACAGTCTTCTTTTCTAGATCCAGAAATTAATTTGACAATGACAAATATATTTTTATTATTACTTTCCCTCTCCGGTTACAGTTCTTGTCGGAGAATTCCACGTGGCCAAAAGATTCTCCCTCTGCATCATCACAGCTGCAGCTTCCGAAAAGATTCTCCTTGGGAATAAGAGAAATAAAATTGATTCAAACAAAGCAAAGCATTTTTGCACAGAAATAAAACACAGCGAGAGCCCAGGACTCTCTCTCAAACTCATCTGACATCAAACAATCTCTCAGTGACTTACAAAAACATCCCCCGACACAGAGCCAGAGCCTGGGAAGTGTAGATGTGTTTGCACTGTCATTTCCTGCTGTCTCGCGCTCTCCCTCTCTCTCTCTATTTCTCTGTATGTCTCACTACATCTGTTTCTGCCTCATTGTAAAGGCACACAAACACTGGTGACCCCCATCCCCTCTCCTGTAGAAGGATAGAGAGAGAAATACACATTCCCATCCCTGAGAATCTGAATTCAAATGGTCCCCCAGTGTTTCATTTCACTGTCAAATTCAGCCCACACCCTAAAACACCAGCAAAATTCGGGAATGAGAACAAGCCTTTACAAACCTTCACATTTCACCCATTTCATTGCTGATTCATAGAAATATTTGACAACCAATGAATTAATTTTTAAAGTGCTCGTCACTGTTGCAACGTTGGAAATGCTGTGGACCATTGGTGCACAGCAAGATCCCACAAGCAGCAGTCTGATAACAGTGGGCTACCCCTTCTCTCCCCCTCTTGATTCCCTCCATGTTTCCCTCACTCTCCTGCGTCTCTCTCCCTCCTGCTACTCTGATTCAGAGAGACAGATGGAGAGAGAGAGAAAAATTCACGGCACTGCCCAAAACACCAGCATTATTCGGGAATTATACTGGCTTCAAGCTCCGGACTTAAATTCCAGACCTTCAGGAGAGCTTTACACACAATGAATTCACTTCTAAAATGCAGTCACTGTTACAATGCAGGGAATTCTGCAGGCAAGCTGGGCACAGCAAGATCCCAGCAATGTTGTCACTTCAAAATTCAGTTTACCAAGATTTTGAGTGTGGATTTCTCTCTCTATGCCTTTCTCCATCTTTCTCTGCCTTCCCTCCCTCATCCACAGTCTGCCTGTTTCTCTCTCTCTCTCTCTGATTTACCTGCCACCTCCAGCTGTTTCTCTCTCTCCCTCTTTTTCTCTCCATCTGTTTCTGCCTCAGTGTTGTAATGTGAGAATTGATGCAGGGAATGTATGCACAGCAGGATCCCACAATGTGATCATAGCCAGATATCCTATCACAGTCCTCTGAAAATGCTGAACTCCATCTTTAAACTTTTCACAAGCCTTTATGCAGCTTCACGTTCAGCTCTTGTAATTATTGGCCCTTAGGAGCAGTTGAGAACCAACAAACTAATTTTTAAAGTGGTCCTCACTGTTGCAATGCAATTAGCCTGCAGGCAATCGGTGCACAGCAAGATCCCAAAGGCAACAATATGCTAATATGCAGATAATCTGTTTGCAGTGACGTAAGTTTCGAGATCCCGGAGGGAGGGACATTCCTGCAGTTTGAAAATCTCAAACACCCCTGTCTTTCTCCTGCTCCCTCCCACCTGAACCCCATCCATATCTGTTTCTTTTTCTCTCGATCTGGGATTTAATCTGGATTGAAACGTCCTCTGAAGTGTTTATGTTACCGTTTAAAATAACCACACATCACATTGTGGCTCCGATTGATTAATGGTTAAAATATTTGAAGTGCGGGGGAGAGAAAAGCACAGGAAGATGGAGAGAAAACAGAGAAATCCACACTCAGACCCTCAGGAAGCTGAATTTTAAAGTATCCTCATTGTTGTCATGTTGGAAATGCTGCAGGGCACTAGATGCACAACAAGATCCACGAGCCAGGCGTACGCCTCCCGCGTCTCGGCGGCCTCCATGCGGCTGGTGCCGTGCTCGGACCACCGATTGGTTTTGGCGGAGTTCACTCCGCTCCGCACGCGGGCGGGGTCCGCGTACTGGCAATTTAACAACCGGCTGCTGGAGGACGAGCGATTTCGGGACTCGTTCTGTCGATTCTGGGCCGACTGGCGAAGGAAGCGGGAGGCTTCCCCTCCTTGAGGCTATGGTGGAATGTTGGCAAGACTCACATCCGCGTCTTCTGTCAGGAGTACGCGAAGGGGTTGACCAAGAGGCGGGAAGCCGAGATCGGGCGCCTTGAGAGGGAGGTGCTTGACTTGGAGTCCCGCCTCGGTCATGCCGTCATGGACCCGGCCCTGTGGCAGGCGTACAAAGAGAAGAAGGGCGCGCTGAGGGACCTGCAGCTCATAGGCTCCCGAGGTCGCGGATCCAGATCCTGGAAGATCTGGAGCACGCCTCACCCTTCTTCTACTCGCTGGAAAAATGGCGGGGTGTCCGTCAGCAGCTCATCGAGCTGCTGGCCGACGACGGATCCTCCATCACGTATCCGGAGGGAATGGGCCTCCTGGTCCGGACTTATTACAGTGCGTTGTTCACTCCGGATCCGTCCAGCGAGGATGCGCGCAGAGGTTTCTGGGAGGACCTGCCGCAAGTCACGCCGGAGGGCGCCGAAGGATTGGAGGCTCCGCTCACGTTGGCGGAGCTGACTGGCGCCCTCCACCAGCTCTCAACGGACAAATCCCCAGGTCTGAATGGGCTGATCGTGGAGTTCCTCAGGGCGTTCTGGGACGTCCTGGGGGACGATTATGCGCGGGTCCTGGGGGAAAGCTTGGCGACCGGGGAGATGCCCCTCTCGTGGCACAGGGCGGTCATCATCCTGCTGCCGAAGAGGGGCGATCTCTGCCTGCTAAAAACTGGCGTCCGGTCTCCCTCCTCAGCATGGATTATAAGATCTTTGCCCGGGCTCTGTCTACCCGCCTGGGCTCCGTGCTGGCCCACATGATCCACCCGACCAGTCCTACATGGTCCCGGGCTGGTCCGTCCAGGACAACATCCACCTGGTCCGGGACCTGATCCATCTTTCCGAGAGGACTGGTCAGTCGGTCGCCTTTCTCTCGATCGATCAGGAGAAGGCGTTTGACAGGGTGGATCACGATTACCTTTTCGGGACTCTGCACGCTTTCGGACTCAGGCCGCATTTTGTGGCCCGGGTCCGACTTTTATACGCCGCCGCAGAGGGTCTGGTCAAAGTTAACGGGTCCTTGACGGCGCCCCTTCGTTTTGGGAGAGGAGTGCGTCAGGGGTGCCCCATGTCCGGCCAATTGTATACCATCTGCGTGGAGTCCTTCCTGTGCCTGCTTCGCAGGAGGTTGCCGGGACTGGCTCTGCGTGAGCCGGCCATGCGGGTCGTCCTCTCGGCTTACGCCGACGACGTGCTCCTCGCAATCACAGATCCCGTTAACTTGCGGAGGATGCGCGACTGCCAGCAGACCTTTTCTGCCCCGTCCTCCACGAGGATCAACTGGGAGAAATGTTGCGGACTCCTGGTTGGTCAGTGGCGGGTGGCTTCCCTACCAGAGGAGATGACACCTTTTGCGTGGAGCACCACGCACCTCCTCTATCTGGGAGTCCACCTTAGCCCCGCTGAGGAAGCCTGGCCGGCAAACAGGCAGGAGTTGGAGGCGAAAGTCACCGCTCGGCTGGGGCGCTGGAAGGACTGCACCGAGTGCTTTCCTACAGGGGCCGAGCATTGGTCATAAACCAACTGGTGGCCTCCATGTTGTGGTACCGGTTGGTCACTTTGGCCCCGCCCCCTGTATTTGCCACCAAGATCCAGAAGAAACTCGTCGATTTCTTCTGCGGCAAGAGGAAACACTGGGTCTCTGCCGTGGTCCTGAGTCTCCCGATTGAGGAGGGCGGTCAGTCACTGGTGTGCGTCCATACCCAGGCTGTGACTCTCCGCTTTCGGACCCTGCAGAGATACCTGTACGTCGAGCGTCCTCCCAGATGGTGTGCACTGGCGATGTATTTTTTCCACCAGTGTCACTGCCTTCAAGACGACATGCAGCTCCCGGTGGAGTCCGTTAGCCGCGCCTCTCTGAGGGATTTTTTAGCGGGATCTATTCCGAGTCTGGAACATGGTCGCCTCCAGTCAGGGTGCTCCCCCGGCGGAGGTGAGCCCCTGAGCTGTCTGGGCGGCCGACTCCGGGGACTGTCTGGCGTGCGGTGGAGTAGTCGAAACCCCCGGGACGCCCCTCACTGTGGGTGGCGAGGGGGCTCGGGAGTGCAGAGCGATCCCGGCCGAGCTGACCCACGCTCGGCCGGAACTGGCCATCAGGCCCAGGACCGAAACCCTCCTCGGGAGCTGCTCCCGCATCACCCAAGCCGCATCTCGTAAATGCCCTCCGTGCCATTCTAATCAGCGCGGAGGGGTTTCCTGTATGGGCTGCTCCTGCACACTCTCCACTTCCTTGCCCTTGTCAGCCGGCCAGACACGCCCCGGCAGTCCGCATTGCCATCTGGCGGCGAGGGGTACCCCCGATGGAGGTCTCTCTACGCAGGAGTCTTCCCCCTTTACATCGGGGACCTGAGGTGGAGGGTGCTGCACAGAGCAGTCCCGTGCAATAGGCTTTTAAGTAGGTTCACGGACTCCCAGTCCGCATGTACTTTCTGCGGCCTGGACGATTCCGTGTTCCACATATATACGGAGTGTGCGATGTTGCAGCCCCTATTTGAGTATCTGAAGGGGCTGCTCCTCAAATTCTGGCTGCACTTCAGTCCCACACTCCTGATCCTTGGGCACCCTTCTCGGAGGGGCTTGGGCCGGGAGGAGGATCTCCTCGTCGCTCTGCTCCTGGGCCTGGCCAAGGTGGCAATTCACAGGTGCAGGTTGCGGGCCGTCGGGGCGTCCATCCTGCCCGATTGCCTGCCCCTCTTCCGTGGTTACATTTGCGCCCGGGTGTCCCTGGAGAAGGAGCATGCGGTGTCTGCTGGTTATGCTTGAGGCCTTCTGCGACCGGTGGGCACCGCAGGGAATGGAGTGCATCGTTGACGCCGAAAATGGCATTTTAATTTGAGTTTTTTGTTTATTTATCTTGTTTTAATAATGTTATTTTAAAACTGTAAATATATATATAAAGGGGGTCTGAGAAATAAAGGCCCCCTCGATGTGAAAAATATAAAAGGGGCCTGGGGTATAAAGGCCACCTTGGAAAAAAGAAACGGGGGTTAGTTACAGAGTAAAGCTTCCTCTACACTGTCCCCATCAAACACTCCCAGGACAGGTACAGCACAAAAAAAAATAAAAAAAAGAAATAAAAAACGGGGTGAGATACAGAGTAAAGCTCCCTCTGCATTGTCCCATCAAACACTCCCAGGACAGGTACAGAACTGGGATTGGCTGGGCAATTTGGAGCACTTCCTGTGTGCGATTACTCGAATCAGCTGCACATGAGCAGGCTGTGGGAGATGGAACTGCAGAGGAGACAGCAGAGTGGAGAGGGTTGTATTTACTGTTTCAACTGTGCAACTGTTGTACATTGACAAAGACAAAGGAGAACTGCATGTAATTTTGGAGAGGTGCGTGTTGGAGCACCAGAGAACTTTTTGTTGTTTGGACTGTTAGGGGAGGGAGAAGGCACCGGAAGATCCAGGGGTGGGGCTGCCAAATTCTATAGGGAGCCCCTGTTTTGCTCCTGTGTTTATCTGCCATCCTGCACAAAAGGGGCTCCCTCCCCATCCCCAACTGTGTGGCTCAGGACGGCTGGAGCTGCCCGGGTGAAGAAAGTCTTGACAGAAAAGCGGAAAGGAGAGAACCAGGCATCTCTAGCGGACCCGGGCGAAGAACCCTCCCCTAACTGGAGGAAAGGACTGTGAACGCTGAAATAAGGTGCTCCAACACCCAAACCACAGAAAGATCCCCGCAGCTCATCTCTCCCTCCCATCACTCAGCTGTCTGTCCTTGCCTCTCCTTGTCCTTTTCCTTTGCACCCCTATTCGCCTCTACCCCCACAAGTCCCATCATATTGCTTACGTTTAAAAGCTGTCAGTTTACTTCTTAAGAGTGGGCGTAGCTCTGTGACCCCATGGCAAGTCCCTCTTCACCGATGACGTGGTCTTCTCGCACGTATGCACCTGCAGCTGCACCTCAATCCCCATCACCGTTTGCACTAATAATAGAAAAGCATGGGGTCAAAAGCTACGTCCATCCGAACATGACGATAGAGGCATGTGTTAAGGCCAGGCCCAGGTTGTCGGCCCTTCGGCCATTGTTGCAGTCTCTAAAATGTACGGGAAGGCAGTTTTTTTCCTGAAGACCGAGCATGCGGTGTCCATGGTTCTGAGCAAGGCACTTACCGTGGGCGTGACCTTTCTGCCAGTGGACATCCTGGAGGTGACTGCGCAAAGGGTCATTTTATCCAACGGTCCGCCCTTCATTCCGAGTGGGCTCGTCCTTCACCACCTGCACTATTTGGGGGAGGAAAAGACGGGGCTCACCCCAGTCCCGCTCGGTCTTCGGAAGAACAGCCTCCGGCATGTGTACTCCTTCCGCTGCCATCTATTCATGCAGCTGGCGCGGGAGAAGGTTGCAGAGGGCCACTTCAATATAGAGTTCCAGGGGACGACCTACCGCTTCTTCTGGACCTTGGGCAGGGCACTGTGCCATGTCTGCAACCTCCCGACCGCCAGCTCCACCTCGGCGGCCCAGGGTGGCGCCACTGCGCTTCCTCCCACTCCCACCACACATCCAACAGACACCACTCAGTTGCTTCCGGAGGCTGTGGTTTTCACAGCCTCCAGCGGGGAGGGGAGTGCCCGTCCGAGTGGAAGGAAGACGCGGAGGAAAATGAAACATCAAGAGGCGCATCCCCTGGTCAAATTGACACAACCCGAGCCTGAGCTCAGCCCAAAGCCCATTCCCACGGAATCCACCTGTCCCAGGGCTGGGCGCAGACCCAGGGTGACTAAAAAAAAAAGGAGGGTGCAGAGGCGGAGGCCTCTGATGACATGGAGGTATCCAAGCCTCTGCGCCCTAGTGGGAAAACGAGGAGAAGGCACCCCTCCACAGAGGTAACAAGACGCACTGAGGTGCAGGGTCCATCTGTTGGAGGGGAGATGTCTCCTGTTTCGGGTCCTCAGGGTACCCCCTACCACCACCACCACCATCAAGGCTGCAAAGTTTGGGCAGAAGCTCCCTGTTCCTCAGGATGGAGGGGGGGGGAGACACCAGTACAGGTGGCCCATCCGGGGTAAGGTATTGGGACTCCCTGTTTGTGGTGGGGGAGCCTTGGTACTCCGCCCATTCTGCCACTGCCACTGGGTCAGGTGCCCTGTGTGGAGGAGAGGGCGAGGCCCAATAGGGTTGGTCCTCCCAGCCGGAGTCCACCACCAACATAAAGACACCCAACCCGGTTATAACTGAGAATGCTGCCCCATCTGCTTGGCCTGTGGGTGCTGGCGGAGCGGGAGATGGCCTCCTCTCTCCGCCTCCAGTCTCGGCTCTGGCTGGAATTCCGGAGTCGGGAACTTCCGACTCTCCTGGACCGCTGATTGGCCTGGGGTCTGAGGTGGGGAGCGGGGGGCGGTGGGGTCCTGAACCGCTGGTGTCCACAGTTTAAAGATGGAGTTTAGCATTTTCTGAGGACTGCAATGGGATATTTGGCTATGATCACATTGTGGGATCCTGCTGTGCATACATTCCCTGCTTCAATATCTGCATTCAAACACTGAGGCCTAAACAGATGGAGAGAAAAAGAGGGAGAGTGAGAAACAGCTGGAGGTGGCAGGTTAAACAGAGAGAGAGAGACAGAGAAACAGGCAGAGTGTGGGTGAGGGAGGGAAGGCAGAGAAAGATGGAGAAAGACAGAGAGAGAGAGGGAAATCCACACTCAAAAGCTTTGTGCACTGAATATTGAAGTGTCAGCATTGCTGGGATATTACTGTGCACTAAACACAGATTATCTGCATATTTGCATTATCTGAAGGTCTGGAATTAAAGTCCTGAGCTTGGAGCTGGTATAATTCCCGAGTAATGATGGTGTTTTGGGCCGTGCCGTGAATTTGAGGGTGAAATGAAATTGTGGGATCTTGCTGTGCACAAATGGCACGCAGTGTTTCCAACATTGCAATAATGATGAGCACTTTAACAATCAATTCACTGAGTGTCAAATCTTCCCGATTCCTTTCAATTCATTTTACTGAAGTTCTGAGTTTCGATTTCTCTCTCTGTCTCTCTCCAGCTTTCTTCCCCTCTGTCTCTCTATTTAAACCTTTAATCGTTAAAAACACACACAGCAGCGTGATGTGTTGTTGTTTTAAATGGTGAGACGCCGATATTTCACAGCTATTTTCAGTCAACATTACATATGAGATAGAGGGACAAAAACAGATATGGACAGAGAAAGAGAGAGACACACACACATGCACACACACACACACACACACACACATACAAATACACAGAGGTGGAGGTTGCTGTCACAATCCTTTCATCCTCTGGTTTATTACCTGTGATTTGTTTGTATTTGAGTGTTGCTGAGAGAGTGTCTGTGTAACCGAGGGCAATTCCTGGGCTCTTGCTGTGCTATTTTGTTTAACAATGCCTTTTAATCAATTCTCTCGTTCTCCCTCTTGCCTTAGGAATTTTCATTCTGAAAACTGCATGGTGAAGATGAAAAGAGGGAAAGTCTGGGACGAGGAATCCTTGAACAGGAGCTTCCTCCCGAGGGGTCGGACTGAAGCCTTGTCCACAGGCTTCACCCAAAGGGCCCATGTGAGTTGTCTGTTTATTAGCCTGAGGTTAAATTTCCTCTTTGTAGCCCTGGGTTAACTCGTTCCTGTCGGATTGGGGCCCTGGAGTTTTAAACTGGTTGAAAGCCTGGGGTTAAAGGAGCAGCCCCAGGAGGGAGTCTCTTTTGCCACTTGCTCCTTCCAGCCCTGTCTGTGAGGTTTGCTGGTGTTTTGGGCAATGCTAGGAAGCTAACAGTTAAATAAGAAGCACGGTGCACATTTTAATTCATTTTACTGTAGTTCTGAGTTAGTTTTCTCTCTGTCTCCACATTCTTTCCCTCTGTCTCTATCTCCCCCCATGCTTTTTCTTCTCTGTCTCGGTTTCTCACTCACCTTCTTCATTTAAACCTTGAATAAATAAAAAAAACATGCCACACACAGCAATGTGATTTGTCGTTATTTGAAATGGTGAGACAGAATCAGCAGGTTGTTCCCAGTTCAAAGAGGGAGTTTCGTCCTTCCTGGGGACTGAAATCTGGCTATTATCACATTGCTGCTTGTGGGATCTTGCTGTGCATCTAGTGCCCTGCAGCATTTCCGACATGACAACAATGAAGACACTTTAAAATGCAGCTTCGTGAGGGTCTGAGTGTGGATTTCTCTGTGTTTTTACAAGAATTTTACAACAGTTACAAGAGCTGAATGTGAAGCTGTATAAAGATTTGTTAAAAGTTTAAAGATGGAGTTTAGCATTTTCTGAGGACTCTGATGGGATATCTGGTTATGATCACATTGTGGGATCCTGCTGTGCATACATTCCCTGCATCAATTCCTACATTACAACACTGAGGCAGAAACAAGTGGAGAGAAAAAGAGGAAGAGTGAGAAACAGCTGGAGGTGGCAGGTTAAACGCAGAGAGAGAGAGAGAGAGGTGGATTGTGGATGAGGGAGGGAAGGCAGAGAAAGATGGAGAAAAACTGAGAGATTGAGAGAAAGAAATCCACTTAAAACCTTGGTAGACTGAATTTTGAAGTTTTAGCATTTCTGGGATCTTGCTGTGCGCAGCTTGCCTGCAGAATTCGTCGCATTGTAACAGTGACTGCATTTTAGAAGTAAATTCATTGTGTGTAAAGCTCTCCTGAAGGCCAGGAATTAAACGCCTGACATTGAAGCTGGTATAATTCCCGAATGATGCTGGTGTTTTGGGCAGTGCATTGAATTTGAGGGTGAAATGAAATGTGCAGCAGCCATTTGAATCAGTGAGGGTCTGAAAGTGGATTTTTCTGTCTCTGTGTCTCTCTATCTCTCTCCGTCGGTCTCTCTAAATGAGAGTAATAGTACAGAGTGAGATGCGAGAAGCAGGTGAGTGCGGGAAACATGAAGGGAATGAGCGGCATAGCCGGTTGTTATCACGCTGCTGCTTGTGGGATCTTGCTGAGCACAAATGGCTTGTTCCCGTTTTAAAGGGCGAGCTACGTCCTTTCATGGGACAGAAATCTTGCTGTTATCACATTGCAGCTTGAGGGATCTTGCTGTGCATCTAGTGCCCTGCAGCATTTCCTGGGGCCATGGGATAACAACTTCCTGTCGGATTGGGGCCCTGTAGTTATAAATAGATTGAAAGCCTGGTGTGAAAGGAGCATGGAGAGAAATTCAGGGAAAGACAGATGGAGGGACAGAGAGAGTGGCAGAGACAGAGATAGAAGGAGAGTGAGGGAGTGTCAGGAAGGGAAAGACAGATGGAGGGACAGAAAGAGAGAGACAGATAGAAGGAGAGAGATGGAGTGACAGGGAGGGAAGGATAGATGGAGGGATAGAGAGAGAGATAGAGATGGAAGGAGAGAGAGGGAGTGACAGAGAGGGAAAGACAGATGAGGGACAGAGAGAGAGACAGAGAGAGAGGCAGAGACGGAGATAGAAGGAGAGAGAGTGAGTGACTGGGGCGTGGGGCGGGGAGACAGTCGGAGAGACAGAGAGGGAAAGACAGATGAATAGAAATAGAGCTAGTGACTGAGATAGAAGGAGAGAGAGGGTGTGGCAGGGAGGGAAAGACAGATGGAGAGAGAGAGAGAGAGGCTGGCATAGAAAGGTGTTGAAGTTATGCTCTCGTTTTATGTGGCTGTATTCAGACCACAGTCAATGCTGGGCACAACAGCTCAGGAATGATATATTGTCCATTTATCAGGTGCAGCACAGATTCACCAGAATGATACACTGGCTAAATTAGGAGAACATACAGAAGAGCCATGCATGATCTAATTGAAATGTTGCGAGAAATGAAATATTTTATTTGCATTCTTTCAGGGTGTGGCGTGGCTGGCAAGGCCAGCATTTGTTGCTCATCCCTAAATGCACTTGAATTGAATGGCTTGCTAAGCCATTGCAGAGGGCAGATAATGGTCAACCACATTGAGTCATCTGGAGGCCTTCCGGGTAAGGGTGGCAGATATCCTTTGCGAGAGGGCACTAGAAACCAGATAGGCTTTTACAGCAATCGATGACAGTTTCCTGGCATTATTACAGACACTAGATTCTAATTCTCGATTTATTTTAATTAATTCGTTTTAAATTCCACCAACTGTCTTGGTGGAGTGTGAACGCGTCACCCCAGGGCATTAGCATTGATCTCTGGATTACTAGCTCCGGGGATTAACACTATGCCTAACTCTCCCCTCCCATCTCGGTAGACAGAAACTGTCTCGTCTGGTGTCAGACTCCAAAACAAAGGGGCGGTAATCTCAATATTCGAGCTTGGCCGTTCAGGAGTGAGAGAACATAGAACAGTACAGCACAGTACAGGCCCTTCAGCCCACGATGTTGTGCCGAACCTTTAACCTACTCTAAGTCTTCACAGGGGAATTAGTTTAAATCTTGCACACCGTCCTTCAAAACACTTTCCAGACTACGTAAATTGAAATTCTAAGTTTTGAGATTGATACCTTGTTGTTAGGCTAGGCGATTAAAGCAAAGGAAGCAACACAAGTAAATAGAGAGAGGTAAACATCAGTCATGTTGAACATGAATGGGTGAACCAGGATGAGGTGTTGGATGACCTCCTCTTAAATTCCGATGCCACATTTTAGGAATTGGGTGGCGAACTGAGATAAATCGAGAAGTAATGATAATATTCAACAGATTATTGTCCTGGGACCACCTGGAGTCATGTGTTCTGTACTGTAAACCTCAAGAGAGAAAGGCAATGGATGAAATGTCAGAAAGTAATCACATTTCCTCTCGTGCCTACCCAATGGCAGCTGCTGAGATGCAAACCTGTATCACCGCTAGCAATGTCATAACACAATTAGACACAGATACAGAAATTAAATGTTATAAAAAGAAACTAAATAATTTAATTGTTTAGGACCTTAGTAACTCCTTGTCAATATTTTAGCGAGACATAGTGACCCTAACCTTGAGAAGCACTCCACCGAATGCACCACCAAAAAAAACTAAAAAGGGAAATGCTGAGGTTATTGAAGAAACATTACTTTTCATCGGATCATAAAATGATATATCACAGAATAAAGGTTGTTCGGCCCATCGTGCTGGCGCTGCCTCTTCGGTAGAGCTGTGTAATCAACCTCATTCCACTGATCTTTCTCCATAGCCCTGTATTTACCCATTCACATTCTTATCTAATTATATATTTGTTGGAGAAATCCAGATTATGCCAAATTGTTGAAAAAATTCTCCGGACTCAGACGTTGAGAAGAAACACTTTATTGCATGATATCATGGGGTGTACACCTTACCTAAAGGCGGTCCAGTGCTACTCCAAAGAGCTACAGATCGCCGTGGACTTATATAGAAAAGCAGAGGCAGAGCAGACAGTTTCTCAATCAGACATAAAACCACAAGATAACCACAGGACTGCCTACGTGACTATACACCATGCACAGTCCGAGGTCAGCTTCGCATAAGGCTGCAAGTCAATGCACACTCCAGGTACCACATCCGCCCGTCGCTAACGTCTGTCTGGGTTGCACAAGCAATTTGCAAAGCAGAAGGTTCAGCTGAATATTCTTTGCCCACATCCCCACATCCGCCATGATCTCTGTCTCTACCTTGTAACTGTTGATTGTGGTTAGCTGCTCTGTCTACCTTTTATGACCATTGGTGAAATTAGCTACAAGCTGTGTCCTGTTTTTCTGCTTCTACAAAGTTGCATGACAATTAGCAAAGTTCAGCAAAACCTCTCCCACAATCCCTCCTTTTATCATACCATGATAACAAAACATTATCTTTTGTAGAGGGGAGAGGTCGGGGCTTAAAGTAATCATTGAAGCATAATATGTTTTTCTGCCATCGCGCTGTACCAGTCGCAAGGCCAAGCGAGCAATACATGATTGATTAATCTCAGCTTAAAATGTCCCCATAAAATTCTGTTCTTAAAATTCTAAAATTCCGTTCTCACAGTCCCCCCTTTGATTCTTCAAAACCCTTTTTAGAATCCTTCCCTTGATCCCACCTAGGTGCCTTTAATGGTCACTATTTGTGTAGAAACAGCCTTCAACATCCGGAGGGGTCGCACTCAATACGTTGCTTGCTTATTTCACAACGGGGCAGCGGGAATTCTGTCAAGGCATAAGTTTTGCAGGGGCTTCAAAGACTTGCTTACAAAATAAAAGGTGGTACACTTGTACATTTACCATCTCATTTAAGTATCACTGTTACATAATCGATGGTACAAACATAATACAATTTCATAAAGTACATTGATCATTCATTTGCTCACTTTAAGTATATATGAAAAGGTTATACAATTACCCTTTTATGGCATAACTAATTGTCCCTCCTTTTACAGAGCAAGTTCGAACACTAATTGCTTTTCGGGTAGCTGTCCAACCCGTGTTCATACATCCTCTTGCATTGCCTAATTAATTTCTTAAATTGCCAAATTAAGTATGTCAGATCTAACACCAGGATACCCAAAACCACTATCAGGACATGGGAGACAATTCTAAACCAGGGGTGTATCTGCATGTCTGACCCCCAGTTCCATAAGTTCTCCTGCCAGGAAGAATCATTTATCTCGTCAATCTCATCTTGTAGCATCTTCGACTGTTATTCCAAATTGCAATAGCTTCTAGCTGCTATCTCTTTTTACCCAAGCGTGTGGGCAATGGCTGAATAGTATATTCATAGTCCCGAAGGTAATTTGTCAAATCCTCCTTAATACTTTGTCACAGTTATCGTTTCTGTCTTTTGTTCATGTATCTCTAACAACTCCGTCTTCTCTACTCGGGTTGGTATTTGTGGGTTGAACCAAAATATACTGTTGCTCACCAGACAAGTCTGTTTACGTCCATACTGGTATTCCTTCGTTGTGGTGGTTAAGCAATACTTCCCCTTTCCCATATAGGCCACATGGGTTAGTCCTGATAATGCCTTCCTAGTTTCCATGGTGCAATTTACAGTTGTATTAAATCCACATTATGATTCTGCCAATTTATCTATAGGATGAGGACATATGATCACCTGGTTTTCCAGACTACACTCAGACAATGGACAATGTTGTTCCAATTACCTCTTTTCCAATTTCCACAACATAGGGTAAAATATCATTGTCTTTTATGTAATCTTTTCCCCTTATCATTTTCTCATTACCAAATTCCTGTCTCAACAATTGTTACAGTAATACCTTGTCCAACTCTCGGGTCTTCTCAGGGCACCAGTCAGGTATCTAGATATCTGAGATATTCAATATTACCGGTACCAACTCAAGCTTTATATTATCATATACAATTTTATTAGGTTTTATTATTGCAAGTCTATTTTCTAGTCCTGTAGTCAAGACCGGGCAAGGGAGACCAGTCACTTGCGGCTGTTGGGTCGTAACCGTACTCGTCGGTAATTAGAACGTGGGGTTAACTGTGGTGATTGGAGCTTGTTGTCCGTTTAATAACTTTTGAGTGCTGGTTTGATTGCTGACTCCTTCTCTTGTACACCCCCCAATTATTTTGACACAAAAGGTCCCTGGAGGGCTTTTGCTGTCAAAATCTGACACAGCTGGTAGATTAAATTGTCCACTTATATCTGTCAATTTAGAAATGTAAAATTTAACAATGTCCAATATGAATAAATTTGTTTCTCAGCAATGCAAAAAGCTGCAGCGGGTGAAGTTCTTTGTTTGTCTCCAAGGGGGCGGAGCAGAACGTTCTCAGCTGCGTCACTTTACGAAATCTTTCTTTTCTGACCAAAAAGAACTATCCATTTAAAAAAATTTTCAATCCTTTTGGTATCCTTCGGGTTTAAAAACAACAAAATCATGTGTAACATTTTCAAACTTCAAAGGAAAGCATCTCCATCAGGAAAGACAGCATTTTAGATTAAACTCCAATTGTTTCCAAATTCCAATTCACTGCAATAAATATTTAAATCAAAACTGCCGATGTTATATGAGTGAGTCCTCTGTCCGGAACTTAAGACTCCTCCATAACTTGACATCATAAACTTGAAAGTTCATTGTGGCAACAAATGAAATTTCCAGTTCTTCAACTTAAACAGGTCAATTAACCTTAACAGTATTAATTCAATTCAGACTTATAACTTATAATACTTATTAACTACACACAACATAATGGCACGTGCTTATTTTAAAAGGTAGGTAAATTACGTCATTTTTCTTGCTCTTTCTTCAGGCACCCTTTTCAAACGACTGTAATAAAACCAAAACTAAAGAAAAAGTTATTTAACATTCTTACAACAGAAGACTTAACACCAGGTCCTTACACAAACTTTAATCTTTCCCATTATCTCCTTTTGTATCCTTTCTTTTCCTTAAAACAATATAACTGTCAGTAAAACATGTCTTCAAATTTAGACTGTAAAATAAAACAAAGCAGAGTTTCCAATTAAAACAATGTTCCAAACCCCAAATTAGATTTCTGCCAGACATCTTCAGACCTTTAAGGCTGAAGCTTATCTCTTAGAAATTTGTTCATTGCCTTTTCACAGTTGCAAAACCAACTAAAATTAAAACTTTAACTTAAAATATAATTCAATTTTATATCCCATACCTGGGTGCACAACACTAAATAGAAATGAACACACGCAACAATCACTTTTCACACTCCTTCAATTCCAAACGACTTTTCAACATTAAAGACAGACAACAAAGAGTTACCGACAGTCAGTTCTACAGAACACAATCGGTACAGAACACAAGTTGTGCATCCCAGACATTCAATTCATTTGTGGAAGCTTCCGACAATCACACATTCGAATCAAAGACACAGTAACTTGTTTTACTCTAAAACACAATTATCTTTAAAACACGTGGCGCTTCTGCGACTCCTTCGAGGGGGCAAACGGATGTGGGCCGCCTTTCTCCAGGGGACATGGGTTACCTGTCCCTGGGGGCAACCCTTCCTTCTTAGAAGCCGTTGAGCCCATTCTTACTTCTACTTTCTCAAACCTCTTGACACTCGACATGTGTTCTCTTCGATGAAGTGAACGAAATTAACACAAACAAAACCGAACCGCACACAAAGTGACGAACAGGCGCTGCTAAAGTTAAATTCTCAAGATAACCTGGCCGGCTGTGTCTGGCTCACCCCTGTCTCTCAGGCCAACGGTCTTTCGTCCTCCTTCCGTCCCACAGGGTCTCTTTCTCTAGGGCCTGATCAACCCATGAACTCGGGAGCAACGATCACGTGCCTGTCGGGTCAATTTTATATTAAATGTAGTTACAGCCCCAGTCGTTCCTGTCCTAACCCTTTTGTCTCACGGCCTCCTTACTCCGCCCGGCGGAGGAAGTACTCGTGCAGACTCAAGTCCAGACCACTACTACGCCAAATTGTTTCTAAAATGTTCTGCATTTTCTACTTTTGGTTCCTAATCCCCGTTAGGTTCATTCAGGATCCCTTACAAAAGGGATCCTGCTGACTACACCAAATTGTTGGAGAAATCCAGATTATGCCAAATTGTTGAACAAATTCTCCGGGCTCAGACGTTGAGAAGAAACACTTTATTGCATGATATCATGGGGTGTACACCTTACCTAAAGGCGGTCCAGTGCTACTCCAAAGAGCTACAGTTTCTGTGCTGTATCTCTAAACTAAGATCGCCGTGGACTTATATAGTATACCAGAGGCAGAGCAGACAGTTTCTCAATCAGACATAAAACCACAAGATAACCACAGGACTGCCTACGTGACTACACACCATGCACAGTCCGAGGTCAGCTTCGCATAAGGCTGCAAGTCAATGCACACTCCAGGTACCACTTCCGCCCATTGCTAACGTCTGTCTGGGTTGCACAAGCAATTTGCAAAGCAGAAGGTTCAGCTGAATATTCTTTGCCCACTTCACCACATCAGCCATGATCTCAGTCTCTACCTTGTAACTGTTGATTGTGGTTAGCTGCTCTGTCTACATTTTATGACCATTGGTTAAATTAGCTACAAGCTGTGTCCTGTTCTTCTGCTTCTACAAAGTTGCATGACAATTAGCAAAGTTCAGCAAAACTTCTCCCACAATATTGAATGCTAAAACTGAATCTGCTTCTACCTCGATTTCAAGAAGTACATTCCAGATCACAACAACACGATGCATGAAAAAAAATGCCATCATGCCGTGTCTTGTTCCTTTGCCAGTCAAGTTAAATCTGTGTTATCTGACTACTAGCTCTTCGGCCATTGGGAACTACTTCCTTACCCACGCCATCAACAACTTGAATGATTTTGAACACCTCTATCAAATTTCCTCAGAGATTTCTTTGTCTTAAGGAGATCAAGCCCAGCTTCTCCAGTCACTCTGTATAATTGAGGGGAAGGACTCGGAATATAGTCAACATTTAGAACCAGGTCTTTCAGGAGAGAAGTGGAGAAAGACTACTACATGAACAGGGTGTTAGAATTTTAAAACTCTCTTCTGCAAACAGAAATTGATGAAAGATTAATTGCAAATTTTAAATCTGACGTTGATAGCTTTTTGTGAACCAAATATATTTAGGGATCAGAGGCAAAAGTGGAGATGTTTTGTTACAGCAGAAATCAGCCATAATCTCATTCAATGATAAAACAAGCTTGAAGGATCAAATGGCCTCTTCCTGTCCCTACGTTCCTATGACTGGATGTAGGAGAGTGACTATCGATCTTGATATCTAGAGGACTAGAATACAAGGAGGTAGAAGTAATGCTTCAGTTGTTGAAAGCCCTCGTCAGACCACACCTGGAGTTGGAGTCATAGTCATAGTCATAGAGTTATACAGCACAGAAGCAGGCCCTTCGGCCCATCGTGTCTGTGCCGGCCATACAGCACCCAACTATTCTAGTCCCATATTCCTGCACTTGGCCCGTAGCCCCGTATGCTATGGCGTTTCAAGTGTTCATCAAAATACTTCTTAAATGTTGTGAGAGTTCCTGCCTCCACCACCTCTTCAGGTACTGCGTTCCAGATTCCATCCTCTGGGTAAAAAAAAAATGTTTCTTGAAATCTATTCTAAACCTGCTGCCTCTTACCCTAAATCTCTGCCCCCTGGCTCTTGACCCTTCCGCTGAGGGAAAACGTTTCCTCCTATCTAACCTATCAATGCCCCTCATAATCTTGTACACCTCAATCATGTCACCCCACAGCCTTCTCTGCTCCAAGAAAAACAACCCTCGCCTCTTCATAGTTGAAATGCTCCAGTCCAGGCAACATCCTGGTGAATCACCTCTGCACCCTCTCCAGTGCAATCACATCCTTCCTATCGTGTGGTGACCAGAACGGTACATGGTACTCCAGCTGTGGTTAACTAGCGTTTTATATAGCTCCGTTATAACCTCCCTGCTGTTATATTCTATGCCTCCGCTAATAAAGGCAACTATTCCAAATGCCTTCCTAACCAGCTTAAATACCTGTGCTGCTGCCTTCAGTGATCTATGAACAAGTACACCAGGGTCCCTCGGGCCTTCTGCACTTCCTAGGGTCCTGCCATCTATTGTGTATTCCATTGCCTTGTTAGTCCTCTCAAAATGCATTACCTCACACTTTTCGTGATTAAATTCCATTTGCCACTGCTCCGCCCATCTTACCAGCCCATCTATTTCTCCCTGTAACCTAAGGATTTCCTCCTCACTATTTGCAACACACCAATTGTCGTGTCATCTGCGAACTTCCTGATCATACCGTCTATATTCACGTGTAAATCATTAATGTACACTACAAACAGCAGGGGTCCCAGAACCGATCCCTGTGGTACACCACTGGTCACAGGCTTCCAATTTCAAAAACAGCCCTCGACCATTACCGTCTGACCCCTGCCACTGAGCAAATTTTGGATCCAATTTGGCATATTGCTCTGGATCCCATGGGGTCTCACCTTCTTCACAAATCTCCCGTGCGGGACCTTATCTAAAGCCTTACTGAAATCCATGTATACTACATCTACTGCGTTACCCTCATCGACACATCTAGTGACTTCCTCGAAAAATGCAATCAGGTTAGTTAGACACGATCTCGCCCTGACAAAGCCATGCTGATTATCTCTGATTAATCCCTTCCTCTCCAAGTGGCGATTAATCCTGTCCCTTAGATTTATTTCCAATATACTCCCAACAACTGATGTTAGACTCCCCGGCATGTAATTACCTGGTTTATCCCTACTACGCTTCGTGAACAATCGTACCACATTCGCTGTCTTCCAGTCCTCTGGTACCTCTCCTGTGGCCAGAGAGGATTTGAAAATTTGTGTCAAAGCCCCTGCTAACTCCTCCCCTGCCTCACATAACAGCCTGGGAAACATCTCATCTGGGCTTGAGGATTCATCCACTTTTAAAACTGCTAAAAACAGCTAATATTTCCTCCCTTTCAATGCTAATATGTTCAAGTATATCACAATCCTCCTCCCTGATCTCCACATCTACATCGTTCTTCTCCAAAGTGAACACCAATGAAAAGTAATCATTTAAAACCTCACCTATGTCCTCTGGCCCCACACAAAGATTGCCACGTTGGTCCCTAATGGGCCCTACTCCTATCCTCTTACCCTTGATATACTTATAAAACGCCTTGGGATTTTCTTTTATCTTGTCCACCACTGTTTTTGCATGCCCCCTCTTCACTCACAGAATTACTTTTTTAAGTGCCACCCTACACTTTGTACTCTCCTCTAGTGCCTCCACGGTTTTCGGCACTTGGGATCTACCGCAAACCTCCTTTTTTTTCATGACACAATGCTCTATAACCCTTGACATCCAGGGTTCCCTGGGACCCTTCACCTTAACGGGTGCATGTTGGCTCTAGACTATCACTAATTCCTCTTTGAATGACTCACACTGATGTGATGTAAACTTTCCTACAAGTAGCTGCTCCCAGGCTACTTTGGACAAATCCTGTTTTATCACATTGAAATCGACCTTGCCCCAATTCAGTACATTTATTTCTGGTCCATCTGTGTATTTTTCCATAGCTACTTTGAATCTTAAAGAGTTATGGTCACAATCCCCGAAATGCTCCCCCACTGACACTTCTACCACTTGACCGGCTTAATTCCCTAGGATTAGGTCCAGTACTATCCCTTCCCTTGTAGGATTTTCTACATACTGGCTAAAAAAGCTCTCCTGTCTGAATTATAAGCCTTTTGCACGAAGACCAACCCAGTTAATATTGGGGAAGTTGAAATCCCCCACTATTATAAGCCTATTATTTTCACACCTCTCAGAGATTTGCCTACATATCTGCTCCTCTATCTCTTCCTGACTGTTTGGAGGCCCGTAGCACACACAGCCAAGTGATTGCCCCCTTTTCGTAAAGTTCCACCCAAATGGCCTCATTTGAGGAACCTTCTGAGATGTCATTCCTTCTTATTGCATTAATTGACCCCTTGATCAACAGTGCAATGCCACCTCCTCTTTTATCCCCTGCCCTGTCGCGTCTGAAGATTCTATGCTCTGGCATAATGAGCTGCCAGTCCTGTCCCTCCCTCAACCATGTCTCTGTGACAGCAATAATATCATAATCCCATGTGCTCATCAACGTTCTCAAATCATTTGCCTTACTAGTAAGACACTTTGCATTGAAACAGATGCAATCCAACCTTTCAACTTTCCCTTGTGCCTCACCAGGTCTAGATTTGCTCTGCCTTCCAGGAAGAATCACTTTCTGTTCTTTTACACCTTACTGTACCTTCAATCTGTACCCCATTCCCCTGCCAAATTAGTTCAACTCCGCCACCCCCCCTCCCCCCCCACCCCCCAACAGAACTAGCAAATCTCCCAGAAAGGATGCTTGGCCCATTCCAGTTCAGGTGCAACCCGTCCAACCTGTACAGGTCCCACGTTTGCCAGAAACAGACCCAGTGATCCAGAAAACTAAATCCCTCCCTCCTGTACCATCTCCTCAGCTTCTCATTCATCTGCTTTATCCTCCTATTTAAAACTCACTAGCAAGTGGCACCGCGAGTAATCCAGAGATTACAACCTTAGAAGTCATGCTTTTTCCACTGCCAACTAGAACCCTAAATTCTTGTTGCAGGACCTCATCCCATTTTCTATCGATGGCATTGGTACCAATGTGTACCACGACCTTTGGTAGCTCAACCTCCCCCTTCAAAATGTCCTGCAGCCGCTCTGTGACATCCTTGACCCTAGCACCAGGGAGGCAACAGACCATCCTGGAATCACGTTTGTGGCCACAAAAACGCCTATCTGTACCCCTTATGATATAACCCCTAGCACGATAGCTCTTCCACTCCTTTTTCTCCCCTGCTGTGCAGCAGAGCCATCCTTGGTGCCACGGACCTGGCTGTTGCTGGGAGTTCATTCCCCACCAACCCCCACCCCCTAACAGTATCCAAAGCAATATATCGGTTTGAGAGGGGGATGGCCACAGGGGACTCCTGTACTACCTGCCTGTGCCAACTACCCCGCCTGGTGGTCACCCATAGCTTTTCTGCCTGTGCTGCCATTACCTGTGTGATCACCTCTCCAAACGTGCTATCCACGACGTCCTCAGCATCACTGATGCTCCACAGTGTATCCACCCGCAGCTCTAGCTCCGTATTGTGGGTAGCCAGTCGCTGCAAATGGATACACTTCCTGCACACATGGTTGTCAGGGAAACTGGAAGCATTCCTGATTTCCCACATCGTGCAGGAGGAGCACACAACGGGGCTGAGCACTCCTGCCATGACTTACCTTTAAATTAATTTAGTTACTCCCTTTAAAATATACTAATTACACTCGGGGTCTTGTTCTACTCAAGAAACTAACTACTACAATCTAAAGTTCTTAATACATTACTCTAATTTAAGTAGTACTGCTCACCTTGTCACTTGAGGTTTTTTTTAAAGTTCTCAATTTGTAAGCAATGTAAATGCGGTAACAGCTGTTACTTACCCATCCAATCACCTTACAGAGACACAGGGAGTAAGAGAGAGCCTGCCGCCGCTCCACAACAGCTTCCTTGCAGATTGCCAGTCGCCATTCCGCTCTGCTCCCAGATTACTGTCTTTCACTTCATCCTCTCTCCGTTTCTCCATTTGTGCTCATTTCTCTCTCTCCTCTGTCCTTCAGCTCCATCCACATTATACATAGTGAGGATGTTCGCTCCACTTTATAAATACAGAGGGACCCCCCTCCACTTTATACAAAGATGGGGAGCTCCCACTAATTTATACAGCTGTCATGGTGTAATTTGAATCCATGTCCCCAGGCCATTTGGTTGGGCCCCTGGATTTCCTGACCAGTGATATTATCACTCTGCGAGTGCCTCCCCAATGGAGGTGGAGAATGTTGGTCCCCTAATATCACCCACAGCACTTTCTAGGCTGTACCCTGAACATGATCCCATTTCAGATCCTCAAAGTTCGCATTTTAACGAGAAAAGACAGCAACAGAGTTAAATGGGATTGTTTTTGTTCCTGGATTCAGTGTCCACTGCAGACAGATCAGTTATGTTTACAATAGAAACGACAGTAGTGAACAAGGTCAATGCAATGAAATGGAAAATGTAAACGATGCCACTCATAATTGGAGCATCCGTCCAGTATGAGCACAGATTTCAAGTTTTTTGCAAAGAGGGGTTTTCCTATGAAAAAGCAATTGACATTGAAATGATTGTGTTTGATCCACCACATTATTTACATTCGAGTCAAAGCTGCTGATGTAATGCGTTTGTTCAGGTGAGTGCAACTAATGTCAATGATCAGGGGTATAACCGTGTCAGTGGAGGCTTATCCCCTGTATAAATCAGGACCCGTTGGAATGGATCAGCTCTGAGGACGTGCTGCAGCTGTGGATTCCAAGCTAACAGAAGTCTTTGCTTGTCACAGAAATGGGATATCCAGTAATCATTCAAATCTTATGCATTTACTGTCCTGTACTTGCAGCAATTGGAGTTAATGGGAAACCAGTTTCTCAGCTATTAATGGTGCAAATCTGTGTTAACGGTGCTGCTGTACGTGGTATTATTTCGCACTGTGTGTGTTGTGCAGCCGCCTGTTCTTTTCCAGGAACTTGCAGTTGCAATATCCTCATTGTCTGCTCTTTCAGTCTTGCAGGACCTGTATAATATCCTGAATGGTGTTGATATAAGTAACCGAGGAAATGTTACTGCATTGTGCTGTGTATTGAATGTATTCAAACCCGGCATCTCGATTAGGATTAAGAGTCAGACCATAAGTAGCTTTCAACAGTTTCATGATGTGGTTCTAACAGGTCCTGGAATATTTTTAGGAATTGTTTTTTCACTGATGGATAATAAGATATCTCACGGCCTCGGTGTTACAAGGGGACAGTACAATGTCCTCCCACTGCAATAACATGGCTCAGTTTAACTGGGATTTCAATGAATTTATTGTTTATCACTGTTGTCAAATATTATGTCATTCTGTCTGTGTCTGATGTTGCTTCAGAGATATGACAACTGAATTGAGTTTGCTGCTGACATTTCCATCTCTGTTTCATTGTGGAGCCTTCACTGTCACGGGGCTACATTGCAAAATAGAAAGTATTGACGTGATGTTTTATTGGTTTACACCCTATCAGTTGGAATCAAGAGTCTCCCATTTATCTGTAGATAATCAGCTGCAGCGCTGATGTTGGTGCTTTATAAATTAATATATCCCACATTCTAACTGTTTACTTTATAATTCCAGGAGAAGGAATTTCAGTGATTGTGAGGTTTGTCTGGAAGAAGCTTTCGATCCTGTTTATTCCATGCATTGTAGATGAAGCGAAGAGTGTAGGTGAACAGGTGGAGACTTGGACGTTCTGTCGATACATGAAATTATTCACAAACGTTTCACCACTGAACAAACTGACTCTGAGAATAGAATTATTAAACATGGGGCTGGTGAAAAGTACACAAGCGCCGAATGTTAGGAATAAACCATATGTGAAAAGTAGCATGAAGTAAGAGCTTACAGAGATAGGGAAGGAGGAAAGGAGCAGGGAGAAAAAGCAACTAAATATAACAAAAACAAGAAATGCTGGAATCACTCAGCAGGTCTGGCAGCATCTGTGGAAAGACAAGCAGAGTTAAAGTTTCGGGTCAGTGACCCTTCTGGGAAGATGCTGCCAGACCTGCTGAGTGATTCCAGCATTTCTTGTTTTTGTTTCAGATTTGCAGCATCCGCAGTATTTTGCTTTTAAGCAACTAAATTTATTGGCTATATTGAATAAACAATGAACTGTTCTCCAACACCAATAACCGCAGGGATTATTGTTTGAATGTGTTAATTGAGTTGTATTACTGGGATCTTTCGATTAGATTTCCGGTAACACTCTGCTGCAGTCTCTCCCTGTGAATCTGAGCCTCTCCTTTCACTGTATTGAATCCTCTGTCTCCTCCTCGATTGCTTCAGTTGATCCACTTTCCCAAACCATTTGCTCCTGTCTCCCCTCCAGCTACAACAGATCCCTCTCCTTCTCTCCCTTCCATCTCATTCAGTGGCTGCACCTTCAGCTGCCTCGTCCAACCTGTTAGAAATACAGGAACATTGGAGTAGAAGGAAACCATTCACCCCTTCAAGCCTGCTCCGCCATTCTAGATCATTGCCAAAACGAGAACTCAAACTCAGCGCCGTAGTTTGCAGCCTTTTCCCAATTGGTAATAGTCCCTGTCGGTTCCCTAAACCCAGAGCAAAAGAACAGCTACATATCTAGCTCTCCCCAACCCGTTACAACCAACATTCTGGAGACAAATTCCCAATTAACCCATTGGATTCCATCTCTGTAAACCCCTTTCTCATGTCCCTACTAGCACTGCATCCTCACTCAGTATTTCCAGTGGATCCAGTACTGACTTTCTTCACTTTATGTATCAATTTCCCAATACATTATTCATAATTATGTTTTCAAACATTTCACTGTGGCAAAGCACTGCCCAGGTCAATGAATCCGTTTTCACTGTTCGATGCAACAACAAAACTGGAAACTTCGACCCAGATCCTGTCATCTGCTGCTTTTCTCCAGGTCTGATCAGTAATTTCTCTTCTGCCTTTTCTCTCTCTTCCAGTTAAATTGGTGGCGATTGTGATCTTGTCCCGAGGAAAGTGCGGTCTCTCCAAATGTATCACTGTCTACCTGATGGGAATGGCAGTGGATGATCTCCAGGTGGTTGTCACTGGTCCCATATTGATTTGGATCGTTGCAATTTATTTCACAGCTTCATTCCTGAGAATTACTCCCGTGTGTTCTCTAACTTTCGTTCTGCTTAATACAGCCACAGTTGTTTCTGTCTGGCTCACAGTCGCTTTCACCTTTGATCGATCTGTGGCCATTTGTTGTGAGAAGCTGAAAACAAAATATTGCAGCGAGAAAACGGCGGCTGTGGGTGTGGGAACAGTGAGTGTGCTGGGCTGTTTGGAGTCTGTCCCCTGGTACTTTACACACGAACAACATTACATTACTGATAATGTTCCCATGGGTTGTTCCACGAAACCGAGCTTCTTTCCCTCTCCCACATGGGGGGCATTTGAATTGTTTCATTATATTTTAACCCTACACTGTAACACAGACAAAATTCAGACAGGAGCTGAAGAAGGCGGTGAAGTACCCTCTCAAACTCATTGTTAAATTAGTGATATCATAGAAAAAGCTGAAGGTTCCCAAACAATTAAACAAAATGCAATTTCATATTCCATTCCCTACACTCCCTCAGGACAGAAAGTGAAATTTATATTCACGGCATTGAGCACTGAAATGATTGCAAATCTGATTCTGAAATTATATTTTGTTCATATTCTGACCTATTGAGGCGGGACTCGCTCTGCAGAATATTCATGAATTGTTTCTCAAAAAGGGCGAAATAGCAAAGCTCAGATTGATATCAACTAAACCCACCCTGGACCCACAGCAAAATAGATAAAGCTGTAAATCACAGTGACAGTGAATTGGTGAGAGGGTCATTAACTGCAGTCAGAGAGGGACACCAGCAGATGGAGGTGGTGAGAGCGGGACTGCAACTGCAGTGAGACAGGGACACCAGCAGATGGAGACTGTGAGAGGGGAGTAACTGCAGTAAGGCAGGGACACCAGCAGATGGAGATGGTGAGCGTGGGGACAATAACTGCAGTCAGACAGGGACACCAGCAGATTGCAATGGTGAGAGGGGGACAGTAACTGAAGTGAGACAGGAACACAAGCAGCTGTTGATGGTGAGAGGGACTGTAACTGCAGTGAGACAGGGAGAGCCACAGATGGAAATGGTGAAAGTTTCAGTAACTGCAGGCAGACAGGGACACCAGCACATCGACATGGTGAGAGGAACAGTAACTGCAGTGAGACAGAGAAACTGGCAGATGGAGATGTTGAGAGGGTATGAAACCGCAGTGGGAAAGGGACACCAGCAGATAGAGCAGGTGAAAGGGGACTGTAACTGCAGTGAGTCAGGGACAACAGCAGATTGAAATGGTGAGCGGTGGCAGTAACTGCAGTGAGACAGGGACACCGGCAGCTGGAGATGGTGAGAGGTGGTAGTAACTGCAATGAGACACCTGAGCAAGCACGTGACAGAATGCTGCAACATGAGTTGAGGGGATGATGTGAGTGGTGGTGGGATGTGAGTGGTGGCGGCATCACGCCGAAGGTGGCGCGAATGCAGACGATAATCTGTTGAAAATGGCGGCTGGTGGGGTGCCAGGTGATGAAAATGGGAGTCATATTGCGCTTCTGGGAGGGAGGGGAAGGGGTGAGTGCGGAAGTGAGTGAAATAATTCAGACACAGTGGAGGGTCCTGCCGAGCACAGTGTGGGGTAATCCTCGGTGATGAGAAAGGAAGACTTATCAGAAGTGCTAGCATGGAAGGCTGGATCATCAGAACAAATGCGATGGAGATGGAGAAAGTGGGAGAATGGAATAGAATCTTTGCAGTAAGTGTAGTTGATGAAGTGTATTCCCTGTAGCTGTGAGTGGCCATTGGCTGACAATGAACACTGGTTGATAGGATTTCCCCAGAAATGGAGCGAGAGAATTCGAGGAAGGGAAGGGTAGGACATGGACCATGTGAGTGTGAGAGAAGGGTGGAAATAGGAGACAAATTGACTGAAATTTTCCAGCTCAGGACGAGAACAGGGAGAGGCACCGGGACAGTCATCAATGTACCTGAAGAAGGGGTGAGAAAAGAGGTCTGAGCCGGACTCAGCAAGGAATGTTCCACACATCCCATAGCAAGGAAGGCATAGTGAGGACCCTTGCGGGTTACCATAGCAACACCGATAACTTGGAGCTCCCAGAAAATGCTGGGGAGGGCTATGCTCCTGATCTGGACACTGGGTTTCTCTCTTTCTACAGTTGCTGCCAGAGTTGATGAGCAATTCCCACCAATTTCTATATTCATTTTGATTGGGTAACTGGGAATTGATGTCACCGTGCATTGTCTTTAATTACCCAATGGGATTCAACTTTTGCCACCATTCACTAACATCCTCTGTGTAATCAGCAAGTGCAACTCCCAAAGACTCAGTGCAGCAGCGATTTCCACTGAAATCGTGACTCACTGGGTGAAGATGCACCGGGAAAGTCAGTGGTCTGTCGATGAGACTGTTCCCTTCTCCTCAGGGCATTAGCTCACAGTAATTACCCTGATCTGTGATCTATTTCCATTCCTACTGATAATTATCAGTTACCACTATTAGATTGGATCAGAGACGGAATTAATCAGATACAGTGAAACACATTGATTTTCTGAAATCATTTTTCCTCTCTGTTGATTCATGTTCCTGATCTAAATGTCGATTCCCTCCCAGGTCTTGCTGGATTTTTTCCCTCCTTATTCAGCTCCTCTCAAGCCTCCTTCCAAGCCCCATCAGGTGCTGCTTCAATAGCCCTGGCCAGTGCTCTGAAATGGCTCTTGAGGGGCCGATGATTTAGGACATTCTCCATTGAGCAGGATAAATTCAATGGCAGAGTTTCCATCCCGTACTGAACAGAGGCACTTCATGGGCCAGCTGAGAACAGTCAGATGCTAAATACATGCGACCAATCAGTCAGTGTCTCTGGAGAAAGTAGGATGTTCTCTCCACTCATGTGCAGTTTTGATCTTGTAATCATAGCCACTATCTGTCATTAATGAAACATTTCCCTGGTCCCAGGTACTAAGTCAATATCCAATGAAACAATTGATGCATGATTGAATCAATTAGGAATTTACGATGAACATGCATAAAACACTGGTTCGGCCTCAACTGGAGTATTGTGTTCAATTCTGGGCACTGCACAATAGGGACGATGTGAAGGCTTGAGGGAGGGTGCAGGTACATAGAGAATCTGGCGTTGTCTCCTTCGGGAAGAGAAGGTTGAGGGCTAATTTGCTGCAGATATACAAAACCATGAAGGCTCTGGAGTGAGGAGATGGAGAGAAACGCTTTCCATTAGCGGAAGTGTCGAGAACCGTAGAGGCAGAACACCTCAACTCATTTAAAAGGAGTCTGGATATGCACCTCAAGTGCAGTAACCTGCAGGATTACTGCCCAAATGCTGGAAGGTGGGATTAGACTGGGTTAATGCTCTTATTGCCTATGTTCTTATGATCTAAGCAACATAGGCAGCAGGGCAGACATACTGTTAGAGGGTGGTAGCAAATAGATAAGAATAGTGGTGCACGAGCAGAACTGCCTAAGGAGGTTCCTTCCTCCCTAAACAGTTTAATCTCAGGCATTACGGACAGTCTTTAATCTACAATGGACGAATTGCCTTAACAATTCAATGCTTCGCTAGACTTAAGGGAATTTCCTTCCCCGCTCTAAGCAAGTAACCAGCACTGCAGTGTGCAGACCTGATACAACTGAAGATGAAGTGAGCAAACCCCAGGCCTCGCCAGTCAGATTAACGAGAAATGAGATTTAAGAAGGAACTTTGGGCTAGTCCCATTCCCCCCTGTTTACTGCCAGTCTCCTTAGGTGAATATTCCCATGTGACTGCTTTTTAACATCGGAGTCTGCTGTCCTAATTCAATGTTGCATCAGGTAGCATCTGGAATCTGGAAACTTTCAATTCCTTGGCTTTTTTTTTATCCTAAAACCAGATTTAAGTTTATTGTTCACACGTTAAAATGGTTACCATCTTGCCCACGTCACAGCCACTAAATCCCGTCCTCCAAGATGTAATGTAATGATTTGACTTCACCTTGTAAAGCCATTTCGCTTTGTTTGCCTCAATATAATCCAAGTAACTTCGTCTGTGGATCTTAGTACAGAATGCATCAGAACATACAGTGTAGCATGTTCAAATGCAACCTTCCCTGCTCGAAGGAGAACAATCCCAGCTTCTCCAGTCTCTCCACATTAACTGAAGGTCTTCATCGCTGGGACTATACTGGTCCATTTCCCTTTTAACATTCTCTGCTCCAAGGAGACCAAATTCCCCCCTTCCCAGTCTCTCCACATGAACTGAGGTCCCTCATCCATGGGACCATTCTGGTCAATCTCCCTCTTAACCTTTTCTGCTGCAAGGAGAACAATCCCAGCTTTTCCAGTCTCTCCACATTAACTGAAGGTCTTCATCGCTGGGACTATACTGGTCCATTTCCCTTTTAACATTCTCTGCTCCAAGGAGACCAAATTCCCCCCTTCCCAGTCTCTCCACATGAACTGAGGTCCCTCATCCATGGGACCATTCTGGTCAATCTCCCTCTTAACCTTTTCTGCTGCAAGGAGAACAATCCCAGCTTTTCCAGTCTATCCACATTAACTGAATTCCTTCAGCCCTGGGACCATTCTGGTCAATCCCCGTCTTAACTTTCTTTGCTGGAAGGAGAACAATCCCAGCTTCTCAAATAGCAAAAATGATAAAGACATGTTTGCTCCTCTTTCTTTTAAACCTTTAAAGGACTTCCTCTTTTTTAAGTTATCATAGACTCTGCTTCTGTCATTCTGTCTGGCAGGACATTTCAGTTCCCCAACAACCATTTAATAGCTTTCAACATGCAAACAAACATACGAACATACGAAATATTAGCATAAGGAGGCCACTCGGCCCCATTCCTTCTCCCCCCGCTCTGTCTCTCCCTGGCTGGAATAAAGTTATAGTTAATTGATGAACTGAATATCAGGAATACATAGGGTAATATATTGAACAACTTGTTAAATGGAGCAGGAGAATCACCCCCTCATCCCGATTATCACCCTGTCTGGCGATGGGGTTTAGTGTGAGTGTTTTAGGGTTGAGTGTTGGATCAGTGTTTGATATTTTCGAACTGCAGTGACATTCCAAAAAAGGGCAAGAATTACAGGTGCAAAATTAAACAAGAAATGGCTCAAAGCATGCTGTCCAGGGACAGAGGGAGGGAGAGAGATGAAAAGAGCGTGAAAGACACACAGCGTGACAGACACACAGCGTGAGACAGAGGGTTAGTCAGAGTGAGAGTCAGATGGAGACAGAGTCAGATCTAGGGAGAGATAGAGGGAGAGTTAGAGGGAGAGGCAGAGTGAGAGGCAGAGGGAGACAGAGAGAGAGACAGAGGGAGAGTCAAAGAGAGATATGGGGAGAGATAGAGACAGACAGAGAGACAGACAAAGAGAAAGGGAGATAGGGAGGGAGAAACTGAGAGAGGGAGAGATAGAGCCTCCACCACATTCTGAGGCAGAGAATTCTAAAGTCGCACAACCCTCTGAGACAAGGAATCTCTCCTCACTACCTAGAATTGGCTGTCTCCCGTATTGTCACTGGGGCAAGTTTCTGACTAAGAAAGGATGCAACAGGTTTGTAAGTGTGTGAATCTGGCCCGTGTCTCACACAGTACACACAGTGACTCTCTAAAGGGTCACTGTTCTTCTCCAATTCCCTGAAAACGTGCTTGTTTGCAAATGGGTTATGTTACTGGGCTGACAGACCGTTGACATCATGGAAAAGGTACGGCACAGAAATAAGCCATTCATGTCTGTGCCAGCTGAAAAAAAAATAGCCGCCCATTCTAATCCCACCTTCCATCACCTGGTCTGTAGCCTAGCTGATTGGATACCAGGTACCTTTTAAATGAGTTGCGGGTTTCTGCCTCCACTACCATTCCTGGCAGTGAATTCCAGACACCCACCACCATCTTGGTGAAAAAGATTTTCATCATGCCCCCTCTAATCCTTCTACCAATTCATCTTAAATCTGTGCCCGCGATAATTGACATCACTGCTAGGGGAAACAGGTCCTTCCAGTTTACTCTATCGAGCCACCTCATCATTTTGTACACCTCAATTAAGTCACACCTCAGCCTTCTCTGATCTAAGGAAATCGACACTAGCCTATCCAATCAACTTTCAGACCCTGGCAACATTCTTGTAAATGTCCTCTGTGCTCTCTCCAGAGCAATTATGTCCTTCCTGTAATGTTGTGACCAGAACTGTATACAAGGGTCCAGCTGTGGACTAAAGAGCATTTGATGCAGTTCCAGTATGAATTCCCTGTTTTTGTACGATGTATCTCGGCCAATAAAGGAAAGCATTCCATATGCTTTCTTCACCACTCTGTCTACCTATCCCGACACCTTCAGGGACCTGTGGACATGCAGTCCAAAGTCTCTCACTTCTTCTACCCTTCCCAATATACTCCCGTTTATTGTGTATTCCCTTGCATTGCTTGTCCTCCCCAAATGCATTACCTCACACCTTTCTGGATTGAATTCCATTTGCCACTTTTCTGCCTAATTAACCAAACCATTTATATCATTCTGTAGTCTATGGCTATCCTCTTCACGATCAACTGCATGGCCAACTTTTGTGTCATTTGCAAAGTTTCCATTAATGCTTCCCAAACTTAAGTCAAAATCATTAATATATACCACAAATTGCAAGGTACCCAACACTGAGACCTCTGTAATGACACTGGAAAGCACCTTCCATTCACAAAAATAAACATATATTTCCAGTCCCTGAACCAATTTTGGATCCAATTCGCCACATTCCCCTGTATCCCATGGGCTTTTACTTTTCTGACCAATCTGCCATGTGGGACCTTATGAAATGCCTTACTAAAATCTATTAGGCAACATCCACTACACTACCCTGATCAAGTCTCCTTGAGGCTTCCACAAAAAAACGCAATTAAGTTAGTAAGACACGATCTTCACTTAACAAATCCATACTGACTATCCATGATTAATCTATGCCTTTTCAAGACAGTTATGCTATCTCTCAGAATTGATTCTGATACTTTTCCTAGCATTGAGGTCAGACTGACAGGCCTATAGATATTTCAACTATCCCTTGCATCCTTTTTAAGCAATCGTTCAATGTTTGCAGACCTCCACCCTCTGGCCCCTCGCCTCTATATAGTGAGGATTTTAAAATGATCCTCAGAACATCCGTTATTCCCTCCCTGGCATCCATTAACAACCTGGGATACTTTCCATCCAGTCCTGATAATTTATCCACTTTTAAGAATGTCAGACCCTCTCGTACTTCCTCTCTCATTGTGCTTTGCATATTTAATATTTTACACATCTCCTCGTTAACAACAATGTCTGCATCATCCGTCCCCTTTGTGAAGACAGAGTAAAAAGTACTCATTAAGAACCTTGCCCACATCTTCTGCATCCACTCATAATTTACCTTGCACATCTCTGATCGGCCCTACCCTATCCCTTGTTATCCTCTTGCTCTTAATGTACTGATAAAACACCTTATGGTTTTCCTTTATTTTACGTGCCAATATTTTTCATGTACTCTGTTTACTTTCCTAATTTCCTTTCTACTTAACCCCTACACTTCCTATACTCCTTTCAGCTTTCTGAAGTATCAAGTTTAAAGTGACTGTCATAAAATTTAATTTTCTGCTTTGTCATAGGAACATTGGAACATATCTTACACCGTATGATTCTAGATAACCAGGGAGCTCCATATTTAGCAGTACCACCCTTTTTCTTTGTGGGGATATGTCTATATTGTGCCCATAGAATCTTGCATTGAATGCCTCCCACTGCGTTGCTACTGATTTTCCATTAAGTAATTGTATCCATTTCAACTCAAAACTTCGTAAAATTTGCCTTCCCCCAATATTGAACTTTTACTCTCTCTGCCTCTGTCATTCTCTTTTCATCTCTCTCCTTTCCTCTATCCCTGGACTGTAATGTTTTGAGCCATTTCTTGGTTAATTTTGAACCTTTCACTGCAGGGAATGTCACTGCAGTTTGAATATATCAAACACTGATCCATCAGTTACCCCTAAAACCCTCACACTAAAAGAATCTGCCGAGTGTACGGGAGGGAAGGATGGAGTGGAAGAGCCTCCGTATTTCTCCAGTACTGAACTGCAGTGGGTTGGATGTTTAATCAGTCTCTAACTGTGCCTGTTGGGTGAGTAGGCGACAGAAACGAGAGTAGTTAGCATCCCTGTGTGACTGTCACTCCTTCTGTTGTGTGTGTTCAGAATTAAACCCTGAGACCCTCTATCCAGGTCTGGCTGTGATATCTGGAAAGTTCCTGAATTTCTCAGTAGTTGGTCTGCTCAAATCTAGTTCAAGACCTGAGTAGTGAACAGAATTTCACATTAATTGTTTTAATAATGCTATGATTGAACAGCAAATTATGATCAACTAGGCCAAAGGCTGAAATAAATCCTGTCCATCAATCATTCAACAGGGAGTGCGAGAAATCATTGCAGCTTTCTCTCGACAAACCGTAATGAATGTTCCTAGTTCAGATCCAGATTCTCACTGTTCATTGTTATTGGACAGTCAACAGCAGAAACAAATGGCTGCAGTATAAAAATAACCCGACTACATGTGTCCAAAGGTGATTTTACACTACAGTACACTATGGATGCAAAACGTATGATGTCTACTGGAGAATGTTTCGCAGTGGAAAGTCCTGTACTGGAAAATATAAATCTTCCATTTGGAAACATTTCAATGTTGTTGTTTTCCGCAATAATAAAAGTTCAAGTGGATTTGTACAATGCAAATCTTGCAAACTTCTACTAAAATATCACAGCAATCAGACGGGAAATTCATCTTTGACGTGACGCACTGTAAAAGGATGTACTGAACCACAGCAGGGCCAAGTCAGTCGTATTTAACTTAGTTTGCACAGGCAGGGAGGAATAAAATGTACCCGCTCACAAAAAATCAGAAATTACAGACACATATGTGAGTCTCTGTTGCAAGGATATTTGATCTTTCAAAACTGTCTCTGGTGTTGTGGCTGTTGAGCGAGCACAAGAGCTTATCAATGTGGATGCTACATACGGTCGAGAATCGGTATCATGTGTGTTAGGAAATCCAAGTACAGTTTCAAGAAGGTGTCGTGATGTGGCGGAAGTAAAGAGAAAAGAACTAATTTCTCATGTTACTGACATACTGAAGGATGTGAATGTGGGAATGACATGTGGACGGGCGACTTCATTAAAGCCTTTGACAAGGTCCCTCATGGCAGACTGGTACAAAAGGTGAATTCACACGGGATTAGAGGTGAGCTGGCAAGATGGATACAGAACTGCCTCAGTCATAGAAGACAGAGGGCAGCAGTAGTAGGGTGCTTTTCTGAATGGAGCGATGTGACTAGTGGTGTTTTGCAGGGATCAGTGCAGGGACCTTTGCTCTTTGTAGTACATATAAATGATTTGGAGGAAAATGTAGCTGGTCAGATTAGTAAGTTTGCGGATGACACAAAGGTTGGTGGAGTTGTGGATAGTGATGAGGATTGTCAGAGGATACAGCAGGATATAGATCGGTTGGAGACTTGGGCGGAGAAATGGCAGATGGAATTTAATTCGGACAAATGTGAGGTAATGCATTTTGGAAGGTCTAAAGCAGATGGGAAGTCTTCAGTAAATGGCAGAACCCTTAGGAATATTGACAGGCAGAGAGCTCTGGGCGTACAGGTCCACAGGTCACTGAAAGTGACAACGTAGGTGGATAAGGTAGTCAAGAAGGCATACGGCATGCCTGCCTTCATCGGTCGGGGCATAGAGTATAAGAATTGGCTGCAGCTGTCCAGAACTTTAGTTAGGCCACATTTAGAATATTGCGTGCAATTCTGGTCGCCACACTACCAAAAGGACGTGGAGGTTTTGGAGAGGGTACAGAAGAGGGTTACCAGGATGTTGCCTGGTTTGGAGGGCATTAGCTATGAGGGGAGGTTGGATAAACTCGGATTGTTTTCAGTGGAACGACGGAGGTGGAGGGGCGACATGATAGAGGTTTACAAAGTTATGAGCGGCATGGACAGAGTGGATAGTCAGAAGCTTTTTCCCAGGTTGGAAGAGTCAGTTACTGGGGGACAGAGGTTTAAGGTGCGAGAGGCAAACTTTACACGGGATGTGCAAGGCAAGTTCTTTACACAGAGGGTGGTGAGTGCCTGGAAACTGCTGCCGGGGGAGGTGCTGGAAGCAGGTACGATAGCGACGTTTCAGAGGCGTCTTGACAAATACATGAATAGGATGGGAATCGAGGGATAATGGCCTGTTCCTGTGCAGTACTGTTCTTTGGTCTTTATTCTTTGTACAGTAAAATCGATTGCATGTTGATCACTTTGCATTGCATCACAGTAGATTTTAAACAGTGCCAAAGTTTTAACACCAGCAATGTTTCCACTGGAGAACGCCAGAACTGGTGAAAACATCAGGCATGACATTTTAAAGCTGCTTGTGCATACATTTGAATTCGACCCATCAAATATAAATATATTATTCTGGGTGACAGATCAAAGCGCTAACATAGTGCTTGCTATTAGACTGTATTGACGTCCTGATTGTCAGGACCATGTATATTACACGCTGCTTCGGCATTCACCTGATCCAAAGGAATGAGCTTGCGAAGCTCCAGATGTTGTACAAACTATACCCTGATGACCTTTGTTAAACAGTCTGGTCTTGCTGTACAGTTGTCTAAAACTGTAAATCCAATGGAGTAAACGAGGTACAGTACTGTTTACCTGACACTGAATTCAATTTAGGACATGTATCATGAGCTGCACGAGAAACTGGAACAGTGTGGGGAAAACTACAAGCGAGCAATCATCGCCCCCAATGTATTGCATTTTTTGGTTGATTTCCTCCGACCAATTTCTGAAGCTCAGAGGGAACACGAGGGAGACCAGTATCCTGCATCGAACCTGGTAATTCCATGGTTTGAAAAGCTTAAACGACACTGTATGCCACTTTCTTCAGATGCTCCAATGCAAGCAGTTGTCAGGCAACGGCACAGAGAGTGGCTTTTGACGAAATTTGATCTAAATGACATGCAAAAGATAGCAACATTTCTCTGGCCTAAATATAATCATCTGCGGAGTTTGTTCAGCCATGACAGAGAAGTAATTTGTTCTGACTTGGGTGGCGCAGTGGTTAGCACTGCAGCCTCACAGCTCCAGCGACCTGGGTTCAGTTCTGGGCTTTGCCTGTGTGGATTTTGCAAGTTCTCCCTGTCACTGCGTGGGTTTCCGCTGTTTCCTCCGGTTTCCGTCTACAGCTGCAGACTTGCAGGTTGATAGGTAAATTGGCCATTGTAAATTGCCCCTAGTGTTAGGAGAATGGTGGGGATGTGGTGGGGAATGTAGGATTAGTATAAATGGGTGGTGGTTTGTCGGCACAGACTCGGTGGGCCGAAGGGCCTGTTTCAGTGCTGTATGGCTAAATAAATAAATGAAGTGCATAGACGTACCAACAACATTAAAACAGAAGGCACTGTGAAGAAAACGACAGTGCTTGCTGATGAACAGACAGCTACCAAAAAAAGCACTGACCGAATTTATTGAATGGGAGAATGTTCATGAAGAAGTGGACACAAATGAGGAAGTGCAGCAATACACAACACAGAGACCTGTCGTGTTGGCGATGGAAAGCGAGCATGATCTGTTGGGCTGGTGGAAGGAACACAGTGTTACATACCCTAAATTGGTCAGGCTAGCTCGAAGTATACTTTGCATTCCGGCGAGCAGTGGCAGCAGTGAGAGGATCATTGGCATAGCCTAACGGACATTCGACCAGCGGAGGACTGTCCTTAAGCCTTCCACTGTTGACTCTATTAACTTTTACATGACTATTTATGACACCTTTTGTTCTTTTCCTTCTTTGCTATGTCTGTAACTGAGACTACTTACTTGCTAAGAAATCAAATGTTCATCTAACTGTTGATTGGCTGCTTCATTGGAGTAAGCTATTTGTTTTCTTTTTAATCTGCGGTTTGACACTATTTCTTTCTGTTTTATCTGGTTATTGTCACAGTGATGTTTGTGGGAGCTTGCTGTGGGCAATGGCTGCTGTGTTTCCTGCTTTATAACAGTGACCACAATTCACAAATACATTCATTGTGCGGAAAGTGGTTTGGGATGTCCTTAGAATTAGAATTAGAATTAGAATATTACAGCGCAGTACAGGCCCTTCGGCCCTCGATGTTGCGCCGATCATCTGACCTACACTATTCCATTTACATCCATATGTCTATCCAATGACCACTTAAATGCCCTTAAAGTTGGCGAGTCTACTACTGTTGCAGGCAGGGCGTTCCACGCCCCTACTACTCTCTGCGTAAAGAAACTACCTCTGACATCTGTCCTATATCTTTCACCCCTCAACTTAAAGCTATGTCCCCTCGTGTTTGCCATCCTCATCCGAGGAAAAAGACTCTCACTATCCACCCTATCTAACCCTCTGATTATCTTGTATGTCTCTATTAAGTCACCTCTCCTCCTCCTTCTCTCTAACGAAAACAACCCCAAGTCCCTCAGCCTTTCCTCGTAAGACCTTCCTTCCATACCAGGCAACATCCTAGTAAATCTCCTCTGCACCCTTTCCAAAGCTTCGACATCCTTCCTATAATGCGGTGACCAGAACTGCACGCAATACTCCAGGTGCGGCCTCACCAGAGTTTTGTACAGCTGCATCATGACCCCGTGGCTCCGAAACTCGATCCCCCTACTAATAAAGGCTAACACACCATATGCCTTCTTAACAGCCCTATTAACCTGGGTAGCAACTTTCAGGGATTTATGTACCTGGATACCAAGATCTCTCTGCTCATCTACACTACCAAGAATCTTCCCATTAGCCCAGTACTCTGCATTGCTGTTACTCCTTCCAAAGTGAATCACCTCACACTTCTCCGCATTAAACTCCATTTGCCATCTCTCAGCCCAGCTCTGCAGCCTATCTATGTCCCTCTGTACCCTACAACACCCTTCGACACTATCCACAACTCCACCGACCTTCGTGTCATCCGCAAATTTACTAACCCACCCTTCTACACCCTCATCCAGGTCGTTTATAAAAATGACAAACAGCAGTGGCCCCAAAACAGAACCTTGCGGTACACCACTAGTAACTAAACTCCAGGATGAACATTTGCCATCAACCACCACCCTCTGTCTTCTTTCAGCTAGCCAATTTCTGATCCAAAGCTCTAAATCACCTTCAACCCCATACTTCCGTATTTTCTGCAATAGCCTACCGTGGGGAACCTTATCAAACGCCTTACTGAAATCCATATACACCACATCCACGGCTTTACCCTCATCCACCTGTTTGGTCACCTTCTCGAAAAACTCAATAAGGTTTGTGAGGCACGACCTACCATTCACAAAACCGTGCTGACTATCGCAAATGAACTTATTCTTTTCAAGATGATTATAAATCCTGTCTCTTATAACCTTTTCCAACATTTTACCCACAACCGAAGTAAGGCTCACAGGTCGAAAATTACCAGGGCTGTCTCTACTCCCCTTCTTGAACAAGGGGACAACATTTGCTATCCTCCAGTCCTCCGGCACTACTCCTGTCGACAATGACGACTTAAAGATCAACAACAACGGCTCTGCAATCTCCTCCCTGGCTTCCCAGAGAATCCTAGGATAAATCCCATCTGGCCCAGGGGACTTATCTATTTTCACTCTTTCCAAAATTGCTAACACCTCCTCCTTGTGAATCTCAATCCCATCTAGCCTAGTAGGCTGTATCTCAGTAATCTCCTCGGCAACATTTTCTTTTTCTACTGTAAATACTGACAAAAATATTCATTTAACGCTTCCCCTATCTCCTCTGATTCCGCACACAACTTCCCACTACTATCCTTGATTGGCCCTGTTCTAACTCTTATCATTCGTTTATTCCTGATATACCTATAGAAAGCCTTAGGGTTTTCTTTGATCCTATCCGCCAATGACTTCTCGTGTCCTCTCCTTGCTCTTCGTAGCTCTCCCTTTAGATCCTTCCTGGCTAGCTTGTAACTCTCAAGCGCCCTAACTGAGCCTTCACGTCTCATCCTAACATAAGCCGCCCTCTTCCTCTTGACAAGCGCTTCAACTTCTTGAGTAAACCACGGCTCCCTCGCTCGACAACTTCCTCCCTGCCTGACAGGTACATACTTATCAAGGACACGCATTAGCTGCTCCTTGAATAAGCTCCACATTTCGTTTGTGCCCATCCCCTGCAGTTTCCTTCCCCATCCTACACATCCTAAATCTTGCCTAATCGCGTCATAATTTCCTTTCCCCCAGCTATAATTCTTGCCCTGCGGTATATACCTGTCCCTGCCCATCGCTAAGGTAAACCTAACCGAATTGTGATCACTATCGCCAAAGTGCTCACCTACATCTAAATCGAACACCTGGCCGGGTTCATTACCCAGTACCAAATCCAATGTGGCATCGCCCCTGGTTGGCCTGTCCACATACTGTGTCAGAAAACCCTCCTGCACACACTGAACAAAAACAGACCCATCTAAAGTACTCGAACTATAGTATTTCCAGTCAATATTTGGAAAGTTAAAGTCCCCCATAACCACTACCCTGTTACTCTCGCTCCTGTCGAGAATCATCTTCGCTATCCTTTCCTCTACATCTCTGGAACTATTCGGAGGTCTATAGAAAACTCCCAACAGGGTGACCTCTCCTCTCCTGTTTCTAACCTCGGCCCATACTACCTCAGTAGACGAGTCCTCAAACGTCCTTTCTGCCGCTGTAATACTTTCCTTGATTAACAATGCCACACCCCCCCCTCTTTTACCCTCTTCTCTGTTCTTTCTGAAACATCTAAATCCCGGAACCTGCAACATCCATTCCTGCCCCTGCTCTACCCATGTCTCTGAAATGGCCACAACATCAGGATCCCAGGTACCAACCCATGCTGCAAGCTCACCCACCTTATTCCGGATGCTCCTGGCGTTGAAGTAGACACACTTTAAACCAAGTTCTTGCTTGCCAGTGCCCTCTTGCGTCCCTGTAACCTTATCCCCTACCTCACTACTCTCAACAGCCTGTACACTGGAACTACAATTTAGGTTCCCATTCCCCTGCTGATTTAGTTTAAACCCCCCCGAAGAGCACTAACAAATCTCCCCCCCAGGATATTGGTACCCCTCTGGTTCAGGTGAAGACCATCCTGTTTGTAGAGGTCCCACCTACCCCAGAAAGAGCCCCAATTATCCAGGAAACCAAAACCCTCCCTCCTACACCATCCCTGCAGCCACGTGTTCAACTCCTCTCTCTCCCTATTCCTCTCTTCGCTATTACGTGGCACAGGCAACAACCCAGAGATAACAACTCTGGTTGTTCTCGCTCTAAGCTTCCACCCTAGCTCCCTGAATTTCTGCCTTAAATCCCCATCTCTCTTCCTACCTATGTCGTTGGTGCCTATGTGGACCACGACTTGGGGGTGCTCCCCCTCCCCCTTAAGGATCCCAAAAACACGATCGGAGACATCACGTACCCTGGCACCTGGGAGGCAACACACCAACCGTGAGTCTCTCTCGTTCCCACAGAACCTCCTATCTGTTCCCCTAACTATGGAGTCCCCAATGACTAATGCTCTGCTCCTCTTCCCTTTTCCCTTCTGAGCAACAGGGACAGACTCTGTGCCAGAGACCTGCACCCCATTGCTTACCCCTGGTAAGTCGTCCCCCCCAACAGTATCCAAAACGGTACACCTGTTGTTGAGGGAAACGGCCACAGGGGATCCCTGCACTGCCTGCTGGTTCCCTTTCCTTCCCCTGACGGTAACCCATCTACCTACTTCTTTTACCTGAGGTGTGACTGCCTCCCTATAACTCCTGTCAATAATCCCCTCCGCCTCCCGAATGATCCGAAGTTCATCCAGCTCCAGCTCCAGTTCCCTAACGCGGTCTGCGAGGAGCTGGAGTTGGGTGCACTTCCCGCAGATGCAGTCAGCAGGGACACTCTTGGCGACCCCTACCTCCCACATTCTGCAGGAGGAACATACAACTGCCTTTACCTCCATTCCCACTATTCTAGATTCCCAATAAATCTACTGAAAAACCAAACGAAAAAAAAGTCAAAACTTGTTCGCTTAGCAATCCGACGGACTGAACTTTTTAAATAAAAAGCTTACCTTATCAACACACTAGAGTCCTTTTTTTTTTGCTTAGAGGAGGAGGGTGGGTGGGAGACACTACACGTGTAGTGTCTCGGGTACTGCCACTGCCCAAATAAATAGTTTTCCTCTACCCAGCAGTCCCCGGTCCTCCGAAACAAAAAAGGGATTAACTTGCAACTTACTGAAATTGACCGCTCAGCTGAAAGTCCGCTCCGCACCTCGTTCTGTCAAGGCTGCTCCTCGCAAAAGGATTGTGAAAGGTGATAGAGAAGAGCAAGTCTTTCTTTGTAGAGATAAAAATGAATAATCTCATGAGAACTCTACTTAAAATTCATGAGGGAGTCAAGCCGTTGTTTGAAATTCTCAGAAGGGACAGGATGATATTTCTGACAGAAAAAGAGAAACGCTCTGTGCATTTGAAAGTTATCTACAAAAAGTTAGTTCGGCTACTCGAGTTGGGATCTTTAATTTTATGTACTGAAGGAGTTGGAAGAAAGATGTTCAACAAATGCATAACGTTTTTGCTCGCTTTTAGATTATTTGATTTGCATTTTAATACTTCACATCAGGGCTTCTGGGATGCTTTGTCTTTTCTATGACTGAATTGTAATCTTATAGAGGAACAAGACAGTCCAGTGTGTAAAAGCAATTAACAAGCAGCACTTGCTGATTGTTTATCTGGCAGTGCTACAAAAACTTAAAAAGATCTCAAAGGATAGATGGACAATCTGAAATATTTGGAGGACTGAGAGTCACTCGTGACATCAAATAATCTAGGCCATTTATGCATTTTTTGAGTAATACGAACCTTTATGTAAAATTGTTTAAAATGTCAATGCAAGAAATTGTTCAACATACTTTGTCAACAATATTTTTTTTTGCGTTGCATTCTATTCGAGCTGCTAGCCATTATGTGTATTCTGATCAACCAGAAGATGTCAATCAAACGCAGTATTGTTGACTGATGATCAGACAATACGGGAAGTCTGCAGTACGGTGCATTAACAATCAAACAGCACTGGGAAAGCCTGCTATCTGATCTGCCATTTCTCCAATCAATCAATCTTTCCTTTCATTGAAATTTACCTTCCAGTCCAATCTCACTGAAGTGAATTCATTGAGTTTAGAAATAGCAGTAAGAAAATGATCATTGGCCTGTGTGTTGCTCATGTTCAAATCTTCATGGCCTTGCACACCCGTCCCCTCCACCCTCCCCCTCCCCACCCCGCACCTCCGCCAAGAACTCCAAATCTGTACAGACCTACAACTATCCGAAAACTGTGTTGACTAAATAAGGGAGCGGGTAAGGAAATAGCGAGGTTACTACCCCTGATCACTGCCTAATAAGCTCGGCCACAAAGTGCTCGTGTGCGAATGTTAGGGATTGGGGCGTTGGTTCCTGGTGACAGAATCAGGGTCAGATTGCCCACAACTCCATCTGCAGGAATTGCCTGGGTCATACTGCCAGAACAGATCAACCGGATCACAACATTTGGACAAGGTAGATCACAATAACCTATTTGATATCAGTAACTTTATGCCTGCAGTCTGGTCGTGCCGGGTTAGGTCTGGTCGTGTTGGACGCAAAAACTAAATGGCTCGGATCTGTGTCGGGTTCGGGTTGGATGTGATCAGGCCGGGCCTGGGTCGGGTTTCAATTATACACCCGAGAAGGCTTTTACCCTGTACCAGATGAACTACCTCCCAGAGTTTTGAAGGAGATGGCTATGGCGATAGCGAATAAATTGGCAGTTATCTTTCAAAATTCAGTAGATTCTGGAAAGGTTCCAGAGACTGGAAAGTAGCAAGTTAACCATACTACTTAAGAATTAAAGGAGAGAGAACATGGGGAACTACAAACCTGTTAGTTTGAGGTCAGTTGTAAGGCAAGTGTCAGAAATTATTGTAAAGAATGTGATAGCTTGACGCTGAGAAACTTTTGTTGTGTTTGTTCGAGTCAACATGGATTGTGGAAGGGAAATCGCATTTGACAATCCTGCTGGAGTGCTTTGAGGATGTTCTGTGTAGCATAGACAAAGGAGAACGAGTGGGTGTGATGCACTTTGATTTTCAAAAAGCTTTTGATAAGGTTCCATGCAGGAGGTTAGGAAAAACTATTAGAGCTTATGGGATATGGGGTCATACAGTTGTATGCAGTGATATTTGGTTAACAGACATAAAAGAGATATTAGGAATAAGGTGTCATTCTCAGGATGGCAGCCTGTTACTATTGGGGTACCGTAAGGATCAGTTTTGGGGCCACAGCTGTTCACAATCTATATAAATGATTTGGATATCGAGACTGAATGTAATATTTCCAAATTTTTTGATGACACAAAACTAGTTGGAAGTATCGGTTGTGAGGAGGATGCAAGGAGGCTTTGGGGTCCTGGACAGGCTAAGAGAATGGGCCACAACATGGCAGATGGAATATAGTGTGAGTAAGTGTGATGTTATCCAAGTTGGTACAAAAAACAGAAATACATGGTATTTCTTAAATGATAGAAGGTTGGGAAGTGTTGATGTCGAAAGGACATGTCTGCACTTGTTCGCGAGACACTAGAATCGAGCAGGCACATGCAGCAAACAATTAGGAAGACAAATGGCGTTTCGGCCATCATCACAAGTGGTTTTCAGTATAGGAGGAAATAAGTCTTGCTGCAATTGTACGGAGCCTTTGTGAGACCGCATCTGGAATATTGTGTACAGTTTTGGTCTCCTCATCTAACAAGAATATACTTGCTGAAGAGGGAGTGCAACAGTGGTTCATCAGAATGATCCGTGGGATGGTGGGATTGTGCGATGGAAAGTGATTGAGGAAACTGGGCCTGTATTATCTAGCGTTTCGAAGAATGACAGATGATCTCATTGACACTTGGAAAATTCTTGCAGGGCGTGAGAGGGTGGATGTAGATAGGATGTCTGCCCTGGGCGCTGAGTCTAAATCCAGTATACACAGTCACAGAAGAAGTTGCATTCCATTTCGGACTGAGATGAGGAGGAATGTCTTCACGCAGAGGGTGGGGAAACTTTGGAATTCTCTACGCCAGAGGGCTGTGGAAGATCAATCATTGAGCATGTTCAAAACAGAAAGCAAAAGCTATCTGCAGCATCTTTTTCGGGAGCAGAGAGTGTGAGCAAGTGAGCAGCTGGGAAGGTCAGTTTCAGTTTAAAATTAATTCCCTTTTGTTTTCGGCGGACCAAGGGGCTGCTGGGTAAGTGGAACCCTATATATTTGGGCCTTTTCTGAACCCGAGAAACTACAAGGCTAGTGTCTCCCACCCGCCCTCCTCCTCTAACCAAAAAAAGGACTCGGTGGTGTGTTGATAAGGTAAGGCTTTTTCTACTTCTTTTTAATCGTGTGATTGGTAAAAACATTTCGTTCCTTTTTAATTTTTTCAAAGTTTCAGACTAAGTTCAGTTTAAGATTAAAAATGGCAGGAGATCCCGTGTTATGCTTCTCTTGCTCAATGTGGGAGCTCAGGGACATGGCTGATGTCCCTGACTCTTCACGTGCAGGAAGTGTGTCCAGCTGCAGCTCTTGTTAGACAGCATGATGGCTCTGGAGCTGCGGATGGACGCACTTTGGAGCATCCGCGATGCTGAGGAGGTCGTGGATAGCACGTTAAGCGAATTGGTCACACCGCAGATTAGGATTGCGGAGGGAGAAAGGGAATGGGTGACCAAAAGGCAGAGAAAGAGCAGGAAGGCAGCGCAGGTCTCCCCTGCGGTCATCTCCCTCCACAACAGGTATACCGTTTTGGATACTGTTGAGGGAGATGGCACACCAGGGGGAGGCAGCAGTAGCCAGGTTCATGGCACCGTGGCTGGCTCTGCTGTTCAGAAGGGCGGCAAAAAGAGTGGAAGGGCTCTAGTCATAGGGTATTCGATTGTAAGGGGAGTACATAGGCGGTTCTGTGGTGGAAAACGAGACTCCCGAATGGTATGTTGCCTCCCAGGAGCACGGGTCAGGGATGTCTCAGATCGGCTGCAGAACTTTCTGAAGGGGGAGGGTGAACAGCCAGTTGTTGTTGTGCACATAGGAACCAATGATCTAGGTAAAAAACGGGATGAGGTCCTACAAGCAGTTAAAACCTTATCACTTAAGGATTATCCACATTGTGGACAAAAATAATGTTATTGCAGAAGCTTTATCGAGAATCTAACTTTGTTCAAGTTATTTGAAAAAAAGGTTTGAATAAGAATGAGTATGAAAATGTGTTTTCTATTTTTCCCACACTTTGCAATGAAACACATTTAAAATGATGTTTCGTCCTGCGAGGGTGAAGGTGTTATGAAAATGATTCTTTTTAGTTAAAATATTTTTCAAAGATATTTATGGTTAAGCTGAATAAATGTTTGAACACATTGTTTTCAAGGAAGCCATCAAGGGGATTTTGGGAGCCGGATTGGCAACAACGTTTCTGGTTTTCACATGGCTCGGGATAGGCATACAGCAGAAACCCTGGTAACAGGGCAGAAATATGACCAGCTCTCCTTTGACTGGACAAGCCCAGTAGCAACAGAGAACACCTGGGATGGGCAGAATAAACGAGAAACTTCCTGTTTGTGTGTCTTTGTGTCTGTGTTACCTTCTGGAAGCAGATAAAGTCAAGTGCTGCTGAAGTGTCAAAAACTGACAGAAGACATCAACCCAGCTCGCTTCCTAGAAATTCCATTAAAGATCCTGTGAAGCCCACTGTGTCGATTCATCTTATTTCCTGTATTGAAAAAAAGTCTGGTAAAAATTAATTATCAGTGCCCCCTGAAGAGAACTGTTCTTTGGGCATCTTGGTGACCTGTGTGCATGTGCTCCGTGGTTCGACAGTGTGACAATTTTGTGCAGCTTGTGTCATCTGTTTTTCTTCAAGGGTGATCATGTTATTGGCCCGGGTGTGCTTTGTTTTGTCTGTACTAGAGCTCTGATCGAAAAATGCTTTTTTTTTGGTTAACTGTTATATATGTGCGTGTGTGAATGCAAAGCGACTAAGGTAAAACGAGACTTTAAAACGATGGTTACGGTAGAAAGGGGGCTTTGAAAAATGTAATGTTGGATTAAAACAAAATCTGTATGATATTGTTTTACTTCATTACTATTTAAGTCTTGTTTTGTAATAAACTGTAAATGTTGTTGTTCAGTAAAGAAATCTGGTCAATGTGCACTATTCTGAGGAAACATAATGCATCTGATTGCCTGTTTCAGTAAGTGGGAGACATTGTTTTAAAATATGTTATGATCTGTGGAGAGGTGAGACTCAATCACCAGTGCACTCCTCTGCCTTGGTCGTACGAATAGGTCTAGATGGTCAGGCATGTGGAGAGGGGCATGCAGAGCAGAGAGACAGATGTAAAAAAACGTTGCTGTGTTGAAACTTCTATAAAATTCTCTGGAATGTGATTATTAATCAGAGTCAGCAGTTATGTCACAACATTGCAGATTTTGATGTGCGTTATCTACTGAAGCAGTGAACTATTTATTTTAGTATTAACTGTGTATTAATATTGTAATTTAATGCCCTGGACTGATCTCTGCATGATCAAAAGCCGCTAAGCATGTTCCTCAGTTGCAGACGTGTCGCTCCTCACAGTGGAACTCCTCCCTAAGCTAAGGGCAGAGATCGCTGCAGATGACATGTGTAGAGTCTCTGAGCTGCAGATAAGAAATCGATCACCAGACTATAATCAGTTACAGAAGTGGAATACTCAATAACTGTAGCCCACCGTTCAACCGGCATAATAGCAAGAGAACAAAATTCAGCATTTATGACCCACAAATTCTCAGGACCGTGATGGGTGAAGGAGATTAATTAACACTAAAATAACTAAGGTTATTCCAGTAACTATACTCAGAACAAGAATAAGTCATTATACAGAGGATCTGAATATGGTAACAGCGGTATCCTGCTGCTTACCTATCAGTAAGCAGTGGCTATCCGTTTCAGTTTGAGCAGTTAAGTAGGGAACAGAGCAATATCAAACAACCAAACAACTTCAAGCAACAGCAAAAATCATCACTTTTGCAATCGATTGTTTTCGTAAATCATGAAGGCAGCTCCATGGAGTGAGGATTTAAAGTGGAACCAGCTTGTTCCACTCTGGTTATTCTCCCATAGTCAGTACAGTTCTACAGTGACCAATACTACCAGTAATTCATACTCACTGGGATTAGGTGTTCCTCTCTGGTTATTAATGCACAGTCAGTACAATCCTACACTGACAGGGACTCCAAGTAATACATCACCACTGGGAATAGCTGTTGCACTCTGGTCAGTGATCCACACTCAGTAACACTCTGCAGTGACAGAAACCCACAGTAAAACAAGGCAACTGGAATCAGCTGTTGCTCTCTGGTAAGTAACCCACAGTCAGTACAAGTTTGCAGTAGCAGATGCTCCCAGTCGTACATGATCACTGGGATCAGGAGTTCTACTTTGGTTAGTGACCCATGGCTGCTATGATTTTACACTGATTGATATTTCTACTCATACTTTCACGCAGAGTGCTGCCTTCACTGAGGTCTCGTTTATGATATTCCACTCAACTCGTTAATTCTAAGAGTCTGTGAGTTACAAACACATGTTTTTGTTATAATTCGGTAATGAAATAAAATCACAGAGATAATGGAGTACATTTGACTGTACGAACTTATACCGTGTAGCACGGTCGGCAGAGTGGCGCAGTGGTTAGCACCACAGCCTCACACCTCCCGGAACCTGGGTACAATTCTGGACACTGCCTGTGCGGAGTTTGCAAGTTCTCGTTGTGACCGTGTGGGTTTTCGCTGGGTGCTCCAGTCTCCTCCCACTGCCAAGGACTTGCAGGTGATAAGTAAATTGGCCATTGTAAATTGCCCCGAATGTAGGTAGGTCATCGGAATATGGGATTACTGTAGGATTAGTATAAATGGGTGGTTGATGGTCAGCACAGACTCGGTGGGCCGAAGGGCCTGTTTCAGTGCTGTATCTATAAAAATAAAATAAATGACTTGTCTTCATAATGTTGACTATTGTGTCAGCATGTGTTCTTATCAGTCACGGATTAAAACCAGAAACCAGCTCACCAAATATTTACATCATTTGATTGGCTAACATAACTTACCAGGAACACCAAAGATGGCAAGGATCAGGTAATATATTTTCTCGATACTGTTTAATGTTTCATACATTTTCTTTGTGAAGTGATCTGCTCTTTTGTGCTGCTCCTAATCTGTCTGCATTAAACTCCAAGGTGACACATTCTCAGAGCCAGTAATTTATACCCTGTGGGATCTCCACTGGGAAATTGAGGTTGCCACATCATTCAAACTGTTTCTTAATGGCACAGATTATGACATCGAGTTCAGTCCGTGTTTTGCTCCAGTATATTTGGTTCTAAGACTGGATTCAAAACCTCCATACATCGGAGTTTTATCACAGAGATAGGACTGTACGAACTTATACCATGTAGCACGGTCGGCAGAGTGGCGCAGTGGTTAGCACCACAGCCTCACACCTCCCGGAACCTGGGTACAATTCTGGATACTGCCTGTGTGGAGTTTGCAAGTTCTCGTTGTGACCGTGTGGGTTTTCGCTGGGTGCTCCAGATTCCTCCCACTGCCAAGGACTGATGGTATTTGAACGAACAACTTCATTGCTGGTGGAATGCAGATTCTAACTTTCATTAGTTAATTCATGTGGAATGCGTTGTCCGATGTATGTGTTTTTGCAGCTATGCATTTGCAAATTCAACAAATACAGAATCTGCAGCCAAAGCAACACCACAAGTGATACAACATCACAATCTAATAAAACAGATAAAACTAATAAAGTACTTTACATAAATTGTGCACCTCAAGTGATGCATCAATTCCAACTCATGCCTGCTCTCTCTGTGAAACAACCCTCCAACCAATTGAGATATTCAAACTGATGCAGCATCTCTTAATAATACAATAACTGAAATAATCAGTCACCTGGATCAAAAGCAGTCTAAAAACTAGTAATTCACCTTGACTTAGTCAGCATCTCACACAATAAAGCAATTCAAACTTATATAGCACGTGAAACTAATGTATTACTTTCAATTAATAATGTATCTCAACGATATAGCTCAAACTAGAGCAATAACACAAAGCAACACATCTCCTCAAACTAACACAGTACACAAAATATTAAATAGGATAGAATTACAGAACCATTGAAATGTATGGTACAGAAAGAGGCTATTCGGCCCATCGTGCCTGTGCCAAACAAACAATGAACTATTTAACCTCATACATTTTTCCAGCTCCTTGATTGCATTCCTGTAGGTGACAGCCCTTAAAGTGAATCACCACTTTATTTAAAAAAGCAATGCAGGTGCCGACAGCTACTAGCATCTCAGCCAATTAGTTCTGTAACCGCTCCACCGCCATCTTCCCTCTAATCCTACTGCCAATTACTTTAAATCAATCCCCCTGATTACTGGTCTCTTTGTTACGGGTAATAAGCATGTCATCTCTATTCTATTTAGTGGCCTCATAATCATCGACAGCTGGATTAAATCACCCCTCATCCTCCTTTGTTCCAAAGAGAACAGTCCTGTCTATCTTGTCTTTCCCCATTGCTAAAAATTCTCCAGTCCCTGCAACATCTTCTGTAAATCTCATCTGTACCCTCTCTAATTCGACCACAAGCTTCATGCAATGCAGTGCTCAGAACTGTACACAGTTCTTTGGTTCTGGTCTATACTGTACAGCACAGATTGGTGATAAATGGAATGCATCACAAACAGAATGTAAAGATTGAGATATTTTTGCGTGGGTCGTCAGTGCTGTGGAAAATGTTTTTTTGTCTTCAAAATTGCAGTGGTTCATGTTACAGGTAAAGGTTTAATTTAATCTACCTATGAATTAAACGTGGTGAAATAATTAGTTTTAAAAATAATGTGTCGTCATTTTCCCCCTTAATATTATAGACTGGCCTAAAGGCACAAGCAGTGAGATAAACAAAAAGCCTTGCAATTCTGTAGCGCCTTACCCATCACAGTGGTCATCCCAAAGTACTTTACAACCAATGCAATACTTTTTGAAGTGCAGCCACAGGTGTAATTTCAGGTGGATAATACAATAAGAACCAGGCAGAATACTGAAGGTTTAGAGTGAAAATGAAAAAAAAAACAAGAGAAGCAAAATTATTTAAAGAGAGTGACAGCAAATATAAAAGTTAATTGAAAAGTCTTCTTTCGATCATAAAATATTAACATGGTGGTAAAAGGTGGAGTAGGACCGATTATGGACCAAAAAGGGGATTTATGCATTGATGCAGGGTGGATAGCTGAGGTATTAAATGAACAATTTTCATCTGTCCTTACCAACGAAGAAGATGCTGCGCAGGTCTTAGTGAGAGAGGATGTAATTCAGACATCTGAAGTGATTAAATTTGATATGGATGATGGATTAGATATGCGAGCTGTACTTAAAGTTAATAAGACTCCAGGACCTGATGAGATGCATCCAAAGATACTGAGGGAAGTATAGCGGAAATTCAGGAGGCACTGACCATAATTTTCCAGTCTTCCGTAACCTCAGGGGTGGTGCCAGAGGACTGGAGAATTGTCAATGTTACAACCATGTTCAAAAAAGCGTGTAAAGATAATCCCAACAATAGCAAGACAGTCAGTGTAAATTCGGTGGTGCAGAAGTTTCTAGAAATAATTTTGGGGACAAAATTAACGGTAACTTCTGCAAATGCGGGAAAGCCAGCACGTGTTTTTGAAGGAAACTCATTTTGTAACAGTCAGCTGTATTTTTCTTCTGGATGCGGTAACAGAGATGCATTATAAGGTTGATGCTGTTGATGTGGTGTACCTCCACTTCCAAAAAAAAACATTTGATACAATGCCGCACAACAGATTTGTGAGCAAAGTTGTAACTCATGGAACAAATGGACAGTAATGATATTTGATACAATTTTGGCTGAGTGACAGGAAACAGAGAGTTAATGGATTTTGGTTTTCTACTGGGGTAAGGTTTGTAGTTGAGTTCCACAAGGGTCGGTTTGGAACAGCCCCGCTGTTCCTGAAATGTATTAATCACCTGGACCTGAACATTCAGGCACAATTTCAAAATTGGCAATATAAAATAAAGGGCGCAGTTCACAAGGGGATGCAGGAACAGAGAGACATGACTGTTTATGTGCATAAATCATGGAAGGTGGCATGTTAGGTTGAGAGAGAGGATAATAGAGCACACCGTATGCTCGTCTTCATTAATAGGGGCATAGAGTACAAGAGCAAGGCAGTTATGTTAACCTTGTACAGAACACGGTTACAGCCACAACTGGAGTTGTGAAGGTGTGAAATCATGAGAGAGAGTGCAGTAAATACTGACTGGAATGGTTCCAGTTATTAGGAATTTCAATCACATGGTTAGTTTGGAGAACTTGAGGTTGTTTTCCACTGGAGATGAGTACGTACGAAAATAAAATGTTCCCATTGGTGGACGGGTCGACAACAAGAAGGCACAGTTTTAAGGCAATTGACAAAAAGAAGCAATGACAACATAACAAGAAACAGTTTCCATGCAGTAAGTGTTGAGGATCTGGAAAGCACAACCTCAGACGATGGTGGAGGCTGGTTCAATGGAGACATCCAAGGGTGAATTGGATTGTTATCTGAAAATAAATAATGTTCAGGGATATGGGGAGAAGAAGGGGAAGTGGAACAAGGTATTTTTTTTGCAGATCTGGCATAACACTGTTGTTTTTCTGATGTTACAATTTTACGATTCCCCTGTTTACTGGTTATCAGGTGCAACATAACAATTCAGCGTAACATCATTCTCTTGTGGACTGATTATCAAACTAAATATAACAATTCACAGTAAAATCCTTCCGCTATGTATTGGTTATCAAACCCAATAAAACAATAAACTGCAACATCATATCCCCGAGCACTGGTTTAAAACACCATACAACAATTATCTGTAACATCATTCCACTGTGTACTATGAAGCCCAGATTATCCATAAACTGCAGTATCATTACCCTGTGTACTGCTTATAAAGATCAATATTACAATTAATAGTGACAGCATTCATTTTTGTTCTGTAAATAAACTCAATATAACAATTAATTATAACAATTGGTTATTAAAACCAATATATCAACTGAACCTAACAGTATTGCCCTTGATACTTGTTAACAGGCTAAGTATAACAATTTACCATGACATCATTCCGCTGCATATAGTTTATCGAATTCAATATTATAATTTACTGTGACATCATTCCTCTGTGTAGTTGACATCAAGACCCATGTTACAATTAACTGTAACATTATTCTCCTATGTGCTGTCTATCAAATCCAGTGTTAGAATCAAGGGTAATATCAGTATCCTGTGTACTGGGCTTCAAGCCTAATATATCAGTTTACTGGGACATGAGTCCCGTTTGTACTGGTTATAAAACCCATGTATATCAATTAAGTTCAAAATCAGTCACCTGTGTAGTGGTTATCATAATCAAATGAACTTTGAATTTAAGCTTAATAACAGTGTGCATTGGTTATCAAGACCAATTTTAATGTGATATACCCTGTGGAATTGTTATCAAGTCCAAACTAACTGTTAATAATATCTTTAACTCGCTATACAGGGGCTATTGAATTAGTTTTAATCATTAACTGTAACATTCTAATTCCATGTATCCTGTAAAATTGTACAGAGAGAGAGAGAGAGTTCAAAGTCAGGATAATGTGTGACTTGGAGATGAACTTGCAGATGGGGGTGTTCCCATGTATTTGCTGCCCTTGTCCTTCTAGTTGGTAGAGGTCGCAGATTTGGAAGGTGCTGTCTAAGGAGACTTGGTGTGTTGCTGCGATGCATTTTGTAGATGGAACACACTGCTACCATTGTGCGTCGATGGTGAAGGGAGTGAATGTTTGTGGATGGGGTGCCAATCAAATGGACTGCTTTGCCCTGGATGACGTCGAGCTTCTTCAGTGTTGTTGGAGCTGCACCCATCCAGGCAAGTGGAGAGCATTCTGCAACACTCCTGACTAGTGCTATGTAGATGGTGGACAGGCTGCAGAGTAAACCTCCATCTCCATTGTCCCTTCAACGTCTCTGAGGGCACGTAGAGCATGGGCTTGATGCAGAGTAAAGATTCTACTTCACTGGCCCATCAAAGACCCCCAGGACAGGTACAGCACGGGGTTAGACACAGAGCAAATCCGCGGTGTACAAATTCCTATCCATCACTCCCATGGCAGGGATAATCACGGCATTATGTACAGAGTAACGCTCGCTCCACACAGTCGCATCAGTCAATCACAGGGCAGGGACAGCACTGATAGATGCAGCGAAAAGTTACTGCAGCACTGTCGAAATATCTACGCCCAGGGCCGATTCAACACAGTTCAGATAGAGTGTATAGCTCCCTCTGAACAATACAATCAAACAGTCCCAGGCCAGGTACTGCACAGGGTTCGATACAGAGTAAAGCTCCCTCTACACTGTCACCATCTAGTGCCCCCAGGACTATGAGTGCTGGGGAATTTGGACCATTTTCTGCCTGCAATCAGGGGAAACAGCTGCCCATGTAGCGGTCTGTGGGAGCAGCAACTGCAGTGGAGAGAGCAGAAATGATAGAGAATAGGGAGATTTGCAGGTATGAAGGAGATTGCACTTGCTGGGGAGGCAAGGGGGCACGGGAGAAAATCTCTGGGGCCTTGACAGAAATCTTTGTATCCTCATTGGCTACAGGTGAGGTCCCAGAGAACTGGAGAATAGCCAATGTTGTTGCTTTGTTTAAGAAAGGTAGCAAGGATAATCCAGGAAATTATAGGCCGGTGAGCCTTACGTCAGTGGTAGAGAAATTATTGGAGAGGATTCTTGGAGTTATTCCCATTTGGAAACAAACAACCTTATTAGCGAGAGGCAGCATGGTTTTGTGAAGGGGAGCTCGTGTTCTCGCGAATTTGAGTGAGTTTTTGCGGAAGTGACGAAGATGATTGATGAAGGAAAGGCAGTGGATGTTGTCTACATGGACTTTAGTAAAGCCTTTGACAAGGTGCCACATGGCAGACTGGTAGAAAAAGTGAAGTCACACAGGATCAGAGGTCAGCTGGCAAGATGGATACAGAACTGGCTTGGTCATAGAAGACAGAGGGTAGCAGTGGAAGGGTGCTTTTCTGAAAGATTGGGCTGTGAATAGTGGTGCTCCGCAGGGATCAGTGCTGGGACCTTTGCTCTTTGTTGCATAGATAAATGATTTGGAGGGAAATGTAGCTGGTCTGATTGGTAAGTTTGCAGACGGCAAAAAGGTTGGTGGAGTTGTGGTTAGTGATGAGGATTGTCAGAGGATACAGCAGGATATAGATCAGTTGGAGACTTGGGCGGAGAAATGGCAGATGGAGTTTAATCCGGACAAATGTGAGATAATGCATTTTGGAAGATCTAATACAGGTGGGAAGTAGACAGTAAATGGCAGAACCCTTAGGAGTATTGACAGGCAGAGAGATCTGGGCGTGCAGGTCCACAGGTCACTGAAAGTGGATAAGTTAGTCAAGAAGGCATACGTCATGCTTGCCTTCATCGTTAGGGGCGTAGAGTATAAAATTCGCAAGTCATGCTGCATCTGTTAGATCGGCCGCACTTGGAATATTTCATGCAATTCTGATCGCCACACTACCAGAAGGATGTGGAGACTTTGGAGAGGGTACAGAAGAGGTTTAGCAGTATGTTGCCTGGTCTGGAGTGTATTAGCTATGAGTAGAGGTTGGATAAACTCGGATTTTTTTTCACTGGAACGACGGAGGTGGAGGAGCGGCCTGATGGAGGTTTACAGAGTTATGAGTGGAATGGACAGAGTGGATAGTCAGAAGTATTTTTTTTCCCAGGGTGGAAGAATCAGCTACTTGGGGACATAGGTTTAAGGTGACTGTGCAAAGGTTAGAGGGGATTTGTGAGGCACGTTTTTTCTTGCACAGAGGGTGGTGAGAGCTTGGACTTGCTGCCGGGTTAGTTTGCGGAAGCAGGTACCAGAGCAACGTTTCAGAGGCATCTTGACAAATACGTGAATAGGATGGGAATCGAGGGATACAGACCAGGTAGTACAGAAAGTTTTACACAGGCATCAAGATCGGCACAGGCTTCGAGGGCCGAATGGCCTGTTCTTGTGCTGTACTGTTCTTTATTCTTTGCTCTTTGCAACAATTCTGTTTGGAAAGGTGGGTTTGGAGCTCCGGAATGACAATTTTATATGGACTGTTGGGAGTGTGAGCAGAGGATGGAAAACCCAAGAGTGGGGCTGTGAAAATCTAAAGCGTGTATCAGTGTTCTTTTTTCCCATGTTGCACTAAGGGATCTGCTGCCCCTCGCCAATTGCCTGCCTCAGGAAAACTGGTGCTGTCCTCCTGAAGAAAGCCCTCGTGTAAAACCTAGTGTCACATCGCAAGAAGAGAGTACCAGACAGCGCCAGCTGATCCTGGCGAAGATTCCTCCAACAGCTGGAAGGCAAGAGGAAGTTTAAACTTTGGAATAACTGTCTTAAGCTGCTCCAACCAACTGTTGAAGAGATCAGGCCTCACAGCCTTTCTGTCCCTAGACAAATACTTAAATCGGATGGGAATAGAGAGATACGGACCCTGGAAGTGCAGAATGTTTTGGTTTAGTTAGGCATCAAGATCGGCTCAGGTTTGGAGGGCCGAATGGCCTCTTCCTGTGCTGTACTGTTCTTTGTGCTTTGTTCTTTTTTTTCGAACTCCATATTCCTTAAGTGAGGCAGAAAGACCTATCGCTATACTTAGGGATACAGGAGCAACCCAAACAATTTTGCTGGGGCAAGATATAACATTTCCACCAGAGAACGCACTGAATGCAAAAGTTTTAGTTTATGGTATTGTAGGGGAGTATATACCCGTACCTTTGTGTCGAGTGCATCGAAAGTGTGGCCTAATGTCTGTGATGGTAACTTGAGGAGATATCCATAGTTTGCTGATAGAGGGATCTGACCTAATGCTCGGGAATGATTTAGCCAGAGCAAATGTATTAGTTTCTCCTGTAGTCACAGAGACACCAAGCAAAATTAAAGAAACGAAACAATTGCAGGAACAAGATCCAGGGTTATTTCCTGCACGTGTAGTAACTTGTGCAACGGTTAAACAATTTCAATTGTTGGCGGTAAAATTGGCACCAGAGACAAATAGTCAAGTATCTCTACCTTGCTTGGAGATTTCAATAATCCAAATAAGATGTTTAACAAATCTTCTGTAATCACAGCACAACCAGCTGATCCAGAGTTAGATAAAATAGCACAGTCATCTCTGAAAGAAGCTGAGACAAAATGCGTTCCAGAAAGCTATTATGTTGAAAACTACTATGGAAATGGAGACCGCTTCATAGACTGGCGGATGAAGACTGGATGATTACGCGATAGGTAATGGTACCAAATAAATAACACCGGGAATTATTAAGGTTAGCACATGACATTCCTGTATCAGGACATATGGTGCTGTGAAGTAAGGCAGACATGGCCAGAATGAGATGTAAACTGAACACGTTAAGCTCAGATGAGTTATTAACAAGCAATGCTGGACAAAAACAATGAGAGGCGCTGAAAAATGTATTGAGTATAACACGTATCGAATGCATAAAGCCTGTGCTGTCTCTTTGGAAGAGATACTCAACAAATCCCCATTCTCTGTTCTTTCCCCTTGGCATTGTATTTTGTTTCTTTTGAAGTATTTATATAATTATCTTTTGAGTGTTTTATGCAATCTGAAACCACCAAGCTTTCGGACAGTGCATTCAAGAGCATAATAACTCACTGTTCAACTATAGTTTCTCCATGTATAGAACATAGAACATAGAAAATACAGCACAGAACAGGCCCTTCGGCCCACGATGTTGTGCCGATCCTTTGTCCTCTGTCAAGGACAATTTAATCTATACCCCATCATTCTCCTTTATCCATATACCTATCTAAAAGCCGTTTGAAAGTCCCGAAATTTTCTGACTCAACAACTTCCCCAGGCAAGGCATTCCATGCCCCGACCACTCTCTGGGTAAAGAACCTTCCCCTGACATCCCCCTTATATCTCCCACCCTTCACCTTAAATTTATGACCCCTTGTAACGCTTTGCTCCACCCGGGGAAAAAGTTTCTGACTGTCTACCCTATCTATTCCCCTGATCATCTTATAAACCTCTATCATGTCACCCCTCATCCTTCTCCGTTCTAATGAGAAGAGGCCTAGAATGTTCAGCCTTTCCTCGTAAGACTTATTCTCCATTCCAGGCAACATCCTGGTAAATCTCCTCTGCACCCTCTCCAAGGCTTCCACATCCTTCCTAAAATGAGGCGACCAGAACTGCACACAGTACTCCAAATGAGGCCTTACCAAGGTCCTGTACAGCTGCATCATCACCTCACGGCTCTTAAATTCAATCCCTCTGCTAATGAACGCTAACACCCCATATGCCTTCTTCACAGCCCTATCCACTTGAGTTGCAACTTTCAACGATTTATGCACATAGACCCCAAGGTCTCTCTGCTCCTCCACATGCCCAAGAACCCTACCGTTAACCCAGTATTTTGCATTCGTGTTTGTCCTTCCAAAATGGACGACCTCACACTTTTCAGGGTTAAACTCCATCTGCCACTTTTCAGCCCAGCACTGCAACCTATCCAAGTCCCTTTGCAGACGACAATAGCCCTCCTCGGTATCCACAACTCCACCAACCTTTGTATCATCTGCAAATTTACTGACCCACCCTTCGACTTCCTCATCCAAGTCGTTAATAAAAATCACAAACAGGAGAGGACCCAGAACTGATCCCTGTGGCACGCCACTGGTAACTGGGCTCCAGGCTGAGTATTTACCATCTAAGACCACTCTCTGCCTTCTATCAGTTAGCCAATTCTTAATCCAACTGGCCACATTCCCCACTATCCCATGCCTCCTGACTTTCTCCATAAGTCTACCATGGGGGACCTTATCAAATGACTTACTAAAATCCATGTACACCACATCCACTTGTTTACCCTCATCCACTTGCTTGGTCACCTGCTCAAAGAATTCAATCAGGCTTGTGAGGCAAGACCTACCCCTCACAAAACCGTGCTGACTGTCCCGAATCAAGCAGTGTCTTTCCAGATGCTCAGAAATCCTATCCCTCAGCACCTTTTCCATCAACTTGCCTACCACCGAAGTAAGACTAACTGGCCTGTAATTCCCAGGGTTGTTCCTATTCCCTTTCTTGAACAGGGGCACAACATTTGCCACCCTCCAATCACCTGGTACCACCCCCGTCAACAGAGAAGATGAAAAGATCATTGCCAGCGGCTCTGCAATTTCATCCCTTGCTTCCCATAACATCCTTGGATATACCCCGTCAGGCCCGGGAGACTTGTCTATCTTCAAGTTATTCAAAAACCCCAACACATCTTCCCTCCTAACGAGCACTTCCTCGAGCTTACCAGTCTGTTTCACACCGTCCTCTTCAGTAATACACCCCTTCTCATTCGTAAATACCGAAGAGAAGTACTCATTCAAAACCTCACTTATCTCTTCCGGCTCAACACACAGTCTCCCGCTATTGTCCTTGACCGGACCTACGGTCCCCCTAGTCATCCTCATATTTCTGACATACGCGTAAAAGGCCTTGGGGTTTTCTTTTATCCTACCCGCCAAGCATTTTTCATGCCCTCTCTTAGCTCTCCTAATCCCTTTCTTCAGATCCTTCCTGGCCATCTTGTATCCCTCCAGAGCTATGCCTGTGCCCTTTTTCCTCAACCTTATATACGCATCCTTCTTCTTCCTAACAAGACTCTCAACCTCTCTTGTCAACCACGGTTCCCTCACATGACCATCCCTTCCCTGTCTGACAGGGACATGCTTATCAATGGCCCCTACTATCTGCTCCTTGAAAAAGTTCCACATTTCGACCGTGCCCTTCCCTGCCAGCATATGCTCCCAACTTATGCTCCTCAGTTCCTGCCTGACAGCATCATATCTACCCTTCCCCCAATTGTAAACCTTGCCCTGTTGCACATACCTATCCCTCTCCATTACCACAGTGAATGCTACAGAATTGTGATCACTATCTCCAAAGTGCTCGCCCACCAACAGCTCTATCACTTGCCCTGGTTCATTACCTAGTACCAAATCCAATATTGCCTCCCCTCTGGTCGGGCAGTCTACATACTGAGTCAGAAAAGCTTCCTGGACATACTGCACAAACACTACCCCATCCAAACTATTCGATCTAAAGAGTTGCCAATCAATATTTGGGAAGTTGAAATCCCCCATAATTACTACCCTGTGACTTCTGCTCCTTTCCAAAATCTGTTTCCCAATCTGCTCTTCCACCTCCCTGCTGCTATTGGGGGGCCGATAGAAAACTCCCATCAACGTGACTGCTCCTTTCCTGTTCCTGACCTCAACCCACAGTGCCTCAGTCGGCAGATCCTCCTCGAAAATTCTTTCAGCAGTTGTTACACTATTTCTAACTAACAATGCCACCCCCCCACCTCTTTTACCACCATTCCTAATCTTATGAAAACATCTTTAACCAGGTACCTCCAAGAACCATTCCTCCCCCTCACCTATCCACGTTTCAGTGATGGCCACAACATCGTAGTCCCAAGTGCCCATCCACGCCTTCAATTCACTCACCTTATTCCTGATGCTTCTTGCGTTGAAGTATACGCACTTCAACCCTTCTCCGTGCCCATCTGTCCTCTGCGACAGTGCTACCTTCCCCAATACCTCACTACACTCTTTGTCTTTCTGAGTGGACCCACTGGTCCCTGGACTACAAGTCCGGTTCCCATCCCCCTCCCAAACTAGTTTAAACCCTCCCGAACAGTACTAGCAAACCTCCCTCCCAGGATATTGGTGCCCCTCTGGTTCAGATGCAGCCCGTCCTGTTTGAACAGGTCCCATCTTCCCCAGAATGCAGTCCAATTATCCAAGAACTGGAAGCCCTCCCTCCTACACCATTCCTGCAGCCACGTGTTCAGCTGTGCTCTCTCCCTATTCCTAGCCTCACTATCACGTGGCGCCGGCAACAAACCAGAGATAACAACTCTGTCCGTCCGAGCTTTCAGCTTCCAGCCTAACTCCCTAAACTCACTTCTAACATCTGTGCCACCCTTCCTTCCTACGTCGTTGGTGCCAATGTGCACCACGACCTCTGGCTGCTCCCCCTCCCCTTTAAGGATCCTGAAGACGCGATCACAAACATCACGGACCCTGGCACCAGGGAGGCAACAAACCATCCGTGCGTCTCGCTTGCTCCCACAGAACCGCCTGTCGGTACTCCTCACCATCGAGTCCCCGATGACTAGTGCTCTCCCGTTCTCCCTCCTTCCCTTCTGAGCCACAGTGCAGGACCCCGTGCCAGAGGCCCGTTCACTGCAGCCTGCCCCCGATAGGCCGCCCCCCCCAACAGTATCTAAAACTGTATACTTGTTGTTGAGGGGAACGACCACAGGAGATCCCTGCACTGACCTCTTCCCACCTCTAACTGTTACCCAGCTGCCTTTGTTTTGTGGAGTAACGACATCCCTGTAGCTTCTATCTATCACCCCCTCAGCTTCCCGAATGATCCTCAGTTCATCCAGCTCCAGCTCCCGATTACGCTGCCAATAGTCTTAAATCTGTGTTCTTTGATTACCCTCCCTTCTGCCATGAAAGGGATTCCGCTATAAAAACGATTCTTGACCTTGAACATCTCTCCCATATCTCCTCTTGACCGACTCTGTGTAATGGTGAACATTGTTATCACCTTTTATTTTCAACAGACCTGAAGTAATGCAGAACTAGTCCCATTGTCTAAAACGTCTCTGCATCCTAAAGTGTGATGCCCCGAAAGGAACAGAGAAATCCAGAGTGTATTAACCCAGTGATGAAAAAAGATTCTCAAGAAAGACTCGTTTTAGTCAGCACATACTCACTTTACCGGTTTCTCACTTAATACTTTCATCGATACTTCATGTAGATCACATCTTACAATCGCAGCTCTTCTGGGAGGCAATCATAAATTTTAGAAAGCGTGGAGAAACTATCAAGGGAGTGCTCCAGCATGCCAAACGACACACTTAAACTCTCATTGGCAGCTATGTAGCACTGCACCTCATCTACAACGGTTCCAAAAAGAAAAATGTCAACTGCCTGCTACCCAGTAAAAACAAAACACGAGATTTTCTGTCAGCAACCCCTGCATCAGAAGTTTCTCCAAGGACATTTTGTGAACAATGCGCCCATTGTCCTTCCGAAGGCCAGCGCTGCTTTCGTGGAGCTTGCCTATTGTGGAATCACTCAGAGTTAAATGTATGGACTGAGTTCAAGGTGCAAATATAAATTGATGAGAATAGAACATGTCTCCCAGCAACAGCGGTCGAAACAGAACAATCTTAATGGTGTAACATTATGAAAATGAATGGAAAGAGTAGGATAGGCTGCAGTAAAGTGTCAATGAAATAGAAACATTCAGTATTAATACTGGACGAAAGAATAAGCTGAGAGAAGAGGTGGGTTTGAATATTGGAACATGAAGCACAGGCATGTGTAAGTGAGAGAATGTAAAAGGAGAACAGTCGAATTTCACTATCAAGATCAAATATATTTTCATGTGGTAAACATTGGTTTCCTGTTGCATTCTATTCGCAGAATGGCAGAGGGAATTAAACAGAAAACAATGTGTGCCTAGTTTCCGATTTGAATTGGCGTTGCTGCGACCACACCGCAAAGTATTAAACATTAAATGGTCGCAACTCCAGAAAATTTGCTGTGGTCGTCATACACAGACCACAGTAATACTTGTTAAAGAACAGCAAAATACCGCAAATGCTGGAATGTGGAAATAAAAACAAACAATTCTGGAAATACTCAGCAGGTCAGGCAGCATCTGCTCAGGGCTGGAGAGGAATGTACAATGGGAAGGGAAGGATCCAGTCACCGTGGTCCATGTAGGCACCAACGACATAGCCAGGACAAGTCAGTACGAAGAGCTAGGCACCAAATTAAGAAGCAGAACCTCAAAGGTAATAATCTCTGGATTATTACCTGAGCCACGTACAAATTGGCATAGGACAAATAAGATTAGAGAAATCAATATATGGCTCAAAGACTGGTGTCGTAGAAGTGGTTCCGGTTCGTGGGGCAATGGCCCCAGTAATGGGAAAGTGATGGCTGTACCGTTGTGATGGTCCACACATGAACGGTGCTGGTGTCAGTGTTCCAGCGAGCAGCACAACAAGGGAAATAGAGAGGGTTTCAAACTAAATAATGGTGGCAAGGGATTGAACTTAGGAAGATATGGTAAATCAAGGAGTAGAGACAAGGCAAGAGAGAAAATTATTAGGATGGGAAATAATAAACAGACTGTGACAGAAAGGGACAGAGCGTATAAATCTTAGATTAAATCAACAGATAAGGCTAGAGGTAACAAAAATAATAAACAAAGAAATAATTAAACGCTCTGTATCTGAATGCACGTAGCATTCGGAACAAAACAGATGAACTGAGAGTGCAAATAGAAATAAATGTATAAGTACGATCTGATAGCCATTACAGAGACATGGATGCATACGGTCATAGGAAATAGGGGCAGGGATGGGCCATTCGGCCCGTCGAGATTACTTAGCCATTCAAACGAATTATGGCTGTTCATCCAAATCTACGTAATTTTCCCCCACGATCTCCATACCACTTGATAGCAAGAGTCGTAGAAAGATACAGCACCGAAACAGGCCCTTCGGCCCAACGAGTCCACACGACCATCAAGCACTAATTTTTACTGGTCCTACATTAATCTCATTTTTCCCCTCGCACATCCCCACCTTCCCTCAATTTTCCTACCACCTACTTACACTCGGAGAAACGTTTTCAATGGCCAATTTACCTATCAACCTGCATGCCCTTGGCATGTGGGAGGAAATCAGAGCACCCGGAGGAAACCCACGCAGTCACAGGGAGAACTTGCAAACTCCAAACAGGCAGTACCCAGAACGGGACCCAGGTTGCTGGAGCTGTGAAGCTGCGGTGCTAGCCGCTACGCCACTGTTGATGTTGCTGTGGTCCAGAAATCTATCGACTTCTGTCTTGAACATAATCACTGTTTGTGCTTCGCAACCCCCTGGGTTAGAGAATTTCACAGATTCGCCACCCTCTGAGTAAAGAGGTTTCTCCTTACCCAGTCTTAAAAAGCCTTCCCCTTCCTCTGAGACTGTTCTCGGCTCATCAGCCAGTGGAAACATCCTAACCGCACCGACCCAGTCGTGCCCTGTAAGAATTGTATAAGTTTCAATGAGAGCATCTCTCATTCTTCGCATCTCTAGAGCACGCAGGACAAGTTTCTGCAATCTTTCCTTATAAGACAATACCACCATCCCTGGGATCTGTCTGGTGAACCTCCGTTGCACTCCCTCTATGGCAAGTATATCATTTCTTCGAAAAGGCGACCAAAACTGCACACAATACTCCAGGTGCGGTCTCACCAAGGATTCATACAATTAAAGCAATGCATCTTTACTCTTGCACTCAAAGCCCCTTGCAATGAAGGCCAACATACCACATGCCTTCTTAATTGCTTGCTGCACCTGCATACTAGTTTTAATGACTCCTGAACAAGGAAATCCAAGTCTATTTGGACAGAAACACTTTCCAAACACTCACCATTTAAGAAATATTCTGCCTTTGTGTTTTTGTTTTAACTAAAGTGGGTCATTTCACATATATTCACATTATATTCCATCTGCCATGTCCTTGCCCATTCACTTGGCCCGTCGAAATCCCCTCATTATTTTGTGTCTTCATAAAATTTGGAAAAATTACAATTGGTCCCCATAGCCAAGTCATTTATATAGATTGGAAACAACTGTGGCAAAAGCACTGATCCTTGCGGTATCCCACTAGTAACAGCCTGACTGCCTGAGAATGATCCATTTATGCCTACTTTCTGCTTTCTGCCTGTTAGCCAATTCTCAATCCATTACCCCCAATCCCCTGTGTTCTAATTTTGTTTACTAGCCTCCTGTGTGGCACCACACCAAAAGCCTTCTATAAATCTAAATACACCACATGCGCTGGTTCTTCTTTATTTATGCTACAAGAAATATCCTCAAAATACTCCAACATGTTTATCAAAAATGATTTTCCTTTACAAATCCATGTTGACTCAGCCCAATCATATTATTATTGTCCAAGTGTTCAGTTACCTCATCCTCTATAACAGATTCAAACATATTCCCTTCGATCAACCAAACTGGTCTGCAGTTCTCCATTTTCACCCTCGTTCCCTTCGTAAATAGTGGGATTACGTTTACTATTTTCCAATCATCAGTAACCCTTCCAGAATCTATAGAATTTTGAAAGATCGCAACCAATGCATCCACTATCTCTATAGCCACCTCCTTCATGAAACTGGGGTGCAGCTTATCCGTTCCAGGGGATTTATCAACTTTCAATCCAATTAATCTTTCGAGTACTACCTCTTTATTGGTACTAATTTCTTTCAGTTCCTCATTTTTACAAATCCCTTCGTTTCCTCGCATTTCTGGGAGATTTTCTGCTTCTTCCTCGGTGAAGATGGACACAACGTAATTGCTTAGTCTCTCTGCCATGTCCTCATTCTGCACCACAAGCACTCCTGCCTCGACCTGCAATTGACCCACATTCATCCTGGCTAATAGTTTCCTTCTCACATCCCTAAAGAAGCATTTACAGTCCGGCTTTATATCTCTAACTAGCTTACATTCATAATCTCTTGTCCCTTTCTTTATCAGTTTCTTGGTCCTCCTTTGGTCTCCAAATTGCTCCCAACCCTCGGCTTACCACTTTTTCTGGCGACCGAATAAGCCACTTCCTCTGATCTAATGAAATCCTTAACTTATTTTGTTCACCACAGTTGATACACAGCTTCAGGGTGCCACAGATTGGGAGGACATGAATATTGAAGGGTCCATAGCATTTAGGAAGGACAGGAAGCTAGGAAAAGGTGGAGGGGTGCTCTGTTAATTAATGATGGTATTAGCGCAATAGAGATGAATTAGCTAAGTTCAAGAAACAATGCTTTAGAAACAGTTTGGGCAGAGTTGAGACTTTATAAAGGCAAGAAGTCACTTGTGGGAGCGGCGGACAGACCGCCGAACATTAACCACACAGTAGGAAAGGGTATCAAGGAGGAAATAGTGGAAGCTTGTCAGAAAGATACGACCATAATCATGGGGGTTTTAATCATTGAGGGAGAGAAGAGCTGGTCCAAGACTAGTATTTTAAACTTATATAAGGACAATGTGATTGCATGCAAGCAGAGCTAGCAGAAGTGAACTGGCAAATTAGGTTAAGGGATAGGTCAATAGAGATGCAGTGGCAGACGTTTCAGTGAATATAACAGAATAGACATAATAGTTACATGCCTACGAGAACGAAAATTTCCAAGAGGAGGGCCCGCCATCCGTTGGTCAACTAAAAAGGTAAAGATAGTATAAAACGTATGCAGAAAAAAAGCATATATTTATGCAAAGATGGGTGGTCGGTCAACAGGTTGGACAGAACATAAAAAAGCAAACAATGACTAAAAGATTGATAAGGAAGGACAAAGAATCGAATACAAGAGAAATCTAGCGAGAAATATAACGACAGATATCAAGAGTTTCGATAGATACTTCAGAAAAAAGAAAATGAAAACGTTAACCAAGTGAACGTTGGTTCTATAGAAAGTGGGTCTGGGGAATTCATAATAGATAATAAGCAAATGGCAAATGAATTAAACAAGCATTTTGCATCCTTCTTAACTCTAGATGATACAAGTACCATTCCCGAATTAGCTGTCAGTCAGAAAATGAAAAGGAGGGAGGGAGGAAAACACCAAATCATCAAATTACAATCACCAGGGAAGTGGTAGTGAACAAATTGTTGGAGCTACGGGCTGACACGCTCCGGGTTCTGCTAGACTTCATCCTAGGGTCTTAAAATAAGTGGCCAGTGAGATGGTTGATGTATTGTTATTAATTTTCCAAAATTCCCTGATTTCGGGGAAGTTTCCATTAGATTGGAAAATAGCGAATGTAACTCCTTAAGTCAAAAAGGGAGGGAGACAGAAAGCAGGAAAGTCCTGGCCAGTTAGCTGAACATCTGTGTTGGGGAAAATGGTGGAAGCTATTATTAAAGACGTTTTCGCAGGGCACCTAGAATAAATGAAGGAAATCAGGCACAGTCAACATTGTTTTGTGAAAGGGAACCTAAATCCAGCGCCTTTGACCACTCGGCCATGCTGCCATGAGGAAATGCCTTTTACGAGGTGGCTGACAGGTTAAAATAATGGTCCTGCGCATCTATTGACCGCGGCACGCATTGTTTTGAATTTCACCCTCATCGTTACTGTATTGCAGGATAGCTGCGTTTTACATTTTTCCAACACGTGAAAGAATCTTGCATCCGAGTCCTATTATTCTGCAAACCAGAATGGGGGCGGGGTGGTGGGCTGCATTTGGGTGTTTGTTACATTGCTGTCTTACTCTGTTTGCTCAAAGCAGCAAAGTCCACATAATTGGAAGTGTCACAGTTTTGCAGCCCCTCACTCCGAGGCTCATCTGGAACTTGGCCTCAGAGCACAGTTTGAGAGTGGAGCTGAGCCACTGCAGCCTGTTGTGCCTCCACAGGCAGATCGCTTGCGCTCTAGGATCAGATACAGGTCCTTTGATAGATATTGCAGGGAAAGGGAAAGGGCACAGGGAGGTTCAACGGGGAGAGGAGCAATTTCCTTCACTACTTCAGTGGTCCCTTTAAAGACGCAGTGTTCATAAATGGAATGAAAAAGTCTCGGTTCGCACAGTGCAAACTCCCAGTTTCTCAGACATTTGACGAAGGGTCACTGAAACTGAACAAGAAACTTGCTGACACCCTCCAGCCCCAGACACTGTGTGACATCCTCGGGGCCTAGACATTGGCGTCGATCTTCGGGGCTCAGACACTGCTTCACAATCTCGTGAACCATAAATCTTGATCACATCCTCGGAGCCAAGGCACAGTGTCACATCCTCAGCGACCAACAGTAGTTTACATCCTTGTATTCCAGAAACCAGTTCACACATCTGGGTCCAGATGCTAGTTCACATCCTCGGTGCTCATAAGTTGCTTCATATCTTCGGGAACGGGGCACCCTGATATTTTCAGCCCGCTTTATGAGGGTTAAAACAAGGATAACGTTCCAAGCAACCCTGATGCTGCTGGACAAATTACTTCTGCTGATTATCACCGCTCACAAAGAACCAGGAACTGGGATCAGAGCTATCCTTTCAAGTATGATTGTCTTGTCCACCATATCCGCTCGCCATCCCACTTGTCGGAAAGAAAGGGTCCGTGTACGACATATCGTTCGACCCCCGGACTCCTCTGGCACTGCTGTCACAGCTGGGGAATATTCACCCCCACCTCAGCTCCCCCCACCTAATCGCAGGCAGTGAAAGGAGCCCCGGCTAGTATAATTCCTCAACGAACACCCCTCTCAGCTCCTCTCTCTGCCCACAACCTGCCCAGCATTCGAAAGAAAGAACAATAACTGAACGTTTCAGAATTCTTTAATTGAGAACTGTCGGATGCCATTCCTGTCAAATAGCTTCGTTATTGGCACGGGACTAACTGCGCGGGTTTGGGGGGGATTGGGGGCGGGTGGCGTGCGGCTTGTTACAGCAGAGGTGCTGTTCAGATATTCAAAAGAACTTGAACAAGGTGCGTTACATGGAGAGCGAGCCAGTTTTATGCACAGGAAACTCCCATGAGCTCATATTGCAGCTTTCTTTTTTGCTGACGGTGGTTTTTTTTTCCTGACAGTGGAATGGGGATTTTTCTTTTTGAATCATCTGTTCTGCATTTGTGTCGACATCGCTAGCAAGGCCCAGCAATTATTGCCCATCTCTAATTACAAATGAGAAAATGGTGGTGAGCTGATTTCCTGAACTGCTGCAGTCCACGCAGGATAGATACACTCACAGTGCTGTTCGGGAGGGAGTTACAGGATTTACACACAGTGTACCAATTATTCCATTCACCAGGTTACTGGTCATAGGTCGGTTTAAGTGGAGCCCGTCCCAGTGGAACAGCTTCCTCTTTCCTCAGTACTGGTGCCAGTGGCTCAGAAAGAGAAACCCCTGCCTCTCACGCCATTGTTTCACAGCCACATTTAACCTTGTAATCTGCTTCTTCCTGTGCCATTAGGCGTGCTAGTGTGGCTAAAAATGTCCAAACTGCACGAGTTTGATAGATTTTTATTCAACACAGGGATTAAGGGGGATCAATAAATATGGATCTTAGATAAACAACTGAAATCAGGTTCCAGTGACATGTGAATTTTTGACCTCTGCTGTCTACGTCCAGTGATCTAACCTGCAAGATATGAAACCACCAGCCCTGCAAAATCCTATCTTAATGCTTAATGTTTTTAAGAAGGAGGTGCGGTCCAAACACGCCTTCACAATCCTTCATCACCAAGCAATCCAAGAATAATACATTACAAAAGGAGGCCATTCAGTCCATCCATTCTGCCCTGCCATTTAGAAGACCTATCAAATTTCTCCCATTAGCACCCTTACTCTTTCCCCACAGACCTGCAAATGTTTCCTTTTCACTATTTACCCACTTCCCTTTAGAAACTTGCTGTACGAATCAGCAGGGGAAGGTTCTTTCCCAAGAGATTGCTGAGAATGTGTAACGCACTAACGCAGGGAGTGGTTGAGGTGAATATTACCAATACTGGACAAACAAAAGAAGGGGAAGGGAATAGACGGATATGTTGATGAGGTGGGGCTCGTATGGGGCATTAACACCAGCACGGACCAGCTGGGAATAATGGCCTGTTTTTGTGTAATTCCATTGAATCTGCTTCCACCAGTTATTCAGGCAGCACATTCCAGATCACAAGAACTCACAGTGTTTATTTATTTATCTATTGAGAGATACAGCACTGAAACTGACACTTCGGCCCACCGAGTGTGTGCCGACCATCAATCACCCATTTATCCTCATCCTACATTAATCCCACATCCCCACAATTCCCGTACCACCGACCGATACTTGGGGCAATTTACATCGGCGAAAACGCACGCGATCACAGGGAGAACTTGCAAAATCAGCACAGGCAGCACCCAGAATCGAACCCGGATTTCTGGAGCGATGAAGATACGGTGCTAACCACTGCGCTACTGTGCCGCCCCAGTGTTAAAGAAAAACCCTCAGCTCCTTTCTCACTGTCTCTTTGGCCAATTGTTGCCAAGAGCTGGAAGCTGAGAATAAATAAAATGTTTCATCCAGCACGGACATGAAGGGCTGAATTTCCCCCTACTATGCAAAAATGTTTGTATGTATCTATATTCAATCTCCGTCCTCTGGTTACAGAGAAAGGGGGCAGGTGAGAGAGAGAGAGAGCAGATGGTGACAGATGGAGAAATTGAGAGGCAGAGAGCCTCTTTCTCCCGGGTTGGACTTGGAACTATTTAGAATATAAAAGGGAATGATTTGCTTTTTGAAGGTGAACTTAAAACCTGAACAAAATGTTTTGTCTCAGTGGTTATTTGAACTCACAGACTCTCATTTACAAGACCAGCTCTAACCCTGAGTTATGGAGCCACCTGCAACCCGGTGCTGGACATTCCCCAGTTCGTGCTGCATGTTCGAAGAATCAGGTGCATGTCAGTTAAGCAGATAGTCACAGAATCACGGAATTTTTGCGGCACAGAAGGAGGTCATTCTACCCATCGTGTCTTTGCTGGCACTACAAACGACCAACTAACCTAGTGCCTGTGCCCCAACTTCTCCCCATAACACTGCACCTTCTTCCTTTTCACAAAACAATCAAATTACCTCTTGATTGGCTCAATCGAACCTGCCTCCACCACTCTAAGGCAGGGCATTTTGGAGATGCAAGAATAACAGACCCACCCAGTCAGCGACAAGAAGGAACAGCTGGGAATTCCACAGAATTGTCTCCTCAGGCCAAAGAGGAAGGTGCTGAGGGTAGAAGTGAGGCTCGCAGCCAAAGTGCTGTAATTGACACAAGACGGGTCATCTTTGTTCAGAGTGCTGGAAACTGTGAGGTAAACCCAGAGGACTTGTTGGGGTGCAAAAAATTAATACAGAGGGAAAAAAAACTATGACTGAATTATAACAGATCAGGCTGTAGCTTTAAGGACGGTTGTAAAACCAGATAGTAAAACTAAACAGAGTGTGGAGGTTAAGAATAAAAGACCCGCGAGTAACAATGAATTTTTGTCAAAGGGTGAGTAACTCCATATCCTGTAACTGATACAGGGAACGCTATCATACTCGGCGATACAAGAGCAATCTAAACATTCTTGCTGGAGAAAGATAGAAGGTTCCACAAGAGAACGCCTTGAGTGCTAAAGTTGTTGTTAATGGAACTGGAGGGGAGTATATACCCTTCTTCTTCTTCCGCTTTGGCCTCCTTGTCTCGAAAGACAATGGGTAAGCGCCTCGAGGTGGTCAGTGGTTTGCGAAGCAGCGCCTGGAGTGGCTATAAAGGCCAATTTGAGAGTGGCAGACTCTTCCACAGGTGCTGCAGATAAAATTGGTTGACAGGGCTGTTCCGCAGTTGGCTCTCTCCTTGCACTTCTGTCTTTTTTTTCCTGGCAACTGCTAAGTCTCTTCGACTCGCCACACTTTAGCCCCGCCTTTATGGTTGCCCGCCAGCTCTGGCGATCGCTGGCAACTGACGCCCACGACTTATGCTCAATGTCACAGGACTGCATGTCGCGTTAGCAGACGTCTTTAAAGCGGAGACAAGGCGTCCGTTGGGTCTGATACCAGTGACGAGGTCGCTGTACAATGTGTCCTTGGGGATCCTGCCATCTTCCATGTGGCTCACAAGGCCAAGCCATCTCAGGCGCCGCTGGCTTAGTAGGGTGTATATGCTGGGGATGTTGGCCGCCTCGAGGACTTCAGTGTTGGAGATACGGTCCTGCCACCTGATGACAAGGATTCTCCGGAGGCAGCGAAGATGGAATGAATTGAGACGTCGCTCTTGGATGATGTACGTTGTCCAGGTCTCACTGCCGTAGAGAAAGGTACTGAGGATACTGAGTATATACCCATATATTTGCATAAAGGACGCCGAGAGAGTGACTTATTATCTGGGATAGTAACTGTCGGGGTTGTCCACAGCTTTCCGGTAGTGGTTTGCTCCAAGGAAATGGTTTGGCTGGATCCAAAGTATCAGGTTTCCCTATAATTACAGAGGAGCTAAGGGAAATTAAGGAAACAAAGTGATTAGAGCAACAAGTTCTGGGAATATTTTCTGTGTCTGCAGTTTCCCATGCAATGGCTAAACATGATCCATTGTTGAAGGTGAAAGGGGCACCACAAAAAGATAGCCAAGTATCTGAAACCTTATTTGGGTATTTAGATAATCCAAATGAAATGTTTAACAGATCGTCTATCATTGCAGCACAGCAAGCTGATCCAGAGATATGACCGAATGGCACAGATGGCTCTGGCAGAAGCTAAGTTGAAATGAGTCTATTAGATGGAAAACAGGGTTTTGAGGAGGAAATGGCGACCGCCCCATAGACCTTTCGATGAAGACAGCCCAGTTTTGGAGCAGACAGTGGTACCACCTAAATATCGCCAAGGATTATTAAGGGTAGCATGTGACATTCCTTTTGCAGGACATAGGGAATTTGGAACATCAAATCACGCATAAGGCAGCATTATTACTGCCCAGATCTTACAAACGATGTGAGAAACTTTTGTAGGACATGCCATCCCTGTCAAATGATGTATAAACCACAATCTATCATGAAACCAGCAGCACTAGTTCCCAAACCAGTGATTGAGGAACGATTTAGCAGACTATTGATAGACTGTGTGGGACCCTTGCCAAAAAACAAAAGCGGGGCATCAATACATACTTGCTATCATGGAATGGCTGCTCGATTTCCAGAGGCCATCCCTTTGAGGACAATTACTGCAAGAGTAGTAGTAGAAAGGTTAACCCAGCCGTTTAATAGTTATGGGTTGCCACGTGAGGTTCAATCAGATAAAGGTTCTACTTTCATGTTTAGGATATTTCAGGACGTTAACATATTACCCACGGCACAGGCAGCTTTAGAGAGATTTCACGTGACTCTCAAAACAATGATTGGAATAAACTGTCACGAATATCCACACGACTGGGATAAAGGACGAAACTTTATTTTACTTGCCACCAGAGACTCACCGAATGATTCGACAGGCTTCTGTCCTTTGAATTGATTTACTGACATGAAGTAAGATATCCTCTAAAACTTATAAAACAGAGATTCATGGAAAAATGATGAATATTCAATACTAGCTTATGTATCTGTGTTCCGGGAAAGGCTCACAAAAGCTTCTGGTGTAGCTCAGGAACACCGCAAAGGACCCCAAGCCAATATGAAAAAATGGGAAGTCAAGAATGCAAATGCCCATGCTTTTCAACCGGTGGATGAAATATTAGTGTTGTTAGCATTACAAGGAGACCCATTAAAAGCATGGTTCAGTGGCCCATGGCGAGTGATCCAAAGAGTGGTTACAGTTGATGACTTGATTAATAACCCTGATCTCTGGAAGCAGAACCGGTTGTGTCACATCAATATACTAAAAGGTTAGTACCACAGGGAAGAGGATAAACCAGTGCAGGTATGTCAAGTAATCGGGACTTTTGAGAAGGAAAAGGATAGTGAGGAAGCGGCAGAAGCAGGCCTCGGCAATTCATAGATTGAACTTCCAACTATCAGATTAGCGAATGCAGAATGGTTACGAAAATCAGACAATATGTTTTTAGATTTAGAGGTAAAAGAACGTGAAGATCTAACTAGGCTTTTCATCACGTTTAAAAAAGTTTGCAGTAATAAGCCAGGATGTGCAATCTCAGCCACACATGCTGTGCATATAGGGGAACCGTTCCTTTAAACCACCATCCTTGCCACTTCGGTCCAAATAGACAGGCCCAAGTGGACGCAGAGGTATAATGCATGCAGAAGGGCAACTGAGTTGAATGTAGTCAGGACCGCTGGTACTCGCAGGTGGTCCTGATACCTAAACCTGGTGGGTCAGCTTAAACTTGCATAGACTATAGAAATGGAACTGCGGTCAAGAAGGCAGACTCCTACCCAAATTATCATTTATAAGACTGTATGTACAGAGTGGGCAACAATGTGTCTTAAAGAGAAACATGTGTTGGCGGGATACTGTCAAATTCATTTGACACACTTGGACAAGAAAAAGTCAGCGTCTGTTCCATCAGACGGAGTTTCCTAGTATCAAGTGACGCCACGCAGATTAAAGGGTACTCGACAAACTGCCCTGAGAATAGTGAACCTAGTTGTGGTTAGTGGTCCTCGCTATACTGTTCACCTGACTGAAATGATGGATGACATGATACATCTGGAAGATTATGCTTCAAAATTTGAAATAGGTTAGATGGGGCCACCTTTGAAAATTTGAAGCCGAAAATGTTCTGCTGTGACTTGTTGCTGTAGTCCTAACATTTGAAAAAATTTGTATACCTGTAGCGTAGAAAAATATGTTAATATTTTTAGTTTTCCATTTTTTTTTACTTTGCAAGAAAACACATTTCTGGAACGACATTTAATTTTGCCCGGTGCGGAGCTGTCATGATACTGTTTCTTTTTTTCCATTTTTGTTTGTTTGTTTTTCAGGAAATATATGGTGTACCTTTAAGGCTGTAACAGATCAGTACTTCTTTAAAGCAGTCGGGTTTGAAGTTGCCAGAAGGTGAATCTTGGTTGCCCTGGATGCAGTCATACAGAGAGTGAGAGCAGGACACACGATGTTGCATTTGACGTTTGAAAAACAAGAAAAAAACTGGCTTTGTAGAGATAGTTAAGAGACAGACTGTTCTGACAAAAACACCTGGGCCAGCATGTTTTGAAGGAACGATCTCTCAGTCAATTTGAACTAAAAGACGCGAATTTAAACTGTCTATTTTTAACTTTCAAAATTCTAAAAGTTAAGCCAGACTGATTCTTTTGAAAGTTGTTGTGAATTGTTGATCTGTTGTGGTCATCACCGGAAAGAGGAAGGCTTCAAATGTGGAACTGAATTGCTGAATTCCTATTGTCGGATTCATCGGACCCTGGAAGATTGCGAGTTGACTTTGAATCAGAGGACTGTTCATCAGGAAGCTTAAATTTGCAAGGACTTTACAGCTATTTCTAATTTTATGTATTGGTTTATCGTAGTACTGTTTAAGATTTAGTTTTTTTTCTAATAAACTGTTAATTGGTTGATATCTAAAATCACTGGTTTGTTTTGGCTCATTCAGGGGTTACTAGGATGTTTAATTTGGCTGCTGCTTTCTTGGATTTGGAAAGCTTAAAGTTATATGTTATGCAACCTGTGGGACAGCGGGACATAACTGACAGTGCATTGCTCCCACCGCAATCAGAATCATATATTTTTATTGAGGGCTTTGCCCTGAGCGGTCGTGCCATAAAAATAGCAAAGAACTATTTCACTTAGCAGAGAGGTCACTGTCAAAGGGGCATACGAATTACAGTAATCGGCAGAATGATTAGAGGAGAGCTGAGGAGTATTTTTTTTTCATCCATAGGGTAGTGGGTGGTCTAGAGCTCACTGCCTGAAAGGGCACTAGAACTCTTATTACAAGAAAACAAATCTTAGATGTGCAATTGAAGTGCTGTAACGTCCATGACTAAGGACCAAAATATGAAATTTAGGATGAGACTGCATAACACTTTTGCATCCAGCGCGGAAACAATCGTCAGAATGGCCTCCTTCTGTGAGTGGAAATTCTCAGGCTCCATAGTTTTTATTAGTACTGTGACATTCAATATGACTATGACCGCGAGCTTGCATGTTATGTGGAACCCAGTCTGCTCTCATGGAATTAATGCAGTGTATTTAACATGGATACTGTATGATGTTTCAGGAGTGGTTTGCAGTTTAAATCCAGGCTATACTAACAGAATTAATATTGTACTTTTCAGTTTGACATGATGCGTGTGTTTTAAACTGGCATCTGAGTTTGTATTTCAGGGCTAACTGTATTTCCAGATATCTCAATCTGATCACAGTAACAGATTTGGACTTGTTTCTAACTTACATATAAGGACACGCTTTGGGAATTAATACTGCTACCTTTTAACTCAAAATATGCCTGAGTTTTGAACTGGTGCCTCGGGATACATTATTTGGATTCAAACAGGCGCCATTTGTCAGCCCCATCTGGTATCTTACTTGGAGCTAAGGCTGCAATATTGTAGGGATGACACAGTGATAATTTAACAGTGAGTTTGGACTGGGGTTTATGTATCTGTCTGTCAGTGTGGCTGAGTTGTGGTGACATGGCAGTAGCTTCTGTCCATTTATTTCTGTTCCATATCTGGGTCTTGCACATTACCACTTTCCCCAGTTATACCCATATCCTTTTTTTGTATATGTATGTGTGTGCATGAGGGTTAGGAAGAAAAAAACGTTTTAAAAGATTTATTTTCACATATATATTTATCTCATTATTGTTTAAACGTCAGTTAATCAGTAAATACTTAATTTAGTTGCTGTTTAAAGAAACCTGGTTTGGTGTATTTCATTCTAGGGGATAAAAAGTGTGTTTAATTTGGTTACTTGCCGGTAGATGTGAAAGTTTACTAATATGCTTTGACCTGTGGAGTAGTGGGATTGAATTAACAATGCATTACTCCCGCCTTGGATGTAACAGACCAAAAATAATAATGTTACATCCTTTCAGTTCCCTGCAGATTTAGTTGTTTTTTCTTTATGAAGCGCGGGTGTAGGAACTGATCTTCGCAGGCAACATGTCAAGACTTGGGAATGATGTCAAAGCTTGCTTGGTCTAGGATTAAGAAGATAGAAACATAAAAAAAGAAGTGTAATATTGTCCCCTCAAGACGATTATGCCGTTTAATGAACGTATGACTGGTCTGTTTCTTAAAACCACCTACCCACCTTCATTTCCGAAGCGTTTTAAGCATTACCTAACGAAATGTTCCACTGATGCATAGCCTCACTAGCTGCTTGTAGATCGAGATTTCCAATGCCAATACTGCGAAGAAATCTTTTTTGACATCGCCAACAACGATTTTAATGCAATTTCGCACGTTGTTGATTGACTCTCCCACCGGAGGAAATCTTCTCCACTCTATCGACGCTTTCAATGAAGTTAATCATCTTAAAAATCTCCATGCAATCAAATCTATATCTTCAATATTTAAGGGAATACAAGGCAAATCTAGGCAGCACGTTCTCATAAATTAAGCCTTTCAGCCTGCTATTATTCTGGTGGAACTGTGATGCATTTCCACCAGTCTAACGTACTTCCTGACGTTCAGTTCCTTCAGCTGAATGCAGTTCTCTAAATGAGGAATCATCAGATCACCAGAGCTTTCTAGAAATATAACGTAACTGCAATCATTTTTATTCGAGCCCTCCTGAAGTAACGAACATTTCCTAATGACATTCAATGGCATTGCCATAGCTGCAGCCCCACCATAAACAGTCTGGTGATTAGCATTGATCAGAAACTTAAGTGCAACCACCATACATTCCTGCAGCAGAAGAGAAAGTCAGAGGCTTGAATTAGTCCCTGTCTCCACAAAGCCTGGCCACCATCTATTAGGCACAAGACAAGAGTGTGGTGGAAATCTCTCCATTTACTTGGGCTGATTGCAGCTCCAACAAGACACAAGAAGCTCGAAACCATCTAAAGCAAAGCAAACTGCTCGATTGGCAAGTAACCGACCACCTTAAACATACACTCCATTCATCACCAACGTGGCAACAGTGTATACCATCTACAAGATGCACTAAAGCAACACGCCAAGAATCCTTTAAAAGCACCTCCGAAACCAGCGAAGTCCACAACCGAGATGAAAGAGGGCAGCAAGTGCACGGGAGCACCAGCACCTGCAAGTTCCTCTCCAATTCACACGCTGCCTGGGCTTGGAATTGATCGCCGTGCCTTCACTGTCGTTGGGACAAAATCCTGGAACTCGCCACAAGGGCAATTGGGGATTGAGAAGTTAGTGTGAGCTACATTCTTGAACCATTGCAGCCAGTACACCCACAGTACCGTTAGGGAGGGATTTCCAGGATTTTGAACATATGCCGGTTCAGCAATTGCCTATATATTTCCAAGTCAGGATAATGTGTACTCTGGTGGGGCCGCTTCAGCTGGTGGTGTTCCCATGCATTGTCTTTATGCAGAGAATATTGGGCATCTAAAAATACACTCCAAAGGCTAATGATGCTGGTCCTAGATTGTAAACGTCATTAATTTCCTCAAATGGCTGAAGATCTTGTAAAAAGATGGTTGTGCAGCACTACTTGATAAGCATTCTGGTGATGAAGAGGATGGGCTCAAATTCTACTAATTCCCAAACGGAAGGATGCCACGTATGTCCCAATGGGTAAAAGAACAACCGATAACAAAACTAGAACAATCTGTTTCACAAAGATATTGTCGATGCTAATTCAATTCAAACGGCTGGGATTTGACACATTTAAGGGGTTCAACTCACAGGAGAGTAGTGAAAACAACCACAAGAAATTGAGGAAACAGCTGCAAGATTAGCTAGGATACAAAAACAAGAAATGCTGGAGTCACTCAGCAGGTCGGGAAGCATCTGTGGAAAGAGAAGCAGAGTTAACGTTTCGGGTCAGTGACCCTTCTTCGGAACTGACAAATATTAGAAAAGTCACAGATTATAAACAAGTGAGGTGGGGGTGGGGCAAGAGATAACAAAGGAGAAGGTGCAGATAGGTGTATTAGCTAGGATACACCTTGAAGGAAGATTGTGCGCAATTATTGCAGTGACAATAACACAATTTACAACTATTTTAGAAGACGGAATATCATTAAGGACAGTATTGAACAGTTAGGTAATACTGCAGGGAAGATTCAAACGGATTCTCCAGTTGCAGCAGAGCTATTAACAGATTATTCTGCATTAGTCATACCCTTATAATGTATGTTTATATGAACAATGGATGGTCCCTTGTTAGGAGCAAAACTATTAATAACAAAAGAGTTAGGCATGTAATCCTGGATAGTTTAGGAAATGTGAAACTTGATAGGACTCCTGGTGCAGTGACATGCATCCAATGGTCAGTAAAACGATGGGAGAGTTTGTCAATCTTCAAGAGTTCAATTGATCTTGCAGTAAATGGGCTTAGACTGAAAGCTTTTTCATAAAGTTCAGAGCAAGTGAACTATGATCCTATCAACCTGGCATCCATTGTTGGTAAAATCATAGATGGGATCATGATATCTTGGTTCCAGGACGTTGATCTATTTACTTTACAACAGTGTAGTTTTTTTTTTCGCTGGCTTGATAAAGCTCTATAAATAATTAAGGAGCCGCATAACATCCCCATCAATAGATTGTTCCAGTATAAAAGATTGTGGAGGACCCAGATGTGCGGGTTTAATTTATGGAGGTGTAGGAATAGAGTGGATGTTAGTCGATTCTTCTTTTTCTGGAGAATTGCGACTCTCTGGTATATATTGTTGGCTGGGAGTGATGTGTGCGAACTATCTTCATGCCTACCTGCTGGTCCAGTTCTTGACTGCAGCAGAGATCTAAATACATATGTGTTAAGTTCCAGTGTAGATACCACTTCTTCCATGTGTTCCACTGATCTGTTCACTTTTTGTTGGCGGAAAAGGCGCAATTGTCAGGAGTATTTTCCCATTTTTGCTGACGGTTGGTTTTTCTTGATTTGTGACTCTTATAGGGGATGACTCACCTGTGCCGTTGTGTGGGAAGTGGGGGTTAGGAGTAGGTACTTAACCAATAGGCGCAGTGGTTAGCACTTCAGCCTGATAGCTCCAGCGACCTGGGTTCAGTTCCAGGCACTGCCTGTGTGGAGTTTGCAAGATCTTCCTGTGGATCTTCCTGTGACCACGTGGGTTTTCGCCGGGTGCTCCGGTTTCCTCCCATAGCCAAAGACTTGCAGGTTGATTGGTAAATTGCCACAAGTATAGGTAGGTGGTAGGAGAATGGTTGGGATGTGGTAGGGAATATTGGATTAATGTAGGGTGAGTATGAATGGGTGGTTGTTGGTCAGCGCAGATTCGGTAGGCCGACGGGCCTATTTCAGTGCTGTATCTCCAAATAAATTAAATAAATAAATATCGTACAGTCACCATGGCATGTGGCAGGTTTAGCGGCCAGGTCCTCTGCTCTGTCTGCTGAAGTTCCAAACCGTTAATGCTCCTCACTATTTTGTAGTGATAGCTGAATATATTTGTGCTGTTTAAAAATGAAATTAAAGTTCAAATCCCAGCGGTATCTGTTGAACTACCAAATGGCTGACTCGCCGGAAATTGCATGATTCCTTTTGTTGCAATTTTATTTTTTTAGCAATTGTTCTTTATAGAGTCATTCAACACAAAGAAGGAGGCCAATCAATCTGGCTGTCTGCAGAGCAATCCAATCAGTTCCACCCCCTGCTCGAATTCCATAACCCTGCAAGGTTGGATACCATCATTGCCCGTATAATTTACTTTTTTTAAGAGATACAGCACAGAAACAGGCCCGTCGGCCCACCGAGTCTGTGCCAACCATCAACCACCCATTTATACTAACTCTACACTAATCCCATACTCCTTCCACATCCCCACCTTCCCCTACCAATACTAGGGGCAATTCATAATGGCAGATTTACCTATCAACCTGCAAGTCTTTGAATATGTGAGGAAACCGGAGTACCCAACGAAAACCCACGCGGTTCACAGGGAGAACTTGCAAACTCCGCACAGGGAGTACCCAGAATTGTACCAGGGTTGCTGGAGCTGTGAGGCTGCAGTGCTAACCACTGCGCCACTGTGCCACTTTTGAAATCATTGATTGTTTTCACTTCCACCACCCTCGTGGTTAGCGAACTTCATGTCATGGCCAACCACTGCGTATTAAAATAGTTATTTTTCACGTTCCTCCTACATTGCGCGCCTATAATCTTTAATCTGTGTCCCCTATTCCTTCTACCGTTAGTTAGTGGGAACAGGTTGTCCTTGTCTAACTTATATGAGCTTGTTATAATCTTCCACACATTTATCAAATCTCCCCACAATCTCCTTTGCGGCAGGGAGATCAACGGCAGCGTTACCAGACTAACGTTGTAACAAAAATCCTCCAACCCTGGAGCCATTCTGCACAATCTCCTCTGCAACCTCTCAAGGACTCTCTATCCTTGCCAAAGTGTGCTGACCAGTGCTGGATGCAAAACTCTAGTTGGGAACCTAACAAGAGCTTTATGTCATCCAGCTCAACATCCCGGCTTTTTACTCAATGCCCCTATTTATGAAGCCGAAGGTACCATACGCATTGTTAACCACTTGCTCAATATGTCCTTCCACATTCAATAATGGATTCACATGCACCGCAGTTCCCTTTGTTCCTGCACACTCTTCAGAACAGACCCATTAAGTATATATTACCTCACGTATCCCTTCTGTCAAAATGTATCACTTCACACTCGTTTGTATTAAATTACATCTGTCACTTCTCTGCCTGATCTGATAGCTACCTGTGTTGCTTCATATCATTCTTACTCTTTGGAACTCCTTCTATTTTGCTTTCAGCGACAAATTTTGAAATTCTGCTCTGTATCCAAGATTCAAATCATTTATAGATATAGCTATAAAATAGTGGATCTAGAATTGTCCCTTCGGGAACAGCACTGTCTAGCACCTTCCAGTCTGGAAAAAAAGACAGCCATTTACCAAGATGCATTGTTTTCTGTCCCATGCCATTTAAAAAAAAATGCGATTGGACATTGACCTTCTTATTCTATAAGCCTCAATTTTGTTGCACAGCCTTTTGTGTGGTACTTTCCTAAACACTTCTTAAAAATAGCATGTAGACAACATCCACTGCATTCTCTTAATCAATCTTCTCTGTTAAATCTTCAAAAGAATGCAATTAGATTATTCAAGCATGATCTGTCTTTCACAAAACTGGCTCTCCTTAAATAACTGAAATGTAACGAAATGCTTTTGATTTTTTTCCATGATTATTATTTCTAAAACCTTAACCACAACCGATGCTAAGCTAACTGGCCTGCCGTTGCTGGGCTTGTCTTTATACCCTTTCTAGTATAAGTGCAGTTTGCAAGTTCTCCCTGTGTCTGCGTGGGTTTCCGCCGGGTGCTCCGGTTTCCTCCGACCTCCAAAAGACTTGCGGGTTGATCGGTAAATTGGCCATTGTAAATTGCCCCTAGTGTTGGTAAGTGGTAGGAGAATGGTGGGGATGTGGTAGAGAATATGGGATTAATGTAGGGTTAGTATAAATGGGTGGTTGTTGGTCGGCACGGACTCGGTGGGCCGAAGAACCTATTTCAGTGCTGTATCTCTAAATAAATAAATAAATAAAAATAAATAAAGGTACCATATTTGCCACTTCCCAATCGTTTGCTACGGTCCCCATATCTTGTGAGGATGAGAAGATTACGCATAGCTCTGATGCTATCTCGACCCCCACATCTTTTAGCACCCTGGCATGCAGTCCATTCGGACCAGGTATCGCATCTATCCTAAGAATAGAGAGCCTTTCCACTACATTCTCCCTCTCAATTATTAAAATTAAACAATCTTTTTTTTTACTCTTTTAAAAACTTGCTCCAGTAGAAATTCCCCCAGCTGTCTACTCAACATTTGTTGAATTTAATTTGACATGTGGACGTCGCTCATGTGTATAACATTTACAGCCCATCTTTCTGAATCTTGAGAATGTGGAGGGTATTTTTATTAAGTTAACTCAGTCAGTATGTGAAAAATCACCCAAATTCTATGAGCTGTCGATATCAGCGAGAATAGAAGAATTGTTAGTCCAGTCTCAATGCATCCAGTTCAGCTTCATTTTGATTGGGAGGCTTGGAGATTGAGCTATAAACAATAGAGTAGGAAACATATTGGCAGACTTGAAAGCTTTTAATGTTTGCCTTGGTGATGCTGGTAACTGAGAAAATCTGCTTTCTAATACTTGTAATGAACATGGGTTCACGTCCTACTTGATGGCTCCTGGTTGCAGTTACCTCATAGAGTAACAGGCAGTGCAGCCATTAGTTTTCTTTTTCTAATTCATTATGACTGCAAATGTTGCTGCTTTCGTACTTTGTGGAGATCTGCAGCAACATTGGTGCATAAACACCTCTTCCAATTCCTCTCCGAATCAGATCATTAATTGCTGCTGCAATTGATATTGTCATCGGTGATATTTAACGAACCAGATGGTCAATTACTGTGATGAAATGATGAAACATCACCAACCTGAAACATTAACATTGTTTCCCTCCCTACAACTGTTGCCTGTCCTCTTGAGGATTTCCATCAGTTCCACTTTTACTGGAGATTTCCAGCATCTACAATACTTTTTTTTTTTGCAAATGATTTGTGTTGTTGCTTCAGAAGTAGAATACGTGGTTCTGAGGCGAGTAGTCTGTGTTCCACTCCCGGCCAATGCAACCAAAAGCAGGCAATACTGATCGGAATCAGCTTCTTATTAATAGTTCTGCAACTACATTGAAATCGAATCGATTCGATGGTCGGGTTTGACAGTGAATTATCTGCATTAACAGAGCAGTCCAGTTCCAGAAATTACCTGCTACCCGACCACACCACATCATTGTGACAAAGCAGCAGAGAGATGACCATGAAAAAATTTTAATACAATCGAAGTGGTTCACTTATATCTTTCAGAAAGGGGTCCACTGGTCATGCTGAATATTGGTTATATCTGATCCTCCCACACGTCATTCCATCTTATGCAGCAGTGTAAAGCGAGTGATCGCGCTCACAAACCGTTTTTTGTCCCGCTCAGACTCGCATGTGATCTGTTGAGGGCAATGAATGTGGAGCATGTGTTATGCACTAGCACCCGTTTTCCGCGACGCCACAAGACGAAGTTCACCCTTCTTATCGTCAGGATGGGTCAGCAGTTAAAGAATCAAACTCGAAATCCTCACCTGAGAAGCAGATTATGCAAGTGGACGAAATGGTCAGAGCCTGGAGTTCAAATACCACGAAGGCAAAATGTGAGGTGAATTGTGCTAAATCTGTCGCCTGGTACCAATATAGAAATATGTGACCTCGATATTTACCTGTTCCCTGTATAAACCTAACTTATGAATTACTGAAGACGGCCACACTTCATGCAGCAGCAAATACGTACTAGCATTGCTCATCTTTTAGAAACAAATATATCAAATGTTCAACTACCTTCCAACTTGGTGCCACAAAGCTGAAGTGCCTAATTCTGAAACTGATTAAATCCCTGCTAATTTTCTTCGTCACACTGCAATATGAGCCAAGGAAACAACTACCTTTGAGTTAAGAAGCTAATCTCGTCTTCAATGAGAATTTTCAGATATCTTTTCTTACATTCTCTTCCACAAGATTCCCCCCCACCAAAAATAAAAACACTCAAAGGTAAACTGAATTGGAGACAAGCGCGTTGGTGATGGGGGGTTTGAGGCAAGTGTTTAAATTCCTTGACTCAAAGCTTCTTGCAGTTACCCAGACATTCGCAACAGTGATTTCAGGTGTCTTCCCGACCTAACCCGATTGGTCTTGGATTTCCTTCCTCAAAATCCATTGGCCTTTTATTCCTTCTTTCTCTTTTTGTACCCTTTATATAACCTATCGCTTTGACTGAGCTACTGGTCACCTCTCTCATATAGCCTCCATCAACGAAGGAATGGAAGACTCTATAATTTTACCATTTTCATTTAAAAAAATATTCATTCATGTGACGTGGGCGACGCTGGCTATGCCAGAATTTATTTCCCATCCCTAATTGCCCTTGAGATGGTGGTGGTGAGCTACCTTCTTGAACCGCTGCAGTCCATTTGGGTTAGGTACACCCACAGTGCTGTTAGTAAGGGAGTTCCAGGATTTTGACCCAACGACAGTGAAGGAACAGCGATATAGTTTCAAGTCAGGATGGTCTGTGACTTGGAGGGGAACTTACAGGTGATGGTGTTCCCTTGGATTTGCTGCCCTTGTCCTTCGAGGTGGTAGACGTCGCGGGGTTGGAAGGTGCTGTCTAGGACCCTTGGTGCATTGCTGCAGTGCATCTTGTAGATGGTAAACACTGCTGCCACTGTGCGTCGGTGGTGGAGGGAGTGACCGTTTGTAGATGGGGTGCCAATCAAGCGGGCCGCTTTGTCCTGGATGGTTCTTGAGCATTGTTGGAGCTGCAGCCATCCGGGCAAGTCGAGAGTATTCCATCACACTCCTGACTTGTGCCTTGTAGATGGTGGACAGGCTTTGGGGAGTCAGGAGGTGAGTTACTCGCCGCAGGGCTCTTGGCCTCTGACCTGCTCTTGTAGCCACGGCATTAATCTTGTTACTCCAGTTCAGTTTCTGGTCGCCCCTAGGACGTTGATAGTGGGGAATTCAGCGATGGCAATGCCATTGAATCTCAAGGGGAGATGGTTAGATTCTCTCTTGTTGGAGATGTTTCATTGCCTGGCACTTGTGGGGCGGGAATGTTACTTGCCACTTATCAGCCCAAGCCTGGATATTGTCCAGGTCTTGCTGCGTTTCTACACGGACTGCTTCAGTATCTGAGGAGTTGCGAATGGTGCTGAACATTGTGCAATCATCAGCAAACATCCCGACTTCTGAACTTGTGATTGAAGGAAGGTCATTGATGAAGCAGCTGACGATGGTTGGGCCTAGGACACTACCCTGAGGTACTCCTGCCGCGATGTCCTGGAGCTCAGATGATTGACCTCCAACAACCTCAGCCAACTTCCTTTGCGCTAGGTATGACTCCAGCCAGAGGAGGGTTTCCCCCCTGATACCCATTGACCTCTGTTTTGCTGGGGCTCCTTGATGCCATACTCGGTCAAATGCTGCCTTGATGTCAAGGGCAGTCACTCTCACCTCACCTCTTGAGTTCAGCTCTTTAGTCCATGTTTGAACCAAGACTGTAATGAAGTCAGGAGCTGAGTGGCCCTGGCGGAACCCAAACTGAGCGTCACTGAGTCGGTTATTGCTAAGCAATTGCCGCTTGATGGCACTGTTGATTACACCTTCCGTCACTTTACTGATGATTGAGAGTGGGCTGATGGGGCGGTAAGTGGCCGGGTTGGCTTGTCCTGCTTTTTGTGTACAGGACATACCTGGGCAATTTTCAACATTGCAGGGTAGATGCCAGTGTTGTAGCTGTACTGGAACCGCTTGGCTAGGGGCGCAGTTAGAGCACAGTTCATATCCTCAGCACGTTCAAATGTGCTTCACAACCAATGGAGTACTTTTGTGGAGTAGTCACTGTCCTAACGCGGATGAAAGTGGCAGACAAATGGTGCACAATATAGGCACAAACATAACAACGGCCTTCCTCTGCCTGTCAGAGGCGAAGCTGTGGTTTCTGAAACAGAATGTATGAATAATTATGACCCAACTTGGCCTCCACACTGTCGCATTACAAGACTGAGCAGCACGTCGTACCGTCGTGGAAGAAACGTCCCCATTGACGTTATTGTAAGAATTCCAGATCTTTGAGGTCCAGCAGTGTTTCAGTGTTTTACAGATGTTTTATGGTGAATTTAAGCAGTTGTCCTCTTTTCAGCACTTTTAATTGGTTTTACAAGTTTATGTAACCTTTGACTTCATGTAGTAAATCTAAGAATAAGTTTTTAATGAATGAAATCAGTAAATAAATGAAACAAATGGGAAAGTGCATTTGGTCGTCTTTTAAAGGTCCAGCTTACTGAAATAAGTAACATTAACAGATATGTCAAATGCACTTAATTACTTGCTTTCAGAAAATATGATTGCAGCACAGAAGGTGAATGAGCAGAAATGCTCTCATAATTTTATTGGTGGAGTTCTCAACATACTGCTTCGACAGCTGCTCGTGAGGTCTTGCCAACTTATCGGTGAAGAGAAGTCTGAAGCGTTAGTATCTTGGAAAGTTAGTATCTTCGCATAGAAGGAAGTGGCAGATGTAGTGACTGTTATTAGCAGCGTTCCACGTGTGGCAGAGCAATGTTGGAAATAACAAATAAATGACTTAACACATTCTGCCAGGGTTAATATAATTAGTTATGTTTGTTTTTACATTTTAATTTCTCATTCATCTGAAAGTACACATCGTCGTCAGATGTGGGTGGTTGTTCTTTGCAGTTATCGTAAAAACACAGTCGCCTTGGATAAAGGACTGACCAAGAGATTAGCACTTATCTTTTTTTAAATCGTTTTGCAACAGAGCAGAGTTGTGAATTTGTTTTTAGTATATGCAACCCTGTCTGCACAGCTCCATCACAAGACATGAAAAAAATGTATCGTTGTTCATTTTGTCCACTCAATTTAGATGAATATGGACCATCATTCATGGAGAGCTCTTTAACTGGAATTGGGGGCGGGGGGGCAGGGGTGGATGACATTTGCCTGTCTCGCTGTACCTGAAGAGCAGCTGCTGGGAATTCGTAACCCTGTAGTGAGGAGTGGTCAAACAGACATTGGAGTGAGTAAATTCCATGTCACCTGCTGAGCGAGGCACAGATGATACCTTCTGGCAGCCTTACAGTTGGTGCTATGGGGTCCTTACCAGGATGTCTGGCACATCTGTCCGAATATTTGGCTGGTGATGGGCCTGCAAGATCTCAAACACTTGTTTACCAGTCTTCAGGAACACATGGACGACCTCAGACACATGTTGAGACTTCAGAGTAAGAGATGTTTTTTTAAAGGGTGAGGAAGTACTGCGCAGTGAACATAGCAGGCAACTTCAATGTTTGATTTGAAGACAAGTCTTTGTCAGAAGGTGAGAGTGTTGAAACAGGAGGTAATGGAGTTGAAGCAGGAGGGGATGGAGTTGAATCAGAAGGTGATGGAGTTGAAGCAGGAGGTGATGGAGTGGAAGCAGGAGGTGATGCAGTTGAAGCAGGAGTTGATGGAGTTGAAGCAGGAGGTGATGGATTTGAAACGGTAGGTGATGGAGTTGAAGCAGGAGGTGATGGAGTGGAAGCAGGAGGTGATGCAGTTGAAGCAGGAGTTGATGGAGTTGAAGCAGGAGGTGATGGATTTGAAACGGTAGGTGATGGAGTTGAAGCAGGAGGTGATGCAGTTGAAGCAGGAAGTGGTGCAGTTGAAGCAGGAGGTGAGGATGGAACACAACACTTTGTCAGCAGCTGGCTCTTTCTACATAAATTTTCAATGATGCATTGGCGCTGCAATTCAGACCCAACTCAATCAGAATGCTGCAAATTACCTTGAGGCAGCACCAATATATGTGTCTGGTTTGGCACGAATGAATCAGTCACAAGTAGAACCGCGCCTGGAGGTCTACAGGTACAGAGAGGATGCAGGCACACGAGTCAGCATCTGTACCTTTACTGGATACAGCATTTGGCTAGCCGAACTCCAACGACGAGAATTCTTCTGCTGGTTATGCCTCTGCCACAGGACAGGTCAAGTCGCAAGAATGCGGAAGACACAGGAGACAATAAGTAAACCCACCCAGCCCCATCTATTTTGTGATATCAAAGCACAGGCATAGATGCCTGGTCAAATTATTTTGTTGTTTTGCTTTTGAGGACAGGTTTGTGCGGTATTAGTTATTATGACTTATATTTATAATTTACTGTTTATGCTCCATTCGAGTCTACTATTCTTGCTACACATTGGTCTGTAGTCGTTGCAAATTGTTCCAAATAATTCTATTATCATGAAACAATTCAGCAATTAAAAATTTAAAAGATAGATTCACAGCTAATTAACACAATTTGCATTAAAGTGGATTGCACTAAGTAGCTGAAGTTGACCTTCTTCAGCACATCCTCCCTCACATGTCTTTCAAATAGTCTTTCCTGAGAAAATGAAATGTCAGTTGTTTTACTTTCAGAGAGGGATTTTCTAACTTCAAATATATCAACCAGTAACTGCTTTCCAGCCAAGCCCGGTATTTGAAGCCAGAGATTCCTCAACTGTTCCATGAGGCATTATTGCAACGCCAACCATTTGGGAATCCACGAATTCATTGATTTTTGGAACAATCTGGTCTTTGCGTTGAAGGGCCAGTACTTTTCACAGGCAAAGTTGTGGAATCTGCAACAGACCAGCACAATGTTCTACACATTAGCAAGAGAATATTGTCACCTGTGCAGGCATCCCGATTGTCTTCTCCACAACTTCTGCATGTTAATACACGTGCACGATTGTACCTTTCTCGTGCTGTCCCATTGGTCCTGTGTTAATGTATCATCAGCCACATGTTTGCCGGATAAGACCTGTCACCATATAGCTATTCTAATCTTTGAGTTCATGTGCTCATAGACTTCTGCAAACTTGGGATATCGAGAATGAGGATATCATGAGCATTTGTCAGTGATCTGCATTCCTATTCATGATCCTTCGTTGGGCATCGGAAATGATCATGACATTCAATGATTTGATCTGTTTCCTGTTAATGTATGAAACAGGTTCATCGTTCAGTGCCTTCAATGTAATATGTGTCCCATAGCCAGCCCTGAGCACTTTGGGAAGACAGCGATCCTGTGAAATGCAAGAGATCGCTCCCTCACTTGTGCTGGGGATATGCCAAAGTCAATGTAATGAGTAGCCCTATGGAAAATGGCTTCGGTGACCAGGTGAATGGAGGGCATCGCAAAACTCTGGGAAATTGTTCACATTTCAGCAGTACCTGACTGAAATGTCTCGCATGTATAAAAAATATCTATCGTGCTGACCTTAATTGCCAGTTACAAGGCAGTGCGACCTATGGAACGTGGCTTCTGGTCCCCCGAAAGGTGTCACATAGGCAGTCGATTGTCTCCTTACTGAAGTGCGGTTGCCTCACTCACAATTCCTCTAGCATCATATCGAATAGCATCCTCTTCTCCCACATACTCTGGAGTGGGGAATAGATCCTTATGAACTGCCAATGTGAATCATAGAATCATAGAAAATGTATGGCACAGAAAGAGGTCACTTGGACCATTGGCTTATAGATAGGTATATGGATAAAGGAGATTGATGGGGTATAGATTAAATTGTCCTTGACAGAGGACAAAGGATCGGCACAACATCGTGGGCCGAAGGGCCTGTTCTGTGCTCTATTTTTCTATGTTCTATGTTCTATTGTGTCTGTGTCAGCCGAGAAACGTTCCATTCATGCCAGTTCCATTTTCCAGCATTTGATCCGTGGTCCTGTAGATTATGGCACTTGAGTTAATTATTCAGAATTCTTTTCAACAAATTGAGGGTTTCTGCCTCAATTATCATTTCAGGCAGTGGGTGCCAGACCCCTACCTTCATCTGGATCACAGCACCTTTCCTCATCTCCGCTTTAATCTCTCTACCAATCACTTAAAATCTATGCCCCCTGGTCACTGACTTCTGTGCTTAGGTAATGAGGCCTTTCACCGCTATTCAATCCAGGCACCTCAAATTGTTGTACATTTCAGTCAGATCTCTCCTCAGCCTCCTCTGTTCCAAGGAGAACAACCTCAGCTTATCCAATCTTACCCGATAGCTGCATTTTCCCAGTCCTGGCAACATCCCCGTAAATCTCCTTTGTACCCTTTCTAGTGCAAAGAACAAAGAACAAAGAACAAAGAACAGTACAGCACAGGAACAGGCCATTCGGCCCTCCAAGCCTGCGCCGATCTTGATGCCTGCCTAAACTAAAACCTTCTGCACTTCTGGGGCCCATATCCCTCTCTTCCCTTCCTATTCATTTATTTATCAAGATGTCGCTTCAACGTCGCTCTCGTATCTGCTTCCACCACATCCCCTGGCAACAAGTTCCAGGCACTCACCACCCGCTGTGTCGAAATTTTTTATACTCTATGCCCCGACCGATGAAGGCAAGCATGCCGTATGCCTTCTTGACTACCTTATCCACCTGCGTTGCCACTTTCAGTGACCTGTGGACCTGTACGCCCAGATCTCTCTGCCTGTCAATACTCCTAAGGGTTCTGCCATTTACTGTATACCTCCCACCTGCATTAGACCTTCCAAAATGCATTAGCTCACATTTGTTCGGATCAAACTCCATCTGCCATTTCTCCGCCCAAGTCTCCAACTGATCTATATCCTGCTGTATCCTCTGACAATCCTCATCACTGTCCGCAAATCCACCAACCTTTGTGTCGTCCGCAGACCAATCAGACCAGCTACATTTTCCTCCAAATCATTTATATATACTACAAACAGCAAAGGTCCCAGCACGGATCCCTGCGGAATACCACTAGTCTCATCCCCCCATTCAGAAAAACACCCATCCACTGATACCCTCTGTCTTCTATGACTGAGCCAGTTCTGTATCCATCTTGCCAGCTCACCTCTGATCCCGTGTGACTTCACCTTTTGTAGCAGTCTGCCATGCGGGACCTTGTCAAAGGCTTTACTAAAGTCCATATAGATAACATCCACTGCCCTTCCTTCATCAATCATCTTCGTATCTTCCTCAAAAAACTCAATCAAATTAGTAAGACACCACCGCCCCTTCACAAAACCATGCTGTCTCTCGCTAATATGTTCGTTTGTTTCCAATTGGAATTCCATCCTTTCTGTAATGAGGTGACCAGAACTTCACACAATACTTAAGTTGTGGCCGAACCAATGATTCATGCAGTTCCAGCATAACCACCAAAATTAAAGCAAGATACTGCGGATGCTGGAAATCTGAAATGATAACAAGAGACGCTGGAAATACTCTGCAGCTCTGGCAGCATCTGTGGAGAAGCAGCGTTAACGATTCAGATCAGTGACCCTTCTCCAAAAATGGAAGATATAAGAAATGTAAAAGATTTTAAGCAAGTAAAGTGGTGTGGGGCAAGAGACAAAACTGTGGCACAGTGGTCATCACCAGAAACTCACAGCTCCATGGACACGGGCTCGATTCTTGGTACTGCCTGTGTGGAGTTTGCAAGTTCTCCTTGTGACTGCGTGGGTTTTCATCGGGTGCTCCGGTTTTATCCCACAGCCCAAGACTTGCAGGTGATAGGTCAATTGGCCATTGTAAATTTCCCCTGGTGTCGGTAGGTGGTAGGGGATATGGGATTACTGTAGGGTTGGTATAAATGGGTGGTTCTTAGTCGGCACAGACTCGGTGGGCAGAAGGGCTGTATCTCTGAATAAAATAACGAAACAGCAGGTGTTGACAGAACAAGGTCACAGAAGAGCTAACCAGAAGGTCATGGAGCAAAGGCAAACAACATGTTAATGATGTTCTGAAAGACAAAGCATTCGTACAGATAGAGTGTTAACGGACTGGAACCTAAACCGCCACAAGCACAAACATGGTAAACACAGCATAACTTCCCTGCTTTATACGTGGCCTTGGAATGGAGCCTGACTTCTCCTTGTTGCTCCCTGTGTGGCACCCTCTTATGAAAGAATGCATAACAACAGCCCAATAGAAGAGATATGCTTCCACCTCACAGATTTAATCATTTAAATATGTTGCACCGCCTGTTATCAAGACAGCCTATGTTATTTTGAAGCTATCCTAAAGTGCCATATGCATGAAAGCATGGTTTTCAAGACCAGATACAGTCCTTAAAAGTAACTTTAATGCTGCGTTTCGTTTAACCTCCATATTGAGTATCATTAAAGAGAATACACATCATTCAGGATAAAATGTCAAATTACATCGAACGTTCTTTTATGTCTCTGCAATTTGCTGCTAACTTTTTTTTTTAAATGGAAAGCCACTCACACATTGATTAGAAAGCAAATTACATGGAAGTATCTTTTAAACTTCCCTTCAATCTTGTGCAGACTGACTTTACAGAAAAGTTGCACAAACACAGGTGTAGTGTACTCAGTGACCATCAATGACTTGAAGAAGAAGTTGTATGACCACTTGATGGAAATAGACTTGCAGGACTACAGCGATCAACCGGGGGAGTGGGACTGACCAGACTGCTCTGTGGGATGTCGGCAAGGTCTCCATGGGATGAATAGCCTCCTTCTGTGTTGTAAATGATTCTATGACGCTTGGACTGTATGAACTAGAGAACAAATGAAACTGCATTTCATAAATACAGTAAGAGGAATAACGATACCTGGTAAAGTTTGGTGGCAGTAATATGTGACAGTGTAGAAAACAGCAGCTCAGGCGCTTCATACTAAATTAGAATTGGAAAGTGCCAATTGCCAAGTAAAGAGAAATAATTTGAAGAATGTATCATGCTTAAACAGTACAATTCCAAGATTCACGACAACTTTTCTTCAAATGTAAATGAAACTGATGATTTGTTACAAAAAAGAATCTCTAAACTGCAGTTCAGATCAGGTTGTCTACTTTTTGGTGAGTCATCACTCTGAATGTGACACATATTTTGTTGAGCACAATTGATGAACTGATGAACAGAAGAAGTTAGTTGAATCTCATCAACATGACTGTCCTGAACCAGAACCAAAAATGACACACAAACGAAAAAGGTGACCTGACTCTAACCATGATTTCCATTTCCTAATACTTCTGTTACATTCCATAATTCGAACTGGAAACAGTCAGCACTGCCACTGCATTGAGCTCCTTGTTATTTTTTGCTAACTAATTTAACAATCATGATAATTGGATATTTCATCACGCTCTTGAACTGCTGTCTGAACTTACCCTGAGTCAGCACATAAATAAAGGTATTTGTGCAGGAGCTTAAATTCTGCAGCATGTAACTAATGCGAAGCAGAATATCTAATGAGTGATATTGGAAGAGAATGGTTTCTGCTGTGATATAATATAAGAATACTGTAACATATGTCAACCACAGAAGTATGAAGCTGCCAGAAATTGCGAAGAGTAAAATAATGGACTTCTTTCTACTCTCCATCTCTGAGTCGACGTGATTCTCTCCTTTGTTCTGTCCCCTCAGGCCCTTACGGACCCGACTGGCCACTAAAATGTGTCTGACAGTCAGGGCGTTCAGCAGCAAAATTAATGCAAATGGGAGCATCGGGGTTAAAATCGTATCAAGCCAGTCAAAGGCCACCCATCCGGGCTCAGTAAAATAACTGGGTTTTATATTACAAAACCAAGGTACATTGTGAATAATCTCCTGAGGTTCATAGATGAAGTACCAAACAATGCTTTTCAAACTCAGCAGAATGCACGTCGTTGCTATAACCACATACGCAGTTTTCTTTGTGCAATATTTTGTTTTCTGTTTTTGGCAACAAATAAGGACAAAACGATCAACGGAGAAAGTGATGGTGACCCAGACTGAACTGTCTCTTGATGCACGAGTCAGGACAGCGATGACACTGCACACAGGGGTGATGAACAGTATTGATCCTGGGAATTCATAACTGATCCGAAACAATATGACTTCAGTGATAATGACCAATAGATCCGTCACCACCATAGCCAACAGGTAGAGAGTGATACATTTCGACAGGCCGCACTTTCCGCGGGACAGAATCACAATGGAAATCAAATTAACTGCAAGTGAGAGAGGGGAAATTAGTCAGAAATTATTGATCAATTTCGACAAAGCATTCGACACACTGTAAAAATCGTGGGAATCAGTACATTACGTTGTGCTAATTGACAAAAACTAACTTAAATGCTATGACTGACTGTACTCTTCGATTCATTGCTTTAATGAACCTTGTACTGAACTTCATATTTAATCCTGCTCGTATTCAACCCTAGGTGAACGAGTCAATGAGGTGACTTAATGCAAAATTGGTGGTATGGACCTTAAATGAGCAAGAGTTTTTCATACCAAAGGGACCAAATCATAAAAAGGTAAAACACCAGGAGTGAAAAAAACAGACGACCTACAGCGTGAGTACCAAAAGATAACGGCATTAAGAGAGCCTCAGAGGCCGAGATGTGAGTAGAACTGGGACAAAATAGCAAAACTAAGACAATATTCTTTCCCCTGTTTTGGCCAGCAACTGGCATTTATTTTTTTATGAGCTGATAGGAATCTGAGCGTGAGAAGTCACCAATCTTGAGATTGAAGATGGTTTTTTGTTTCGAAAGTGGGCCTTTTAGATAATCACGAAGTATTAATTGCATTAAATCGGATTCAGTAGATTTTACTGTGCAAAAGAAAACGTTTAACAGAAGATTACACCAGTACAGCCATTGTAGATGCATCACATGTTGCATTGACTGATAAGATAGTACCTGGGGCACGATCAAGGAATAGTTGTCCGGAATTTTACAGTGGGCAGACGGCAGCCGGACTCCAACGTAAATGTTGGTGACGAAACCGCTTCTGCCCAACCTGGGGATCCATCCCGTATTTTCAGGATTGCCAGGCTTTACTTGGCCTGAGACAGGTCTTAAAAATAGCTTGAGGGAGGATGTCCGCCTCAGTCAGCTGCCGAACATTCAGCAGGCCGGCATCTCTTCGTCTCAGCAGCACCACCTGGAGTGGTAGTCACTGCTGGGATTGCAGCCCAGCCGACGCCATGGACTCTCGAGAGTGTGTAAGTTTGGTTTGCCTCACCAGGGGGAATCAGTCGTGCCCTGGTGAGGCTAGGGTGGTCGTTTGGTGGGAGGGGGCCATTTGGATCCTGTGGGAGTGCTGGGAGGCGGTTGCCGCCCTCAATCGGTTACCCTGTGCCCGATTGCCAAGCCCTCCCCCCCTCGTGGGCACGCAAAGGCTCGCAGCTATCGCTGGGCGACCTTTCATGTCCCCAGCACAGCCACTCGCCACGTGTAAAATACCCGTGGAAGCGGGAGTGGGCCCTTAAGTGGCCACTTAAGGGTCTTGACTGGCCTCGGGTGTGCAGGCCGTTTCCCACCCCGCCCCCCCCCCCGCCCCGAGACCCCACGTCCCCCGCCCCCGCCTGACCTCTGTAAACTTGTCTGAAGGCGGAATCGGGGAGGGTAGGCCTCCCAGAATCAAACGCTCAACTTTATGCCACCTCCACGCCCCCATTCGACCAGTTAGGGCGGCGTAAAATTCCGGCCGTTTTGTGGCCATCACGCTTCTCCCCAGCGTGCAGTCGAACTGTTGTTGCACTTGGATACCAATGCTCAGCATCAGAATGTGTCAGACCTTACTTTTACCAAATAAAATATAATCCCTGTGACCAATAAAGGTTATCACGTCCAAAAATTTCACTACTTGAGAATAAGGAGTTCATGGGTTAATTGACTCTGATACCCCCGAATTCCAACTACCCCTGAATCTATAAAGTGCATATTTGAGATTGGGGATGTTACAGAGCGACAATAACCCAGTAAAGCTCGGCACGGTCATTGCACAGGTAGCAGAAGTAGCATCCTGAGACAATTTCACTCCGATCACAGAGTCCTGTCACATTTCCAATCCCGGAGGTGTTTGACAGGACCTAGTATAAAATTCAAAGCCTTCTGTCTGCATCCAAGAAGGATGTTTAAGCAGAGCCTTTTAAGTATAATGCAGTATTCGAAAACTAGTTGGTAATTGGGTGAACAAGTTCAATTAAATAAAGTAGAGTAAGGGAAAGGAAGTTTCAGCATGAATTGCAGTAACCAGTACATTTGAAGTGGGTTTCACGAATGTGGGGACGGTGGAGGTAAAAGTGCGGTGGTTATGAATTGACATTGTCTGCCACATGAGACAACAATCACAATGACTTTCAAGAAGGCAGGAGGTTCCTGCAATTTCGATCAGGGTTGGGGGACTAAAATGGAGAGAAACAACAGTCAGAGAGAGAAAATTCTCCAAATACAAACCACTTCAGGCTACATTTCAACAACTGTGGATAAAAATATGGAGTTAGTATTTCAGGTCAATGGCCTTTCATCAAAACTGAAGAAAAATTATCTCCCCGACACCGGGGACAGCAAATGCCAATTGGTTCATTGCTCGGCTGAACAACTCGTTCAGTCCGCAAGAATGTCACAGATCTTCTGTTCACTTACCATTTTAATCCTCTGCCTCACTGCCACTCTAACCTCTTTCTCCACGGGCTCCAGCAGTCTTTATGTGAAGCTGAACGGATGCTAGAAGAGCGGTACTTCATCTTTCTATTACGAACTATACAACTTCCCAGACTCAATAATTTCAGATTCTAGCCACTGTTCCCACCTCTTTCAAAGATCAACTGCTGGTCATAATTCAGCTGATGCCATTTGCAGTTCGACAAAGTCCACCTTTTGTTTATTTTCAGTTCTAATTATCTCACACGTCCACCAAGAACCATCACTCATTTTTAATTTAATAATTCGTCACTTCCGCCCCATCGTAGACCTTCCCATCTATATGTTTTCTTTACTCACATTCCCTATTGTTCTCTCTCAATTCTTGCTTAAAACCTGGTACATTTGCAAGAGCATCCAGTTCGAATGAAACGTCACAGACCTGAATCATTAACTCGGTTTATATCTGCTCAGGCACTTTTAACCCGAAGCCGGATTTCCAGAATTTTCTGTTTATATTTCAGATTTCCCACATCCACAGTATGTTTCTTTGGGGCAGAAATACAAATGGAATCTATGGATTAAGCAGCGTCTTCTTCAGAAAGCCAACGCTCCTCTGAAGAGATGGGGTAGAATGGAGTAGGGAATGGTAATTCAGAGCCAGGAGATGGGATAGAATTCTGAAACGCGTATAACTGGACATTCGATTAATAATTAGATAAATGCATAGGAGAAAATATTTATTAGTTAACCACGATCATCGGTTCATTGATATAAAACATTTATTTAAATTCTCTTTATTGTACAAGACAACTGTTTACAGTCCAAATGTTGAATGCCAAATATCTACTCGCCGAACCGTAGGTTAAAGATTGTTAAGCAAAATTGGATCAGCGACTATAGTGGCAGTGACAGGAAATAGACCGGGAAATGTGTTCTGAATGGAATAAGCCGCCCTTCCTATCATGAGTTACAAAGTCTAACATCAAATTAGAAGTGGATAAGCCAACAACAGAACTATTATAGTTAATATCTGCAGATGGAGTAACTGTATTCAACAAACAATTACTCTACTAATGGCGTCTCTGGTTATTATCTGTCAATGCTCCTGCAGTCTGCTGTGAAACAATGTGTTTGACTACTGCACCAGTGGTTCCACTGATCGTCACCTGCCAATATCCTGTCTCTTTATGGTCGCATAGTAAAATGCAGGACAGCCTATATGAATTCATTTCCAAGTTTTAAGATGCTTCACTTTTTAACTGACAGAAATAACTCAGCAACTGAAAATGAAATTAATCAAACACAGCACAAGTAATCACAGCAGGAGAGAGGAATCAATAAAGTTGTGGAAGGCCGGTAACTTAAAAGAATGATTTCAAGAACTGTTTAGAAGTCAATTCATTATGTAGTTCAGTAGAATAATGAGCATATCAGCAAATGAATTTAATCTATATTTGCATATTTAATAGGGTACTATTACGATTATTTCCATTTGTTGTTAAGTTTTTGAGAATTTTCATTTAAAACTGAAAAGAATTCCATAGAAGCTTGAACTTTGGGTGTTTTTCTTTCAAGGAAGGTTTGGACTGAGTTTCAAATGTAAACGGTTACTGGAAGGTTTGGACTGAGTTTGAAATGTAAACAGTTACTGGAAGGCTCCTGTTTTCAAATAAGAACGCAGCTCAGGTTGTTTTAATTTTGGAAATGTTTACAAATAACTAACAAGCCACGATTTATAGATTTCACGAGACTGAGACATCTAGAAAGTTTTTGGTTTCATTTCAAAATGTTAGAACAGTCAGTTGGTGCTTTTCGCATTCAACAGAAGAAGACCCTGCTCATCTCTATCTTGAATACCAATCCTGTATCTCTTCTGTTTCAAATTCCTATTTCCTCCTGGATTTGAAGAAATCCTGCTTGTTTGCAGAAACCTTTGCATGTCGAATGCGTGGCACTGAAACCTTGTTTCTGTATTCCTGCTGTGAGACCTATGTGAGGCCTCAGTAGCTGCATCTCATGGAAAGCCTACACAAACTGATCATCAACATTGCCTGGAAATACATATGCTAGGCAGATTCTAGTGACAGTCGCCTACACGCACTTCCATCAAGCACAGTATCTCAATCTAATATGTATACCCTTTCAAATCTTGTCTGATATAGGACAGATGTCAGAGGTAGTTTCTTTACTCAGAGAGTAGTAGGGGCGTGGAACGCCCTGCCTGCAACAGTAGTAGACTCGTCAACTTTAAGGGCATTTAAGTGGTCATTGGATAGACATACGGATGGAAATGGAATCGTGTAGGTCAGATGGTTTCACAGGTCGGTGCAACATCGAGGGCCGAAGGGCCCGTACTGCGCTGTAATGTTCTATGTTCTATGTTGACTGACCATCTTTGCATACTCCAACTGCAAGTAAAAAACACATTAAAGGAATTCACCCATATCTCTGTCGCCAAAGATACCTACCAGACCAGTCATCTACCTCTTCAAACTAAAAACCTCAGAACTACTGCATTCAGAGAGAAGCCAGCTGAAACATCAAACACTGCAGAGTATATACGTTTGGTTTCTATGGAGTCTAACTCAAGCAATCTTTTCTCATTCTGTAACCTATTTCTTTGTGTGTAAACCCCCAAAGTATGCGTGTACGTGAACGTTGGAGTCACGTTTATTGTTTTAGTGGTTCAGTTTAGATACAATAAAAATAACCTATTTCTTTGTTAACTGAAGAAAACCTGTCCGACTGACTCTTGTTATGGTCATAACAAGCAGCTAATCAAACACAAACTGAATTTGCCAGTACATCTAATTCAAGAATGAATTAACCCTGTTGTGATCAAACACGGAGAGGTAAAAGAGGCAAGCCCTTCGACTCCTCGGCACCTGACCATAACAGAAATTTGGGAGCACAAGTCTGGGATCAAACCCAAAGAGAAATGGAAAATTGGAGGTGGGAAACCAAATTGACCCCAAGCATTTTTTTTAAAATCAGTACAGGTTTTCTGGTAGTTTCCAGTACTAGAGTACTGAAAAGTCCACATTCTAGGCCACTACCATCGTGAAGTATCTTGGGCCTGTTTAAAAGCTTAAAATGTTGATGAGTTGAGGAATGTAGCTGGGCTGTTAGAGATTACTATCCGTGCAAAAGCGAGGAAGTCTGAACTCCTAAAACGTGAGGACAATCGTTTTAATATTGACACTGAAGAACCAGAGACAGGCGTAAAATCTGAAACAGAAAAAGTAACATTAGCTAAGGTACAAGTAAAACAGAGGAGACTAGAATCAGAATATCATTGAAGAGAGAAGGAACAAGCTTTCCAGAGAGAGAAAAGGAGAGAAAGTTCCAGGAAATGAAAAATAGAAAGAACTTTCCAAAGGGAAGTAAGGCAGCGTGAACTGAATAGGGAAAGACCCAACGTACTCAATGAAGGCATCGATTGTGAGGGATTTACCCCGAGCTCAGGCCCAGGTGCTGAACTCTTAAAGCTCTCCCAGTAGATAGTAAAGTCTAATGAGGGGATGTGGAAGCATTTTCTTCATCACTTTTAAAACGCTTGATAAACAGTGGAAGTGGCTGGCAGTGTGCTGGACAACGCTGTGCTCTACAATTCGTCCTACATTAGGATACTTGCCTTGCATTCACAACCACCATCACCACCCTCGATATTTGGCACAAACTCCTTTTCTTGCCTTAGCGTTTTCATTTGGCTTATGAACTGTTCAGTACCTCCCTTCAATATTTAATCTTTAATTTCTAGGTCTTCTGCCTGAATATCCTTTAGAACATGGGTGAGTTTCCTGGGACATAAGCAGTGGAGGTTTTGTTTAATGGGAGGGAGTCTCTCCTACATGGTATAAGGCGAGAATTGTATAATCTTGTTTGTCCCTACCAATTCCTTTAAACGTTGTGAGCAGCTCTGATATGTCTTCACTCTGTTCGGCATTTAAATAGGAGAGTACACGATCTAATTTCCCTAACATTTCAGGTAAAACTAAGCAGGCAGTAGAGGGTTCGATCTGAGAATTCTCCAGGACTCCCTCTAACTTGTCCTCTCTGTCCCTTTCACCCTCCTCTTTTCTGACGGCCTGACAGACTTGCACTTGTGTGCTCCTTTCCCGGCTGTGATAAAGCTCTCACATATTCAATTGGCATAGCCTTTGCTTTATACGATGGTCTGGGGTGTCAATGACATTATTATCTTTATTACTTTGTATGGGTCACTGCACCATGGGTGGCACAGTGGTTAGCACCGTAGTCTCACAGCTCCAGCGATCCGGGTTCAATTCTGGGCACTGCCTGTGTGGAGTTTGCAAGTTCTCCCTGTGTCTGCTTGGGTTTCTGCCCGATACTCCAGTTTCCTCCCACCACCAAAAGACTTGCAGGTTGATAGGTAAATTGGCCATTATAAATTGCCCCTAGTATAGGTAGGTGGCAGGGGAATATAGGGACAGGTGAGGATGTGGTAAGAATATGGGATTAGTGTAGGGTTAGTATAAATGGGTGGTTGGTGGTCGGCACAGACTCGGTGAGCGGAAGGGCCTGTTTCAGTGCTGTAACTCTAACAAAAATAGAAAATAAATAAACCTGATATTCAACTGTTCTCTCTGTATTGGTAATAGCACTAGCACATGGTCCCCGAGCTGAAATATGCTGACAGTTGCATATTTTATCCGCCTGCCATTTCATAGCTGTCAGGGAGGTTTTTAGGTCTTCCTGAGGCATCACACAGGCTCTCATGAGCTGTACTCGTAACATGGAGACACATAGAACCAGTCATCTACCTCTACAAACTAAAAGTCACAGGACCACTGAATTTAGCAAGAAGCCAGCAGAATCACCAAACTCCATGGCTGTATTTTTTCCCTCTGCACTCTAACTCAGGCAATCCAGCTTTTCCCATTCTGTAACCGGTTTCTCTGTGTGTAAACCTCCAGAGTGGGTGTAGGATTAGTATAAATGGGTGGTTGTTGTTCGGCACAGACTTGGGGGGTTAATGGCCTGTTTCAGTGCTGTGTCTCTCTGTGACTCTCGGACTATTTGACTGCATGTGTGCGTGTGTATGTCTGTGAGTGAAAGTTGATGTGATGTGTATTAATTCCTTAGTTCTGTTTAGGTGCTATAAAGTTAACCTCTTTCTTTGTTAACTCAAGAAAGCCTGCCAGATTGTTCCTTGTTATGATCATAGCAGTTAAGTAATAAAACGCCTGCGGTATTGGTCAAAACATCGACTGTAAGAAATAATTAAAACTGTTGTAGTCAAACAAGGAGAGGGAAAAAAAGGAAGCCCTTTGACTTCTCCTCACCTGACCACAGAGACACAATATTCCAGGTGTCTTATCAATGATTTATCATTACTTTCTAGCTACAATAATATACGCCTTTCTGTTAAAAGCCCAGGATACCATGTGTATTTGTTACCTGCTTTGTTAATCTGAACTGCCGACTTCAACAATTTGGGCACAGAGACGCCGAGCTTTCTCTATTCTTGCACCACTTAAAAAATTCACAGCATTCAACTTGAACTGTCTCCACTCGTTCATTCCACCAAAATGAATCAGCTCACACTTTTCTGACCCAGATTTCATCTTCCATATGACCACCCATTCCACCAGCCTCTCTATGTCTTCTTATAGTCGATCATTCCAAAGGCGGCACAGGAGCAGATGTACATCGGTGTATCCATACACAAATCATTGAAGGCGGTAGGGAGAGTTGAGAAAGCGGCCAATAAATCATACAGGATTCTGGGAATTATGAAAAGGACATGGTGTAGAAAAAGTAAAGGAAGCATGATGAACATGGGAAGTACTATGATTTGGCTTCAACTAGAGTATTGCGTCCAATTCTGAGCGCCATCTATTAGTTTAGTTTAGAGATACAGCACTGAAACAGGCCCTTCGGCCCACCGAGTCTGTGCTGACCATCAACCACCCATTTATACTAATCATACACTAATCCCATATTCCTACCACATCCCCACCTGCCCCGATATTTCCCTACCAACTACCTATACTAGGGGCAATTTATAATGGCCAATTTATCCACCAACCTGAAAATCTTTTGGCTTGTGGGAGGAAACCGGAGCACCCGGAGAAAACCCACGCAGACACAGAGAGAATCTGCAAACTACATACAGACAGTACCCAGAATTGAACCCGGGTCGCTGGAGCTGTGAGGCTGCGGTGCTAACCACTGCGCCACTGTGCAATGTTAAGGCACAAGCGAGGGTGCATTTGGTACGATTCCTGTCATGAGTACCTTTAGTTACTTGAATAAATTCGAGATGCTGCGGTTATTCTCCTTTAAGAAATGGAGATTAAGAGCAGATATGAAACGTTTTCTAAATCATGACCAGTCTGGACGAATAGATAGGGATAAGGTGTTCCTCTTAGTGGAACGTCCGAGAACCATTCGACACCAGTTTATGGTGATGGACAAAAGAAAGAAAGGTGACATAAGGAAAACCTTTGTTTGCAGTGTGTTGTTAGGATCAGGATTTCTGTGCCGAAGAGGGTATTGGAGGGAGATTCAATCGCTGATTTTGGAAACTATTTGGATAATTATGTGAAGCAAAAAAATCTTGCAGGGCGACTGTGAAAAAGCAGCTGTGTCGGCCTAGTGAGTTTCTTTTCCAGAGCCTTGGCATGGACATGGTGGACCAAATGGCCTCCTTATGTGCTGTAACCATTTCTGAGTCTATCATTCTATTACTATCCTCCTCACTGCTTACAATTTCCATGTCATTTACAAATTTCGATTTTGACCCTTCGCCCCCCGCCCACCCAACCCCCCTGACCACCACCGCACACCCATTTAAAATCTTTGTTGTATATTCAAGACAGCAGTAGTCCAAGTACAGAACGCTGGAGAACACCGGAGAATTCCTCCTTTAAATCCAAAAAATAACCATTCGCCACAATTCTGTTTTCTGTGCCTCAAATGATTTTGTGGTCATGCTGCTAATTTCTCATTTTATTTCATGGTTTTTATGTTGCCAAAAGGCCTAATATCAACACATTCGGGAAACCCATGTACAAGTTCTGTGCGCACTTCAAGTCACATATTATCTAATCAAAAACCTTAATCAGGTTAGTCCAGCATGGATTTGCAGCTAACAAATCCGTGCAGGCTTTTATTTATCATTTCAAACCTTGCCCAAATGATTTGCTCCTGGATATTAGGATGTAAATGCGTAGAAGGCAGTACGGAGAAGGTTTATTAGAATAATACCTGTAATGGGCTGTCTGTCTTATGCGGAAACATTGGACAGGCTAGATTTGTATCGGTTGGAGTTTCGAAGAGTAAGAGGCGAATTGATTGAAACATGTAAGATCCTGAGGAGTCTTGACAGTTTAGATGTGGAAAGGATGTTTCACCTTGTGGGAGAATCTAGAACTAGGGTCACTGTTTAAGTCAGAGATGAGGAGAGTTTTTTTCTCTCTCAAAGTGTCCTGTGTCTTTCGAAATCTCTTCCTCAAAAGGCGAATATTTGAATATTTTTAAGGCAGAGGTAGATAGATTCCCGATAAGCAAGGGGGTGAAATGTTATCTGGGGTAGGTGAAAATGTGGAGTAATCAGTTCAGCCATGAACTTACTGAATGGCCAAGAAGGCTCGAAGGGTCGAGTGGCTACACCTGCTCCTAATTTGTATGTTCGAATTTTTGTTTCTGAAAGCTTACTCACCACCCAACCTTTGCAATTGACAGTTTATACTTTTCCGTATTTTTGAACAAGATTTCAAAATTTGCAATCCTCTGGCACCACGTCTATATGTATGAGGGACTGGAACATTGTGACCATCACCGCTGCAATTTATACCCTTACTTTGCCCAGCAGCTGAGAATGTATCCCACTCAGATCCCATTTAAATGCATTCGCCCGCCTCCACGGGTATTTTAGCCGTGGTCAGTGGACGTAAGGGGGCGTGAAATGCCGCCCAGTGATAGCTGTCGGCCATCCCTCGGCCCGGGGGTTGCCATAGCAATCAGGCACAGGGTGCCCAATTGATTGCCGCCCCCACTTCACAACCCACATCCGTGACCCAAGACGTCCACTCCAGCCTCACCAAGAAAGAACCGATACCCTTGGTGAGGTATCTCCCTACTTACCTTCCATCCTGGCTCCATGGCTTCAGCTGGGCTGCAGTCCCAGCAGTGGCTATCGCACCCGGTGGCGTTGCTGGGACTACGAGCTGCCAGCCCGTTGATTGGCCGGCAGCTCACTAACACGGGACCTCCTCCCTCAAGTGGGTGGAAGTCCCGCCTCTTGACACCTAAAGCCCGGGGACCCATAAATTGTGTGACGGATCCCTGGGCTAGGCGGAAGCAAGTTGGCCACCGACTTCAATGTCGCTGGCGAATGCCCGTCCACCAAAGGTAAAATCCAGCCCAATACTTCACGTTTCTTCCAATGACTCTCTATATAATGCTATTTTCTATGTTACCCATTGCGTTGCTCTCTTTGCATCTCAATGTAGATCCATACTTTTTGCCAAACTCTCTTTTTGTCCCTGTGGCCCTTTCTCTTCTGGTTGCTTCTCCATTGTTTGTGGCTGTTCCTCCTATCTCTCTTTTTCTCATTTTTCTCCACTCTTGTATGCCTTTCCCTCTCCCTTTCTGTCTGTACATTTCTCCCATTCCGTCCGCTTATTTTCTGTCCACGATTTGCTCCATTTATCGGTCTGTTATTTCTAACTTTATCCATTTTCTTCTCTGCGACGTCCATTATATAAGACGTTGTTTACACGATGTCAGTTATTTTTAATTCAGATGTTATCTTTTGTACAAGTAAAACGGATCATAAAATATTTCAAAATGGAAAAACACTCTCTTCAGTAAAGGAAATACGAGACGTATAGACAGAGTATGAGAAGAGACTGACTTAAAAAAAGAAACACAAATCGTATCTGGCTATATAAATAATAGAGTAGCATTAAAATGAGGGCAGGTTGAGAAGAAAACGAAGAAGTACTCATCGATGCTGACGACGTGGTGAGATAGTAAATGAGTAACTTGATCTTTATTTATAAAAGAAAGAAGATGCTGACGAAGTCATACTACAGTCATAGAACGATAGAGCTATACAGGACAGAAACAGGCCCTTGGGCCTACTGTGTCTGCGTTGGCCATCAAGCCTATCTTTTCGAATCCCATTTTCCAGCACCTGGTCCTTTGATGTCTTAGTGGTGCCAGAGAACTGGAGAACTGAAAATGTAACGCCCTTGTTCAAAAAGAGTGTAAGGGTACACCGAACAAATGCTGACCAGTCAGTGTACCCTCTGTGATCGGAATGTTGAATATAAATGATAGTTTGGCACATTAAGTTTCTTGGACCAGTTTTGATTGAGTAAGGAATCCAGCACGAATTTGTTAATTGCAAATCTTGTTTATCTAATTTGATTGAGTTATCTTGGTGAGTTTATGGACAAGAATATAGAGGGTAATGTGGATAATGTGGTGTACATGGACTTCGAAAAGGCATTTGATAAAGTGCCACATGATACGCTTGCCAGCAAAATTGAAGCCTATTGAATATAAGGGACAGTGGCAATATTGATATGAAGTTGGCTGAGTGACAGGAAGCAGAGAAAGCTAGTGAAAGGTTATTTTCAGACTAGGGGAAGTTAAATAGTGGATTTATATATGTCACAAAAGCTGGAAGTATTGTGAACTGTGAAGAGGATAGTTTTAGACTTCAAAAATGACATAGACAGGCTGCTGGAGAGCACAGACTTGTAGCAAACGAAATTTAATGCACAGGGGTATGAAATGATACATTTTTGCAAAAAAGAACGAGGAGAGTCAATATAAAATAAGGGAGAAAATCTTACACGTGGTGCAGGAGAAAAGGAACCTTGAGGTATAGGTGCACATGTAGTTGACAGCGGTAGGGTAGATTGAGGAACTGATTAAAATGGCTTATCCTGTCCTGGCCTTTATAAATAGAGCCATTCAGTACAAAAGGGAGGACCTATCATGAATCTTTATGAAATACTGATTCGGCCTCAACCGGAATATTGCCAGGGAGTCAGACTTTAAGAAGGATGTAAAGGCATGAGACAGGGTGCAGCAAAGATTTACAAGAATGTTTCCAGGGATGAGGGACCTCAGTTAAGTCGGTAGATAGGAAAATCTGTGATTGCTCTCCTTCTAGAACAGGTTAGATGATTTGATCGAGGTATTGAAAATCATGATAGGTCTGGACAGAGTAGAAAGAAATGAAGTATGCCCATTTGTGGAAGGACCATGAACTTGAGGAGACCGATGTTAGATGCAAGGCAAAAAAAAAACACAACAGCGACAAGCGGTATTACGTTTTTTTTTCGTTTTTGCAGTGAGTGGTTAAAATCCGGAATACATTGGCTGAGAGTATGGGGAGATAGATTTAACCATTGCTTTCAGATGAAATTGGATAAGCAGGAGAAGAGAAAAACAACGCATGGCCAAGAAAAACGGGCAGGGGAATCGATTAGCTTCTTTCCTTATGCAGGAACAAAAACAGGTACAACAAGCGACATGATCTCCTTCTGAGCTGCAACCATTGTATGATTCTATGATTTCTATGTAAAATGATGGAACATAATATCAAAACATTTTGTTTCATAATGACATCCAACAGCAATCAGTGAATTAACACTCATTGAATCCGAGAATTAAATATCCAACAGACAACAACAAACTCATTTCAGTAGCTAGATCTCCGGAGTTGCATCAGATACACACACACACACACACACACACAATCGAATCATGTGTCATAGCTGGAGTAACCCATAAATACATCGAACTCCCAGGTAAAGTGAACCCTGTTATTGGGGAGAGAGGACATTGTGCTTCCTCCTTCTGACACTGAAACCTAGCTATTTCTCCCAATCAATCATTGAAAATACATTTGTAAATAAATATTTCAGAATGGTCGATTCCTGAACATGAAAATGCTATTATCCTGATGGCCCGATACATGCTGCTCGGCCCGTTAACTGGATCCAGTATTTCCAGTAGAGAGATTCGTCCATTGACATTTTTAGGTTTGGGTACACAAGGATCATTTAATATACAATGCAGCAATTAGAGGACAGAAAGTACAGAGGCTTGAGTTAGTCCCTCATTCAACCGACAGAACAAAACTGGCAATCGATTAAAAGAAATGCAGCGACTGAAATATTGCCAAGTGCACAGTTAACACTGATTTATATCATTAATAGCTAAGATAAAATCTTACCAGGTACTCCAACTACAGCAAGAAGAGGATAGTAACAGTGTTCTATCAGAATAATAGCAGAAGTTCCCATTTTATGAGAAGCTGTAACATTTGTTTGTACTGAAAACAGCAGCTCCAGCATGTACTCAAAGCTAGTGCTTTCAAATGAACTCTGATTTATACAGGCAATAATCGTCCACTGGCATGGTCATACCCCTGATCATTATTATTACTTACAGTCACTTGAACGAAGAGATTACATCATCAGCGTTGACTCCAAAGTAAATAAATTGGTGGAAAAACGCAAAAATAGGGTATGAACATAATTAGACCTCTGTTGGGAATAATGTTGAAAGCTGTAAGCTGCAGGAACGATGCAATAATAACAAATAGCCTCCTTTGCAGTTCTCATATAAGTGACCGTGCTCAGTCCTGTCCATTCATTATATTACCGATTGTTTCGCAATATTCACTGAATGCAAAGTCACAAGCAGATCCGTTTTACTTAGTCTGTGCAATTTCCGAGTCAAAGTACGAAGTTTCACTCTTTGACAAAGGACTATTGAAGTACATGTTCAGGATTGCAGTCTAGAAATTAGTGTGCTTGATATTAGGGGACGGAGAATGGCATTACGCCATTGGCATCCCTCCCTCCGTTGTTCTGATGCAGATGTTTGCCTGTTTATTCCTCAATGGTCAAAGGCTCCAGTAAAATTACAAATGTGTCACCTCCTGACTTGATTCCTCCAGTTCACACTGAGACAGTCACACAACATCCACCTTCCTTCAGTGTCAACCCATGAAAAACTCTGCTTTCTATGCCCAACCCTCACCAAACACCGCTCAGCCGCCACACTCACCTTCAATCACACTCATTAACTCTTAATCACATCAATACCCTTAAATTTTAAATTCTTATCCATGGGTTTAAATCCCTCACTGGCCTCACTCCTTCCAATCTCCACGATCTCCTCCAAACATAAAGAAAACTAGTTCTTGAGTTCTGCAAACCTCTAAAAATGGCCTCTTTCAGCGGCACCACCTTGTTCTGATTCCAGCCTCTCCTATCTGATTGTCGGCAGAGCAACCCCAGTAATGGCTTCTCTACACTGCCTTGCAGATTAACTATGGAATACCTGAACATTCCATTCCAGCTCTCTGCTCTTCCTCACCCACATGTTGCCCTCTGGTGACATCTACCAGAGGTATCAGGTTAATTTGTACAAGTGAGCTGACAAAACCCAGTTTCAGGTTGTCACCATCTCACTTGTCCATTCTTTGCCTCTATCCTTTAAGACTGCAGCAGTCGTATTTTGCATGAGGTGTAAATCCAGCAATTAGTAATTGGAAAGGCTGAAACCTCAATCGTGTTATTAACCAGTATAATATTGCCAGCGATTGCATCCCTCTTCCTGGCTGATGTTTCATACGGAAGAGTTTTTGTAACCACTTAACCATAGTGATCCCAAACATGAGCTTTTGAACTTATAGCCTTTCCATCCTCCACGTCCAACCACATAACATGGCTGGCCTCTTCCACTGAAGGTCTCAATCAAGCAGTTGTAATCTCCATGATCTCCCCCCTCCTGCTCGAACCATTCACCTCCTTGTTCTGCCATCACTAGCCGCTTCAGTTGCTTGTTTCCAGGTTTACCTCTCTGATCGGAGTCAGAGACTCTTCAGCAATGGCTTTCGCTCACCTTATCACAGCAGCACCGTTACCTATTAAGACTTACCACACAGATCAATCCTAGACCACTGTTCTTCCTCGTGTGCATGCCTTTCATTGGAGCTTCCATCTGCAGATATGACGTTTTTATTCTTCGCGAGATGTGAGCATCGCTGGTGGTAGGTTTTGGACGCAGCGATAGTGAGGGAACAACGATATAGTTGCAAGTCAGGGTGATGTGTGACTTGGAGGGGAGCTTGCACGTGGTAGTGCTGTACATTTCAGATAGGTGTTACCTGGATAGAGATGAGACAGAAAATATCCAACCCGTCTCACCTTGGGATTCTTGACCAAGATGGACCTACAGGGTACAGACTCAAGTTGTGTGATCAAGTCAGGTTTTATTAGGCTTAACTGAAATATACAAAGTTAATACTTAACAAATGTAATACGTATGCAGAACACACTGCAGCGGTTCTTGCTTCTGAGCTTGCTGGGCTACGGACTTCTCTACTTCGTCTCCTCCTGCTTTGTTGTGTTGACCGTGATCTATATTTTCTTGCCAAGTGTGCCAACAATGTTCTGTTGACCCCTCTGTAAGAGTGTCGAAACTGTCCCATAACACCTTTTTAAATACTTTTTGGTGTGCTAGAATCTTACCATATTAGGTTCTGAATTGTTCCAAGTATCCTAATTGGTCCAGAGTGACATCATTGTTACAATCTAGTTCGTTAATGATTTAATCTACACACTTTGCAGTTATTTCCTGTTTGTTTCTGTGATAGCTAGGATCCTAAAGGTTACATTATTGTTGAAAGCAATCATTTTTGCAATTCTGCGGTATCACATTTATCTCATCACCGCCGTGTCAAGTGGTGCTGAGGTCTTCGTCTCGTCTCTCCCACTGTTCTTAAACAAAGGCTTGAAACAAAAAAAAATAATAAAGCAGGCATTAGCTCAAACAGACTTCAATATATGAATGTACATCGCATATAATTAGCCTGATTAGTTTAGCTGTCCTTATTTTTCACAAACCTAAAACAGAGCAAGATCCATAGCCCCCAGAATGTGGGCCCTCCACCAGCTGCATGACTATCCATTTCCCTTTTAGGCTACTTGGACACATCTCTCAACATTATATTTTGCTTATCTCTGCGAAGACGACCGTCATGCTTTGCAATCCAGCCTTGACATTTCAGTTCTTGTATAATAGATATTACAAAGTTATTCATAAAAGTAAGTCAGGAAAATGCTCTAAACCTTGCCACGTTCCCGTGCATCTCAGCCCTTGTCCTTCCAAATTTTCAGCGGCGGCGGATTTGGAAGGTGCTGTAAAAAGAATGTTGGAGAGTTGCTGCAGTGAATCTTGTAGATACGACATACTGTTACCGTTCTGCGCAGTGGTGGAGGAATTGAATGTAAAAATCGGTGGATAGGGTGCTAATCAAGTGGGCTGCTTCATCTCAGATCGTTTCGCGTGTCCTGACTATTTTTACCGCTGCACTCATCTGGGCAAGCGGAGTGTGTTTCGTCACATTCATGGCTGTGCCTTGTAGATGGTGGATAGTCTTTGGAAAGTCAAGAGGTGAGTTACTCGTCCAAAATTCCCAGCCTATGACCTGCTCATGTAGCCATAGTTTTTACATGGCTGGTCAATGGTAAGAACAGGATGTTGATGTTGTGTGTGCACTAATGGTAATACCGTTGAATGTCAAGGAGAGATTGTTAAATTCTCTTCTGTTGCAGATTGTCATTGCCTGGCACTTGTTTGGCGAGAATATTACTGGTCACTTATCAGCCAGAGCCTCAGTGTTGTCCACTTCTTGTTGCCTGTGGGGACAAACTGTCTCAGTACTGAGGAGTCGTGGATGGTACCTTAACACTGTGCATTAATCAGCGAACATCCCCACTTCTGATATTATGATGGAGAAAGGTCATTGATGAAGCAGCTGAAGATTGTTAGGACCAGCACACTACACTGTAAAACTTCGGAAGTGATGTCATACTGATGAGATGATGGGTTTCCAACAACTGCAACCATGTTCCTTTCTGCTAGGTATGATTGCAAACGGTTGAGAGTTTTCCCGCTGATTCTCATTGACTTCAGTTTAGATAGGGATGCTTGATGTCATACTCGGTTAAATGCTTCTTCATTTCAAGGGCAGTCACCTGCGCCTCACCTCTGATGTTCAGTACATTCGGAATAAGGCTGTAATGAGGTCAGGAACCAGTGACCATGACGGGACCAAACTGAGAATCAGTTTGCAGATTACTGCTGAGTAAATGTCACTTGCTAGCACTCTCAATGACATATGTGATCACTTGACTGATGATTCTGAGTGAACCGATGGGGCTATAATTTCCCTGAATGGATTTGTCCTGCTTTTTGGGGATAGGACATACTTTGCACATTCTCGGGTAGATGCGATGGCCAGGCTTGGCCAGGATCAGGGCTAGTCTGGATTCGAATCTTCAGTATTACAACTGGGATAAAGTTAGTGCCGATATCGTTTGCTGAATCCGGTTTCTTCAGTCCTTCCGCACCTTAAAATTGGATTAACCCCAGGGCCAGAGAAGATGTATCCCAGGCTGTTATGCGAGGCAAGGGAGGAGATTGCAGGGGCTTAGACACAAATTTTCAATTCCTCTCTGGTCACAGAAGAGGTAGCAGAGGACTGGAGGACAGCGAATGTAGTACCATTATTCAGGATAAACCAGCTGATCACTGTCCAGTGAGTCTAACATCAGTGGTAGGCAAGCTACTAGAAAAAAAATCTGAGGAACAGGATTAACATCCACTTGGAGAGGCAGAGCATAATCAGGCATAGTCAGAATGGCTTTGTCGGGGGAGATCGTGTTGAACTAACTTGATTGAATTTTTCGAGGAGGTGATTGGTGTGTAGATGAGCATAATGCAGTTGATGTCGTCTGCACGGACTTCACTAAGGCTTTTGATAAGGGCGATAATGGGAGATTGCTCAAGAAGGTAAGAGCTCATTGGATACTGGGTAATTTGGCAAATTGGATCAAACATTGGCTTACTAGCAGGGGGCAGGGTATGATGTCGAGGGTTGTTTCTGCAATTGGATGCCTGTGACCTGTGGTGTACCACGGGGATCGGTGCTCAGATCCTTGCTGTTTGCAGAGTACATTAATCATTTAGACGGGAATATGGTCAGTACGTTCACAGATGACACGAAAATTGGTGGTGCGGTAAATAGTGAGGAGGAAAGCCTTGGATTACAGGACTATATCGAGGGGCTAGTAAGGTGGGCGGAGCAGTGGCAAATGGAATTTAATCCTGAGAAGTGTGAGGTGAATTTTGGGAGGACTAACAACGCAAATGAATATACAATGGATGGTAGGACTCTATGAAGTACAGTGGGTCAGAGGAACCTTGGTGTGATTGTCCATGGATCACTGAAGGCAACAGCATAGGTTGATAAGGTGGTGAGGAAGGCATATTGGATACGTGCCTTTATTAGCCAAGGCATAGAATATAAGAGCAGGGAGGCTATGATGGAGCTGCATAAAACGCTAGTTAGGCCACAGCTGGGGTACTGTGTACAGTTCTGGTCACCACACTCTAGGAAGGATGTGATTGCACTGAAGAGGGTACAGAGGAGATTCGCCAGGATGTTGCCTGGGCTGGAACATTTCAGCTATGAAGAGAGTCTGGATAGGTTCGGGTTGTTTTCCTTAGAGCAAAGAAGGCAGAGGGAAGACCTGATTGAGGACCTGATTGTACATAATTATGAAGGAGATGGGTAATATAGATAGGAAGAAACGTTTTTCCTCAGTGGAGTTTTCAATAAATGGGGACATAGATTTAAGGTAAGGGGCAGGAGGTATGGAGGGGATTTGAGGATTTTATTTTTACCCAGAGGGTGGCTGGAATGTGGAGCACACTGCCTCAAGGGGTGGTAGAGGTAGAAACCCATACGACATTTAAGAAGTATTTCGATGAGCACTTGGAACGCCATAGTATACAAGGTTATGGGCCAAGTGTTGGAAAATGGGATTAGAATAGATAGATGTTTGATGGTTGGTGCAGTCATGATGCGCCAAAGGGCCTGTTTCCGTGCTGTGTAACTCTATGAATAGGACTAATAATTGGAACTACTGCTCTCATCTATCAATATGTCTGTCAGTTTCTGGTATTTAGCAGGTTTAGAGGGGAAGTGAACAAATAAATAAAAGAAGCAAAGATGGAACAGGGTCAGACAGATAACTTAAAAGTAAATTTATTTTATAGGCATTAAATAGTAAGATTGTTAAATGTTGTGATTGAGCTAATTATGGAAAAAGGGCGGTGGATGCATGGAGGAAGGGAACATGGCTGAAATATTAAATTGATACTTTGTATCTGCATTTACGAAGGAAAAATATGCAACCCAGGCAATGCTGAACGGGACTGTAATTTAGACACTAGAAATGTTTCAAATTGATAAGGAGGAGATACTGGATAGGCTTGCTGTACTGAAAGTTAATACGGCACCAAGACTGGATGCGATGCATCCAAGAATACTGAGGGAAGTGTGATTGGAAATTGCAGAGGCACTGGTCCTAATTTTCCAGTCTCCTTTTGACTCGGGGGTGGTGCCAGAGGACTGGAGAATTGCAAATACTGGAGAAGAGGAGTTTGAGAAGACGTTTGATCGAGTTATTCAACGTCATGAGGGCCTGGATAGGGCAGATAAGGAGAAGGAAAAAAATCAAATTGTTGGAAGGATTGAGCACAAGATAGCACATATTTAAGGTAATTGGCACAGAAAGAAACGGTGGCAGGAGGGGGAAAAAGCTTTTTCCAATGCAACTGGTGATAATCTGGAACGCACTGCCTGAATGTGCAGTAGAGGGAGCTTCAATCAGGCATGCAAGAGGGAATTGAATTGTTATCTGAAAATGAACAATGTGCAGGTCTATGGGGAAAAGGCAATAAACTGACACTAGGTAAATGTCTCCTTCAGAGATCCAGCACAGACACGACAGGTCAAATTGTGTCCTTTTGTGCTTTCACACATCTGTGATTCTGTGAGTGTGGGTTTCAATCTGTCTCTGGCAGTCTCTGGTCTGTGATTGTGGGTTTTACTGTGTACTTGAAAGTTACTTGCATGTAAATATATTATTTGTTCTGTACCTGCCAGCTTCTGCGTTGTGAGTGTGTGTTTTATCCTGTACCTGTTAGCTGCTGTTAGGCAAATATGTATTTTCTTCGATATGTATTTGGTATGTGAGTCTCAGGTTTGTTCTCTATCTGTCAGTTTCTAAAGTGTGAGACTATGTTTGTATATTGCATTATGGATATGGATGAGAGGCTTTGACACAACACCTGACCACTCCTTCTAATTAAATGTAGGTATCACTCTGTATCTGTTAGACTCCAGTGTGTGAGTGTGAAAACTACCCTGTTGGACGGACCGAATGGCCGCTATCAGTGTTGTCACTATTCTATGAACCCATCCTCTAATGGGCGTATGAACGTGCTGTTTCGATGCAGATTGAAATGGTTGCTAAGTATTTCATCAATTACATTACAGGTCCAAACACTTCCGGTGTGTATGCTCTGCAAATGAAGAGTGAGCAGTCCCCTAACGCAAGCGATGGTGTTTAGAAGTGGGCATAGCTGTCTTCCAAGCAGCTGACCCGGGTTCGATTCTTGGCCATTGCAATGCCCCATCTGAAGTCAGTCCCAATTCTGCAACTTTGCCTCATTTCGTACAAACGAAAAATGTCAAAGTCTTTACTGAATGGAAGATGACAAAGTATTCTAATCATCCAATCAGACTCACTCCCCTGATTGATCAGCGTCGCCCTGTAACAAGTTTGTTTCCTTCAAGTGTTTATCCAATCTCCTATTGAAATCATTGATTGGCTCTTTTTCCACCACACTTGTGGACAGGGAGTTCCAACAGGTAAAAAATAAGTTCTTCCTCACATTCCCCTGCATCTCTTTCCAAAAACCATCAAGCTGTGTTTCCTAGTCCTTTTACCATCAGCTAATGGGAACAGGTTATCCTTGTTCAACTCATTAACACCTCTATCAAATGTCACCCCCCCCCCCCCCAATCCATATTGCTGAAAGGAGAACTTGCTCAGATAACACAGAGAGGACCTCCGCGGCTCCCTGGTCCACTCCTCCATTACCCCCACCACCTCGTCCCCGTCCCATGGAACCTTCCCCTGCAATCGCAGGAGGTGTAATACTTGCCCATTTACCTCCTCTCTCTTCACTATCCCAGGCCCCAAACACTCCTTTCAGGTGAACCAGCGATTTACTTGTACTTCTTTCAATGTAGTCTCCTCTACATTGGGGAGACCAAACGCAGACTGGGTGACTGCTTTGCGGACCACTTCCGCTCAGTCCGCAAGCAGGACCCTGAGCTTGCGGTTGCTTGCCATTTCAACACTCCCCCCTGCTCTCATGCTCACATCTCTGCCCTGGGATTGCTGCAATGTTCCAGTGAACATCAACGCAAGTTCGAGGAACAGCATCTCATCTACCGATGAGGCACTGTACATCCTGCCGGACTGAACATTGAGTTCAATAATTTCAGAGCATGACAGCCCTCCACTTTACTTTCATTTATAGTTATTTTTTATTTTTTTATTTTTTACATTTTTTACAATCATTTATTTCATTTCATCTTAGTTTGTTCCATTTGCTTACCCACTGTGTTTTTTTCATGTTTGCACTTGCTGCTGTTTAATATTCAGTCCGTTAACACCTTATCTGTACTAATGCTTTGTCTTTCAACACACCATTAACATATTGTTTGCCTTTGCTCCATGACCTTTTGGTCAGCTATGTGGCCTTGTTCAATCTCCACCTTCTCCTTTGTTATCTCTTGCCCCACCCCCACCTCACTTGCTTATAACCTGTGACATTTCTAATATTTGTCAGTTCCAAAGAAGGGTTACTGACCTGAAACGTTAACTCTGCTTCGCTTTCCACAGATGCTGCCAGACCTGCTGAGTGGTTCCAGCATTCCTTGTTTTTATTTATAATGGGACTAATTATATGCTTTGTACATCAATATATTGAAGTATGTTTGAGCTGATGCTTGCATAATTATACAATGGTTTTTCACGGCTATACTCTGTTTAAACCTTTGTGTCAGAACAATGGGAGAGATGGGTCGAAGACACCAACACCCTTTGCAGGGAGCGAGATGAGATTAACGTGAAACTGCAGAATTAAAAAAAATGGCTGGCATTAACGAAAATGTAACCTTTAGGCTCCTTAATAAAATAGAAAGAAACAGGAAGCGCCTGTAATGTGTGTAGATTAAACCATTAACTAACTCGTGTCAAACAATGATGTCGACCTGGACCAATTAGGGCACTTGGAACAATTCACAACTAATATGGTTACATCCTTGCACCACAAGAAGGATAAAAGAAAGGGTGTTACAGCATATCGTCAACACACTTAGAGAGGGGTAACAGAACATCCTTTGCACTTAGAAGGAGAAGATAGAATACAGTCAAGAAAACACAGCAAGAGAAGAAGAAGGAGAGAAGTCCGTGCCGCAGCAAGCACAGAAACAGGAACTGGTGCTGTGTGTTGCTGCATAATCTGCAGAGTCCAACAGGTAGAAAGGGTTAAGTGAGAAATACAGTATTTGTTCATAATCTGGCACTGTTTTGAGTTTGGAAATAATAGAGAGGCTGTCTCTGGTACAAGATGTCAACGAGAGAGGAATTTACATTTTTCTTCCTTGAAAAGGTCGTTTACCAAACAAAACAGGATCTCTGCCAATGTGTTACATTATATCAACGTCACAGGGTAGCTCAGTTTGTGACATGTTCTGTCCCCACTTCGCCTCCCTATTCTATCTCCCTGCTCTCGATCTCCTCCCTATTCAGATCATTATTATTGCTGATCTTTATATTGGCCTATTTATTCTCTTCCAATCCTGTGTTCGGCATTTTGTGTTCTTGTGTGTTCCATTTCACCAGACTGCCTCTATCCTCCTGAAGTCTGCTACTAGTCCCTTCCCTGTTTCTTACATTGCAGATGACACAAACATTGGCAAACATTGAAATTATGCCCTGTACACTCAAGTTCAAGTCATTAGGAGATATCAAAAAGAGCAGTGGTCCTAATATAAACCTCCACGGTATACCCCCCTCCAGTCTGAAACAACCATTGTCCACTCTCTCAGCCAACGTCGTATCCACTCAGCCACTGCCCCTTTCATCCATGGAGCACTAGTATTGTTAACGAGTCAATTTGGAGGCACCATTAAGTCCTCCCCATGGGGACCCTGTTCCCAGACCTCTCTGTTTGCACTCTCCCATCAAAATTCCCCAGAGAGGTACAGCAAGGATTAGATATAGAGCAATGCTCCTTCTACACTGTCCCATCCAACACTACCAGGGCAGGGACATCATGGGTTGAATACAGAGTGAATCCCTCTCTGCGCTGTCCGAAACAGACAGAGAGAGAGACAGAAAGAGAGAAATAGAGAGACACAGACAGACAGGGTGACTGAGAGTGGAAGAAGGATATTTAACATCAGACATAGGAAGAGGAGGAGGCAATGAAACCCCTCAACCCTGTTCCAGCATTCAGTGTGATCAGGGCTGATCTGTGATCTAACTAACACTATATATCCCACCTCTGCCCCTTATCTCTTAATATCTTTGGTTGACACGAATCTATCAATCCCAGATTTAAAAGTTAACAATTAAGCCAGCATGAATTCCTGTTTGCAGAAGACAGTTACAAAATTGCAAAGAAGTCCAAAGAAATGATTGGACAGGCAGGGGTTGTTTTCTCTGGAACAGAGGATACAGAGGGGACATTGAGTTAAGGTGTATAAAATTATGAGGCGCCTCGATAGAGTGAATAGGAAGTAGCTATTTCCCTTAGCACAGAGGTCCATAAGCGGGGATATACATTTCAAAATTTCCACAACCAATATCATGAGGGTATGATGGCTCCCACAGTGGACTAGCTTGCTGGATGTTTAAAATGGAATATATTCTCTCTGGATCTCTCCTGATGTTTCTCTCTCCATACCTATCTGTTACATGTTTGTGCACACAGCAGTGAAGGATTATATCTAATTAATATATCTTACATTCTCCCTTTCAATCCACCCCAACAATCTCCCTCTCTCCAACCTTGTCCCTCTCCACAGCACTCTCTGTGTCTGCATATCTAACCCTCTCTCACTCTGTCTCTCTCCTCGTGTCAGAGATAGCAGGAGGGAGAGATGAGGGAGGAGGACAGAGAGACACAGAGATCAACTCCAAATCCTCCAATCTATCCATGTAACTGAAGTTCCTCATCCCTGGAACCTTGCTCGTGAATCTGATCTGCACCCTCTCTAATGACCCCACATCCTTCCTAAAGTGTGGTGTCCAGAAGTGGTGCTGTCATCAAAAGTGTGGTGTCCTACCCTCCCACGTTCAGTGATTGGTTCACAAATACCCCCCAGATCTGTCTGTTTCTGCACCCCCTGTTAGAATTGTATTCTTTAGTTTAGATTGCCTCTCCTCCTTCTTCCTGCCTGTGGAGGTGGAAGATGTGGGCATGGTTCAGAATGAATGCATTGCATCTGTCTTCACAAAAGAGGGGAGGATAAACATATTGAGAGGAAATATTAAGGGGTTTAACATCTTTGAAAGCTGATAATTCACCAGATTGTTAAGAGGAGCAAGGGAGGAAATAGAGGAGGCTCTGACCATCATTTTCCAATCCTCTCTGGTGACAACCCAAACTAGTGTATTATACAAGTTCAACATAACTTCCTTGCTCTTGTAATCTATGCCCATATTCATAAAGCCCAGGATACTGTATACTTTATGAACCACTCTCTCAACCTGTCCTGACATCATAAATGACTTATGCACATATACACCCAGTTCCCTCTTCTCCTGCAACCCCTTTAGAATTGTATCCTCTATTCTATATTGTATCTCCATGTTATTCCTACCAAAATTAATCACTTCACATTTCTCCACATTGAACCTCATCTGCCACTTCTCCGCCCATTCCACCAACTTGTCTATGCCCTTTTGAAGTTCTACACTATTCTCCTCACAGTTCACAATGCTTCCAAGTTTCGTATCATGGGCAAATCTTGAAATTGTGCCCTTTACACCAAGGTCTAGGACAATAATATAGATCAGGAAAAGCAAGGGTCCCAACACTGATCCCTGGGGAGCTCCACTACAAACCTTCCTCCAGACCGAAAAACATCCATGAATCATTATTCTCTGTTTCCTGTCACTCAGCCAGTTTTATATGCATGTTACTACCGTCCCATTTATTCAACGAGCTGTAATTTTGTTCACAAGTCTGCTGTGCGGCTCTGTATCAAATGCCCTCAGGTAGACCACGTACACCAAAGAGACAGATGAAGAGGAGGAGGCAATTTAACCCATCAACCCTGTTCCAGCATTCAATGAGATCAGGGCTGATCTGTGATCTAACTAACACCATATACCCCACCTTTGCCCCCCTTATCTCTTAATACCTTTGGTTAACAAGAATCTATCAATCACAGATTTAAAAATTAACAATCAAGCCAGCATGAATCCCTATTTGCAGAAGAGAGTTCCAAAATTGCAAAGAAATCCAAAGGAATGATTGAACAGTCTGGGGTTGTTTTATTTGTACCAGAGCAAGCTAAGGGGCGATTGGGTTGAGGTGCATAAAGTTTTGAGGGGCCTAGGTAGAGTGGATAGGAAGGACATATTTCCCTTAGCAGAGAAGTCCATAAGCGGGGCCATAGATTTCAAAATTTCCACAACCGATATCCTGACGGTATGATGGCTCCCACAGTGGAATAGCTTGATGGATGTTCAAAATGGAGAATATTCCCTCTGGATCTCCCCTGATGTTTCTCTCTCCATACCTATCTGTTACATGTTTGTTCACACAGCAGTGAAGGATTGCATCAAATTAATATATCTTACATTCTCCCTTTCAATCCACCCCAACTATCTCTCTCTCTCTCCAAGCTTGTCCCTCTCTGCAGCCCTCTCTCTGTCTGCATATCTAACCCTCTCTCCCTCTGTCTCTCTCCTAGTGCCAGAGATAGCAGGAGGGAGAGACAGAGAGAGGAAGACAGAGAGAGAATGTTGAAGGAACTGTACTCTGTTCCTACGATGTGCTGAACCTGCTCTGGGAGTGTTTGATGGGCTATGTTAATCGGCCATGAACAGTCCTGTATCAGGCTTTGAAGAAACAGAGCATGTTCAGTACACAACGGGTAAAAGGGACCGTTTACTCCTGTCTGCTACTGGGAAGAGAGAGTGACCTGACATCAAGGCAGCGTTTGACCGAGTGTGGCATCGAGGAGCCCGAGTAAAATTGAGATCAGTGGGAATCCGCTGGTTTGACTCATACCGAACACAAAGGAAGATGGTTGTGGTTGTTGAAGGTCAATCATCTGAGTCCCAGGACATCACTGCAGGATTTCCTCAGGGTAGTATATTTGGCCCAACCATCTTCAGCTGCTTCATCAATGACCTGACTTAAAGGTCTGATTTAAAAAATAATCACTCGTGGGACCCGATTGTTGGGAAAAAAATATTTCCGGAAGGAATATAAAGAGGGAAATGTGCCCTATCGGGGGACGAAGGGCAATCTGAATCTTATCACACCGCTACTTGCAGGATATTGCTGTGCATCCAGTGTTCTGCAGCATTTTCTGCCTGACAACAATGAGGAAACTTTAAAACTCAACTTCATGAGGGTCTGAGTGTGGATTTCTCTTTGTTTTCTCTCCATCTTCCTCTGCTTTGCTCTCCCCCGCACTTTCTGTATTTTAACCATTAATCAATAGGAGCCACAATGTGACATGTGGTTGTTTGAAACGATGACAGAAACAGTTCAGAGGACGTTTCAATCAAGACTAAATCCGACATCGGAAGAAAAAGAAGCAGATGTGGATGAGGTGGGTGGTGGTGGTGGTGGTGGGTGGGGGGGGGGAGTTGGGTGGGGGGCCGTTGCGGGGGTTGCAGGAGAAAGACAGGGAGAGGGGTGTTTGAAATGTTAACACTGCAGGAATGTTCCTGCCTCTGGGATCGCTCAACTAACATCAATAAACAGGTAATCTGTATCATATCACATTTCTTCCTGCAGAATCTTGCTGTTCACAGCTTGTCAGCAGAATACCTTGCATTGTATGAGTGACTATATTTCAGAAGTGAATTCTTGTCTGCAAAGCTCTCCTGAAGGCCTGGAATCAATGTCCTGTGCTTGAAGCTGGTATAATTCCCGAATGATGCTGGTGTTTTTGGCAGTGCCGTGTATCTGAGGGTTAAATGAAATGTGCAGCAGCCATTTGAATAAGATCTGAAAGTGGATTTCCCTGTCTCTCTTTCTCTCCATCTTTCCCACTGAATGAGAGTAGCAGGAGGGAGAGCGACGCAGGAGAGTGAGGGAAACACGAAGGGAATCAGAGGGGAAGAGGAGGTGTATCTGCCTTTTATGACACCGCTGCTTGTGGTATCTTGCTGTGCACAAATGGCCTGCAGTGTTTCCAACATTGCAACAGTGACGACCACTTTAAACTTAAGTAATTAATTGTCAAATTCTTCTGTTACTCAGCAATTAAATGGCCAAAATGCGAACTTTTCTAAAGGTTTGTTATCATTCCCGAATAATGCTTTAGGCTCTGGTCTGAATTCGACAGTGAATTGTAGTACCTGAGGGGGCCATTTGAATTCAGATTTGCAGGGACTGGAATGTGGATGCTGTCTCTCTATCCTTCGACTGGAGAGGGGATGGAGGTCAATAGTGTTTCTGTGCTTCTATAATGAGGCCGAAACATATATATGGAGAAACACAGAAAAATGAAGTGAGAGCGGGAGAGTGAGAAATAGCTGGAGATAACAGGGTAAACACAAAGGGAGTGTTTATTCACTGCCCAGCTCCCAGCCCCTGTAGAGAAGCTGCCTCAACTAAAACCTCCAGCACTTCCAGCAACCGTATCCCTCTATTCCCATCCTATTCATGTATTTGTCAAGATGCCTCTTAAACGTCGCTATCGTAACTGCTTCCACAACCTCCCCCAGCAGCAGGTTCCAGGCACTCTCTGTGTAAAGAACTTGCCTCGCACATCCCCTCTAAACTTTTGCCCCTCTCACCTTAAAGCTATGGCCCCTAGTAACTGACTCTTCCATCCTGGGAAAAATCTTCTTAATTTCCACTCAGTCCATGCCACTCATAACTTTGTAAAACTCTATCATGTCACCCCTCCACCTCCGTCGTTCCAGTGAAAACAATCCGAGTTTATCCAACCTCCCTTCATAGCTAATGCCCTCCAGGCCAGCCAACATCCTGGCAAACCTCTTCTGTACCATCACCAATGCCTCCACGTCCTTCTGGTATTGTGGCGACCAGAATTGCACGCAATATGCTAAGTGAGGCCTAACTAAAGTTCAGTACAGCTGCAGCATGGCTTGCCATTTTTTATACTCCATGCCACGACCGATGAAGGCAAGCATACCATATGCCTTCTTGACTACCTTATCCACCTGCGTTGCCACTTTCAGTGACCTCTGGATCTGTACGCCCAGATCTCTCTGCCCTTCAATACTCCGAAGGTTTCTTTCGTTTACAGTATACTTCCCACCAGCATTAGACCTTCCAAAATGCATTACCTCACATTTGTCTGGATTAAACATCTTCTGCTATTTCTCTGTGCAAGTCTCCAACTGATCTATATCCTGCTGTATCCTCTGACAATCCTCATCACTATCCATATCTCCACCAACCTTTGTGCAGTCTGCAAGCTTACTAATCAGACCATCAAGATTTTCCTCCAAATCATCTATATATACTGCAAAGCGCAAAGATCCCAGCACTGATCCATGCGGAACACCACTAGTCACATCCCTCCATTCAGAAAAGCACCCTTCCACTGCTTACCTCTGTCTTCTATAACAGAGCCAGTTCTGTATCCATCTTGTCAGCTCACCTCACGTTTTGTTCCAGTCTGCCATCAGGGACCTTGTCAAAGGCTTTACTGAAGTCCATATAGTTAACATCCACTGCTCTTCCTTCATCAATCATCTTCGTCACTTCCTCAAAAAACTCAATCAAATTAGTGAGACACGACCTCCCTTCACAAAACCATGCTGCATCTCGCTAATAAGCTCGTTTCTTTCTAAATGGGAGTAAATCCTGTCCCGAAGAATCCTCTCTCATAATTTCCCTGCCACTGATGTAAGGCTAACCAGCCTATAATTTCCTGGATTATCCATGCTACCCTTCTTAATCAAAGGAAAAACAGTGGCTATTCTCCAGTCCGCTGGGTCTTCACCTGTAGCCAATGAGGATGCAAAGATTTCTGTCAAGGCCGCAGCAATTTCTTCCCTTGACTCCCTCAGTATTCTGGGGTCGGTTCCATCAGGCCCTGGGGATTTATCTACCTTTTCAGTCTCGTTCTGCGACTCTCTGCGTACTATCTGTCTCTCTGTCCATTTCTCTCTCTCAGTTCCGCATCTCCTTTCCTGCAAGTTTATCTCTGCATCTACCACCCACCCCCCGGACATGAGACATCCCTCTCTATTCTTAATCTACATCTCACTTGATATCTCTGCCCCTTGTCATCTTTCTGGCTCTGCATCTATCTCTTTCTCTGGGGTGGATTTCTCTTATCTACATTGCTGCTGCATTCTCTCGCTACAGCTACAGCTTTTCCGATGAATTTCGCCATCTCTATCCATCTCTCTCACTCCCTCTCGCTTTCTGTCTGTGCCCTCCTTGTTATTTTTGCTCTCTCCTCTTAGTTACTGTCATTGTTTTCTGACTCCCTGACTCTCGATTATTATCCATTTCCCTCTCCATTTGGTTCTCTCTCTCTCTCTCTCTCTCCCTCGGTAAGTTTTGTCCTAATACCTTGATCTCTGCTTTCTGTGTCTCTCTCCCTCTGACTGGGGATGGATTTGAAATCGCTGCCGTTATGTTGTACAAGGTGATAATGTGCCGGGATCCTGCTTTCCAACACGCCCGAGTTTTGCTCCCATTGAGTTAATAAACAGGGAAGAGATTCAGAACGGACGGCCGATTCACAACAACACCGCATCCCCCATCCCGTCCGCCCCAACCCTGGTTTGCACCATGAGCATCAAGTCCAAGGCCAGCCCAGTGATTCCTCTCCTCTCTGTGCATATGCTCCCGACTGTTTCTACCTGTCTTCTTGTGGGTCAATGGGGGAAGGGTCAGATCATTCATGATCAAACATAGACGAGAGAGTCTCAAAGGGCCGTATGCCCTCCTTTGTCCCTATGCAAACCAGTGTGTGTACATGTTTGTGTCAGAGTGTGTATGATCCTCTGATGCCTGCTTGGCGGGGCGGGGGTGCGGGTGGGGGTTGGAGGGATACGGGTAGGAATGGCTAGTTGGGTGAACAGGTGATACACCTTTCTGCAGGGAAGGTTGTGCCTGGGGTTGGGATCTTGCTCTACGTTAAAGGCTCAGAAAGCCAGTTAGCCTCTGGGGGTCCTTGTTCTATGCCCGAAACTGTATTTAGCTAGACATGAGTGAAAGGTGCTGGGGGTCTGGGAGCGATTTGATAGAATTCCAGTGTCTTAACCAGACAGGAATTAAAGACTGCGAGGAGATGGAGACACGCACAGGAAAGCAATGGTGGTTTGAATTTCACAGTGGCTGTTGTCTCGGACGAGAGTTACACGGGGCGACTGTTCACAGGGAAGATGATACAGAGTGGGAGTTCGTAGAGGGAGAGGCGTTCCAATTACAGGGGCGGTATTTAGAAAGGGAGGGATGTTTGCAATGGGGGCAGGAGGAGTTTTAGGGGGCGATATTCACAGCAGTAATTCGGCAATGTTTAAAATGGGAGGGCTGCTTCTCCAGGTTTAAAATGGGTGGGGGTCTACTCCAGGTTTAACATACGAGTGGGCATTCTCCTGGTTTCAAATGGGAGGGGGGATTCACCATGTTTCAAATGACAGGGGGCATTCTCCAGGTACAAAACAGGAGGCGGGATGCACCAGGTTTCAAATGGCAGGGGGACCTCAAGTTTTAAAATTGGAGCAGATCCTCCAGCGTTAAAATAGGAGGGGTTCTTCTCCAGGTTTAAAATGGGAGAAGGTCTTCACCCAGTTTATACTGGGAGAGGGCGTTTCCAGGTTTAAAATGGGAGTGGGCATTCTCCAAGTTTAAAATGGGAGGGGGAAGTCACCTGGTTTCAAATGGCAGATGGAATTCTGCAGGTTCAAAATGGGAGGGGACTTTTCTGGTCTGCTCAAATTGAAATTTCTGGCAGCGTGGAAATATTTACGGGGGTGAATTTTGCGGTGAGGAAATTTTGCGGGGTGGGAATTTTGCAACGGGTAATTTTGTAGGGAGGGAAGATTGCATGGGGGAATTTTAGAGGGGGATTTTGTGGGGTGAGGATTTCCTGGGGGGATATTTGTGGCAGGGATATTAGCGGGGTGAATATTTGTGTTGGGGGTAAATTTACAAGGGGGTATTTGCGGGGAGATTGGTTGTGAGGGTGGAATTTGCGTGGGGGAATTTGAAGTGGGGATATTTGTGGGGGTAAATTTGCAGGGGTAAATTTGTGGAGGGGGAATTTTGCGGGTGTACAATATGTGCTGGGAGAATATTTTTTTGCGGCAAGGGGGCAAAAATCCAGAAAGTGAGAAAAGCCACAGTGAGAGAAAGCAGATAGAGCCAAGGAGAGAGAAAGCAGAGAAAGGGACAGAAAAAGTCAGAGAAACAGAAAAAAGCCAGAATAAGTCCGATAATTAGAGAAAAGCCAGAAAAAGGTCAGAGAAATAGAGAAACGACAGGAAAAATCAGAAAAACAGGGAAAAGGCAGAATAAGTCAGAGAAATAAAGAAAAGCCAGAAAAACGTCAGAGAAATACAGAAAAGACAAAAACGTCTGAGAAACAGAGAAAAGGCAAAAAAAAAACAGAGAAATAGAGGAAAAGCAAAAACGTCAGAGAAATAGAGAAAAGGCAGAAAAGGGCAGTGAAATAGAAAAAAAGCCTGAGAAATAGAGAAAAAGCAGAAAAAGTTAGAGAAATCGAGAAAAAAGACAACAAAAAGTCAGAGACATAGAGAAAATGCATAAAAAGTCTGAGAAATAGAGAAAAGCCAGAAAAAAAGAGGTCACAGAAATACAGAAAAGGCAGGAAAAGTCAGAGAAACAGACAAAATCACAGAATTGTCAGAGAAATAGAGAAAAGCCACGAGAGGTCAGAGACGTAGAGAAAAGCCAGAAAATATCAGATAAATATAGAAGAGGCAAAAAATTCAAATAGAGACCATGCAGAAAAAGTCAGAGAAACAGAGAAAAGGCAGAACAACTCAGGGGAAGCAGAGAAAAGGTGACACAGTGGCGCAATGGTTAGCACTGCAGCCTCGCAGCTCCAGGGACCCGGGTTCGCTTCTGTGTACTGCTTGTGTGGAGTTTGCAAGTTCTCCCTGTGTCTGCGTGGGTTTTCTCCGGGTGCTCCGGTTTCCTCCCACAAGCCAAAAAGACTTGCAGGTTGGTAGGTAAATTGGCCATTATAAATTGTCACTCGTATAGGTAGGTGGTAGGGAAATATAGGGACAGGTGGGGATGTTTGGTAGGAATATGGGATTCGTGTAGGATTAGTATAAATGGGTGGTTGATGGTCGGCACAGACTCAGTGGGCCGAAGTGCCTGTTTCAGTGCTGTATCTCTAATCTAATCTAAAAGGCAGAACAACTCAGGGAAGCAGAGAAAAGGCAGAATAACTCAAGAAAATACAGAAAAGGCAGGAAAGGTCAGAGAAACAGAGTAAAGGCAGAAGAAAATCAGAGTAATAGAGACAAAAGCCTGAGAAACAGCGAAAAAAACACAGAATTGTCAGAGAAATAGAGAAAAGCCACAAAAAGTCAGAGACACAGAAAAAAGCCGGAAAATATCAGAGAAATAGAGAAAAGGCAGAAAGAAAGTCTGAGAAATAGAGGAATGGCAAAAAGGTCAAATGCAGAACAAGTCAGAGAAACAGAGGAAAGGCGGAGAAAAGTCAGAGAAATGGAGAAAAGTGAGAAAATGTTAAAAAAGCGAAAAGACAGCAAAAGACAGGAAAAAGATAAGCAAAGAAAAAAGGGGAGGGATAAAAAAGTAGAGGGAAAGAATGGAGACACAAAGGAACTGCAGTCAACAAATATGCAGCAGAAAGCCAGTGAAGGAGAAAGACTCAAAGAGAGTAACTGAGAATAAAACACAAAGGGAGAAGACAAAACACAAAGAGGGAGATTGAGAGAAAGGTTCAGAGAGACAGATTAAGAGAGAGATTGAGAGATTAATCGAGCGAAAGCCAGTGCGAGAGAAAGACACAGAGAATCACACAGAGAGAAACAGAGAGAGAGAGAAACACAAGGAGAGAGGGAGATTGAGAGATAGAAACAGAGAGATAGAAACACAGAGAGGGGAAACACAGAGAGAGGGAGAAACACACGGAGAAGAAAACAGAGAGATATGGAGATTGAAAGAGTGATTGAGTTAGATGAGTGAGAAAGACAGAGAGAGAGAATAAAGTTCAGATACTCACCATCCCACACTGTCTGCGCTCCATCGTTGTACTCAAACACCTTCCCTCCAGCAGTTCGCCCATGGGGAAAAGATCCTGGGCAGGGACTATGGGGTTGGAATTGAAGAAAAGGGTAAGGACTGGGACACAGCGAGAGGGATTCAGGCTGCTCTCTTTCTCTTACACACACACACACACACACACACACGCGCGCGCGCACGCGCGCACACACACACACACACAATGTAATCAGGTTGCATTTCACCTGGGCACAGGGAGACTGAGACACAGAAACTCACCCTCACACACCAGCCGCTTGGAAGGAAAGAATGGTGGCTTATGTTGAAATAATATATCCCAGAATCTGACACTCAAATACCCGGTCCACCCTAAGGACAGCTCATCCAACCAGGTCTCAGCTTTCTCTATCTGGACACTCCCTCTCAGATATGGAACAGTCCATTGTGAATATCTGTATAAACAGGGAATGGTGAAGGGAGGGATATTCCAGCCATATCACAAATGGATCATTCCTGACAGAAACCTGTCTGTCTGTCTCTCTCCCTCCCCCAAAACCTCATTAACGGTGCAGAAAAAGCTGTTGTTATTTCAAAACATGGAGCGGAGGTCGGTCTGGATAATGGCAATTGAACACAAATTGCATTAAATGTCTTTCACTTTTCACCTCCAGTTTACAGAATGTTCAGAAATTGACTGAAAATGTCTCACTGCAGTTACCTTGAAATTCTGGCAAGGAGCTTTCGCTTGAGAGGTCTGGTTGCAGTATAAACAGGAAGATTTTATTCGGATCTTCAATTACACTCCGAGACAAAGGATGGAACTGGAGCCAGGTTAGTGATGCAACCAAGAGAACGTTGGCTTGCACTTTGTTTGACGCTGCTGCATTTATGCATTACCCCTGTAATCATTGGAGAAAACGAATTTCTTACCAATTACCATTTTAATGTAACAAAGGTTTACAAAGCTCGAAATGGCCAAGAACACAACTTGTATTAACTGTCTTCCACTTTTCACCTCCAGTTTCTATAAGGTTCAACGATAAGGAGCTCCACATTCCAAAAAAGAATTATTAGTGCTGCAATAAAGTGTCACTTGTTTCCCTTTGCTTCATGACTCTTTCCTTCCTCTGCTCTCCTTGGGGATTCAGAGGGATTTCTGTTCATCACTTGTCCAAATTGAGGAGGTTCCAGCTCCTCTGCAGCTGCTGCACTGGAGAAATTATTTGCATTCAAAATATTTCCCACGGTTTGGAACCATTAGGAGTTCATATACTAGCAGGAGGACCGAATAGGCAGGAAGTTGGTGTGGTCTGGAATTCATTGCCTGAAAATTTCTGAAAGCAGATTCAATATTAACATTCAAAAGACAATTGGATCAAAACTTCAATTCCTCTTAGTTATAGTAGAGATGATGCTAGCATAGAAATAGAAGTGAGAGTCAGAGATGTAACAACGTTAGTGATGAAGAATTCGACACAACTTATTTAGAGAGTTTTTATTTGTACATGATCGTTTGAGTTTCATTTGATGCTGTTGCTTTGTTTAGGCTTTACCTTTAATCACTCAAAATAATTTTCCGAACAGGAACGAGTTTAATGCTACAAGTATTTGCATAGTTGAAAAATAGCAATTTAACACACATTTTATTGTAATTCTTTTACTAAGCCTCTCAAGTTTACATAAAGTAAATAAATCAAACTTATGGAAACGTTCAAACTCTCAGTCACACAGAATCTCCATTCAGCAATGGCTCAGCATCACCATCTGCTGGTGTCCCCGACTTACTGCAGTTACTGCCCCCCTCCCACCATCTCCAATTGCTGGTGTCCCTTCTCACTGCATTTGCAGCACCCTCTCACCATCTTCATCTGCTGGTGTCCCTGTCTCACTGCAGTTTCTGCCCTTCTCACCATCTGACAATCACTGTGACTTGCAGTTTAGTCCATTTTGCTCTGGTTTCAGGGTGGGTTTAGTTGAATTCAGTTGAGCTGTTCGACGAGCGTTTTTGAGAAACAATTCATAAATCTTCTGAAGAGCAAGAGGAACAGATTTAATATCATTTCAGTCTTCAACGCTGTGAATATCAAATGTACTTTCTGTTCTACGGTGAGTGTTGGGAAAGGAATATTAAATTGGATTTAGTTCCAGTGTTTGAAGCCCTTCATCTCTTTCTATGATTTCACTAATTTAACAATGAGATTGAAAGGGTATTTGACAGCCTTCTTCAGTTCCTTTCTGAATTTAGTCTGGGTCACAACGTAAATACATGTGTTGGTGCACGAACTGAGAAGCTGCAGCATCTGTGCTGTTTGATTTGTGATGAAGAGAGCATCAGTATCGGAGGAATAATACTGAATGTCTCCAATTCGCGCATAAATGTTATACACAACTCGGGTCGCCCATAACAGTATAAAACTGCCAGATATAGTGAAGAGTAAAATAATTGATTTTCTGCGATTCTCCATCTCTGGGTCCTTGTGATTGTCTCCATTGCTGTGGCCCCGGAATCCCCTGCGGACTTTACTGGAGAATAAAATCCGTCTGACAGTCAGAACATTGAGCAGCAAAATCAGAAAGACCGGGACACAAGGTGTTATGGTGCGTTCAAACAATTCAAATGCGCCCCATGTGGGGGAAGTAAAGAAGATCAGTTTATAATTACAACCCATGGGAACATTATCAATAATGTAATCTGCTTCCTGTGTAAAGTACCAGGGGATAGACTCCAAACAGCCCATCACATTAACCGTTCCGACAACGACACCCGCCGTTTTCTCAGTGCAATATTTTGTTTTAAGCTTCTCACAACAAATGGCCACAAATCGATCAAAGGTGAAAGTGACTGTGAGCCAGACAGAAACAACGGTGGCTGCAGAAAGAAGAACGACAACGAGAGAACACACGGGAGTAATTCTCAGGAATGAAACTGGGAAATAAATTGAAGTAATCCAAATCAATATGGGATCGGTGATAACGACCAGGAGATCAGCCACTGCCATTCCCACCAGGTAGACAGTGATACATTTGGAAAGGTCGCACTTTCCGCGGGTCAGGATCACAATTGCCACCAAGTTAACTGGAAGAGAGTGAAAAGGAAGCAAAGAAATTATTAATCAGACCTAGAGACAAAGCAGCAGTTTGACAGTATCTGGGCTGAAATTTCCAGCTTTGTTGCTGCATCGAGCAGTGAAAACTGTTCCATTGACCTGGGCAGTGCTTTGCCACAGTGAAATGTTTGAAAATACAATTATTTAAAATGAATTGGGAAATTGATACGGAAAGTGAATAAAGTCAACACCGGATCTACTGGAAGTACTGAGTGAGGATGCAACGCCAGTGAGGAAATGAGAAGGGGTTTTACAAAAGATGGAATCCAATGAGTTAATTGGGAATTTGTTTTCAGACTGTTGGTTGGGAAGTTTTCGGAAGAACCGATGAGTAGCTGATTTGTTGCTCTGCGTTCAGTGAAACGGCAGGAACAGTTACCAAATGGGAAAATGCTGAAAAATGCAGCGCTGAGTTTGAGTATCAGCCACGATCGAGAATTGCAGAGCAGACTTGAAGGGCTAATGTCCTCCTCCTGCTCCTATGTTCCTACATTCCTATCAGTTTGGACGAGGCAGCTGTAGGTGGAACCAGGGAGTGATGTTGGGAGGGAGAGAAGGAAAAGGAGGGGAGACTGGAACAGCTGGTTTGGGAGAGTGGATAAACTAAAGCTTGAATGAGGAGACTGAGGATTCAATATGGTGAGGAGAGGCTGAGATTCACGGGGAGAGGCTGCAAAAGAGTTCTGGAGGAAATCAAATATTTAGATCCCAGTTGAAAAACTCAATTAATACTTTCAAACAGGTATTGTGGTCATTGGTGTTGCAGAACAGTTAATTGTTTATACAATATAGTCAATGTATTTAGTTTGTACAAGCAATGAAATGTAAATTTAAATATATTTCTGACATCAGCCTCGCTCTTTATTGAACTCGGCAGTCACCGAGATTTTAAAGCACAGAATTTAAGTAATGAAAGACAATCGGTGAAGTCTTGATTCTATTCCATTTATTCAGTCACTAAGTAAGTAACAGGAACCTTCGACAAAGCAAAATGAGGACCTAACAGAAATCAACACAAAGCATCAAGTCCAACAGGAAAATGAACACAATCTGACAACTGTCAATTTCCACTCACAGTTTCTCTCTCTAATTGTTCTGGACGTTCCAGAACTTTATGATCGTGAATTATTCACACTGCTGCTTCTTACCCTTTCTCTTTACTTCTGCTTATCTCTTTCCCTCGGTTTCGTTCTCCCTGCTCCTTTTCTCCTTCCCTATCTCTCCGGAGGACTCACACCCTGCAAACTGCTACTTATTGCGACTTTTCACACACGATTTATTCCTAACATTCTGTCCCTGTGTGATGTTCTCCAGCCCCAGGTTTAATTATTCTCTTCTCAGAGTCAGTTTGCTCAACGGCAAAATCTTTGTGAATAATTTAATCTGTCTACAGAACTCCCAATTCTCCACTGTTTACCTACACTCTTCACTTCATCTCCAATGCATGGAATAAACAGGATGGAAAGCTTCTTCCGGTCAAACTTCACAATAATTGAAATTCCTTCTCCTGGAATTATAAAGTAATTCGTTAGAATATGGGATTGTTTAACTAATAAAACACCAACATCAGCGCTGCAGCTGATAATCTTCAGATGAATGGAAAGACTCCTGATTCCAACTGTTAGGGAGTAAACAAATAAAATATCACATCAATTCTTTCTATTTTACAATGTCGTCCAGTGTCAGTGAACGCTCCACAGTGAAACAGAGAAGGAGATGTGAAAGTGTCAGCAGAAAACTCAGTTTAGTAGCCAGACCTCTGAAGCAGCGTCAGAGACACACAAAATAAAATAATATTGGATAACAGTGACATTCAAATAAATACATTGAAATTCCATTTACTCTGAGCCATGATATTGAGGAGGGAGGACATTGTACTGTCCCCTTGTAGCAGTGAGACAGTGAGACGTCTCAGTATCAAAAACTGAAAAAAACATTCATAAAAATATTCCAGGTTAGATCCACATCATGAAACTGTTAAAAGTTATTGATGGTTTGATTCTTGATCACAACCGTGGCACCTGATCCAAAAACATTCAATACACAGAGTAATCTAGTAACAATGCCACGGTTTCTTAAAATAATATCATTATAGACATAATACAACTCCTGTAAGAAAGAAAGAGTAGACAATGGGGTTATTGCATCAGTAAATTGCTGGAAAAGAGCAGTTGGCTGTGTAACACACGCAGTGAGAAATATACCCAGCGCAGTAGCACAGTTCGCATCGAATTACACCATTAACAGCTGATATACTGATTTACCAGGAACTCCAATTGTTGCAAGTAGAGGGTAGTAAATGTCTTCTACTTGAAATATCACTGGATATCCCATTTCTGTGAAAAGCAAAGACTTATGTTAGCCTGGAATCCACAGCTTCTGCAGGCACTCGGAGCTCATCCATTCCAATTGGTCCTAATTTATACAGGGGATAAGCCTCCCCTGACATGGCTATACTGCTGATCATTGCTTTTAGTGGCACTTGAACAAACACATTACATGAGCACTATTGACTCTGATGTAAATAATGTGGTGAATAAAACACAATCATTTCAATGTCAATGACATTTTCTTAATATGGCCATTCTCTGAAATAAACCTCAAATCTGCACTCACATTGGACGGATGCTACAATTATGAGTGGTGTCATTTACATTTTCCATATTATTGTATTGACCTTGTTCACTCGTGCCGTTTCTATTGTAAATGCAACTGATCTGTCTGCAGTGCACATTGAATCCAAGGGCAAAAGAAATCCTGTTTCACTCTGTTCCTGCCTTTTCCAAGTTAAAATGTGAACTTTGAGGTTCTGATTCAGGACCATGTTCAGGGTTATTGCCTAGAACCTAATGTGGGTGATATTAGGGGACAGACACTGTCTACATCCATTGGGGGGGCCGCCGCAAAGTGATAATATCACTGGTCAAGTAATCCAGATGCCCAGCCTAATGGCCTGGGGGCAGGGGTTCAAATCCAACCATGACAGCTGGATAAAATAGAGGAAGATCCCCCTCTACGTATGGAATGGAGGGAGCACCCTCTCTATGTATAAAGTGGCGGGAGCTCCCTCTCTATGTATAAAGTAGCGGGAGATCCCTCTTAATGTGTCTCTCCACTTCTCTGAGGAAGGATGTTCTTGCTGTAGAGGAAGTGCAGCGAATGTGTTCCAGACTGATTCCTGGGATGTTAGGACTGACGTATGAGGAGAGATTGTGACGGCTTGGATTATTTTCGCTGGAGTTCAGATGAGTGAGTGGGGATCTCTTGGAAAGCTATAAAATTCTAACAGGAATTGACAGGGCAGATACAGGAAGGATGTTCCCGATGGGAGGAGAGTCCAGAACCAGGCGTCATAGTCTAAGGATACGGGTAAACCTTTCAAGACTGAGATGACGAGAAGTTTCTTCACCCAGGGAGTAGTGAGCCTGTGGAATTCGCTACCATAGAAAGCAGTTGACGCCAAAACATTGTATGTTTTCAAGAAGGAGTTAGATATAGCTCTTGGGGCGCAAGGGATCAGAGGATGTGGGGGGAAAGCGAGAACAGGTTACTGAGTTGCATGATCAGCCATGATCATATGAATGGCAGAGCAGGCTTGAAGGACCGAATGGCCTAATCCTGCTCCTATTTTCTAGGCTTCTCTATAACATGGAGGGAGCACTCTGTTTATGAATAAAGTGCAGAGAGCTACCTCTCGATGAATACAGTGGATGGAGCTCCCTCTCGACGTATAATATAGAGGGAGCTCCCCCTCTTCGTATAATGTGGAGTAAGCTCCCTCTCTATCTATAAAGTGGAGGGAGATGAAGGACAGAGGAGAGAGAGAAATGAAAACAAATGGAAAATCTGTAGAGAGGGTCGAAGTGAAATATAGCGAGAGACAGAAGAGGTAGCCAAATGAGTCCTTGGCAGAACCCCAGTAACAATCCCCATTGTCTGCCCAGTCCAATATTGGGGGTTTAGTGTGAGTGCTTTAGTGGTGAGTGCTGGATCACTGTTTGATAGTTTCAAACTACAGTGGCATTCCAAACAAGGGCAAGAGCGACAGGTTCAAAATTAACCACGAAATGGCTCAAAGCATTGCTGTCCAGGGACGGAGGAAGCGAGAAATGGAGGGGAAAAGACACAGGCAGAGTTGGATAGAGACAGAGGTAGAGAAATAGACAGAGCTAGAGGGAGAGTGACAAAGGCAGAAACAAAGACAGAGGGAGAGAGACAGAGAGAGAGGAAGACAGGCGGATGTAGAGGGAAAGATACAGGGAGAAGCGAGAGAGACAAATACAGAGGGAGAAAGGGACAAAGAGGGAGAGCGAGTGAGAGAAAGACAGAGGGAGAAACAGAGACAGAGTGAGAGACAAACAGAGATAGTATGACAGGGTGAGATTATAGGAGACACTTTACACCTAATAATGTGGTAAAAACGATAAAATTAAGAATCTAAACTCTCTGTGTGTAAGAACTGCATTTGAATGGAAACATTGCGGGTTTAGTGGGAGTGTTCTGGGGGCAAGTGCTGGATCAGTGTTTGATATTTTTAAACTGCAGTGACATTTAATACTGTTGAAAAATATTATTAAACTGACAAACGTTAGAAGCAGGGGAAAGGGGAGACAGGGTATGAGGAGACCTTTACAGAACCACAGTAACTATCTGGATTATCTGCCCAGTCCTCTGTTGGGGGTTTAGTGTGAGACTTTAGTGTTGATCAGTGTTTGAAATTTCAAAATGCAGTGATGTTACCAGCAAGGGCAAGATATACAGCTTCAAAATGAACCAAGAAATGGATAAATCATTTCTGTCGTGAGATAGAGAGGAAGAGATGGTGTGTGAGAGGCATAGACAGAGTCATGGACAGAGGCGGAAAAAGAGGGAGAAGGAAAGACAGAGAAAGAGAGAGGGGGAGGCTGTGGCAGAGAGAGAGGGCGAGGCAGAGAGATAGAGAGTGAGTGAGAGAGAGAGACAGAGAGAGAGATGGAGAGAGGCAGGCATGAGAGGGAGAGACAGAGAAAGGATGAGCAAGCTGTAACAATCAGTAGCAATCCTCACTATCTGCCCAGTCCTGCATTGGGAGTTTAGTGTGAGTGTTTAGGGGTGAGTGTTGGTTCAGTGTTTGATATTTTCAAACTGCAGTGCCATTCCCAACAATGCAGGTGTACAATACAAGAGCAGAGAGGCTATGCTGGAACTGTATAATTCATTGGTTAGGCCACAACCTGAGTACTGTGTGCATTTTTGGTCACCTTATTACAGAAATGATGTACCTGCACTAGATAGGGTACAGAGGAGATTTACAAGAATGTTGCCAGGTCTTGAAAAATACAGCTATGAGGAAAGATTGGGCAGGCAGGGGTTGTTTCTCTTCTAACAGAAAAGGCTGAGGGGAGATCTGATTGAAATGTATAGCATTTAGAAGGGTCAGGAAAGAGTGGAGGTGAAGGATCCATTCACGTTGGCAGAGAAGTCAGTGACGATATAGCATAGATTTAAAATGATTGGTAGAAAACATAGAGGGGAAATGACGAAAAACGTTTTCACCCAGAGGGTGGTGATGATTTGGAAATTGCTGTCTGAAAGGGTAGATGAGGCAGAGACCCTCAACACATTCAAAATGCACCTCAAGTCCGGTTATCTGAAGGGCCACGGATCAAATGTTGGAAGGTGGGATGAGAACTGGCAGTTCGATTTTCAGACAGCACAGAAACGATGGGTCAAGTAGCCTCTTTCTGTGCTTTAAATTGCCTATGATTCTATTATTCTCAGGGAAAGAGTTACTGGCTCAAAATTAACCAAGAAATGGCTGCAACATTGCTGTCCAAGGAGAGAGGGAGCAAGAGAGAGATGAGAAGAGAGAGAGAGAGAGAGAGAGAGAGAGAGAGAGATGGTGTGAGCGAGACACAGACAGAGTTATAGACAGAGGCGGTGACAGAGGGAGAGAGGGAGAAACAGAGACAGAAAAGGAGAGATAAATGGAGACGAGCTATATAAAGACAGGGGGACTGATACAGAAAAGAAGGGATAGACAGACAGAGAGGGAGCGGCAGAGAGAGAGGTTGAGTGATAGAGAGAGATGAACAGAGGGAGAGGGAAAGAGAAACGGAGGGACAGATGGAGATGGAGAGACAGAGAGAGAGAGAGAGAGAGAGACAGAGAGAGATGGATTGGGAGAGACAGGGATTGTGGGAGACAGGGATAGAGGGAGAGACAGAGACAGAGAGCGAGAAGGAGAGAGAGAGGGATTGGCAGATAGAGAGAGAGACAGTGTGAGAGGGAGAGACCAAGAGAAAGGGAGAAGCAGAGAGGGAGAGAGAGGGAGGATTAGAGACAAAGACAGAGAGAAACCGAGAGAGGGAGAGAGAAAGTCAGAGTCAGAAAGAGACAGAAGTAGAGAGAACGAGAGAGAGAGAGATAAAAAAAACAAAGAGACAGGACAAAGAGAGAGAGAGAGAGAGTGACATAGACAAAGCTGGAGATGGAGACAAAGCGAGAGACAGGGAGTGGGGAGACGACAGAAGCAACTTTAGGTCAGTAATTTTAACTTCGGTGGTGGAAAAATCTCTGGAAAAAATAATTCACTCAGGGGGATCAGAGGAGATGGTGGATCCAGGGATGGGGGATTTTCGCAAAGTGGACTGGAAACAGCTACTTGAAGGACTATCAGAGTCAGAGCAGTGAGGGTTAGTGAGGGTTGTAAAAAATATGTCAACACAAAAACAAATATGGTGTGACTCCCATATCTGAAGCCCCTTGGATGTCAAGGATCAAAACGGGTAGGATAAGGCACTACAGGGAAGCTAATGTCAGATACCGAGAGCTCAGTATCACAGAAAGCCAAAAGGAGTGTAAAAAGTTCAGGGGAAAATTTTAAAAAGCAAATTAGGAAAGAAAAGATAGGACAAGAAAAAATACCATCAAGTAGTATCAAGGAAAACACAAAGATATTTTATAAATGCATTAGAGCAAGAGGATAGCTAAGGATAGTCTGTGAGGGACCACAAAGGAATGCGTGTTTGGAGGTGGGGCATGTGGGCCTGGTTCTTAATGAATAGTTTGTGTCCGTATTCATACAAGAAAGGGAACGATGCAGACATTGTAGTTAAAGAGGAAGACTGTGCAGTATTGGTAGCAAGGATACAGAATTCTAAATATGCATTCAGGGACACTTTTTCTTAAGCCAGTACGTAGCAAGGCCAACAAGTGATGGGTCAGTTTTGCAATTAGTCTCAGGGAATGACGCTGGGCTGGTGGAAGTTGATTTAGCAAAAGTGGACTTGAAATCGCTACTTGAAGGTAAATCAGTGTCAGAACAGTAAGAGTGAATCACTGTATAATGCAGAATTTATTATTCCAGATTTTTGTTTTCAGAGAAATTCAAATTCACAAGATCTCAATGTGGGATTTGAACTCCTGCTTTTCAATCATCAGCTCAGGCCTTCAGATTAAAAACGACAACAGACATTCACCTTCCTCTTGTTGTTGCCTCTCTCAGCTTTTGTATATTGTCCCCAGTCTTGTTCCTTCATGTGTCTAAAGCTTTTGATGTTATTCAGACATTGGTAAACAACTTCGTTCTCTCAGGACATCTGCTGGAAGGCCTTCAGGTACACAATATACAAATTAATTCACACCCTATTGAATCAAAAAAAAATCTTTAACTCCATTCAAACACCCCTATATACTGTTTTGCACAGATAACTGACAGTTCCACAATGCAGGAATATCCGAATGGAAACAGCTTCTGACACATTTCCCATTCGAATTGTGACACTTTTCATGGTGAGAAATGACATTTACCTGACAGAACCCAAGCTCCAAATGGAATCCTTAAGCTATAAAAAATACCACAGAAATGTAACTTGTTCCTTTAAACAATGAGATGAAATATTACCGGGTACTGTTCAACCAAGAAGGGGTCAGCGAAAAGTTAGGATTGGTATTGAAAGAGGAAGAGAGTGAGTGAAATTCGTGGAGAGAGAGAGAGGGGGGAGAGAGAGAAGGACACTGTCAGCTCTTGTATGTGTAAAGTTTCTCTGTTCCTGAACCCGCTTTAACATTGTACAATTTAAATACGATTGCTTGTCCCACATTCTTCCTTCCAAAATCCATCATTTCACATTTCTCAGCATTGACGTTAATCTGCCATGTGGCTGTCCATTTCACCAGACGGCTAATAGCCTACTGAAGTCTACTACTGTTCTTTTCCCTCTTTAGTACATTTCCAAAGTTTTGTGTCATCTGCAAACTTTGTAATTCTACCCTGCAACATAAGTCAGGTCATTCAGAAACATCAAAAAGTACAGTGGTACAAAAACGAAACTCTGGGGGACACCACTCGACAGCTCCCTCCAGTCTGAAACAACTTTTCACCACTACTCTCTATGTTCTGTCTCTTACCCAATGTTGTAACCCCACTGTCACTGTTCCTTTAATACAGGAACAACACTATTGCGAAATAGTCATAAAAGAGGGGTATGATGCAGTTATTGTGGTTACGGAGGAGTGTGAAATATTGGATGATATAAACAGAGTGGAATAAAACCTGGATCCCAAGGGTTGAGATAAGAGGGATAATCACAAACCAGAGGGAACAGTTTTATTTAAATACGAACTAGGACAGTCCACTGTGAACTGATGAAATCGCAAATGTGCAAATAGAGAAAGAGGCCAGTCGTCCATCGTGCCCGTGAGGGCTCTGTGAAGTTCTCCCTCGTGTCCTGGCCAATACTTATCACACAAACAAAATCACAACAACGAGGTCCTGCTCATGATCATATTGCTGTTTGTGGGAACTTGCTGTGCACAATTGCATGTACCACTGTACATCTCCGCCCAGTCTGAGAAACAACCGTTTGCAACGACTCTCTGTTTTCTGTCTCTTCGGCAATGTTAAATGCAGACGAAAGCTCCCTTTACACTGTCCCAATCAAACACTTACAGGACAGGTAAAGCACGCTGTTAGATCCAGAGTAAAGCACCCTCGACACTGCCTATGCTCAATCTTCCTGTCTCCCCATCTCTCACTGCCTGCGACACCATGTCTCTGTCTCTCTTTCCCCCTCTCCCCGTCTGGAGCACAAGAGGGAGAGATTGGACTGGAGAATAGACAGTAGGAGGAAGAGATGGAGAAAGAAAAGCGGGGAGATGAACATAGAACGGAAATAGGAATTGAAAGAGTAAAAGAGAGGGAAAGAGAGAGACACATTTGGAGAGAGATTTCCCGCAAGAAGTGCTCCCGACCTCTCTTTCCATGCTGGGATTGGAGAATCTTGCAATGAGGGATGATTGGACAGGAGGAGTTGTTTTCTTTGGCAGAGAGGAGGTTGAAGGGATATTTGATTGAGGTGTATAAAATGATGAGCGACCTGAATCGAATCGATAGGAAGGGCCTATTTTCCTTCGCAGAGACGTCAATAACCAGGGACATAGATTTCAAGATTTCTGCATACAATATCACGAGGGCATGAGGGGCAATACCTTGCTGGATTTTTACAATGGAGGGTACTCCTTCAGGATCATCAAATCTGGCTGTCTGATCAGTCTTTATCTGCCTCCAGTCTGAAACCACAGTTCACCACGACTCTCCGTGTCCTGTCACTTACCCAATGTGAATGTACGGAAGAGATTTACTAGAACAGTCCCAGTGATTATATCATTACATGTATACTGGTAGACCGGAGAAGCTTCGGCTCTCCCGAGAGCAGAGAAGCTTAAAAGGAGATTTGATACTTAGAATTAGAACATTACAGCGCAGTACAGGCCCTTCAGCCCTCGATGTTGCGCCGACCTGTGAAACCATCTGACCTACACTATTCCATTTTCATCCATGTGTCTATCCAATGTCCACTTAAATGCCCTTAAAGTTGGCGAATCTACTACTGCTGCAGGCAGGGCGTTCCACGCCCTTACTACTCTCTGAGTAAAGAAACTACCTCTCACATCTGTCCGATATCTATCACCCCTCAACTTGAAGCTATGTCCCCTCGTGTTTGCCATCACCATCCGAGGAAAAAGACGCTCACTATCAACCCTATCTAACCCTCTGATTATCTTATATGTCTCTATTAAGTCACCTCTCCTCCTCCTTCTCTCCAACGAAAACAACCTCAAGTCCCTCAGCCTTTCCTCGTAAGACCTTCCCTCCATACCAGGCAACATCCTAGTAAATCTCCTCTGCACCCTTTCCATAGCTTCCACATCCTTCCTATAATGCGGTGACCAGAACTGCATGCAATACTCCAGGTGCGGTCTCACCAGAGTTTTGTCCAGTTGCAGCATGACCTCGTGGCTCCGAAACACGACCCCCCTACTCATAAAAGCTAACACACCATATGCCTTCTTAACAGCCCTATTAACCTGGTTAGCAACCTTCAGGGATTTATGCACCTGGACACCAAGATCTCTCTGTTCATCTACTGTACCAAGAATCCTCCCATTAGCCCAGTACTCTGCATTCCTGTTACTCCTACCAAAGTGAATCACCTCACACTTTTCCGCATTAAACTCCATTTGCCATCTCTTAGCCCAGCTCTGCAGCCTATCTATGTCCCTCTGTACCCGACAACATCCTTCGGCACTATCCACAACTCCACCGACCTTAGTGTCATCTGCAAATTTACTAACCCACCCTTCTACACCCTCTTCCAGGTCATTTATAAAAATGACAAACAGCAGTGGCCCCAAAACAGATCCTTGCGGTACACCACTAGTAACTAAACTCCAGGATGAACATTTGCCATCAACCACCACCCTCTGTCTTCTTTCAGCTAGCCAATTTCTGATCCAAGCTCTAAATCACCTTCAACCCCATACTTGCGTATTTTCTGCAATATCCTACCGTGGGGAACCTTATCAAACGCCTCACTGAAATCCATATACACCACATCCACTGCTTTACCCTCATCCACCTGTTTGGTCACCTTCTCGAAAAACTCAATAAGGTTTGTGAGGCACGACCTACCCCTCACAAAACCGTGCTGACAATCTCTAATGTACTTATTCTTTTCAAGATGATTATAAATCCTGTCTCTTATAACATTTTCCAACATTTTACCCACAACCGAAGTAAGGCTCACAGGTCTATAATTACCAGGGCTGTGTCTACTCCACTTCTTGAACAAGGGGACAACATTTGCAATCCTCCAGTCTTCCGGCACTATTCCTGTCGACAATGACGACATAAAGATCAAGGACAAAGGCTCTGCAATCTCCTCCTAGCTTCCCAGAGAATCCTAGGATAAATCCCATCTGGCCCAGGGGACTTATCTATCTTCACACTTTCCAAAATTGCTGACACCTCCTCCTTGTGAACCTCAATCCCATCTAGCCTCGTAGCCTGAATCTCAGTATTCTCAACAACATTTTCTTTCTCTACAGTAAATACTGACGCAAAATATTCATTTAACACTTCCCCTATCTCCTCTGATTCCACACACAACTTCCCACTACTATCCTTGATTGGCCCTAATCTAACTCTAGTCATTCTTTTATTCCTGATATACCTTTAGAAAGCCTTAGGGTTTTCCCTGATCCGATCCACCAATGACTTCTCGTGTCCTCTCCTTGCTCTTCTTAGCTCTCCCTTTAGATCCTTCCTGGCTAGCTTGTAGCTCTCAAGCGCCCGAACTGAGCCTTCACGTCTCATCCTAACATAAACCTTCTTCTTCCTCTTGACAAGCGCTTCAACTTCTTTAGTAAACCACGGCTCCCTCGCACGACAACTTCCTCCCTGCCTCACAGGTACATACTTATCAAGGACACGCAGTAGCTGCTCCTTGAATAAGCTCCACATTTCGATTGTTTCCATCCCCTGCAGTTTCCTTCCCCATCCTACGCATCCTAAATCTTGCCTAATCGCATCATAATTTCCTTTTCCCCAGTTATAATTCTTGCCCTGCGGTATATACCTGTCCCTGCCCATCGCTAAGGTAAACCTAACCGAATTGTGATTACTATCACCAAAGTGCTCACCTACATCTAAATCGAACACCTGGCCGGGTTCATTTCCCAGTACCAAATCCAATGTGGCATCGCCCCTGGTTGGCCTGTCCACATTCTGTGTCAGAAAACCCTCCTGCACACACTGGACAAAAACTGACCCATCTAAAGTACTCGAACGATAGTATTTCCAGTCGATATTTGGAAATTTAAAGTCCCCCATAACAACTACCCTGTTACTCTCACCCCTGTCGAGAATCATCTTCGCTATCCTTTCCTCTACATCTCTGGAACTATTCGGAGGTCTATAACAGACTCCCAACAGGTTAACCTCACCTCTCCTGTTTCTAACCTCAGCCCATACTACCTCAGTAGCCGAGTCCTCAAACGTCCTTTCTGTCGCTGCAATACTCTCCTTGATTAACAATGCCACACCCCCCCCCCCCCTCTTTTACCATCTTCTCTGTTCTTACTGAAACATCTAAATCCCGGAATCTGCAAAATCCATTCCTGCCCCTGCTCTACCCATGTCTCCGAAATGGCCACTACATCGAGATCCCAGGTACCAACCCATGCTGCAAGCTCACCCACCTTATTCCGGATGCTCCTGGCGTTGAAATAGACACACTTTAAACCAGGTTCTTGCTTGCCAGTGCCCTCTTGCGTCCTTGTAACCATATCCCTGACCTCACTACTCTCAACATCCTGTACACTGGCACTACAATTTAGGTTCCCATTCCCCTGCTGAATTAGTTTAAACCCCCCCGGAGAGCACTAGCAAACCTCCCCCCCCTCCCCCCAGGATATTGGTGCCCCTCTGGTTCAGGTGAAGACCATCCTGTTTGTAGAGGACCCACCTACCCCAGAAAGAGCCCCAATTATCCAGGAAACCAAAACCCTCCCTCCTGCACCATCCCTGAAGCCACGTGTTCAACTCCTCTCTCTCCCTATTCCTCGCTTCGCTATCACGTGGCACGGGCAACAACCCAGAGATAACAACTCTGTTTGTTCTCGCTCTAAGCTTCCACCCTAGCTCCCTAAATTTCTGTCTTAAATCCCCATCTCTCTTCCTACCTATGTCGTTGGTGCCTATGTGGACCACGACTTGGGGCTGCTCCCCCTCCCCATTAAGGATCCCAAAAACACGATCCGAGACATCACGAACCCTGGCACCTGGGAGGCAACATACCAACTGTCAGTCTCTCTCGTTCCCACAGAACCTCCTATCTGTTCCCCTAACTATGGAGTCCCCAATGACTAATGTTCTGCTCCTCTTCCCCGTTCCCTTCTGAGCAACAGGGACAGACTCTGTGCCAGATATCTGGACCCCATTGCTTACCCCTGGTAAGTCGTCCCCCGCAACAGTATCCAAAACGGTATACCTGTTGTTGAGGGAAACGGCCACAGGGGATCCCTGCACTGCCTGTTGGTTCCCTCTCCTTCCCCTGACGGTAACCCATCTACCTACTTGTTTTACCTGAGGTGTGACTACCTCCCCATAACTCCTCTCAATAACCTCCTCCGCCTCCCGAATGATCCGAAGTTCATCCAGCTCCAGCTCCAGTTCCCTAACGCGGTTCTCGAGGAGCTGGAGTTGGGTGCACTTCCCACAGATGCAGTCAGCAGGGACACTCATGGCGACCCTTACCTCCCACATTCTGCAGGAGGAACAGACAACTGCCTTAACCTCCATTCACACTATTCCAAATTCCCAACAAATCTACTGAAAAACCAAAAAAAACAAAAAGTCAAAACTTGTTAGGTTAGCAATCCAACGGACAGAACTTCCTAAATAAAAAGCTTACCTTATCAACACACCAGAGTCCTTTTTTTATGGTTAGAGGAGGAGGGTGGGTGGGAGACACTACACGTGTAGTGTCTCGGGTGCAGCCACCACACAAATATATACCTTTTTCCTTACCCAGCAGTCCCCTGGTCCTCCGAAAACAAAAGGGAATTCACTTTTAAACTTACGCTGAAATTGACTTCACAGCTGTAAGCCCGTTCACGCACCTCCGTTGCTATCAACGCTGCAGTCACCGAAACTAAAAGAAAGAGATTCTAAACCACACAAATATATACCTTTTTCCTTACCCAGCAGTCCCCTGGTCCTCCGAAAACAAAAGGGAATTCACTTTTAAACTTACGCTGAAATTGACTTCACAGCTGTAAGCCCGTTCACGCACCTCCGTTGCTATCAACGCTGCAGTCACCGAAACTAAAAGAAAGAGATTCTAAACCACACAAATATATACCTTTTTCCTTACCCAGCAGTCCCCTGGTCCTCCGAAAACAAAAGGGAATTCACTTTTAAACTTCCGCTGAAATTGACTTCACAGCTGCAAGCCCGTTCACGCACCTTCGTTGCTTTCAACGCTGCAGTCACCGAAACTAAAAGAAAGAGGTTCTAAACCACACAAATATATAACTTTTTCCTTACCCAGCAGTCCCCTGGTCCTCCGAAAACAAAAGGGAATTCACTTTTAAACTTACGCTGAAATTGACTTCACAGCTGTAAGCCCGTTCACGCACCTCCGTTGCTATCAACGCTGCAGTCACCGAAACTAAAAAGGTATTTAACATCAGGAAAGTTTTAGATAGAGTAAAAAAAATCCAGTGGCTGAAGGATCGATGTACAAAAGGCACAGACTTTATGTGATTGGGGAAAGAACCAGGTGACATGAGGACAAACATTTTTTTTTTAAATGCAACGAGTGTTTAAGATTCATAGTAGCTTCTAAAAGGAGAATTGAAGAAGCAATTGAATGGGGGTGGGAGAAATCGTAGGGCTGGGGGAAGGAGTGGGGAGAGCGGGGCTAACCGGATTGTTCAACAAAAGAGCCAGCAGAGTGTCAATGGGCCGAATCGCCTCACACTATGCTGTAATATTCTATGATTCTGTGTTCCTCCTATATTCACTATTACTTACACCCACACACACTTGCTCTGGTACACTTTTTCATTTAAAAATGAATTGCAAATCCCCTCAGCCTTTTCACTCTGCTCCCTGCTGCTGTAAGTGGCTGCGACAGTCAGAAACAAACAGGAAACACGGACTTCAGGAAACAAAGATTTCACCTGATGTTCTTGTCGGTGGTTTCTCTGTCACGGGCAAGGTCCTCGCTGCTCCTATGGAAAGGAACAACTCATTGCTTTCAGTCAAAGAATTTGAGTAAAATAGATATAAAATTTGCAGCATCCCAGCACATATATACTTTGTTGCCTATATTGTATGAATGCTGATATAAAATATCCACACAATCTGCTACTCATGCCCTAGCAGACAGTTGAAGTGTTTATTTTTTGTGATTTAATCGACCCCTAATGATAGCTCACATGTCGGGAGAAAGTGATAGACAGGTAGAGAGAGAGACAGAGAGATTACTAGTGAGAGGGAGGGAGAGAGATGCAGAGAGAGAGAGAGAGAGGGGGACGGACGGAGAACATAAAAACACAAGAAATAGGAGCAAGAGTCGACCATATGGCCCATCGAGCCTGCTCCGCCATTCAACACAATCATAGCTGATCTTCGGATTCAGCTCCACTTCCGCCCCCACCCCCACTCCCAAGTCCACGAGAGACCAAAACTCTGTCTATCCCAGCATTAAAGGTATTGAACGATGGAGCATCCACAACCCTTTGGGATAGAGAATTGCAAAGATTCACAACCCTTTGAGTGAAGTATCTTCCATTCATCTCAGTCCAAAATGATCGGCCCCTTATCCTGAGACTGGAACCCCGTGTTTAAGATTCCCCAACGATCGGAAATAATCTCTCAGTGTCTACGCTATCCTGTCCCTTCAGAAGTTTGTACATTTCAATTAGATCTCCTTTACATTTCTCCTCTCTCCCGATGTTTCTCTCTCCATACCTATCTCGAAAATATTTATGCAGACGGCAGTGAAGGATTGTATCAAATTAATCCAAATTACATTCTCCCTTTCTATCGACCCCAACGACCTCTCTCTCCAACCTTGTCCCTCTCTACAGCCCTCTCTCTGACTACATATCGAGCCCTCTCTCCCTCTGTTTCTCTCCTGGTGTCAGAGTTAGTAGGAGGGAGGGACAAAGGGAGAGACACAGAGAACAACCTCAGCTTCTCCAATCTAACCGCTTAACTGAAGTCCCTCGTCCCTGGAAACAGGCTTGTGAATCTTTTCTGCATCATCTCTAATCCCTCCATGCTTTTATATTCTATGTCTCTGTTTATAAAGCCCAGGACTCCTTATGCCTTTTACCCACTTTCGCTTTTCTGCATCCTCTCTAATCCCTCCATGCTTTTATATTCTATTTCTCTGTTTATAAAGCCCAGGACTCCTTATGCCATTTAACCACTTTCACATTCTGCCCTGCCACCTTCAGTGATTAGTCACATACATGCTGACGTGGAATGAGATCACTGCTCCTTCACCGTCACTGGGTCAACATTCTGGAACTAACTCCCTAACAGCACGGTGGTGTAGCTACTCCACATGGACTGCAGTATTTCAAGAAGGACGCTCGCCAGCACCTTCTCAATCGCGATTTGGAATGGACAATAAATGCTGGCCTGGTCAGTAACGCATCAAACAAATGAATAAAGAAAATAAAAATTTGACAGCGAATCACTTAAGGAGATATTTGAAGAGCAGACCAAAATCCTGGTCAAAGAGGCTGCATTTATGAAGCGTCTTCAAAGAGGAATGAGAGGTGGTGAGACGGAGAGCTTTCAGAAAGGGATTCCAGAGTTAGGGTTTGGCAACGTGAAGGTACGGCCACCAATGCTGGTACGATTCAAATGGGGGATGCTCAAGAGGCCAGAATTACAGGATCGCAGAAATTGTAAGATTGTTGAGCTGGAGGAGATTGCAGAGATAGGGAGGGGTCATTGGTGGACGACAGTTCCAAATTTCTACTCCCCTTTATGTGTAGAAGTGTTTCTTAATTTCACTCTTGAACGTCTTTCAGACGAATATTGAATGGAAATACTATAGTTTGAGTACTTTAGATGGGTCTGTTTTTGTCCAGTGTGTGCAGGAGGGTTTTCTGACACAGTATGTGGACAGGCCAACCAGGGGCGATGCCACATTGGATTTGGCACTGGGTAATGAACAGGGCCAGGTGTGAGATTTAGAAGTTGGTGAGCACTTTGGTGATAGTGATCACAATTCGGTTAGGTTTACCTTAGCGATGGGCAGGGACAGGCATATACAGCAGGGCAAGAATTATAGCTGGGGGAAAGGAAATTATGATGCGATTAGGCAAGATTCAGGATGCGTAGGATGGGGAAGGAAACTGCAGGGGATGGGCACAATCGAAATGTGGAGCTTATTCAAGGAGCAGCTACTGCGTGTCCTTGATAAGTATGTACCTGTCAGGCAGGGATGAAGTTGTCGAGCGAGGGAGCCGTGGTTTACTAAAGAAGCTGAAGAGCTTGTCAAGAGGAAGAAGAAGGCTTATGTTAGGATGAGACGTGAAGGCTCAGTTAGGGCGCTTGAGAGTTACAAGCTAGCCAGGAAGGATCTAAAGGGAGAGATAAGAAGAGCAAGGAGAGGACACGAGAAGTCATTGGCGGATAGGATCAAAGAAAACCCTAAGTCTGTCTATAGGTATATCAGGAATAAAAGAATGACTAGAGATAGGTTAGGGCCAATCAAGGATAGTAGTGGGAAGTTGTGTGTGGAATCGGAGGAGATAGGGGAAGTATTAAATGAATATTTTTCGTCAGTATTTACAGTGGAGAAAGAAAATGTTGTCCAGGAGAATACTGAGATACAGACTACTAGGCTAGATGGGATTGAGGTTCACAAGGAGGAGGTGTTAGCAATTTTGGAAAGTGTGAAAATAGATAAGTCCCCTGGGCCAGATGGGATTTACCCTAGGATTCTCTGGGAAGCCAGGGAGGAGATTGCAGAGCCCTTGTCCTTGTTTTTTATGTCGTCATTGTCGACAGGAATAGTGCCGGAAGACTGGAGGATAGCAAATGTTGTCCCCTTGTTCAAGAAGTGGAGTAGAGACAGCCCTGGTAATTATAGACCTGTGAGCCTTACTTCGGTTGTGGGTAAAATGTTGGAAAATGTTATAAGAGACGGGATTTATAATCATCTTGAAAAGAATAAGTTCATTAGAGAACGTCAGCACGGTTTTGTGAAGGGCAGGTCGTGCCTCACAAACCTTATTGAGTTTTTTGAGAAGGTGACCAAACAGGTGGATGAGGGTAAATCCGTGGATGTGGTCTATATGGATTTCAGTAAGGCGTTTGATAAAGTTCCCCACGGTAGTCTATTGCAGAAAATACAGAAGCATGGGATTGAAGGTGAATTAGTGCTTTGGATCAGAAATTGGCTAGCTGAAAGAAGACAGAGGGTGGTGGTTGATGGTAAATGTTCATCCTGGAGTATAGTTACTCGTGGTGGACCGCAAGGATCTGTTTTGGGGCCACTGCTATTTGTCATTTTTATAAATGACATGGATGAGGGTGTAGAAGGGTGGGTTAGTAAATTTGCGGATGACACGAAGGTCGGTGGAGTTGTGGATAGTGCCGAAGGATGTTGTAGGTAAAGAGGGACATAGATAGGCTGCAGAGCTGGGCTGAGAGATGGCAAATGGAGTTTAATGCGGAAATGTGTGAGGTGATTCACTTCGGAAGGAGTAACAGGATTGCAGAATACTGGGCTAATGGGAAGATTCTTGGTAGTGTAGATGAGCAGAGAGATCTTGGTGTCCAGGTACATAAATCCCTGAAAGTTGCCACCCAGGTTAATAGAGCTGTTAAGAAGGCATATGGTGTGTTAGCTTTTATTAGTAGGGGGATCGGGTTTAGGAGCCACAAGGTCATGCTGCAGCTGTACAGAACTCTGGTGCGGCCGCACCTGGAGTATTGCGTCCAGTTCTGGTCACCACATTATAGGAAGGATGTGGAAGCTTTGGAAAAGGTGCAGAGGAGATTTACTAGGATGTTGCCTGGTATGGAGGGAAGGTCTTACGAGGAAAGGCTGAGAGATTTGAGGTTGTTTTCGTTAGAGAGAAGGAGGAGAAGAGGTGACTTAATAGAGACATATAAGATAATCAGAGGGTTGGACAGGGTGGATAGTGAGAGCCTTTTTCCTCGGATGGTGATGGCAAACACGAGGGGACATAGCTTTAAGTTGAGGGGTGATAGATATAGGACAGATGGCAGAGGTAGTTTCTTTGCACAGAGAGTAGTTGGGGCGTGGAACGCCCTGCCTGCAACAGGAGTGGACTCGCCAAATTTAAGGGCATTTAGGTGGTCTTTGGATAGACATATGGATGAAAATGGAATAGTGTAGGTCAGATGGCTTCACAGGTCGGCGCAACATCGAGGGCTGAAGGGCCTGTACTGCGCTGTAATGTTCTATGTTATATGCTCTATAATGTCCGATTAACGACTGTGCCCCTCGTCTGAGACTCCCCATCCAGTGAGAAGAGTTTCCATTCTTATCTTATAAAATTTGATCAATTCACCCCTTACCCTTCTAAACTCCAGGGATGCAGAGTAAAGCTCCGTCTCCGCTGTCCCATCAAATGCTGCCAAGCCGAGTACAGCCTGGAGTAAGCTACAGACTAAATCTCTGTCTTCTCTGTTCTATCAAACACTCCCGGGGCATGCACAGTGTGTGGATAGATAGAGAGTAAAGATGCCTATATATATGCCTCTATTTTTCATCCTCCCTCCAGATGGAGAGAATAACCGTGAGAAAGAACAAGGATAGAGATTGGAAGAGAATAACAGAGAGAGGGAAGAGAGAAATTGGAAGGTACTGGCATGGAGACTGTCGGTCAGTGCTCCTACAAAGCTGCATGGAGCAGCCTGGAAGGTACCACGCAGATCCTTGTCCGTGATAAATTACACACGTCTGCCAAGAATCTTGAAATGTTTCAAGGGACTGCTCATGAAAACAAAAAAAGAGGCCACGAACAACAACTACATTTTCACGGGAACATTGGACCCAGCTGCGGATGTAGGTTTCTGACCAGCCAGCATAAGCAAGTGTACCCTTTGCAGTTGTGTCACCATAAAGTAGCCGATTTAAAATGGCAAAGAGATGTATACGTAGTTTTACTGAGCTTCTGAGATAGGAGAGAGAAAAACACACACACACACACACACACACACACACACACACACACACACACACACACACACACAGTAACACACACACAGTAACACACACACAGAAACAGAATGACTAAGGGACAGAGCGTGAGAGAAGTATATTTAAATTTCCAAAAGGCATTTGATGAGGTCAATCTTACATTGAAAAATGAACAATCGATTTAACATCAGTGTGTGCTTGCAGATGACAGTTCAAATCGTATACCACCTTTTGTGTGTAGAAGTGTTTCCTAAATTCACTCCTGAAAGGTCTGCCTCTAAATTTTAGACGTTTTTCAACTCCCCAACCTGCCGAAATAGTTTATCCCAAATTACCCCATCAAGTTCCCTTAACATTAACAACGATGAAAAAATCATCCGATCCTCCTAAATTCTAGGGAATACGTCCATATTTTGTGTAATATGACCTCGTAATTTAACCATTGGTGTGTAGTTATCATTATGGTAAGTCTACGCTGCACTACAATAGACATTTCTCACCCCGCCCCCCAAAAAAACCTCTTTGGACCTCCCCTGTTCCCAGTTTTTCAGCATTTATAATGTACTCTGTTCTAGTATTTTTTTTGCCAACATTGAAATCTATTCACCACAGTTCTGTCCAATTACTTAAGATATTAATATCTCTTTGTAAATGTATGTCTCCTGCAACACTATACAATGCTGCATATTTTTGTGTCATTGGCAAACTGGGGTATGCTTAATTCTGCCTCATCATCTTAAATCATTAATAAATGTAGCAAAACTGAGATACACACAGGTTTTGGAGTAGCAGACGGGAGTGAATCATTCCATCCTGGAGTTGTTTTATTCCAGATTTATGCTTTTTTTTCCTGAAAGAACAGAATTCAAATTCACAACAGCCCAGTGTGGGAATTGAACTCCTGCTTTCACAATCATCAGCTCAGGCCTTCAGATTAAAACCATTAAAAGAGATTCACTTTCCTACTGCTATTGCCTGCCTGGCTGAGGATTTGTATATTGTTCCCTTCATGTGGTGTCCTGTAAATACCTTCAAATCTGTGTATATGCAACGGACACAATTTACGTTCTTAACTAATTTCATCAACCAAAACATGCAAGTCCATTCAAACACCGCTATTTCATATCTCTGCAAAGATAGCTCCCACTTCCACAATGCAGACATGTCTCAATGGAAACAGCTTTTGACACATTTTCCAGCACATTTGCTATCACTAGATTTAATTGACAGATTCTAAGCCCAAAATTGAATCTTTAAAAAGAAAAAATAACACAGAAACGAGCTCCCAAGTCTCTCTTTCCCTGCACCCATTTTAAGTTTGCACCATTTAGTTAATATCGCTTCTCCTCAGTCTTCCTTCAAAAATGCATCAGTGCACATTTTTCTGCATTGAAATTCGCCTGCCATGCATCTGTCCATTCCACCAGACTGCCTCTATCCTCCTGAAGTCTGCTACTATTCCCTATCCTGTTTATTGCATTGAAAATGACACAATGTTGAAGTTATGGCCTGTAACCCCAAGTCTAAGTTCTTAATATATTTCGGAAAGATCATTGCTCCTAATCTAAACCCCTGGGAACACCACTGTAGCGGAAAGCACACTGCATACATGAGTACAAAAGCAGGGAGATTATGCTAAATGTACATAAAGCTCTGGTTAGACCCCCAACTGGAGAATTGTGTCCAGTTCTGGTCGCCAAACTTTAGGAAGGAGGTAACAGTCCTGGAGCGGTTGCAAAGGAGATTTACCAGAGTGGTTCCAGGGATAGTGGATTTTAGCTACAGGGTTCGGTTGGAAAATCTGAGTGTGTGCTCATTAGAACAAAGGAGATTGAGGGGAGATTGAATAGAAGTGTACAAAATTATTTCCTGTACAGCTACCACCCTCCAGTCTGAAACAACCATTCACCACTACTCTCTGTATTCTGTACCTTTGCCAATGTCGCATCTGCTCTGTCACTGTCCCGTTCATTCCATGGGTATTCATTTTGTGAACTAGTCAATTATGAGGGCCATTATGACCTCCGCGTGAGGAAATTTGTCCCAGACCTCTACTTTACACTGTCCCATCAAAATCCCCAAGGCAGGTATTGCATGGGTTATGGTAGAAAATAAAGGTGCCTCTACAGTGTCCCATCAAACATGCACAGGGCAGCTGCAGCACAGAACAAATACAGAGTAAAGCGTTGTCTAACCGGTCCTTAAAACTGACAGCGCCTGTAAGCACAGATTAGATGCAGTGAAGCTCTGTCTACATATACCACCTTCTCACCTCCTCTGTCCATAACTCTCCCTATGTCTCACTATCTGTGTCACCCTGTCTCTCTCTCTCTCTCTATTTCCTTCACCCATATGGAAAACAAGAGAGAGAGACTGGGATTCAGTGGGTAACAGAGAGGGAGCAACTGGGATTCAGAGGGTAACACTGAGTTAGAGAGACTGGGATTCAGAGGGTAACGAAGGGAGAAATATAGATGAAGAGGGAAGACAGAAGAGAATGAAAGTGCAGCGTCCATAACACATGGAACAGAGGAACAGAGAGGTGAAACAGGGCTTGAGAGAATTCGAGATAGAGGAAGGAGAGTTAGAGATGGAGAGATTACCAGCAAGAGTAAATTTCCAGCACTCTCTTTTAATGTTTATCACTCCTTTCCTCTGTTACTCTGTCTCCATCTATATTTATCCCCCTCTCCTGATGTTTAACACTCTTTACCCTGTCCCTTGTATATCTGTTTACACAAGATTACATCAAATTATGATTGGATTTACATTCTCCATTTCTATCCATCCTAACAATCACTCAACAACATTTTGTCCCTTTCTGACTCAAGCAATCTCCCTGCCTTAAATAAAAACAAGAAATGCTGGAACCACTCAGAAGGTCTGGCAGCATCTGTGGAAAGAGAAACAGAGTTAACGTTTCGGATCAGTGACCCTTCCTCGGAAGCCTGTTCCGAAGAAGGGTCACTGACCCGAAACGTTAACTCTGCTTCTCTTTCTACAGATGTTGCCAAACCTGCTGAGTGGTTCCAGCATTTCTTGTTTTTATTTCAGATTTCCAGCATCCACAGTATTTTGCTTTTAATCTCGCTGCCTTTCTGTTTCACACTGTCTCCTGCTGTCTCACTCAGTCTCAAAGATAGAGGGAGAGAGAGAAAGGGAGAGAGAGAGAGCACGGGGAGTTTGTGAGAGAGAAATGGAATGGAGAGACAGCAGCCAAGAGAGGGAGAGCGGGGACTGAGAGAGAGAGAGAGACAGGGAGTGAGAGAGAGAGAGCAGGGAATTGAGAGAGAGACAACAGGTGAGAGAGAGATAGCTGGGCGTGAGAGAGAGAAAGAGATGGGGGGAGTAAGAGAGAGGGAGAGAGCAGGAGAGTGATAGAGAGAGTGAGGGGGTGAGATAGAGAGAGCAGGGGAGTGAGAAAGACAGAGCGTGGGGGAGTGATAGAGAGAGCCTGGGGGAGTGATAGAAACACTGGGGGTGTGAGCTAGAGAGTGGGGGAGAGAGAAAGAGGCATACAGAGAGACAGAGAAGGAAGGAAAAGGAGAAAAAGTGAAAGAGGGAGATACAGGGAGAGGGAGAGAGAGAGATAGAGAGAGAGAGGCAGAGAGAGAGAGATAGAGAGAGACAGAGACAGAGACAGAGACAGAGACAGATAAGGAGGCATAGGGAGGCAGAGAGAACAAGGGAGAGAGGCAGGCAGACAGAGAGAAAGAATGAGGTAGAGGGAGACGAAGTGAGGGAGAATTGGAGAGAGGGAGGGGGAGAGAGGGAGACAGAGAGAGGGAGAGGGAGAGGGAGAGGGAGAGCGAGATGAAGAGGAAGAGAGAGAGGCATAGGGACACAGAGGGAGGGAGGGTGAAGAAGAGGGATAGAGAGCGCGAGGTAGCGACAGAGCGAGAGAGAGGGAGCGGCATAGAGACTCAGAGAGAGGGAGACTGAGATCGAGCGAGACAGACAGAGAGAGGGTGGCAGAGAATGGGAGAGAGAGAGAGAGAGACAGAGAGACAGAGAGAGACAGAGAGTGGGAGAGAGAGAGGTCAGAGAGGGAGAAGAGATGGCCACAGACTGAGAGAGAGACAGACAGACAGACAGACGGAGACAGAGCAAGTGAGACAGAGGGAGTAATAGAGAGAGGGATAGAAAGGTTTAGAGAGACAGAGGGAGGGAGGGGAAGAGAGAGAGACAGAGAGAGAGGCACAGGAAGACAGAGAGACGGAGAAGGAGATGAAGTGAGGGAGGCATTGAGAGACATAGAGAGGGAGGGAGAGAGAGGGAGACAGAGAGAGGGAGGGGGAGACAGAGAGACAGAGAGAGGGATGGAGGTAAAGAGGGAAAGAAAGAGGGACAGAAAGGGAGAGAGACGGAGAGGGGGAGAAGGTGACGAATTGAGAGAGGCATAGAGAGACAGTGAGAGGAAGGGAGAGAAAGAGAGACAGTGAGAGCGAGGGAGCTAGAGAGAGAGTGAGAAGAAGCATAGAGAGACAGAGAGTGGATGGGAAATCGATAGACAGAGAGAGAGAGGGGTGGGAAAGGGAGAGAGTGGTCAGAGAGGGAGAAGAGAGGGAGAAGAGGAGAGAGGGACAGAGAGAGACAGACAAACAGACAGAAAAAGAGACAGACAAAGAGCAAGGGAGACAGAAAGAGTAAGAGAGGGAGACAGAGAGACGCCTGGAGTGAGAGTGACATAAACAGAGAGAGGGAGGGAGAGAGGGAAATGTCAGAGAGGGAGAAGAGAGGGGGACCGAGAGAGAGGGAGACAGAGCAAGGGAGACAGAGAGAGTAGAAGAGGGAAACAGAGAGATGTATGGAGTGAGAAAGTGACAGAAACAGATAGACGAAGGGAAAGAGACAGTGACTGGGAGGGAAGGAGAGAGAGTCAGAGAGAGGGTGGGAGAGGGAGAGAGAGAGATAGAGAGAGAGAGAGAGAGAGTGGGAGAGAGAAATGGGTCAGAGATGGAGGGAGAGAAAGATGAAGAGAGGAAGGTGGAGAGAGACAGACAGAGAAACGAGGGAGAAATTTAAAAAGGAAAACTTGTGTTGAATTTGTGAGCCTTGAATTTTGGAATATTTTAATGTTTGATGGGAATGTTGATCCAGTGAAATTTTGCCCCATTGGGATGAATAGAATCTATGTTAGCTTGTTAAATCATAAAGGTACCGTATGTGTTGAGTGTAATGTGAATCAGCAAATAAATGGCCGAAATATGAAGGTTTGCAAAGGTTTGTGACCATTCCCGAATAATGCTGGTGTTTTAGACTGTGGTCTTAAATTGATAGTGAATGCAACACCTGGAAGGGGGTGGGGACATTTCAATTCAGATTTTCAGGGATCAGAATGTGGTCTTATCTCTCTATCGTTCTACCGGAGAGGGGATGGGGGTCACCAGCGTTTGTGTGTGCTTTACAATGAGGCAGAAACAGATGTAGAGAGACACACAGATAAATGGAGGATGAGACAGAGAGAGAACAAGCTGGAAATAACAGGATTAGCACAAAGGGAGACACACAGGCTCTGGGGGTTCTGCAGTGTTTAGTCACTGCCAAGCTCCCAGACCCTGTAGGAAAAGGCAGAAAAATTCAGAGAAATAGAGAAAAGCCAGAAAAAGTCAGTAACAGTAAAAAGACAGAGAAAATGAGAAATGGCAGAAGAAGTCAGATAAATAGATAAACGGCAGGAAACGAAGTAGAGAAACAAAGAGAAGACAGAAACGTCAGATACATCGCGAAAAGACAGAAAGGGCAAAGAAACTGTGAAAGGACAGAAAAAAGTCAAAGAAAAAGGGAAAAGACAGAACTAGTCAGGGAAACAGAGAAAAGGCAGAAAATGTCATAGAAATGGAGAAAGACAGAATAGTCACAGAAATGGCAGAAAGACAGTGTTAAAAGTGGAGGGAAAGAAACAGACTCCCAGAAAATTGCAGGCACCAGAGGAACAGACCGAAAGCCAGTGAGAGACACACAAAGATAATCACATACAAAGAAACATAGAGAGAGTGAGAAACAAAAAAAAGAAAGAGTCATTGAGAGAGACAGATTGAGAGACAGACAGAGATTGAGATTTAGGGAGAATGATAGACAGAGTTTGAGAGAAAGAATGAATGAAAGAAAGCCAGTGAGAGAGAAAGACATACAGAGAATCAGACATAGAGCAACAGAGAGAGAGACGGAAACACTGAAAGAGAGAGATTGAGTCAGAAGGAGGGAGAAAGGCAGAGAGAAACAATAAAGATGAGATACTCACCATCCCACACGGTCAGCGCTCCATCGTTGGACCTGAACACCTACCTTCCATCAGATCGCCCATGGGGAAAAGCTCCTGGACGGGGGCAATTGGGTGGGAATTGGAGAACAGGGTCAGGGCTGGGACAGAGAGAGAGAGATAGAGAGAGATTTAGGATGGACTCTCACAACATTCACCAACATACACACACAGACACATACACCCACGCCCACATACATACAAACACACACACACACATACACACAGACACACACACACTGTAATCAATTCCAATTAGCCTGGACACAGAGACACAGAGACTGAGACACAGAAACTCACCTTTGCACGCCAGTTGCACTGAAATAAAGAATGGTGACTGATGTTGAACGAATATATCCCAGAAGCTGTCACTCAGACACCCAGTCCACCCAAAGTACAGCTTGTCCAAACAGCTCGCAGCTTCCTCCATCTGGACACTCCCTCATATACAGGGGATTAGTCTCCATGACGCAGTTATACCCCGATCATTGCTAGTTACACTCACCTGAACAGCTACATTGCCTCTGATGTAAATAAAGTGGTGGGTAAAACACAATCATTTAAATGTCAATGACACTTTCTTAGTAAAACCTCTCTCGGGAATAAACCTGAAATCTGTACTCATACTGGACGGCTGCTACAATTATGAGTGGCATCATTTACATTTTCCACATCATTGTATTGACCTTGTTCATTCCTGGCTTTTCTATTGTAAATGTAACTGATCTGTCTGCAGTAGACACTAAATTCATGGACAAAAGCAATGCTGTTTCACTCTTTACCTGCATTTTTCCAGTTAAAATGTGAACTTTGAGTCTCTGTTATGGAACCATGTTCAGGGTGATATTAGAGGACGAACTCTGTGCACATCCATTGGAGAGGCAGTCCCATCGTGATAATATCACTGGACTAGTAATCCAGAGGCTCAACCCAATGGTCTTGTGACTGGAGTTCTAATCCTACGATGGCAGTTGCTGGAATTTAAATTCAATTAATTAACAAAAGTCTGCAATTGAAAGCTGGTCTCTGTAATGGCGCCATGAAATTATCATTGATTGCTGTAAAAAAATATGGTTCACTAATTTCTTTCAAGGAAGGAAATCTGCCATCCTTATCTGGTCTGGCCTACAAATGGTTACAGACCCAGAACAATATGGCTGACTCTTAACTGCCCTCTGAAACGGCCCTGCTGCTTTCACGAGCAACAATACTGACCATACCTGCGGAGCTCACATCACATGAAAGAATAAAGGTAAACCCTCTCACAGCTATATCACTGCAGATTTTTTCCTGTTTATTCTACAGCAAATATTGGCTCTGGTAAAATTACAACTGTGTCAACTCCTGACTCCTTTCCTCCCGTTAACTGCTGAGCAGACACCCAAATTCTACCTTCCTTCACGATCAAGTGTTCCAAATCCTTTCATCCATGTCCAACCCTCACCAAGTCCATCTCGCCCAAGACCTTCAGCCTAACTGATCTGCAATAACTTCAAGTCCTCTAAGTACTTACATTTATGATTCTTACCATTGGCTAAAGGTTCTTTCATGTCCTCACTACTCTACATCTCCATCTACTCCTCAAAACCTGCAGCAAACCAATCCATGATCTCCCCATATCTCTGACTTTGGTACCTTTCAGTGGGACTGCCCCCATCTGGTTCCAATATTACTGATCTGATTGTAACCAGAGCATCTCAGTAATGGCCTCTCTTCCCACACCAGCACTATTACCCTTGGAGTCCCGAAACTTTCTATTCTTGCCCCCTCCTCTTCCTCATCTACCCACTGCCCGCTGGCAAAATCATCTACAGATATTATGTTAGTTTCCACATGTGTGCTGACAACACCCAGCTCCAGCTTGCCATCATCTCTCTTCACCCTCCACTGCCTCTGTGTTATCACGCTCGAACAGTAATCTTTCCATGAGCTCCAATTTCCTCCAATTAAAAATGGGACAGAGCGAATCCTCCACCTTTGGCTTCAGCACAAACTCCACAATCTTGCCATTGATTCCATTGCCATTCCTCGCCGTTGCATCGGACTGAATACGGTGTTGAGTAAAATATGATCCGTAGTCATCCCTGACCTGACTTTCTGACCTGATGTCTTCTCCATCAGAAATGACGTCCCTTCTACCTCCACAACATCTCCGACCTCTGTCCCTGGCTCAGTCCATCGGGTACTGACAGCACTCAGTCACTCATCTGTGTAAGATTATTAGGTGACCAAAAGTTACTAACTAGAGTAGTCATTGTTAAATTCTAGTTATTATAAACTAACAAATTCATTACTATAAACCAACATTTCGCTTTATTAGAACCCTTCTTAGTAATATGTTAAATTGGGACAACTTACAAAATAGGGCAGAGTATATACAGTATGTCAAGGTGAAGAGACTCTGAGAGATTATTTCAAGGTTTAGAATGCTCACTGGCAGGACAAGGGTGAGACCTTGAGAGCAGGCAACGAAAACAGCTTCAGTTTTGATTTGCCTTGTAATGAGATGAAGAATCTCGAAATATGAATGCATTGAGATAAAGTCGTTAACACAAAGGGGTACTACATGCACAATCCAAAATGTTAGCAACCATCAGAAAATTATCCTTGGTTAGTTCAGAAACTCATCCTTTAGTACAAAACTAATCACTGATAAGGACCAAGAGAGTGAGTGCGGAAGAGGTAGGGGAGGGAAATGTGTTTGAAGGAGACTGCTCCAGTTTAAGAGCGAGCTGGAGTGCAGCCCTCCAATATTGAATATCCACTTTGCACGCCATGAATTCTCTCATCCTTCCAAAGGTTCGTCGTTCATCCTGCGAGCGGAATATTCGGGACCCAGAGAGCAGTTAATTAAAAGCTGTACCAGCTGTGGAATATTCACACCTAGCTGAGCTGTCCACTCCAGCACCCACCCACACCCACCCGCCGAGGCAGTGAAAGGAGCCCTGGTTAATGCGATTCCCCTAGCAACACCCCCTCACCCCCTCCCTCCTCCCCACCATGTGCCCCAGCAGTCGAACGAAAGAATAGGAAGTAAAAGTTCCAGAATTCTTTAATTGAGACTGCTACTGCAGTCAAATAGCTTCCTCATTGCCACAGGACTATCTGGCGGTGGGGGTAGTGGGGGGTGGGGGCGGCGGCTTGAACAAGGTGTGATGCATGGAGGCGGAGCTACATTAGAACATTAGAACATTACAGCGCAGTACAGGCCCTTCGGCCCTCGATGTTGCGCCGACCATCTGACCTACACTATTCCATTTTCATCCATATGTCTATCCAATGACCACTTAAATGCCCTTAAAGTTGGCGAGTCTACTACTGTTGCAGGCAGGGCGTTCCACGCCCCTACTACTCTCTGCATAAAGAAACTACCTCTGACATCTGTCCTTTATCTTTCACCCCTCAACTTAAAGCTATGTCCCCTCGTGTTTGCCATCATCATCTGAGGAAAAATATTCTCACTATCCACCCTATCTAACCCTCTGATTATCTTGTCTGTCTCTATTTATTAACCTCTCCTCCTCCTTCTCTCTAACGAAAACAACCCCAAGTCCCTCAGCCTTTCCTCGTAAGACCTTCCCTCCATACCAGGCAACATCCTAGTAAATCTCCTCTGCACCCTTTCCAAAGCTTCCACATCCTTCCTATAATGCGGTGACCAGAACTGCACGCAATACTCAAGGTGCGACCTCACCAGAGTTTTGTACAGCTGCATCATGACCTCGTGGCTCCGAAACTCGATCCCCCTACTAATAAAAGCTAACACACCATATGCCTTCTTAACAGGCCTATTAACCTGGGTAGCAACTTTCAGGGATTTATGTACCTGGACACCAAGATCTCTCTGCTCATCTACACTACCAAGAATCTTCCCATGAGCCCAGTACTCTGCATTGCTGTTACTCCTTCCAAAGTGAATCACCTCACACTTCTCCGCATTAAACTCCATTTGCCATCTCTCAGCCCAGCTCTGCAGCCTATCTATGTCTCTCTGTACCCTACAACACCCTTCGACACTATCCACAACTCCACCGACCTTCGTGTCATCCGCAAATTTACTAACCCACCCTTCTACACCCTCTTCCAGGTCATTTAGTTTAGTTTAGTTTAGTTTAGAGATACAGCACTGAAACAGGCCCTTCGGCCCACCGAGTCTGTGCCGACCATCAACCACCCATTTATTCTAATCCTACACTAATCCCATATTCCTACCACATCCCCACCTATATATTTCCCTACCACCTACCTATACTAGGGGCAATTTATAATGGCCAATTAACCTATCAACCTGCAAGTCTTTGGCATGTGGGAGGAAACCGGAGCACCCGGAGGAAACCCACGCAGACACAGGGAGAACTTGCAAACTCCACACAGGCAGTACCCAGAATTGAACCCGGGTCCTTAGAGCTGTGAGGCTGCGGTGCTAACCACTGCGCCACTGTGCCGCCCCCATTTATAAAAATGACAAACAGCAGTGGCCCCAAAACAGAACCTTGCGGTACACCACTAGTAACTAAACTCCAGGATGAACATTTGCCATCAACCACCACCCTCTGTCTTCTTTCAGCTAGCCAATTTCTGATCCAAAGCTCTAACTCACCTTCAACCCCATACTTCCGTATTTTCTGCAATAGCCTACCGTGGGGAACCTTATCAAACGCCTCACTGAAATCCATATACACCACATCCACAGCTTTACCCTCATCCACCTGTTTGGTCACCTTCTCGAAAAACTCAATAAGGTTTTTGAGGCACGACCTACCTTTCACAAAACCGTGCTGACTATCTCAAATGAACTTATTCTTTTCAAGATGATTATAAATCCTATCTCTTATAATCTTTTCCAACATTTTACCGACAACTGAAGTAAGGCTCACAGGTCTATAATTACCAGGGCTGTCTCTACTCCCCTTCTTGAACAAGGGGACAACATTTGCTCTCCTCCAGTCCTCCGGCACTACTCCTGTCGACAATGACGACATAAAGATCAACAACGACGGCTCTGCAATCTCCTCCCTGGCTTCCCAGAGAATCCTAGGATAAATCCCATATGGCCCAGGGGACTTATCTATTTTCACTCTTTCCAAAATTGCAAACACCTCCTCCTTGTGAATCTCAATCCCATCTAGCCTAGTCGGCTGTATCTCAGTAATCTCCTCGGCAACATTTTCTTTCTCCAATGTAAATACTGACGAAAAATATTCATTTAACGCTTCCCCTATCTCCTCTGATTCCGCACACAACTTCCCACTACTATCCTTGATTGGCCCTGCTCTAACGCTTATCATTCTTTTATTCCTGATATACCTATAGAAAGCCTTAGGGTTTTCTTTGATCCTATCCGCCAATGACTTCTCGTGTCCTCTCCTTGCTCTTCGTAGCTCTCCCTTTAGATCCTTCCTGGCTAGCTTGTAACTCTCAAGCGCCCAAACTGAGCCTTCACGTCTCATCCTAACATAAGCCGCCCTCTTCCTCTTGACAAGTGCTTCAACCTCTTGAGTAAGCCACGGCTCCCTCGCTCGACAACTTCCTCCCTGACTGACAGGTACATACTTATCAAGGACACGCATTAGCTGCTCCTTGAATAAGCTCCACATTTCGTTTGTGCCCATCCCCTGCAGTTTCCTTCCCCATCCTACACATCTTAAATCTTGCCTAATCGCGTCATAATTTCCTTTCCCCCAGCTACAATTCTTGCCCTGCGGTATATACCTGTCCCTGCCCATCGCTAAGGTAAACCTAACCGAATTGTGATCACTGTCGCCAAAGTGCTCACCTACATCTAAATCGAACACCTGGCCGGGCTCATTACCCAGTACCAAATCCAATGTGGCATCGCCCCTGGTTGGCCTGTCCACATACTGTGTCAGAAAACCCTCCTGCACACACTGGACAAAAACAGACCCATCTAAAGTACTCGAACTATAGTATTTCCAGTCAATATTTGGAAAGTTAAAGTCCCCCATAACCACTCCCCTGTTGCTCTCGCTCCTGTCGAGAATCATCTTCGCTATCCTTTCCTCGACATCTCTGGAAGTATTCGGAGGTCTATAGAAAACTCCCAACAGGGTGACCTCTCCTCTCCTGTTTCTAACCTCGGCCCATACTACCTCCGTAGACGAGTCCTCAAACGTCCTTTCTGCCGCTGTAATACTTTCCTTAATTAACAATGCCACACTACCCCCTCTTTTACCCTCTTCTCTGTTCTTACTGACTACGTTGATGCGCAGGAAGATTCCATGAGCACATCATTCAGCTTTCATTTTTGCTGCTGGTGTCTTTTCTTGACAGTGGAATGGGGATTTTTTGAATTTTTTGAATCATCTATTCTGCGGTTGTGTGGGCATCGCTAGCAATGCCTCGCATTTATTGCCCATCTCTCATTGCCATTGAGAAGATTGTGGCGAGCTGCCTGCTTGAACCGCTGCAATCCATGTGGGCTAGGTACACCCACAGTGCGGTCAGGGAGGGAGTTCCAGGATGTTGACCCAGTGCCCTAGTTATTCAATTCACCAGGATACTGGTCCCAGCTCGGTTTAGGTGGAGCCCGCCCCAGCTGAACAGCTCCTTCTTTCCCCAGTACTGGTACCAATAGCTCAGGAAGTGGCACCCGTACCTCTCACGCCACACTTTCACATTCGAAATTTCGACTTCTAATCTGGTTCTCCCTGTGACAATTCGCCGGCTGGTGAGGCTGGGGCTGAGCTGAAAATGTCTAAACTGAGATTGATCGATTTTTATTTGACACGGAGAGTATGGGTGACAGAACCATCTAATTAACCCCTGTGAACCGACCCCTATCTAATTTCCCCCCGTGAACAGAACCCCATCTAATTACCACCAGGTGAACAGTCACCTATTTAAATACCCCACCCAACAGATCCCATTTAACTGTTCCCTATGAACAGACCCCCATCTCATGAGCCCATGTGAACACACCCATTTAATTATCGTCCGTGAACATACCCAATCTAATTTCACTCCTGTTAAGAGAACCCAATGTAATTCCCTCCCTGTGAACAGGCCCCATCCAATAACTCCACACCCCGGGAACATACGCCAATCTAATTACCCCCTGGCAAGTCCGCCATCTAAATATCCCCCCGTGAACAGACACCCACCTAATTACTCCCTTGGGAACAGATCCCCATTTAATAATCCACACCCTGGTTTCAGCAGTTCCGGTCTAATTTCCCCCTTGTGAACAGAACCCAATCTAACTTCCCCCCGTGAACAGACCCCCATCTAATAACGCCCTTGTGAATAGATCCCCTTTCAATAACCCACCTTTCAGCAGACACCCATCTAATTTCCCCATGTGAACAGAACCCCATCTTATTACATAGCCCTGTGAACAGACCCCAATCTAATAACCCCCTCTGAACAGATCGCCATCTTATTACTCCACCTTTTGAACAGACCCGCAACTATTTACTTCACGCCATGAGCAAAGCCCATTCAAATTGCCCCCTGTGAACAGACCCAAATCCAATTACCCACCGTGAAAGAACCCTCAACTGATTCCAAACCCCGGGAGCAGACTACCATCTATTCAGGCCCTGTGAACAGATTCCCCTCTAATTTTCCCCTGTGAGCAGACCCCCATTTAATTACTCCCTGTGAACAGACCCCCATCTAAATACCTCTTGTGAACAGACCCTCATCTGATTACTACCTGTGACAGACCCCCATCTAAATACCTCTTGTGAACAGACCCTCATCTGATTACTACCTGTGACAGACCCCCATCTAATTACCTCCTGTGAACAGACCCTCATCTGATTAGCCCCAGTGAACAGACTCTCATCTGATTGCTACCTCTGACAGACCCCCATCTAATTAGCCCCAGTGAACACACCCTCATCTGATTACTGCCTGTGACAGAGCCCAATCTAATTAGCCCCAGTAAACAGACACTCATCTGATTGCTACCTGTGACAGACCCCCATCTAATTACCTCCTGTGAACAGACCCTCATCTGAATACTACCTGTGACAGACCCCCATCTAATTTCCTCCTGTGAACAGACATTCATCTGAATACTACCTGTGACAGACCCCCATCTAATTAGCCTGAGTGAACAGACACTCATCTGATTACTACCTGTGACAGACCCCCATCTAATTACCTCCTGTGAACAGACCCTCATCTGATTACTACCTGTGACAGACCCCCATCTAATTACCTCTTGTGAACAGACCCTCATCTGATTACTACCTGTGACAGACCCCCATCTAATTACCTCCTGTGTATAGACCCTCATCTGATTACTACCTGTGATAGACCCCAATCTAATTAGCCCCAGTGAACAGACCCTCATCTGATTACTACCTGTGACACACCCCAATCTATTTAGCCCCAGTGAACAGACACTCATCTGATTACTACCTGTGACAGACCCCTATATAAGTACACCTGTGAACAGACCCTCATCTGAATACTACCTGTGACAGACCCCCATCTAATTTCCTCCTGTGAACAGACATTCATCTGAATACTACCTGTGACAGACCCCCATCTAATTAGCCTGAGTGAACAGACACTCATCTGATTACTACCTGTGACAGACCCCCATCTAATTACCTCCTGTGAACAGACCCTCATCTGATTACTACCTGTGACAGACCCCCATCTAATTACCTCTTGTGAACAGACCCTCATCTGATTACTACCTGTGACAGACCCCCATCTAATTACCTCCTGTGTATAGACCCTCATCTGATTACTACCTGTGATAGACCCCAATCTAATTAGCCCCAGTGAACAGACCCTCATCTGATTACTACCTGTGACACACCCCAATCTATTTAGCCCCAGTGAACAGACACTCATCTGATTACTACCTGTGACAGACCCCTATATAAGTACACCTGTGAACAGACCCTCATCTGATTACTACCTGTGACAGACCCCCATGTAATTCGCCCCAGTGAACAGGTCCCCCTCAAATTAACCTCAGAAACAGAGCGCCATCTAATTATTCGCCATGAACAGATACAATGCTTGTTTTTACTGTTTAATTTATTATTCATCTAAAAGTGCACATGGTGGTGAAATGTGGGAGGTTGTTTCTTGCAATTATCATAAAACATATTTGCCTTGGACAAAGGGCTGATGAAGAGATGAGCACTTATCTTTTTATCTGCATGCAAGAAAGCAGAGTAGTGAATTTGTTTTTAATTTTTGCAACCCTGTATGCACAGGTCCACCGCAAAACATCAAGGACAAACATGTAGATAGTTTATTCTGTCTCCTCGATTTAAATGAATTTGCCCCACGGCTCCTGGAGAGCTCTATGACTCGGAACGGGGGTTTAGGGCGGGGGTGGATGTCGTTGGCAGGGCTAAGGGATCGCACTGTACCTGAGGTGATATGCAGCTGCTGGGAATAGGTCACAAGAAGAACCGCTCCTGGGAGGTACAAGTGCAGAGAGAATGCAGGCCCACGAGCCTGCAGCTGTACCTTTACTGGATACAGCTTCTGGCTAGCCAAACTCCAACGACGAGTAATCTGTTGTTGCTTATGTCTCTGCCACAGGGCAGGAATCCGTATGACATAGGATACATTAAGTAAACCCACCCAGCCCCATCCATTTTGTGATATCGAACCACAGGCATAGATGCAAGGGCAAAGTCATTTAGTCTTTTGTTTTTGAGGACAGGTTTATGTGGTGTTAGTTATTATGGCTTATATCAATAATGTGCTGTGTGTGCTCTATTCGACACTGCTATTCTTATAACGCATTGTGCTGTAGTCAATGTAAACTGTTCCAAATAGTTACATTAACATGAAAAAATTCAGCGATTAAACTTTTACGAGGTAGAACAATAGCTAATTAACACAATTTGCACTAAAATGATTTGCACTATGCAGCTGAAGTTGACCTTCTTCAGCACTTATTACGTCAAATGTCTTTCAAGTAGTCTTTCCTGATAAAATGAAATGTCAATTGTTTATCTTTCAGAAAACACTTTTATCTGATTTCTGGGAGAGAGAGAAGAATTCCGTGATTTTCAATCTCAACTGCATCAGCGACTAGCTTCTTTCTAGCCATCCTGTTGTTTGCAACCAGAGATTCCTCAACTGTTCCATGAGGTATGGCTGCAACGCCATCTATGCTGCAATCCACGAATTCATTGATTTCTGGAACAATCCCGTCTTTCGATTGAAGGGTCAGTACTTCTCACAGGCAAAGTTGTGGTATCGGCAACAGGCCATCACAATGTTGGACACATTAGCAAGCGAATGCTGTCACCTGTTCAGGCACGTGAAGGTGATTTCAGCATCCCGATTATCTTCTCCACCTATTCGACATGTTAACACACGCACACGATTGCACCTTTCTCGTGCTGTACCATTGGTCCTGTGGTAATGTGTCTTCAGCCACATGTTTAGTGGATAGCACTTGTCACCTAATGGCCATTCTAATCTTCGTGTTAATGTGCTCATAGACTTCTGCAAACTTGAGATACCGACAAGGCAAGCATCATGAGCACTTGCTGGTGATCTGCATTCAGATTCAGGATGCTTAATTGGGCATCACAAATGATCATGACATTCAATGATTTGAACTCTTTCCTGTTAATGCGTGAAACAGGTTCACCTTTCAGTGCCTTCAATGTAATATGTGTCCCATAGCTGGCCCTGAGCAGTTTGGGAAGGCATTGATCCTGTGAAATGCGACAGATCACTCCTTCACTTGTGCTGGGGATGTGCCAAAGTTAATGAAATCAGTAGCCCTGCGGAAAATGGCTTCTGTGACCTGGTGAATGGAGGGCATCGCAGAGCTCTGGGAAATATATCACATGTCACCATTACCTGACTGCAATGTCCCGCATGTATAAAAATATCTGTCGTGCTGACCTTAATTGTCAGTTACAAGGCAGTGCGACCTGTGGAACGTGGCTTCAGGTCCCCCTGAAATATATCACAGATGCAGCCGATTGCCTCCTTACTGAAGTGCAGTTGCCTCACTCGCAATTTCTCTAGCATCATATTGAATAACATCCTCTCCCTATACATAGTTGGAGTGGGGCATAGGTCCTTCTGAACTGCCTATGGGAATCATAGAATCATAGAAAATTTACGGCACAGAATGAGGCCACTTGGCCCATAGTGTCTGTGTCATCCGGGTAACGTTCCGCCCATTCTAATCCCACCTTCCAGCATTTGGTCTGTGGTCCTGAAGATTACGGCACTCGAGTTACATGTCCAGAATTTTTTGAAGAAATTGAGGGTTTCTGCCTCAATTATCCTTTCAGTCAGTGGGTTCCAGACCCCCACCTTCATCTCGATCGCAGAACCTTTCCTCATCTCCGCTTTAATCTCTTTACCAGTCACTTTAAATCTATGCATCCTGGTCACTGACTTCACTGACTTTTCTGCAAAGGTAAAGAGGCCTTTCACCTCCACTCAATCCAGACACCTCAACATTTTGTACATTTCAACCAGATCTCTCCTCAGCCTTATCTGTTCCAAGGGGAACAACCCCAGCCTATCCAAGCTTTCCTCCGAGCTGCATTTTTAAATTCCTGGCAACCTGCTTGTAAATCCCCTCTGTACCCTTTCTCGTGCAATTACATCCTTTCTGTAATGAGGTGACCAGGACCACACGCAGAACAGAAGCTGTGGCGTAACCAATGATTTATGCAGTTCCAGCATAACCTTCCTGCTCTGCACGTGGCCTGGGAATGGAGCCTGACTTTTCTTTGGTGTTCCCTGTGTTGCGCCTTCTTATGTAAGAATGCATAACAACAGCCCAATAGAAATATGTTTCCACCTCACAGGTTTAATCCATAAAATATGTTGCACCATCTGCTATCAAATAGCATATGTTATTTTGAAGTTATCCTACTGTGCCATATGCATGAAAGCACGGTTTTCAGGACCAGATACAGTCCTGAAAAGTAAATTAATCATAATACTGAGTTTCGCTCAACCTCCATATTAAATATCATTAAAGAGAATACACGTCATTCAGGGTAACATGTCAAATTGCAGTGTAAGCTCTTTGCAATATTGCTGCAATTTTGCTTTAATGGAAAGTCACCCAAACATTGATTAGAAAGTAAATTACATGGAAGGATCTTTTAAACGTCCCTTCACTCTTGTGCAGACTGACTTTACAGAAAAGATACATAAACACAGCTGTAGTGTAGTCAGTGACATTCAATGACTTGAAAAAGAAGTTGTATGACCACTTGAGGGAAGTAGACTTGTGGGAATACCGGCATCAAGGGCAGGAGAAGGACTGACCAGACTGCTCCTTGGAATGCCGGCAAAATCTCCATGGGATGAATAGCCTCCTTCTGTACCATAAATGATTCTGTGACTCTTAGACTGTATGAACTCGATAACAAGTGAAATTGCATTTAGAAAATAGAGAGAGAAAATCACCGATTGCGGGTAGAGCTTGGAGGCAGTATGACCTCATAGTGTAGAAAACATTAGCACAGTCGTTTCTAACGAAATGAGAATTGAAAAGTGCCAGTTGAGAAGTAAAGAAAAAATAAAACTGTTCAAGAATTTGTCATGTTTAAGTAATACAATTTCAAGATTCATGGCAGCTTTTCTTCATATGGAAATTAAACTGATGATCTGTTACAAAAAATAATCTCTAAACTGCTGCCCAGATCTGTTTGTCTACTTTTTGGTGAGGCATCACTCTGGATGTGACACATATTTTGTTGCACACAATTGATGAACTGATGAACAGAAGAATTTAGCTGCATCTCATCAAAATGACTGTTCTGAACCTGAACCAATAATGACGCGCAAACCAAGAAGGTCACCTGACACTAAACATGATTTCTATGTCCTAATACTTCTGTTACATTCTATAATTCGGACTGGAAACAGTCAGCACTGCCACTGCATTGAGCTCATTGTTAATTTTTGCCAACTAATTTAAATGTCATGATAATAGGATATTTCATCACGCTCTTGAACTGCTGTCTGAACTTGCCCTGAGTCAGCACATAAATAAAGGTATTTGTGCAGGAGCTTAAATTCTGCAGCATATAACCAACGCGACGAAAAGTATTTAATGAGTGAAATTCGAAGAGAATTGTTTCTGCTGTGATATAATATAAGAATCCTGTAACATCTGTCAACCACAGAAGTATGAAGCTGCCAGAAATTGCGAACAGTAAAATAATGGACTTCTTTCTACTCTCCATCTCTGAGTCGACGTGATTCTCTCCTTTGTTCTGCCCCCTCAGGCCCTTACGGACCCGACTGGTCACTAAAATGTGTCTGACAGTCAGAGCGTTCAGCAGCAAAATTAATGCAAAAGGAAGCATTGGGGTTAAAATCGTATCAAACCAGTCAAAGGCCACCCATCCGAGCTCAGTAAAATAACTTGGTTTTATATTACAAAACCATGGTACATTTTCGATAATCTCCTGAGGTTCGTATATGAAGTACCAAACAGTGCTTTTCAAACTCAGCAGAATGCATGTTGTTGCTATAACTACAGACGCAGTTTTTTTCGTGCAATATTTTGTTTTCTGTTTTTGGCAACAAATAGCGACAAAGCGTTCAAAGGAGAAAGTGATGGTTAACCAGACTGAACTGTCTCTCGATGCACGAGTCAGGACAGCAATGACACTGCACACAGGGGTGATGGACAGTAACGATCCTGGGAAAAATGCATTACTGATCCGAAACAATATGACTTCAGTGATGATAACCAATAGATCCGTCACCACCATGGCCGACAGGTAGAGAGTGATACATTTGGATAGACTGCACTTTCCTCGAGACAGGATCATAATGGAAATCAAATTAACTGCAAGAGTGAGGGGAAATGAGTCAGAAATTACTGATCAATTTCGAGAAAGCCTTCTACACACTGTGAAAATCGTGGGAATCACTGCATTGGGTTGTCTTGCTAATTGACGAAAACTATCTTAAATAATATGACTGACTGAACAATTAGTTTCATTGTTATTTTGAACCTTGCACGGAACGTTATATTTTATCCTGCTCGTATTCAACCCTTGGTGAAAGAGTCAAAGAAGTGATGTAATGCAGAACTAGTGGTTTGGTCCTTAAATTATCAAGATCTTTTCACACCAAAGGTTTTGAAAGGGACCAAATCATAAAAAGGTAAAACACGAGGACTGCAAAAACAGTCTGTCTGCAGCGTGAGAATGAAAAGATAAACTTATTCAGAGAGCCTCAGAGGCCTAGATGTGAGTAGAATAGGGACAAATAGCAAAACTAAGACGATATTCTTTTCCCTGTTTTGACCAAGAACTGGCACTGACATTTTTATGAGCTGATAGGAATCCGAGCGTGAGAAGTGATAGATCTCGCGAGACTAATTTGAGTTGAGTGTGGAAGATGGTTCAATTTCATTTTGTTTTTGTTTTGAAAGTGAACTTTTTAGATAATCGCGAACTATTGATTGTCTTAAATTGGACTCCGTAGGCCATACTGCACAAAAGATAAACAAAGTTTTATGAGAATATTGCACCAGCACAGACATTATAGCTGTAACACATTTTACATTGACTGCCAAGACAGGATCTGGGGCAAGATCAAGGAGTAGTTGTGTGGAGATCACGCTTCTACCCAGGGTGTAATGGAACTGCTGTTAAACTGTGATAGTAATGCTCAGCATTAGTATAAGTCAGGCCGAACTTATACCAAATAATATATAATCCCTTTCACCAATAATGATTATCACGTCCAAAAATTTCACAACTTGAGAATAAAGAGTTCATGGGTTAATTGACTCTGATAACCCCGAATTCCAACGGCACCTCAATCTGGAAAGGACATATTTCTTTGTTGATGTTCCAGAGAGACAATAAACCAGTAAAGTGCGGCACGGTCATTGCACAGGTCGCAGAAGTGGCATCCTGAGCAGATTTTCCCTCCGACCACAGAACCCTGTCAAATTTCTAATTCCTGAGGTGATTGATAGGAACTAGCCTGAAATTCAAAACTTCCTGCATGCATCTCAGAAGGATGTTCTGGCAGTGTCTTTTAAATATAATGTCATAGAGTCATAGAGGTATACAGTACAAAAACAGGCCCTTTGGCCCATCATGGCTGTGTCGGCCATCCAGCACCCAACTATTCTAATCCCATATGACTGCACTTGGCCTCTAGCCTTGTATGCTATGGCGTTTCAAGTGATCATCGAAACAGTTTTTTAAATGTTGTGAGGGTTCCTGCTTCCACCTCCTCTTCAGGTAGTGCGTTCCAGGTTCCAAACACCCTCTGGGTGATTTTTCTTTCCCCTCAAATCCCCTAAAATATTCGAAAACTGATTGGCAATTGGGTGAACAAGTTCAATTAAATGAAGTAGAGTAAGGGGAGTGAAGTTTCAGCATGAATGGCTGTAACCAGTAAATTTTATGTGAGTTGCACGGAATATACCAGTTGGGGATAATGGAGGTAAAATTGCCATGTCTATGAATTAACGTTGTCTGCCACTTGAGACACACCTCTCAGTGACTTTGGACCAGAGCAGGGGGACTGAAATGGAGAGAAGCAGCAAATAGGGAGAGAACATTCTGGAAATACAAACCACATGAGGCTGCATTTCAACATCTGTGGAGTGAAAGATCGAGTTAGTATTTCAGGGCGATGATCTTTTATCAGAACTGAAGGAAAATATCTCCCTACACGGGGGATAGCAAATGCCGATTGGGTCATCGCTTGGCTGAACAACTCGTTCAGTCTGCAAGAGTATGGCATATCCTCCGTTCGCTTACCATTTTAATTCTCCGCCCCACTGCGACTCTCACCTTTCTCTTCACAGACTCCAGCAGTCTTTAGGTGCAAGAGGAGCGGTACTTCAACTTTCTATGATGAACTGTACAACTTACTGCACACAAAAATTTCAGATTCTAGCCACTGTTCACACCTCTTTCAAAGATCAACTGTTGGTCACAGTTCTGCTGATGCCATTTGTACTTCTTCGAAGTGCAGCTTCTGTTTCTTTTCTGTTCTAATTAGCTCACACCTCCACCTTGAACCAGCACTCATTTATAATTTAATTCCTGACTTCCATCCCATCACATACCTTCCCATCTATAGCTTTTCTTTATTCCCATTCTCTATTGTTCTCCCTCTATACTTGCTTTAAACCTGGTACATTTGTAAAAACTTCCAGGGCTGATGAAACTTCAACCTGAATCATTAACTCGGTTTCCGACTCCTTAGACACATCTTAATCTGATGAGGATTTTCAGCATTTTCTGCTTATATTTCAGATTTTCAGCATCCGCAGTATGTTTCTTTAGGGCAGAAATAGAAATGGAATCTATGGATTAAGCAGCGTCCTCTTCAGAAAGGCAAAGCTCCTCCGGAGATTTGGGGTAAGATTGAGTAGTGGATGGAAATTCAGAGCCAGAAAATGGGATAGAGTTCTGGAACGAGAATAACTGAACATTCGATCAATGATTAGATAAATGCATAGGACAAAATCTTTATTATTTAATGACAATCATTCGTTCATTGATATAATGCAATTATTTAAATTTCCTTCTGCATTTGAAGAAATCTTGCATGTTTGCAGAAACATTTGCATGTCGAATGTGTGGAACTGAAACCGTGTTTCTCTACTCCTGCTGCAAGACCTATGTGAGGCCTCGATAGCTGCTTCTCATGGAAATCCTACCCAAACTGATCATCAACATTGCCGAGAAATAAATGTTCAAGGCAGATCCTAGTGACAGTTGCCTCTATGCACTTCCACCGAGCACCGTATCTCATTTGAATATGTATGCACTTTCAAACCCTGCCTGTTGACTGACCGTCTTTGCATGCTCCAGTCACAAGCAGAAATCCTGTTAGAGGGATTCACCCGCATCTCTGCCTCCAAAGATACCTACCATACCAGTCATCTCGCTCTTCAAACTAAAAACCTCAGGACCACTGCATTCAGCTAGAAGCTAGCTTAATCACCTAACGCCGCAAAGTGTACACTTTAGGTTTCTATGAACTCTAACACAAGCAATCTAACTTTTCCCATTCTGTAACCTATTTCTTTTTGTGTAATCCTCCAGAGTGTGCATGTCGGTGAACGTTGGCGTAATGTTTATTGTTTTAGTAGTCCGGTTTAGATGCAATAAAATTAACCTCTTTGTTTGTTAACTGAAGAAAACCTGTCCGATTGCTTCTTGGTATGGTCATAACAAGCACGTAATCAAACACCAACTGAATTTGCCAGCACATCCACTTCAAGAATTAATTAACCCTGTTCTGATCCAACAAGGAGAGGGAAACTAGGGAAGCCCTTCTACCCTTCTCTACCTGACCATAACAGAAATGCGGGAGCTCACGTCTGGGATAAAAACCAAATAGAAATGAAAAATAGGAGATGGGAAACTAAACTGAACACAAGAAAAAAAATAATTAAAACAAAACACAATTAATACAGGTTTTCTTTTGGTTTTCAGAGCTAGAGTACTAAAATGTCCACATTCGAGACCAGTACCTTCCTGGAACAAAGTGAAGTAACTTGAACCAGGTGAAAAGCCCTATCTATTGATAAGTTGAGGAATGTAGCTGGACTGTTGGGGACTACTATCCGTCCAAAAGCTTGGAAGCCTAAAATCGTAAAACTTGAGTCAACCCTTTTAATATTGACAATGAAGAACCGGAGACAGGCAATCAATCTGAAACAGAAAAAGTAACATTAGGTAAAGTACAACTCGAACACATGAGACTATAAATCAGAATGTCATGAAAGAGAGAAGGAACGAGCTTTACAGAGAGGGAAAGAGGAGAGAACGTTCCAGGAAATGGAAAAAAAAACCTTTCAAAAGGGGAGTAAGGCAGCTGGAACTAAATAAGTAAAGATCCAATGTACTTAGTGCTCCGCTTGTGTGGGATTTACCCTGAGCTCATAACAGGCTGCTGAACTCTTAAAGTTCTCCCAGTAGATACCAAAGTTTAATGAGGGGGATGTAGAAGCGTTTTCTTCATCTCTTTTGAAACGCTTGCTAAACAGTTGAAGTGGCTGACAGTGTGCTGAACAATGCTGTGCGACACCAGCCTGGCCCACAAGTCGTACTCAGTAAGGATACTTTACTTGCATTCACGACCAGCCGCACCACCTACGATATTTGACACAAACGCTTTTTCTGGTCTTAATGCCTTCCTTTGGCTTATGAGCTTTTCTGTGTCGCCCTTCAATATTTAAATCCCTTATTTCTAGCTCTTCAGTCTGAATATCCTGTAGAACTGGGGTCAGTTTCCTGGGACATTGGCGATAGAAATTTTGTTCTGTGGGAGGGGTCTCTCGTACATGGTGCAAGGCGAGGATTGTACAGCCTGGTTTTTCCCAACAGATTCCTTTAAACGCTGTGAACAGCTCTGAAATGTCTTTACTCTGTTCTGCAGAGGATTCGATTTGAGAATCCTCCAGGCCTCACTCTATATCGTCCTCACTGTCCCTTTCACCTCCTCTTTCCTGACCGCCTGACAGATTTGCACTTGTGTGTCTCTTCCCGACTGTGAAACATCTTTAACATATTGCCATGACATAGTCGTTGCTTTTTACGACGATCTGGGGTGTCAATAATATCAAATCTTTATTACTCTGTATGGGTCACTGAACCTGACATTCAAAGGTTCTCCCTGCATTGGTAATTCCCCTAACACGTGGTCTCAGAGCTGAAATGTTCTGTTTATCCACCTGCCATTTCTATTTTGTCTGGGAGGTTTTTTAGGTGTTCCTGACACACCACAGAGGCTCTCATAAACCGTCCTGGTACCATGGAGACCCACAGAATCAGTCATCTACATCGACAAGCGAAAAGCCTCAGGACCACTGAATTCAGCAAGAAGCCAGCAGAATCACCAAAGTGCATAGACTTTTCTTTTTTATGGAAATTAACTCAAGCAATCTAACTTTTGTTCCATTCTGTAACATATTTCTCTGTGGCTAAATCTCCAGAGTGTGCGTGTAAGTGAAAGTTGGTGTAAAGTTTACTGTTTTATCAGTTCGGTTTAGGTGCCTTTCAAACTACCTTTCCCTCTGCAAAATATTTGCGTGTCTTTAAACTTCCAGAGACTGTGTGTGTGTGCATGCGTGTGTGTCTGTGAGTGAAAGTTGGCGTGACGTGCATTAGTTGCTTAGCTCGGTTTCGGTGCTCTAAAGTTAACCTCTATCTTTGCTAACACAAGAAAACCTGCCAGATTGTTTCTTGTTATGATCATAGTAATAAACTAATCAAATGCTTACTTAATTGGACAGTTCATCTACTTTAAGAAATAATTAAAACTGTTGTAGTCAAACAAGGAGAGGGAAAAGAGGAAGCCCTTCGACTTCTCCTCATCTGACCACACAGAAACAATATTCCAGGCGTCTTATAAATGATTAGCATCACTTTCTGGCTACAGAGATACATGCCTTTCTGTTAAAAACCAAGGATACCACGTGTGTTTATGAACTGCTTTTTTAATCTGAACTGCCGCCTTCAACAATTTGTACACAGAGATGCCTAGCTTTCTCTGTTCTTTCACCACGTAAAAAATCGCAGCATTTAACTTGAATTGTCTCCGCTCAATCTTTCCACCAAAATGAATCAATCACGTCACACTTGTCTGACCTAGATTTCATCTTCCATATGACCACCCATTCCATCAGCCTCTCTGTGCCGTATTGAAGTCTATAATTACAAAGGCGGCACAGGAGTAAATGTACATCGAAGTATACGTTCACAAATCATTGAATGTGGCAGGGAGAGTTGAGAAATCGGTTACTAAAACATACAGGATTCTGGGGATTATGAAAAGGGGCATAGTTTATGAAAAAAATCGAAATTATGATGAACATGGAAAGTACTCTGATATGGCCACGACTGGAGTATTGTGTCCAATTCTGGGCGCCACACTTTATATGGAGGATGTTAAGTGATTAGAGAGGGTGTATTGGAATGATTCCAGGGATGAGTAACTTTACTTACTGGATAGGTTCGAGATGCTGCGGGCTATTCTCCTTGAAGAAATGGACATTAAGAGTAGATATGATTGAGGTTTTCGAAATCATGGCTGGTCTTTTCGAACAGATAGGGATAAGGTGCTCCTGTTGGAGGATGGTCCGAGAACCATTGGAAACTGTATTAAGGTGATGGGCAAAACAATGAAAGGTGACATAAGGAAAAACATTTTTTTTTGGTTGTGTGTTCTTAAATCTGGATTTCTGTGCCGAAGACTATAGTGCAGCGAAATTCTTTCGAAGACTTTTGAAAAGATTTGGATAATTATGTGAAACAAAGAAACCTTGCAGGGGAAAAGGCAGCTGTGTGTGCCTAGGTGCATTGATTTTCCAGAGCCCTGGCATTGACTTAATGGACTGAATGACCTTCTTACGTGCTGTAACCATTTTCTGATTCTTTCATTATATCGCTATCCGCCTCACTGCTTCAGTGTTTCGTGTCGTTTACAAATTTCGATTTTGTGCCCTATACCCATCAAATTCAAAATCTTTGAAGTATAGCAATGACAGCAGAAGTCCAAGTACAGAACGCTAGAGAAACCACGGAATTCCTCCTTTGAGTCCAGAAAACAGTCATTCACCAGAACTCTGTTTTCTGTGCCTTAGCTGATTTGTGGTGATGCTGTTGCTTCCCCATTGTATCCCATGGCTTACATTTTGCCAAAAGGCCTATTATGTAGGGCTTTATCAACACATTCTGGAAGCCCATGTACAAATGTGGCGCGCCCTTCCAGCCACAGAATACCACAGCAAACAACTCAGTGAATTTAGTCCAACATGATTTGCAGTTAATAAATCGGTGCAGGCTTTCATTTATAATTTCAAACCGTATCCATGTGATTTTCTCCAGGATTTAAGGATGTAAATACGTTGTAGGCGATAGGGATACGGTTTACTAGATTAATACCTGGGATGGGCGGGCTGTCTTACGAGGAAACATTGGACAGGCTTGGCTTGTTTCCGCTGGTGTTTAGAAGAGTAAGAGGCGATTTGATTGAAACATATAGGATCCTGAGGGGTTTAAGAGGGTGGATATGGAAATGATGTTTCCCCTCATGGGAGAATCTAGAACTAGTGGTCACTGTTTAAAAATAAGGGGCCGCCAACTTAAGACGGAGATGATGAGAAATGTTTTCTCTCAGAGGGTCGTGTGTCTTTGGAAATCTCTTCCTCAAGAGGCGGTGGAAGCAGAGTCTTTAAACACTTTTAAGGCACAGTTGGTAGATTCTTGATAAGCAAGGGGGTGAAAGGCTATCCAGGGTAGGTAGAAATGTGGAGTAATCAGTTCAGCCATGAACGTATTGAATGGTGGAGCAGACTCGATGGGCAGAGTGGTCTACTCCTGTTCCTAATTTGTATTTCTGCTTTTGAGTGCATACCCACCACCCAATCTCTGCAATTGCCAGGTTTATACTTCTCCACATTTTTGAACAACATCTCAACCCTTACATAAGATGCTGTTTACGCGATGTTGATCATTCTAAATTCAGATGTTATCTTTTGTACAAGTTAAACGGATCGTTGAATATTTCAAAATGTAAAAACACGCTCTTCAGTTAAGGAAATACGAGAGGTATGGAAAGAGTATGAGAATCGACTGACTTAAAATAAAAAGAATCACAAGTCGTCTATAGCTATATAAATAATAGAATGGCACTAAAAGGAGGGCAGGTTGAGATGAAAATGAAGACGTACTCATCAAGGCTGACAGCGTGGTGAGATATTAAATGAGTAACTTGATCTGCATTTATAAAAGCAAGAAGATGCTGACGAAGTCACAATAGAGTCAGAGAGCTATACAGCACAGAAACAGACCCTTCGGCCCACCATGTCTGCGCCGGCCATCAAGCCTATCTATTCTTATCCCATTTTCCAGCACTTGGTCTCTGATGCAAAAGTGGTGCCAGAGAACTGGAGAACTGCAAATACTACACCCTTGTTCAAATAGAGTGTCAGAGTACATCGAACAGATGCAGAACAGTCAGTTTACCCTTTGTGATTGGAATGCTGAATAGAAACAGTAATCCGGCACAGCATTAAGTCCCTTGGACCAGTGTTGATTGAGTAAGGAACCCAGCACGCATATGTTAATTGCAAATCGTGTTGACCTAACTTGATTGTGTTATCTTGGTGAGATTATAGAGAGGATTAATAAGGGTAAGATGAATAATGTGGTGTACATGGACTTCGATAAAGTGCCACATAATATGCTTTCCAGCAAAATTGAAGCCTATTGAATATAAGAGACAGTGGCAAAATTGATATGAAGTTGGCTAAACCAGAGCAAAGTAGTGAGAGGTTATTTTTCAGACGAAGGAAAGTTAAATAGTGGATTTATATATGTCACAAAAGCTGGAAGTATTGTGAACTGTGAAGAGGATAGTGATAGACTTCAAAAAGGAAGTAGAAAGGCTGGTGGAGTGGGCAGACTCGTGGCAAACAAAATTTAATGCACAGGAGTATGAAATGATACATTTTTGCGAGAAAGAACGAGGAGAGGCAATATAAAATAAGGGACAAAATCGAAACGTGGTGCAGGAGAAGAGGGACCTTTATGTATAGGTACACATACAGTTGAAGGTGGTGGGGCAGATTGAGGAACAGGTTAAAATGGCTTATCCAATCTTGACTTTTATAAAGAAAGCCATTCAGTACAAAACGAATTTCATGAACCTTTATGAAACACTGATTCAGCCTCGTTTTTTCAGTGAGTGGTTAAGATGCGGAATACATTGGTTGACAGTGTTGCGGAGGCAGATTGACCATTACTTTCAGATGAAATTGGATAAGCACCATAAGAGAAAAGATGCATGTCTACGAGAAAGGGGCAGGGGAGTCGATTATATGCTTTCCTCATGCAGGAACAGAAAACAGACACAACAAGCTACATCATCACCTTCTGAGCTGCAACCATTGTATGATTGTAAGATTTCAATGTAAAATGATATAACATAATATCAAAACATTTCATTTTATAATGGCATCCAACAACAATCAGTGAATTAACACTCATTGAATCAGAGAACTAAATATGGAAGAGACATCAGCAAACTCATTTCAGTAGCTAGATCTCCATAGCTGCATCAGGCATACACAAAATAGAATAATGTGTCGTAACTGGAATAATCCATAAATACATCAAACTCCCAGTTAAATTGAACCCTGTCATTGGGGAGAGAGGTCATTGTACTACCTCCTTATGACACTGAGACCTTGAAATGTCTCCTTATCAATCATTGAAAATGCAATCGTGAATTAATATTTCAGAACGGTTGATTCCTGAACATGAAACTGTTATTATTCTGACGGCACGATACCTACTCGTTGGCCAGTTAACTGGATCCAGGATTTCCAGTACAGAGAATCATCCATTTACGTTTTAGGGTTGGGTACACAAGGATCATTTAATATACAAATGCAACAATTAGAGGACAGAAAGGACAGAGGCTTAAGTGAGTCCCTCATTCAACCAAATGAACAATGCTGGCAGTCGATTAAAAGAAATGCAGTTACTGAAATATTGTAAAGTGCACAGTTAACACTGATTTACATCATTAATAGGTAAGATAAAGGCTCACCAGGTACTCCAACTACAGCAAGAAGTGGATAGTAAAAGTGTTCTAATGGAAGAATGGCAGAAGATCCCATTTTATGAGAAGCCGTAACATTTGTTTGTTCTAAAAACAGCAGCTCCAGCGTGCACTCTAAGCTAATGCTTTCAAATTAGCCCTGATTTATACAGGCAATAATTCTCCACTGAAATGGCTATACCCCTGATCATTGTTATTACTTACAGTCACTTGAACAAAGAGATTGCATCATCAGCGTTGACTCCAAAGTAAATACTATGGTGCAATAACAGGGTATGATCAGAATTAGGTCTCTGTCGAGAATAATGTGGAACCTGTAAGCTGTAGAAATGACACAATAATAACAAGTGGCTTCCTTTGCAGTTCTCACATAAGTGGACATGCTCAGTCCTTTCCATTTATTTATAAATATTACCGATTGTATCGCAATATGCATTGAATCCACAGTCACAAGCACACCCTTTTGGCCTAGTCTACGCAATTTCCCAGTCAATGTAAGAAGCATGACAGCCCCCCATTTTACTTTCATTTTTAGTTATTTTTTCTTCCTTTTTTTTACATTCCTTTTTACATTTTTTACAATCTTTTTTTGCATTTATTTCATTTCATCTTAGTTTGTTCAGTTTGCTTACCCACTTTTTTTTCAGGTTGTTTTTCTTCAGGTTTGCACTTGCTGCTGTTCAATATTCAGTGTATTCACACCTAATCTGTACTAATGATTTGTCTTTCAACACACCATTAACATATTGTTTGCCTGTTCTCCGTGACCTTTTGGTCAGCTATGTGGCCTGGTCCAATCTACACCTTCTCCTTTGTTATCTCTTGCCCCACCCCCACTTCACTTGTTTATAATCTGTGACTTTTCTAATATTTGTCAGTTCCGAAGAAGGGTCACAGACCCGAAACGTTAACTCTGCTTCTCTTTCCACAGATGCTGCCAGACCTGCTGAGTGATTCCAGCATTTCTTGTTTTTGTTTCAGATTTCCAGCATCCGCAGTATTTTGCTTTTATATAAGAAGTTTCACTCTTTGGCAAAGGGCTGTTTAAGTACATGTTCAGGATTGCAGTCTGCAAATTATTGTACTTGATATTAGGGGATGAAGACTGACCGTACGCCATTGGCAGCCCCTCCTCCGTTGTTTTACTGCAGATGTTTACCTGTTTATTCCGCAATGGCAATAGGCTCCAGTAAATTACAACTGTGTCACCTCCTGTCTTGATTCCTCCAGTTCACATGGAGCCATTCACACGACATCCAACTTCCATCAATGATAACCGATGCAAAACTCTGCTGTCCTTGCCCAACCCTCACCAAGCACCACTCAGCCAACACACTCACCTTCAACTACATATTTAGCTCTTAACAACTCAATAGCCTTAAATTTCAAATTCTTATCCATGGGTATAAATCCCTCACTGGCCCCACTCCTCCCCATATCCACCATCTCTTCCAAACGTAAAGAAAACTAACTAAAAGGTAAGGTGACAGTGATTTACCTTGACATCAAGGCAGCATTTGACCGAGTATGGCATCAAGGAGCCCGAGCAAAACTGAGGTCAATGGGAATCGGGGGAAAACCCTCCGCTGGCTGGAGTCATAACTAGCGCAAAGGAAGATGTTTGTGGTTGTTGGAGGTCAATCATATGAGCTCCAGGACATCACTGCAGGAGTTCCTCAGGGTAGTGTCCAAGGCCCAACCATCTTCAGCTGCTTCATCAATGACCTTCCTTCAATCATAAGGTCAGAAGTGGGTATGTTCGCTGATGATTGCACAATGTTCAGCACCATTCGTGACTCCTCAGATACTGAAGCAGTCCGTGTAGAAATGCAGCAAGATCTGGACAATATCCAGCCTTGGGCTGATAAGTGGCAGGCAATGACAATCTCCAACAAGAGAGAATCGAACCATATCCCCTTGACATTCAACTGCATTACCTTCGCTGAATCCCCCACGATCAACATCCTAGGGGCTACCATTGACCGGAAACTGAACTGGAGTAGCCATATAAATACCGTGGCTACAAGACCAGGTCAGAGGCTAGGAATCCTGAGGCGAGTAACTCTACTCCAGACTCCCCAAAGCCTGTCCACCATCTACAAAGCGCAAATCAGGAGTGTGATCGAAAACTCTCCACTTGCCTGGATGGATGCAGCTCCAACACCACTCAAGAAACTCGACACCAGCCAGGACAAAGCAGCCCGCTTGATTGGCACCCCATTCACAAACATTCACTCCCTCCCCTACCGACGCACAGTGGCAGCAATGTGTACCATCTAGAAGATGCACTGCAGAAATGCACCAAGGCTCCTTATACAGCACCTTACAAACCCGCGACCTCTACCAACTGGAAGGACAAGGGCAGCAAATACATGGGAACACCACCACCTGCAAGTTCCTCTCTAAGTCACACACCATCCTGACTTCGAACTATATCGCCGTTCCTTCACTGTCGCTGGGTCAAAATCCTGGAAATCCCTTCCTAACAGCATTGTGGGTGTACCTATCCCAAATGGACTGCAGCGGTTCAAGAAGGCAGCTCACCACCATCTTCTCAAGGGCAATTAGGGAGGGGCAACAAATGCTGGCCGAGCCAGCGTCGTCCACATCCCATGAATGAATAATAATAATAAAAAAATATTGAGTTCCGCGAACCTCTGAAAATGGCCTCTATCAGCGGCACCACCCTGTTCTGGTTCCAGTCTCTCCTACCTGATTGTTGGCAAAGCAACTCCAGTAATGGCTTCTCTTCACTCCCTTGCAGATTAACTATGGAGTACTTGAACATTCCATTCTTGCTCCCTATTCTTCCTCAGCTACATATTTTCCTCTGGTGACATCTACCAAAGGTATAAGGTTAATTTGAGCTGACAAAACCCAGTTTCAGGTTGTCAACATCTCAATCGACCATTCTTTGCCTCCATCATTTAAGAATGCAACAGTCGTATTTTGCATGATGTTTAATTCGAACAATTGGAAATTGGAAAGGCTGAAACGGAAATCTTGTGATTGACCAGTATAATTTTGCCACCGATCACATCCCTCTTCCTGACTGATGTTTCAGGCAGAAAGTACTTTTTGTCACCACTTAACCATAGTGATCCCGTACCTGAGCTTATGAAATTATAGCCTCTCCGTCATCTACGTCCACACCCATAATATCTCTGGCCTCTTCCACTGTAGCTCTCAATCAAGTATTTGTAATCTCCAGTCTCCCCCTCCCCGCCACCACCCCACGCAACAACCTCCCCCCCCACCCAACCACCCCGTCCTCGCACCATTCACCTCCTCATTCTGCCATCACTATCCTCTTGGTGGGAATTCAGCTACTTTTTTCCACGTTTACTCTCAGATCGGAGTCAGAGACTCTCCAGCAATGGCTTTCGCTCACCTTATCGCAGCAGCACCGTTACCTATTAAGACTTAACACACAGATCAGTCCGAGACCTCTGTTCTTCCTCGTGTGCATGCTTTTCATTGGAGCTTCTATCTGCAGATATGATTTGTTATTCTTTCACGGGATGTGAGTATTGCTGCTGTTAGGTTTTTGACACAGTGATAATGAAGGGACAGCGATCTCGTTCCAAGGCAGGATGATGCGTGACCTGGAAGGGAGATTGCAAGTGGTGGTGCTGTACGTTTCAGAGAGATGTTACCTGAATAGAGGAGAGAGAGAGAATATCCAACCCGTCTCATCTTGGGATTCTTAACCAAGATAGACCTACAATGTACAGTCCTAAGCTCTGTGATCAAGTCAGATTTTATTAGATTAACTGAAATAAGCAAAGTTATTACTTAACAAAAGTAATATATATGCAGCAACAGTCAGCTCCGTTCTTGCTTCTGAGCTTGCTGGTTTATGTACTTCTCTCCTTTGTCTTCTCCTGCTAAGTGTGCCAACAATGTTCTGTTGACCCTCTGTAAGATTACCGAAGCTGTCCCGTAACATCTTTTCCAAAACATTTTGTGGTGCTAGATTCGTACTATATTCGGTACTGAATTGTTCCAAGTATCTTAATTGTTCCAGACAGACATCAGCTTTACAATCTAGACAGTCAATGCTTTAATCTACACACCATACAGGTATTTCCTGTTTCTTTCTATTATAGTTCGGATCCTAATTAATCCTAATTACATTCTTGTTGATGCCAACCATTTTAGCAATTTTGCAGTATCACATTTATTTCATCTCGCCCGTGTCAAGTATTGCTGAAGTCTTCATCCCAACTCTCCCATTGTTCTTAAACAGAGGCTGAAACAGAGTATAGCCTTGAAAAAAAGTAAGCATTAGCTCAGACAGACTTCAATATAAGAACGTACATAGCATATAATTAGCCCTATTTGGTTAGCTGTATAAAATATATTATAAAGCTATTCCTAAAAGTAAGACAGGAATTTCCGTAAGTCTTAAGGTACTTGTGAATAAGTATAAGTATAGTCCTTGGGTGAACGTGCTAAATTGGGGGAAGGCTAATGATAACAATATGCGGCAGGAACTGAAGAAATTAGACTGGGGGCGGCTGTCTGAAGGTAAATCAACATCTGACATGTTGGAGTCCTTCAAAGTCAGTTAATTAGAACCAAAGATCGGCATGTTCCTGTGAGGATGAAGGATAAATTTGGCAAGTTTGAGGAACCTTGAACAGCGAGGGATGTTGGGAGCCTAGTCAAAAAGAAAAATGAAGCATTCTGAAGGGCTCTAATGTCGGAAACAGACGAAGCCTTTGAGGCATATAAATAAAGTAGGAAGGTACTTAACCGAGGAGTCAGGAGGGCTAAAAGGTGTCATGAAAAGTCATTGGCAACCAGGATTAAGAAGAATCCCAAGGCTTTTTATACGCATATAAAGAGCAAGAGGGTAGCCAGGGGAAGGGTTGGCCCACTCAAGGACAGAGGGGGGAAAATATGAGTGGAGCCAGAGGAAATGGGCGAGGTACTAAATGAATACTTTGCATCAGTATTCACCTAACAGAAGGACTCGGTGAATGATGAGTCTAGGGAAGGGAGTGTAGATACTCTGGGTCATGTCGATATCAAAAAGGAGGAGGTGGTGGGAGTCTTGAAAAACATTAAGGTAGATCCGTCCGCAGGGCCTGATGGGATCTACCCCAGAATACAGAGGGACACAAGGGAGCAAATTGCTGGGGCCTTGACAGAAATCTTTGTATCCTCATTGTCAACAGCTGAGGTCTCAGAGGACTGGAGAATAGCCAATGTTGTTCCTTTGTATACAAAGGGTAGCAAGGATAATCCAGGAAATTACAGGCCGATGAGCCGCACGTCAGTGGTAGGTAAATTATTGGAGAGGATTCTTTGGGACAGGATTTACTCCCATTTGGAAACAAATGGACTTATTAGCGAGAGGCAGCATGGCTTTGTGAAGGGGAGGTCGTGTCTCACTAATTTGATTGAGTTTTTTGAGGAAGTGACAAAGATGATTGATGAAGGAAGGGCAGTGGATGTTATCTATATCGACTTCAGTAAAGCCTTTGACAAGGTCCCTCATGGCAGACTGATACAAAAGATGAAGTCACATGGGATCAGAGGGGAGCTGGCAAGATGGATACAGAACTGGCTTGGTCATAGAAGACAGAGGGTAGCAGTGGAAGGGTGCGTTTCTGAATGGAGGGCTGTGTCTAGTGGTGTTTCGTAGGATCAGTGCTGGGACCTTTGCTGTTTGTAGTATATATAAATGATTTGGAGGAAAATGTAGCTGGTCTGATTAGTAAGTTTGCGGATGACACAAAGGTTGGTGGAGTTACGGATGGTGATGAGGATTGTCAGAGGAAACAGCAGAATATAGATCGGTTGGAGACTTCAATGGAAAAATGGCAGATGGAATTTAATCCGGACGAATGTGAGGAAATGCATTTTGGCAAGTCGAATACAGGTGGAATTATGTGGTAAATGCCAGAACCGTTAGGAGTATTCATAGCAGAGAGATCTGGGCGTATAGATCCACAGATCACTGAAAGTGGCAACGCAGGTGAATAAAGTAGTCAAGAAGGCATACGGCAAGCTGGCCTTACTAGGTCGGGGCACACAGTATAAAAATTGGCAAGTCATGCTGCAGCTGCACCGATACTTAGTTAGGTCACACTTGGATTGTTCCGGACAATTCTGGTTGCCATGCTACCAAAAGGTTGTGGAGGCTTTGGAGAGGGCACAGATGAAGTTTGCCAGGATGTTGCCTCGTCTGGAGGGTATTAGCTATGAGGAGAGGTTGGATAAACTTGAACTGTTTTCTGGAACGACGGAGGTGGAGTGGTGACATGATAGAGGTTTACAAAGTTATGAGCGGCATGGAGAGAGTGGATGGTCAGAAGCTTTTTCCGAGGGTGGAAGAGTCAGTTACTAGGAGACATAGGTTTAAGGTGCGAGGGGAAAAGTTTCGAGGGGATTGTTGAGGCAAGAGTTTTACACAGAAGGTGGTGAGTGCCTGGAACTTGCTGCCTGGGGAGGTGGTGGAAGCAGGTTACGATAGCAACGTTTAAGAGGCATCTTGACAAATATATGACAAGGATGGGAATAGAGAAATATGGACCCCGGCAGTGCAGAAGGTTTTAGTTTCGACAGGCATCAATATCGGCGCAGGCTTGGAGGGCCAAAAGGCCTGTTCCTGTGCTGTACTGTTCTTTGAAAATGCTCTGAACTTTGGAGCGCTTCCGTGCATCTCAGCCCTTGACCTTCCAAATAGTGGCGGTCGCGGATTTGGAAGGTGCTGTCAAAAAAGGATTGGAGAGTTGCTGCAGTACATCTTGTAGATGTAACATCCTTTTGCCGTTCTGCGCAGTGGTGGTGGAAGTGAATGTTGAAATTGGTGGTTCGGGTGCCAATTAAACGGGATGCTTCGTCTCAGATGCTTTCGTGCTTCCTGACTATTTTTGCAGCTGCTCTTATCCGGGCAAGTGGGGTGTATTCCATCACATTCACGACTGTGCCTTGTAGATGGTGGATAGTCTTTCGAAAGTCAAGAGGTGAGTTATTCGTCGCAAATTCCCAGCTTCTGGCCCGCTCATGTAGCCACAGTTTTTATATGGCTGGTCAATGGTGAGCCCAGGATGTTGATGCTCGGTGTGCAGCAATGGTAATAGCGTTGAATGTCAAGCAGAGATGATTAGATTCTCTTTTGATGTAAATTGTCATTGTCTGGCACCTGTGTGGCGTGAATGTTACTGGTCACTTATTAGCCAGAATCTCAGTGTTTTCCATTTCTTGCTGCCTGTGGGCACAAACTTTCTTAGTATTGAGGAGTCGTGGATGGAACTGAGCACTGTGCGTTAATCAGCGAACATCCCCACTTCTGATATTATGATGGAGAACGATCATTGATGAAGCAGCTGAAGATTGTTAGGCCAAGGACACTACCCTCTAAAACTCAGGAAGTTTAGTTTAGTTTAGAGATACAGCACTGAAACAGGCCCTTCGGCCCACCGAGTCTGTGCCGACCATCAACCACCCATTTATACTAATCGTACACTAATTCCATATTCCGACCACATCCCCACCTGTCCTTATATTGCACTACCACCTTCCTATACTAGGGGCAATTTATAATGGCCAATTAACCTATCAACCAGCAAGTCTTTGGCATGTGCCGGAGCAACTGGAGGAAACCCACGCAGACACAGGGAGAACTTGCAAACTCCACACAGGCAGTTCCCAGAATTGAACCCGGGTTTCTGGAGCTGTGAGGCTGCAGTGGCAACCAATGATTCTCATTGACTTCAGTTTTGATCGGGATTCTTGATGACATACTCGGTTAAATGCTTCTTGATTTCAAGGGCAGTCACGTTCCCTTCACCTCTGATGTTCAGTCCCTTTGGGATAAGGCGATAATGAGGTCAGGAACCAGTGCCCATAGCGGGACCCAAATTGAGAATCCGTTTCAGATTACTGCTGAGTAAATGTCACTTGATAGCACTCTCAGTGACATATTTGATCACTTTGTTGATGATTCTGAATGAATCGATTGGGGCTAAATTTCCCTGAATGGATTTGTCCTCCTTTTTGTGGAAAGGGCATACTTTCCACATTCTCGGGTAAATGCACTGGCAAGGCTTGGCCAGGAACAGGGCTAGCTTGGAGCCAAATCTTCAGTATTGCAACCGGGATAAAGTTAGTGCCCATATCCTATGCCGTATCCAGTTTCTTCAGCCCTTCCGCCCCCCACCAGCGCCACCACCTCCCCCACGAAAAGTTTCAGACATTTCTTTTAGCTTAATAAATGCACACTCTCATATGCTTTGCATTGCAATTTAGTGGTACAAGCCTTTTCAGCCATACAATTCCAGCAGCAATACCGAGCTCAGTTCTCATTTGCAGATCTTCAGGAAAGCACATTTCACATCAAGTATTGCAACATGTGTCTATTTTGTTGGAACATGGTGAGTTGCCTCAGGGTTACGAGGCCTGGCCAATGGCAGAGCCAGCACATTTTTGGCGATGGCCATGGAAGAGTTCGAACATCGAGTGACAATGGCTGCTTACAAGCTTAGCATACTTCAGGAAGAGGACTTGAGTTTCCTTGAGAACACATGTCGGAAGGTCAACGGGAAACCGCCTCAAGTACTTTTTTTTCCTCTGACATATTGCATATTTCTCATGGTATTAAAACAATGAGAGGCTCTTACAAGCAACTGAAGAGGAAAGTGAAGGACCGTAGGTTACAGAGAATAAGCAGGGACCTGCCCTTGTGCAGACCACCACTATTTCTACTGCTTGTGGGCGAGCTCTGTTTCTGTTTATTCCCTGTCTGCAGATAATGTCGTGATGATTGTTTCCAAAACCATGAGATATTATGGTGTCTCCAGATCTAGCGCTTGCTGCCTGGTCGCCATGGCAGCAGAGGCTGTACACGTCATCATCACTGACATGATACAGAACCGAATTAATGATGATTTTTTTCCATCCACTCATTTATTTCACAATCCTATGTACTCTTTTAACCGCATCCTGAATCGTGCATTCACAGGTATATTTCTCTCTGGCTAACAGTCACTTTTACTTTTGATAATTCCATTGACATTTGTTTAAAGACCTGAAGTATTAAATATTCATATAATCATAGAAATTTACAATTCAGAAGGAGGTCATTTGTCCAATTGTGTCTGTGCTTGCCGACAAGTTGCCATTTAGCCTAATCAGTGATTCAGCTCTTTGTCCATAGCATTGTATGTTATGGCACTTTAAGTGACATTCCAAATACATTTTAGCTGTTGTGAGGCTTTCTGTCTTGATCAAACTTTGAGGCAGTGACTTCCAGATCCCCACCACCATCTGAGTGCAAACTTCCCCTCGAATCCCCTGTGAACCTCCCACTTCTTACCCTCACTCCATTCCCCCGGTATGGGACACTCAAAGGGCGCAGGGCCTTCCGACTACTCTATCTGAACGCCTTATAATTTGCACCTAGAAAACGATAAGGGTGCTTCTGGAAAATGTGTGTCTGATTCACCCTTTAAAGCGAATGCAAAATTCTGCAGCCTCATGTTTGAAACGTATGTTATGATCAACAAAGCATCGGTGGACTGTCATGCAAATGTATAGTCATACACTGTAGCTGCATGGATAGCATTTGCCTGCATTCACCACTGTTTAACCCACGTCTCCCAGTATTGTTGAGATTGCGGCTCAATGCACGGTCTGTCGGACACATTTTATGATTATGATTATGATTAGAGATACAGCACTGAAACAGGCCCTTCGGCCCACCGAGTCTGTGCCGAACATCAACCACCCATTTATATTAATCCTACACTAATCCCATATTCCTACCAAACATCCCCACCTGTCCCTATATTTCCCTACCACCTACCTACACTAGTGACAATTTATAATGGCCAATTTACCTATCAACCTGCAAGTCTTTTGGCTTGTGGGAGGAAACCGGAGCACCCGGAGAAAACCCACGCAGACACAGGGAGAACTTGCAAACTCCACACAGGCAGTACCTGGAATCGAACCCGGGTCCCTGGAGCTGTGAGGCTGCGGTGCTAACCACTGCGCCACTGTGCCGCCCCATATAGGACAAGAGGATCCATATTTGGCTGAGGTACAGCAGGAATTACAATGAACCGGATGCAGAGATGGGCGAATCCATGATCTTACTCTTCAATATATCCAGCCACTTCACACAGCTCTTGATGATGCAGATAATTGTGTGTTATTCATCAGAATTCAAGCCATTAGTATTCAATAAGTTTCTGTGACGTCCTGCTTATCAGTGACTAAACCAGACATGCACTTCTGAATTTGACCTACTGCATAAAGAAATGTGTTTATGCCATGACCCAGACCATATTTACAGAGTGGAAAGGAAGAACGGGAAGAAGTATGCACTAAGCATAATATCTAAAATAATTAAACGGGGGTGAGGGATGGGGAGCAATTCCCACCATTAGATTAGCAATGCATCTCCTAGCCTATCTAATGCTCCTTTCTTTCTTCATCTAAGCACGACAGTCTCCTTAGAAACTTGTGGATCAGAAGGAGACCATTCAATATGATGTCTCTGAAGGCTGAAAAACAGCTATCCCGCCGAATCCTTCTTTCCACCTCTTGGCCCATAGCCCTCTAGGTTCAGATGCATAAACAACTACTTAAAAAAGCGTTATGAGGTTTTTGGCTTCGATCACCCATGTAGAAAGTGTGTTCCAGCCCCACACCAGACCCTGGGCGAAAGTATTTCTCTCAACTCCTCTCTAAACCTGCCACCAATTATTTCAAATCTATGCCTCGAGTAATTGACCTGTACTCTAATGAAATGAACCCTTCCAATTCACTGCATGTACACCCCGCCTCATAATTTTATGCACCTCATTTAAAGGTACCCTCACCCTCCATTGTTTCAAAGAAAATAAACTCAGAAATCGTTCCTCGTAGCTAAACGTCTTCATTCCTGATAACATATGTATGAATCTCCTCTGTATCCATGTTAGTGTGATGACAGGCTTCCTGTAATGCGGTGAACAGAACTGCACCCAGTGATATAGCTGCAGTCCAACTAGTGTTTTATGCAGTTATGGCATAGCATCCCTGTTCTTATATTCTATGTCTCAGCTAATGAATGGAAGTATACGGTCTATCTTCTAAACCTGTTGTGATGAAATAACATCCAACTGAAATGCTAACTCTGTTTTACTCTCTCTCCAGATGCAGCTTGACATGTTCGGTATTTCCAGAATGTGTTGCTTTTCTGTTTTCATTACCTTCTTAACTATCTTACCGACATGTGCTGCGACATTCAGGAGATGGTAGACATGCACTCCAACTGCTTGTCCAGTTCTAATGCCCTGCCACTGTATTCTATGCCTCGGCTCCATTTTGGCCCTCGGCATTGCCAGACACAGCACTACACAATTTATAATTAAGCCTGTTTGCCTATGTAAGAGTCCATGATCAAGGTAAAAGCATGATGTCTATGGTAAATTTATAATAGAGGTCGGAGTTCATCCGTTTTGACTTTTTCAGCCTGCGCCATGGCTTTCAAAATATAGTTCTCCTGGTTTCAGGGAATCTGAGTGTTCCTTAGTGAATTCGAAATTGCACTGGTATTACAGAGGCTGTGAGGGAATATAAGGGGTCAATATGTTAGCAAAGTGTTCAGAAGGCTTTTGGTGGGTGCGAAAGAGAGCACGGGGCACTCAGAAGATATGATCTAGATAAGAGACAGAGCATAATGGAGATTATATGAGCTGCAGGAGAATCAGAATATGTAAGGAACGCTCAGGCATTATCAGAGATTTTCGGGGCAATTGGGGGTTACCAAAGATGGTAAAGGCCGCTTCAGAACTATCGCATACGGGTCGGGGGTAATGAGGTATCAGGGTGGGTGCCAGCTGCTCAGGTGGCACCAAAGAGAGTCGGGACGCTCCTGGATATCAGAGATGATAAATGATTCTGAAGATGTATCAGGGAGGTTAAGGAAGCTCAGGAGGTATCAGAGAGGGAAAGTGACGTTCAGGAGTTTTCAAAGAGTTTCAGTGACGTACAAGATACATCAGATTGTATATGGAATGTTTGAGAAACATTAGGAAGTGTATGGACTCCCTAGAAGTCTCAGAGATGGAAAGAGACGCTCAGGTTTTATCTGAGAGTGGAAAGGCCACACAGGCAGAAACAGTTTAGATAAGTCACTTTGGTATGGACGCTTCAAGTGTGATATCACTGAGTCATTTAAGATGATTAATGGATTGAATCGATTGACAGACAGTAACTATCTCATTACGGATTTCTGAACAAGGGGTCATAATGAAAAATAATAAAACTCTACACACGCATGAAATGTACAGGGGAAACCATGACAGGGATAAGCATACTCAGATATTCACAGGATAAACTCCGAAGCACTGTCAGTGACAGAGTATTAAATGTAATGACATAGTATTAAATAATTATTTTGCCGCAGTATTTATGATGACTATAAAAGAGTGGCCATGCCATTAGAAGACGAGACCAAAAATGAAATGAACTCATTAAGGTAAAAAAAAAATCAGAGATAATGGATACAATAATAGACATGGAGAATATTCTGGATTGCTGTTGTGCATGCTCAAAGAAGCTAGCAGAACCACGATATATAGACATCCCAAAGTGTTTGACAGCCATGATGTATTACTGACTGCAGTCATTCATGTAATGTAGGAAACGCATCAGCCAATCTGTGCACAGCAAAATAGTAATTTGATAATGACCAAATAGTCGGTTCTTCACTGATGTGGATCGAGGGATGCACATCATGTCCCCTTATAAAACCAGCAGCATGCAACACTTATCAACGTTTATGCTCCAACTGTAAAGGCTAACACAGCTGAAAAAGATAGGTTGTACACAGACCTCCGTGATCTCATCCAGAATGCCCTTCCCAAGGACAATATTGCTGTCCTTGTTGATTTCAATGCCAACGTGGGCCGTAACAGCCTGGCATGGAAGGAAGTTCTCAGAAACCATGGAGTTGGAAACTAATGAAAACGGACATCTACACTTGGAACTCAGTACAGAAAAGAAGCTGTACATAACCAAGAACTTATTTTAACAAAAGATTGCTTCAAGACCACATGGGTGTGTCCCTGATCTAAACACTGGCACCTGATAGCTTAATCTTGGTGCACCAGTGTGACTTAAAGGAGCTTCTACATAGTCAGTGCTGACGGTCAGACAGACCACCGGCTCATTCGCTCAAAGCTGGACTTCAATATCAAGCCTAAGCCCAAGAAGAATCCCAGAAATAACCAATCAAGGAAAGTTCTAGTCACCAACCTGCACACCTCATCTTGCAAAGGTAGATATCAAGAAACCTTAAGGACCAGACGGAATAACCTGATCTCACTGCTGATTCCACTCCACAAGAAATCTGGGACACATCAAAGTTACAGTACTGGATAATTCCAACCAGGTCATCAGACCCAGCACCAAGAAAAACAGGGATTGGTTTGATGAAAATGACAAGGAAATTTAAGATCTGTTAAAAAACTGTTTAAAAGTTCAGCTTATCAGGCTCACCTAGGTCAGCAGGCCAGCTAGGAGAAAAAGACAGTCTACTGTCAAGGCTGCAGCACCCTTCAATGTAAACTGAGGAACATCCCAAATGACTGGTGGATCGCACTTGCGGGAGGAAAAAAAATATCAACTGTACGCTGATACTGGTGACGTAAGAAACTTCCATGCAACATTAAAATCTGTTTATGGATCAGCATATCAAACCCACCACCCCCCCCAAAAAATCTGTGGACTACAGATGGCAAGACTCTACACACCGTTAAAGTGTCTGTGCTCGATCACCGACTGCAGCATTTTGAACCTGTCTTCAGCACCTTTTTCACAGTGCATGATACTGCGACCAGTAGCTTCCAACAACAACTTGTCAAAGAATAACTGGATGAGACCCCAACTCTGGAGGAAACTGTGACAGCCATCAACCAGCTGAAAAGCAACAAAGCTACCAGAGTCGATGGAGTTCCATCCAATACATTGAGTCATGGTGGCCCTGCCCTATACATCAGGATCCATGGGTTTTTCACAGCCTGTTGGGAACAAAACATCATTCTCCAGCATTTTCGTGATGCCGTTGACATCAACTTTCACTAAAACAAAGGAGAACACTCAGACTGGTCTAACTACCATGGGATCACCCTCCGTTCTATTGCAGGCACGATCCTGGCAAAAATACTTCTGAAGGGTCGTATGCTTACTGCTGCAGAAGAAAACCTCCCAGAGAGCCTGTGCGGTTACCAGATATGGCATTTGCGCTCAGACAATCGGAAGGATAGAGTCGTGGGCAAAACAAATGCCTATAGGTCGCTTTCATAGAACGCATCAAGGCATTCTACACAGTGAGCAAAGATGTGCAAAGAAGAAAAGATAACACATCCTCATCTGTCGCAATTTCTGCTAGTTACAGACTATTATACTGAGTTTATAAACCCAACTGGACAAAGAGCACACACAGATTTTGAGACCTTTAGCGCAGAATCCACCATCTCCTGCTTCTGTTCAGTAAGGAGACTCTGGTGGCGGCCCAAAGGCACAGTTCTGGTTGGGACCGGCACATTTCTGCCAGCAGTTCTCTGCTGGCAGCGCTTGGACTCGGGAGCTGGAATCCAGAGTTTCTGTTGAGACAGCCTAGTTGCTGGTGCTTCCGCCTCTCACACTCAGAGTCCGGGCCGTGGTCTGTACCAATCAGGCTCCGAGGTTTGGGTTTGATCTTCTCACTCTTAACCTCGTGGTGCAGCGGCAGTCACGTGCTGGCTCCAGACGGCGACTGTGTGTTCAAATTTCGAAAAAGGAGGACAGAGCAGATGAATGCGTGTTGGAAATATCTTACAGGAGGGAAGGCCTTAGATTCCTGGGAGGCGGGACGAGTTCTTGAGTAGATGGGGCCTGCACCTGAACAGAGCTGTGTTAAGTTTCCGTGTGGAGCGATTTGCTAGTGCTATTGTCAAGGTGTTGAACGAACATGGCAGGCACATGGAAAGCAGGAGGTAATACAAGAGAGGAATACCAAGGTACATAGAGAATTGGGAGAGACAGGTTGTGCTACAGTAAGAAATACGGAATCATTAGGTGAGGTCGGGGAAAGAGAATAAGTAATGACAATCAAAAGTACGGTTACTGTGCATTTGTGTGAATGCACGGCATGTGAAAATTAATGTTGGTGAGTTGCAGGCACAGATAGCTATGTGGAAGAATGATATTGTGGCGGTAATTGAGACATGGCTCAAAGAGTTTCGGTGACTGCAGCTTGGATAGCAACGGAGGTGCGTGAACGGGCTTCCAGCTGTGAAGTCAATTTCAGCGTAAGTTTAAAAGTGAATTTCCTTTTGTTTTCGGAGGACCAGGGGACTACTGGGTAAAGAAAAAGGTATATATTTGTGTGGCTTAGAATCTCTTTCTTTTAGTTTCGGTGACTGCAGCTTGGATAGCAACGGAGGTGCGTGAACGGGCTTCCAGCTGTGAAGTCAATTTCAGCGAAAGTTTAAAAGTGAATTCCCTTTTGTTTTCGGAGGACCAGGGGACTGCTGGGTAAGGAAAAAGTTATATATTTGTGTGGTTTAGAATCTCTTTCTTTTAGTTTCGGTGACTGCAGCTTGGATAGCAACGGAGGTGCGTGAACGGGCTTACAGCTGTGAAGTCAATTTCAGCGTAAGTTTAAAAGTGAATTCCCTTTTGTTTTCGGAGGACCAGGGGACTGCTGGGTAAGGAAAAAGGTATATAATTGTGTGGTGGCTGTACCCGAGACACTACACGTGTAGTGTCTCCCACCCACCCTCCTCCTCTAACCAAAAAAAAAAGGACTCTGGTGTGTTGATAAGGTAAGCTTTTTATTTAGGAAGTTCTGTCCGTTGGATTGCTAACCTAACAAGTTTTGACTTTTTGTTTTTTTTTGGTTTTTCAGTAGATTTGTTGGGAATTTGGAATAGTGGGAATGGAGGTTAAGGCAGTTGTATGTTCCTCCTGCAGAATGTAAGGGTAAGGGTCGCCAAGAGTGTCCCTGCTCACTGCATCTGTGGGAAGTGCACCCAACTCCAGCTCCTCGAGAACCGCGTTAGGTAACTGGAGCTGGAGCTGGATGAACTTCGGATCATTCGGGAGGCAGAGGAGGTTATTGAGAGGAGTTATGGGGAGGTAGTCACACCTCAGGTAAAAGAAGTAGGTAGATGGGTTACCGTCAGGGGAAGGAGAGGGAACCAGCAGGCAGTGCAGGGATCCCCTGTGGCCGTTTCCCTCAGCAACAGGTATACCGTTTTGGATACTGTTGCGGGGGACGACTTACCAGGGGTAAGCAATGGGGTACAGATATCTGGCACAGAGTCTGTCCCTGTTGCTCAGAAGGGAAGGGGGAAGAGGAGCAGAACATTAGTCACTGGGGACTCCATAGTTAGGGGAACAGATAGGTGGTTATGTGGGAACGAGAGAGACTCACGGTTGGTATGTTGCCTCCCAGGTGCCAGGGTTCGTGATGTCTCGGATCGTGTTTTTGGGATCCTTAATGGGGAGGGGGAGCAGCCCCAAGTCGTGGTCCACATAGGCACCAACGACATAGGTAGGAAGAGAGATGGGGATTTAAGACAGAAATTTAGGGAGCTAGGGTGGAAGCTTCGAGCGAGAACAAACAGAGTTGTTATCTCTGGGTTGTTGCCCGTGCCACGTGATAGCGAAGAGAGGAATAGGGAGAGAGAGGAGTTGAACACGTGGCTGCAGGGATGGTGCAGGAGGGAGGGTTTTGGTTTCCTGGATAATTGGGGCTCTTTCTGGGGTAGGTGGGACCTCTACAAACAGGATGGTCTTCACCTGAACCAGAGGGGTACCAATATCCTGGGGGGGAGGTTTGCTAGTGCTCTTCGGGGGGGATTAAACTAATTCAGCAGGGGAATGGGAACCTAAATTGTAGTGCCAGTGTACAGGATGTTGAGAATAGTGAGGTCAGGGATATGGTTACAAGGACGCAAGAGGGCAATGGCAAGCAAGAACCTGGTTTAAAGTGTGTCAATTTCAACACCAGGAGCTTCCGGAATAAGGTGGGTGAGCTTGCGGCATGGGTTGGTACCATGGATCTCGATGTAGTGGCCATTTCGGAGACATGGGTAGAGCAGGGTCAGGAATGGATGTTGCAGATTCCGGGATTTAGATGTTTCAGTAAGAACAGAGAAGATGGTAAAAGAGGAGGAGGGGGGTGTGGAATTGTTAATCAATGAGAGTATTACAGCGACAGAAAGGACGTTTGAGGACTCGTCTACTGAGGTAGTATGGGCTGAGGTTAGAAACAGGAGAGGTGAGGTTACCCTGTTGGGAGTCTTTTATAGACCTCCGAATAGTTCCAGAGATGTAGAGGAAAGGAAAGCGAAGATGATTCTCGACAGGGGTGAGAGTAACAGGGTAGTTGTTATGGGGGACTTTAACTTTCCAAATATCGACTGGAAATACTATAGTTCGAGTACTTTAGATGGATCAGTTTTTGTCCAGTGTGTGCAGGAGGGTTTTCTGACGCAGTATGTAGACAGGCCAACCAGGGGCGATGCCACATTGGATTTGGTACTGGGAAATGAACCCGGCCAGGTGTTAGATTTAGATGTAGGTGAGCACTTTGGTGATAGTGATCACAATTCGGTTAGGTTTACCTTAACGATGGGCAGGGACAGGTATATGCCGCAGGGCAGGAATTATAACTGGGGGAAAGGAAATTATGATGCGATTAGGCAAGATTTAGGATGCGTAGGATGGGGAAGGAAACTGCAGGGGATGGGAACAATCGAAATGTGGAGCTTATTCAAGGAGCAGCTACTGCGTGTCCTTGATAAGTATGTACCTGTGAGGCAGGGAGGAAGCTGTCGTGCGAGGGAGCCGTGGTTTACTAAAGAAGTTGAAGTGCTTGTCAAGAGGAAGAAGAAGGCTTATGTTCGGCTGAGACGTGAAGGCTCAGTTAGGGCGCTTGAGAGCTACAAGCTAGCCAGGAAGGATCTAAAGGGAGAGCTAAGAAGAGCTAAGAGGACACGAGAAGTCATTGGTGGATCGGATCAGGGAAAACCCTAAGGCTTTCCATAGGTATATCAGGAATAAAAGCATGACTAGAGTTAGATTACGGCCAATCAAGGATAGTAGTGGGAAGTTGTGTGTGGAATCAGAGGAGATAGGGGAAGTGTTAAATGAATATTTTGCGTCAGTATTTACAGTAGAGAAAGAAAATGTTGTTGAGAATACTGAGATTCAGGCTACGAGGCTAGATGGGATTGAGGTTCACAAGGAGGAGGTGTTAGCAATTTTGGAAAGTGTGAAAATAGATAGGTCCCCTGGGCCAGATGGGATTTATCCTAGGATTCTCTGGGAAGCTAGGGAGGAGATTGCAGAGACTTTGTCCTGGATCTTTATGTCGTCATTGTCGACAGGAATAGTGCCGGAAGACTGGAGGATTGCAAATGTTGTCCCCTTGTTCAAGAAGGGGAGTCGAGACAGCCCTGGTAATTATAGACCTGTGAGCCTCACTTCGGTTGTGGGTAAAATGTTGGAAAAGGTAATAAGAGATAGGATTTATAATCATCTTGAAAAGAATAAGAACATTAGAGATAGTCAGCACGGTTTTGTGACGGGTAGGTCGTGCCTCACAAACCTTATTGAGTTTTTCGAGAAGGTGACCAAACAGGTGGATGAGGGTAAAGCAGTGGATGTGGTGTATATGGATTTCAGTAAGGCGTTTGATAAGGTTCCCCACGGTAGGCTATTGCAGAAAATACGGAAGTATGGGGTTGAAGGTGATTTAGAGCTTTGGATCAGAAATTGGCTAGCTGAAAGAAGACAGAGGGTGGTGGTTGATGGCAAATGTTCATCCTGGAGTATAGTTTCTAGTGGTGTACCGCAAGGATCTGTTTTGGGGCCACTGCTGTTTGTCATTTTTATAAATGACCTGGAAGAGGGTGTAGAAGGGTGGGTTCGTAAATTGGCAGATGACACTAAGGTCGGTGGAGTTGTGGATAGTGCCGAAGGATGTTGTAGGGTACAGAGAGACATAGATACGCTGCAGAGCTGGGCTGAGAGATGGCAAATGGAGTTTAATGCGGAGAAGTGTGAGGTGATTCACTTTGGAAGGAGTAACAGGAATGCAGAGTACTGGGCTAATGGGAAGATTCTTGGTAGTGTAGATGAACAGAGAGATCTTGGTGTCCAGGTGCATAAATCCCTGAAGGTTGCTAACCAGGTTAATAGGGCTGTTAAGAAGGCATATGGTGTGTTCGCTTTTATTAGTAGGGGGGTCGAGTTTCGGAGCCACGAGGTCATGCTGCAGCTGTACAAAACTCTGGTGAGACCGTACCTGGAGTATTGCATGCAGTTCTGGTCACCGCATTATAGGAAGGATGTGGAAGCTATGGAAAGGGTGCAGAGGAGATTTACTAGGATGTTGCCTGGTATGGAGGGAAGGTCTTACGAGGAAAGGCTGAGGGACTTGAGGTTGTTTTCGTTGGAGAGAAGGAGGAGGAGAGGTGACTTAATAGAGACATATAAGATAATCAGAGGGTTAGATAGGGTGGATAGTGAGCGTCTTTTTCCTCGGATGGTGATGGCAAACACGAGGGGACATAGCTTCAAGTTGAGGGGTTGTAGATATAGGACAGATGTGAGAGGTAGTTTCTTTACTCAGAGAGTAGTAAGGGCGTGGAACGCCCTGTCTGCAGCAGTAGTAGATTCGCCAACTTTAAGGGCATTTAAGTGGACATTGGATAGACACATGGATGAAAATGGAATGGTGTAGGTCAGATGGTTTCACAGGTCGGCGCAACATCGAGGGCCGAAGGGCCTGTACTGCGCTGTAATGTTCTAAAAAAAAAGAACTATGTGCTAAATATTTCTCAATACGGGGTATTTGGGAAAGATAGGAAACTTGTGAAAGTGGGAGGCATTGCAGTTTTGATTAAAGCGAAGGCTGCAGTGCTGGAGAAAGGGGATGCCCAAGAGGGGTCACGGACAAGTTCTGTTCTGCTAGAGCTGAGGAACAACAAACGAGCAATTACATTGTTCAGTGTACTCCATCGGCCGCCAGCTAGTGGGACAGGTGTAGAGGGACAGATTAGTAAGAAGATTACAGAGAGGTGCACGACGTATAGCGTGGCTATCGTGGGGGCTTCACTGATTCGGATAAAGTTTGTGATGATGGCAGTGCAAAAGGCTGAAAAGGGCAAGAGTTTCTTTGTTGGGTTTAGGAGAATTTTCTGCAATAGTATTTTTCCAATACAATGGAACATGAGGCATTTCTAGACATGGTTCTTGGGAATGAGGTAGGTCAAATGGATCAAGCCTCAGTAGGGGAATAATTAGAGGACAGCAAACAAAGAACAAAGAACAGTACAGCACAGGAACAGGCCATTCAGCCTTCCAAGCCTGCGCCGATCTTGATCCCTGCCTAAACTAACACTTTCTGCACTTCCGGGGACCATATCCCTCTATTCCCTTCCTATTCATATCTTGGTCGAGATGTCTCTTAAACGTCGCTTTCTTATCTGCTTCCACTACCTCCCCAGGCAGTAAGTTGCAAGCACTCACCACCCTCAGTGTAAAAAACTTGCCTCGCCCATCCCCTCTAAACTTTGCCCCTCGTACCTTAAACCGATGTCCCTTAGTAACTGACTCTTCCACCCTGGGAAAAAGCTTCTGTCTATCCACTCTGTCCATGCCGCTCATAAATTTGCAAACCTCTATCATGTCGTCCCTCTACCTCCATCGTTCCAGTGAAAACAGTCCGAATTCTTCCAACCTCTCCTCATAGCTAATGCCCTGCAGAGCAGGCTACATCCTGGTAAACCTCCTCTGTACCCTCTCCAAAGCCTCCACGTCCTTCTGGTAGTTTGGCGACCAGAATTGCACGCAACATTGTATCACAAGGTTGAACTTGGCTATTGAAGAGGACACGGAACAAGCCAGAGGAAGAGGGATTAACTGTGGAAACGCCAACTACAATGGAGTAAGAATGGATGTGGCCCAGATAAATAGGAATCAAAAGTGGGCAGGCAAAACAGTAACCGTACAACGTGCTGCCTTTAATGAAGAGATAGTTCCAGCACAGTCAAGGTACTTTCACACGAAGTAAAAAGGTCGCACAAAATGTCCGAAGCTCCAGGGATCATGAAAGGGATAAAGAACTGCAGACCTACTTGTTTGACATCAGTAAAATGTTGGAATCTACAATAAAGGATGAGATAACTGGTCACTTGGGAAATAATGATATGATTGGGCAGAGTCAGCATGGATCTATGACAGAGAAATCATGTTTGACGGGCTGTTGGAGTTTTTCTGAGGATATTACTTGCAGAATAGATAACGCTGAACCCGTGGATGTTGTACATTTGAATTTTCAGAAGGTTTCGGATAAGTCCCACACAAGAGGTGTGTGGGACAATGTTAGAACTCATGGAATTGGGGTTGGGTGGGGGGAGGGGGTAATATACTGCTATGGATTGCGAATTGTTAAACAGACTGAAAGCAGAGAATAGGAATAAATATTAATTCTAAGAATGGCAATCCATTACAAGTGGAATATCACAAGGATGAATGCTTGGGCCATTGCTGTTATCAATCTTAAATAATTGATTTGGATCTGGGGACCACATGTAATATTTCCAGACTTGCTAATGACACAAAATTAGGTTGTAATGTAATTTGTGAGCAGCATGCAAGGAGGTTTCAAAAGGACTTGAATAGTCTAAGTGAATGGGCGAAAATATGGCACTTGAGATGTAATGTGAATATGTGCGAAGTTACACACTTTATTCTGGAAAAATAAAACGGAAAGAGCATTTCTTAAATTGTGAGAGTTTGAAGAGTGTTGATGTCCAAAGGTATCCTTGTTCATGCGGTACAAAGCGACCATGAAGGTGCAGCAAGCAATTAGGATGCTAAATTGTATGGTGGCCTTCATCGTCAGGGGTTTTCAGAGCTGAAGTAAAGAAGTCTTGCTTCAATTGTATAGAATATGGTTAGACCGCACCTCCAGTATTGTGCACAGTTTTGGTCTCCTCATTGAAGGATTGATCTACTTGCCACAGAGAGAGTATAACGGAGGTTGGCCAGACTAATCCCTGGGATGGCAGGATTGACTTTTGAAGATTGATTGACTAAACTGAGCATACATTGTCAGCAGTTTCGAAGAATGTGTGGTGATCTTATTGCAAATTACAGTTGTGACTGGGTGGGTGTAGATTGCAGGTTTTTCCTGGCTGGTGAGTATGGAACTAGCGGACATAGTGTCAAAATAATGGGTAGGCAATTTAAAACTGACATGAGGAGGAATTTCGTTACTCAGAGGGTGGCGAGCATTTGAATTCTCTAACCCAGAGGCATGTGAAATCTCATTCATTGAGCATGATCAAGTCAGAAATCGATAGCTATCTAGAAACTAATGGAATCAAGAGATATGGTGATAAAGTGGGAAAATGGCGTTGAGGTAAATGATCTTTCATGTTCGAACTGGATGGTGGAGCAGGGTCGCTGTGCTGATGCTCTACTCCAGCTACTATGTTCCTTCTTTCAGGCTATCCTTCACTCACAGTGAAGGTGGTGGCGTAGCGGTATTAGCACTGGGCTGGTAACCCAGAGACCCAGGGTATTTCTCTGTGGACATGGGTTTGAATCTCATCACATCAGAATGTGGAGTTTGGATTTAATTAATAAATCTGGAATTAAAGGCTTGTCTAATGATGGCCTTGAAACAATTGTCAATTGTTGTAAAAACCCATCTGGTTCACTAATGCCCTTTAAGGAAGGAAATCTGCTTCCCTTTCCTGGTCTGGCTGACATGTGACTCCAGACCCACAGCAATGAGGTTCACTTTTACATGCCCTCTGTGGCTAGCTAGCCACTCAGTTGCACCTAACTGCTACGAAGTCAATAAAAAGGAATTAAACTGGACGGACCACCCGGCATCGACCTGGGCACCGGAAATTACAACGGCAAACCCAGCCCTGTCGACCTACAAAGTCCTCCTTCCTAGCATCTGGGGGCTTGTGCCAACGTTGGGAGAGCTGTCCCACGGACTAGTCAAGCAACAGCCTGACAGAGTCATACTCACTGAATCATACCTTACAAACAATGTCCCAGACACAGCAATCACTATCCCTGGGTATGTCCTGTCCCACCGGCAGTACAGACCCAGCAGAGGTGGTGGCACAGTGGCATACAGTTGAGAGGTAGTTGCCCTGGGAGTAAGCAACATCGACTCCAGACCCCATGACGTCTCATGGCATCAGGTCAAACATGGGCAAGGTAACCTCCTACCGATTACCACCTACCACCCTCACTCTGCTGATGACTCATACTCCACCATGTTGAACACCACTTGGAGGAAGCACTGAGAGTGGCAAGGGCACAAAATGTAGTCTGGGTGGGGGACTTCAAAGTCCATCACCAAGAGTCGCTCGGTAGCACCACGACTGACTGAGCTGGCCGAGTCCTAAAGGACATAGGTCTGTGGCAGGTGGTGGGGGGTCCAACAGGAGGGAAAAACATACTTGAACTCGTCCTCACCAATCTGCCTGCTGCAGGTGCTTCTTCCGTTACTGTATTGGTAGGGTTGACCACCGCACAGTCCTTGTGGAGACAAAGTTCCGCCTTCACATTGAGGATACCGTCCATCGTGTTGTGTGGCACTATCACCATGTTAAATGGGATAGATTTCGAACCGATCTAGCAATGCAAAACTGGACATCCAAGAGGCGCTGTGGGTCATCAGCAGCAACAGAATTGTACTCAACCACAATCTGTAACCTCATGGCGTGGCATATCCCCCACTGTACCATTACTATCAAGCCAGGAGGCCAACCCTGGTTCAATGAAGAGTGCAGGAGGGCATGCCAGAAGCAGCACCAGTAATAACTCAAAATGAGGTGTCAGCCTGGTGCAGCTACAAAACAGGACTACCTGCGTGCCTAACTGCATAAGCAACATGTGATAGACATAGCTAAGCGATCCCATAACCAGCGGATCATATATAAGCTCTGCAGTCCTGTCACATCCAGCCGTGAATGGTGCTGGACAATTAAACAACTAACTGGAGGAGGTGGGTCCACAAATGTCCCCATCCTCAATGATGGGGGAGCCCAGCACATCAGTGCAAAAGATAAGGCTTAAGCATTTGCAACAATCTTCAGCCGGAGGTGCCAAGTTGATGATCCATCTCTGCCTCATCCTGAAGACCCCAGCATCAAAGATTCCAAGCTTCAGCCAATTCGATTCACTCCACATGATATCAAGAAACGACCGAAGGCACAGGATACTGCAAAAGCTATGGGCCCTGACAATATTCCTGCAACAGTACTGAAGATCTGTGCTCCAGCGCGTGCCGCATCCCTAGCCAAGCTGTTCCAGTACAGCTACAACACTGGTATCTACACTGCCATGTGGAAAATTGCCCAAGTATGTCCTGTACACAAAAAACAGGACAAATCCAACCCGGCCAATTACCGCCCCATCAGCCTACTCTCTCACATCAGTAAAGTGATGGAAGGTGTCATCAACAGTGCCATCAAGCAGCACCTGCTTAACAATAACCTGCCCAGTGACGCTCAGTTTGGGTCCCGCAAGTGTCACTCAGCTCTTGACCTCATTGCAGCCTTGGTTTAAACATAGACAAAAAGGCTAAACTCAAGAGGTGAGGTGAGAGTGACTGCCCGTGACATCACGGCAGCATTTGAATGAGTATGGCATCAAGGAACCCCAGCAAAACTGAGGTGAATGGGAATCAGGAGAAAAACCCTCCGCTGGCTGGAGTCATACCTAGCGCAAAGGAAGATGGTTGTTGTTGTTGGAGGTCAATCATCTGAGCTCCAGGACATCACTGCAGGAGTTCCTCAGGGTAGTGTCCTAGGCGCAACCATCTTCAGCAACTTCATCAATGTCCTTCCTTCAATCATTAGGTCAGATGTGGGGAGGTTCAAGGATGATTGTGCAATATTCAGCACCACTCGCGACTCCTCAGATACTGAAGCAGTCCGTGTAGAAATGCACAGGACAATATCCAGGCTTGGACTGATAAGTAGCAAGTAACATTCGCACCACACAAGTGCCAGGCAATGGACAGCTACAACAAGAGAGAATCTAACCATCTCCCCTTGACATTCAACAGCATTACCATGGCTGAATCCCCCACGATCAACATCCTAGGGGTTACCATCGACAAGAAACTGAACTGGAGTAACGGTATCAATACCGTGGCTGCAAGAGCAGGTCGAGGCGAGGAATCCTGAGGCGAGGAACTCACTTCCTGACTCCCCAAAGCCTGTCCACCATCTACAAGGCACAAGTCAGGAGTGTGATGCCATACTTTACACTTGCCTTGATGGCTGCAGCTCCAACAACACTCAAGAAGCTCGACAGCATGCAGGACAAAGCAGCTCACTTGATTGGCACCCCATCTACAAACATTCACTCCCTTCACCACTGACGCACAGTGGCAGCAGTGTGTCCCATCTACAAGATGCACTGCAGCAATGCACCAAGGCTCCTTCGACAGCACCTTCCAATCCCGTGACCTCTACCAACTAGAAGGACAGGGGCAGCAAACGCATGGGAACACCACCACCTGCAAGTTCCCCTCCAAGTCACACACCATCCTGACTTGGAACCAAATTGCCGTGCTATCACTGTCGCTGGGTCAAACTCCTGGCACTCCTTTCCCAGCAGAACTGTGGGTATACCTACCCCAAATGGACTGCAGCGGTTCAAGAAGGCAGCTCACCACCACCTTCTCAAGGGCAATTAGGGAGGGGCAATAAATGCGGCCTGGCCAGCGTCGCCCACATTCCATGAATGAATAAACAAAAACACTCCTTTATGCACCTTTTTCCGCTTTTCTATTCCGATAACGTTGCATCCAATAGAAATCGCGGTTGCATATGGCATTGTTTCAGAGCCTTCAGCAAAGCCGATGGTTGTTGGAGCAAATTACTCTTTCTACCGCTTCAGCTATTTAGCATGCATGCAGCCCTGTGTTGCATATTCACTAGATTGGCACCAAATTGTTAGGTATGGGTGGTGCTACTCCTCCTTTGCTCTCCTGTATTCGTGATTGATGCATTGAACAGAGTTTATACTCCGGCTTGATGGTCACAGCAGAGTCAGGTATATTCCAGTCCATGCGATCACAGGTTGTTGTTTGGTCCAATTCCGCTGCTGCCGATGGCGCACAATGCTTCATGGTTATTCAGTTTTAAGCTGGAAGATTTGTTCTGAATCCATTACATTTGGCACATTGGTAGTGCCACACAACTCGATAGAGAGAATCAACAATGTGCATACGGGATTTCGTCTCCACAATGAATGTGTGATGCTCACTCCTACCAATACTCTCATGAACAGATGCATCAGCGACAGGTGGATTTTTGAGGCCGAGGTCAAGTTGTTTTTTTCCCCTCTTGTTGATTCTTTCACTACCTGACACATGTTCAGCTTCTCAGATGAGTGCTTGATCAGTCAGTCAAGATTGGTGCTTCTGAGCTATTATTGATCCATTCAGAGTACTGAATACCTGCTATCCTATATGGTTATTACAAGTGGTGTTGAACATGGAGTAGTACTGATTAATCAGTTGAATATAATTGGCTGCGATTTCCTGCCCCACTGTCAAGAGCTGAAAAGGAATTTGGATTTGTATCACTCGCTAAGTTTGAATCGAAACATTGCGATGCGTCGAAGCAAAGATCATATTTGTTGATCCCAGCGGCATCATCTAAAAGCAAACCATCAGTTTTCACCGGCATTCTTATGATAGCTAGCCGAACCATTCCATTTATCTTTCACATTTCTCTACATTATGATATAAATCATTCAGCATCTGTAGTTATACTCGTGAGGGATCAAAATTTGCAGGAACTCAGCTTCATGTAGGACGACTTGCACTCCAAATTCTCGGTACTGCCCATCGAAGTCAGGACCTCATGTTTGCAAAGTATATGTCCCACTGCTGAGCCACATCTCCGACGAGGCCGCAGTTTTATTTGCCAGTAAAGAATAATCATGTTGTTTCGTGCGGTGTATCAGTCCACCTTTCGGGCAATGACCCTGAGCTCCAAGCACCCATTGAAGCAGGCAGACTGTGGCGGGACAGAACCTTATTGACCGGGGGCTGCCCGGTTTGAGGCGGGCGGTAGCTGTCCAGTGAGGTGCAATGACCTCTCCCACCGACAAAGGCAACCCGTGGCGCCCAGTTTCTACGCCAATTTATCTGGACTTATAACCCGTAACTGCTGCCTTCCGTGTTGTTTTAGTCGCTGTGAGGCAACAATGGAGTGACCTCTCCATGGCGCATGCCTGGGCAAATTTATGGAGGTTGAGAGTTGCCCAGTCGTCAAAACCCCCCTCTCGGCCTTTCTGGTGGGGTCCAAAGGAGTGCAGGACACGACGTTTGGCACCAGTATGGCTGCAGGAACTGCCGGAAACATGCCAAAGGTGACACATGACCGCCTACGGGGTTCCGCTCCGGATTTTCTGTTAGGGTTTACTCCCTTAGCCTTGGTCTCTCCCAAGACGCCCACAAGGCAGTGGGGTTGTTGGGGCCCCTACACAAGTGTAGGATGGTGCCGGTGGGAGGAGGGGATGCAAGGGGGAGGGGTAGAGGGAGGGGGTGGGGGGGGGGTGCAGGGGAAGGGGGTGCGGGGTGAAGATGGTGCGAGGGGGGGCGGGCTGGGACGGGGTTGTGAGGGGGTGAGCTGAGAGGGTGGAGCAGGGAAGGGGACGGGGGTGGGGGGGGTGGAAGGGGGGTAAAGGGGGGGGAGGGGGGGTGGAATCTGGTGCAGGTAATAAGCCATTTCCTCAGTGCCCACCATCGACGTCCGGAAAAAAGGAAAGAAGGTACCAGCCCTTCGCTTTGCAAGCTGGAACGTCAGAACTATGTGTCCTGGCCTGTCGGAAGACTTTACACAAATCAACGATTCTCGGAAGACCGCCATCATTAACAACGAGCTCAGTAGATTCAATGTGGACATTGCAGCACTTCAGGAGACTCGCCTCCCCGCGAGTGGCTCTCTAGCAGAGCAAGACTACACCTTCTTCTGGCAGGGCAGGGATCCTGAAGAACCAAGACAGCATGGAGTGGGCTTCGCCATCAGAAACTCCTTGCTCAGCATGATAGAGCCTCCCTCAAATGGCTCGGAACGCATACTGTCCATCCGACTGCTCACCACCTCTGGTCCAGTACACCTACTCAGCATCTATGCTCCAACACTCTGCTCCGCACCTGAAGCTAAAGACCAGTTCTATGAACAACTCCATAACATCATTAGCAGCATCCCCAACACCGAACACCTATTCCTGCTGGGGGACTTTAATGCCAGGGTTGGGGCCGACCATGACTCATGGCCCTCCTGCCTTGGGCGCGATGGCGTTGGAAGGATGAATGAGAACGGGCAGAGACTGCTTGAGTTGTGTACCTATCATAACCTCTGCATCACCAACTCGTTCTTTCACACTAAACCCTGTCACCAGGTTTCATGGAGGCACCCAAGATCACGTCGTTGGCACCAGCTAGACCTCATTGTCACAAGGCGAGCCGCCTTAAACAGTGTTCAAATCACACGCAGCTTCCACAGTGCGGACTGCGACACCGACCACTCCCTGGTGTGCAGCAAGGTTAGACTCAGACCAAAGAAGTTGCATCATTCCAAGCAGAAGGGCCACCCGCGCATCAACACGAGCAGAATTTCTCATCCACAGCTGTTACAAAAATTTCTAAATTCACTTGTAACAGCCCTTCAAAACACTCCCACAGGGGATGCTGAGACCAAGTGGGCCCACATCAGAGACGCCATCTATGAGTCAGCTTTGACCACCTACGGCAAAAGTGCGAAGAGAAATGCAGACTGGTTTCAATCTCATAATGAAGAGCTGGAACCTGTCATAGCCGCTAAGCGCATTGCACTTTTGAACTACAAGAAAGCCCCCAGCGATTTAACATCCGCAGCACTTAAAGCAGCCAGAAGTACTGCACAAAGAACAGCTAGGCGTTGCGCAAACGACCACTGGCAACACCTATGCAGTCATATTCAGCTGGCCTCAGACACCGGAAACATCAGAGGAATGCATGATGGCATGAAGAGAGCTCTTGGGCCAACCATCAAGAAGATCACCCCCCTCAAATCTAAATCGGGGGACATAATCACTGACCAACGCAAACAGATGGACCGCTGGGTTGAGCACTACCTAGAACTGTACTCCAGGGAGAATGCTGTCACTGAGACTGCCCTCAATGCAGCCCAGCCTCTACCAGTCATGGATGAGCTGGACATACAGCCAACCAAATCGGAACTCAGTGATGCCATTGATTCCCTAGCCAGCGGAAAAGCCCCTGGGAAGGACAGCATTACCCCTGAAATAATCAAGAGTGCCAAGCCTGCTATACTCTCAGCACTACATGAACTGCTGTGCCTGTGCTGGGACGAGGGAGCAGTACCCCAGGACATGCGCGATGCCAACATCATCACCCTCTATAAAAACAAAGGTGACCGCGGTGACTGCAACAACTACCGTGGAATCTCCCTGCTCAGCATAGTGGGGAGAGTCTTTGCTCGAGTCGCTCTGAACAGGCTCCAGAAGCTGGCCGAGCGCGTCTACCCTGAGGCACAGTGTGGCTTTCGTGCAGAGAGATCGACTATTGACATGCTGTTCTCCCTTCGTCAGATACAGGAGAAATGCCGTGAACAACAGATGCCCCTCTACATTGCTTTCATTGATCTCACCAAAGCCTTTGACCTCGTCAGCAGACGTGGTCTCTTCAGACTACTAGAAAAGATCGGATGTCCACCAAAGCTACTAAGTATCATCACCTCATTCCATGACAATATGAAAGGCACAATTCAACATGGTGGCTCCTCATCAGAGCCCTTTCCTATCCTGAGTGGTGTGAAACAGGGCTGTGTTCTCGCACCCACACTTTTTGGGATTTTCTTCTCCCTGCTGCTTTCACATGCGTTCAAATCCTCTGAAGAAGGAATTTTCCTCCACACAAGATCAGGGGGCAGGTTGTTCAACCTTGCCCGTCTAAGAGCGAAGTCCAAAGTACGGAAAGTCCTCATCAGAGAACTCCTCTTTGCTGACGATGCTGCTTTAACATCTCACACTGAAGAATGCCTGCAGAGTCTCATCGACAGGTTTGCGTCTGCCTGCAATGAATTTGGCCTAACCATCAGCCTCAAGAAAACGAACATCAAGGGGCAGGATGTCAGAAATGCTCCATCCATCAATATTGGCGACCACGCTCTGGAAGTGGTTCAAGAGTTCACCTACCTAGGCTCAACTATCACCAGTAACCTGTCTCTAGATGCAGAAATCAACAAGCGCATGGGTAAGGCTTCCACTGCTATGTCCAGACTGGCCAAGAGAGTGTGGGAAAATGGCGCACTGACACGGAACACAAAAGTCCGAGTGTATCAGGCCTGTGTCCTCAGTACCTTGCTCTACGGCAGCGAGGCCTGGACAACGTATGCCAGCCAAGAGCGACGTCTCAATTCATTCCATCTTCGCTGCCTTCGGAGAATACTTGGCATCAGGTGGCAGGACTATATCTCCAACACAGAAGTCCTTGAAGCGGCCAACACCCCCAGCTTATACACACTACTGAGTCAGCGGCGCTTGAGATGGCTTGGCCATGTGAGCCGCATGGAAGATGGCAGGATCCCCAAAGACACATTGTACAGCGAGCTCGCCACTGGTATCAGACCCACCGGCCGTCCATGTCTCCGTTAGAAAGACGTCTGCAAACGTGACATGAAATCGTGTGACATTGATCACAAGTCGTGGGAGTCAGTTGCCAGCATTCGCCAGAGCTGGCGGGCAGCCATAAAGACAGGGCTAAATTGTGGCGAGTCGAAGAGACTTAGTAGTTGGCAGGAAAAAAGACAGAGGCGCAAGGGGAGAGCCAACTGTGCAACAGCCCCAACAAACAAATTTCTCTGCAGCACCTGTGGAAGAGCCTGTCACTCCAGAATTGGCCTTTATAGCCACTCCAGGCGCTGCTTCACAAACCACTGACCACCTCCAGGCGCGTATCCATTGTCTCTCGAGATAAGGAGGCCCAAAAGAAAAAAGAAGAAAAATAATAATGCAATCCCCTGTGATTCTGTAACTTCAAAATTTGAGCAACAGTCATATGAGTTAAAATTCGCCTCTAAAGTGATACTAATGTCTCATTTTGTACATAACTCGTGCTTAAAACATAATTTATGAACTTGTTTTTTTTTATACCTTTCCAAGTACAGTCTTGGTAAAATAGCTGTAGTGCCCTGCCCAGACCACCCCGGTTGTAAGCATGTTGATGATTTGTCTTAACTCAAAAAAAATCAAGAATTATATCTACCCAGTTATTGATAAAGGACAAAAACGTCTACCACGGAATTTCATGATGGGATTGTTAATGTAAAAAGTCATGCTGTAGCTGTTGTGTGACACACATCTGGAAAGCTGCCGCATTATCATTAAAAGCGAGTGCCATTGACCACATCAACGGATCTTGTGGACAAAATCCACTAGGAATGATGAAATAAGCCAAAACACAGGATACAATTTACCTAATTCTCATTACTGAATGGGTGAGAGATTAACTTTTACTCAAGTTATTTTAGTTTTAATAACCCAGTGTTTGAAATGCAAATATTAAAAATGAAAATGCATAGAACCAATACTTATTGTATCTAATCTGGACGTTAATTTGCATTATGCACACTGTTCACTGTTTTTTTTTCTTTCCATATATATGGAGTGGGTGGGGGGAGGCGGGGCACAGCGGTGTATAATCACCACTGGCCAACATATTATAAACCATAATGTTCCACAGTAATGAATTAAAACACCCTGACATATTAATCAGACGTCACAGTCTAAATTAGTGAACCTAATAGTTTATGTTCCTTGAATGAAGTATTCCTTTGATTCCAAAGGGCTGGTGTTCTGTTTCCTGGGAGTGAATCGAAAGCTGTTATCTCTAGAAACTTCGGTTAATGTCAAAACCATATTGAAGACAATAAACAGTGTAGCGTCATTAATGCAACTTTTTCCCAACAAACGTAGATCATTTCAAACAAGCTATAATTGCTGTAGAAGTAATGTTGATTGATTTTCAAAAGCAAGCCTTTGCCCCATTACTTGCCAATGGATTGCTTCACAGTAGCAGACAAGTAACATTGCAGAGAGAAAACCATTTATGAGCTAAAATTTTTAAAAAAGGATACATATCAAACCACATGTGCACAGGAATAGACAGGATGTTCCGTGATTCTTTTCCCAGAGAATGTCGAGCCTCTGGAATACATTGCCAGCTGGTGTGGTGGGTGCTGAATTTCTCTGCGGCTTCAAGAGGGAGCTCGATCACTTCCTGACTGTGAGAAACACTCCGTCATATCGAAGGCAAGTTTCCGTATCGGTAAGACTTGGTCCATGTAATCTCCTGGACAGGTTTTCGACTGCCTGCACAGCAGGGCATTGGAGAGGAAATTTACTGAGCTTTTCCCCCACATTGGTCCAGGGTTTTTACGTTTTTGGCCACTCCTAGTAGATGTAGATGCCAGTCAGGGAGAGGGAAGAAGTGTTTAGCCATGATGATCCAGCTATCTCGGTGTGGGACAGCCTTGATGGGCCAGCTAGTCTTCCTGCGTCATTTCCATAGGTTTATAAGGTAGGAATTTCCCTCGATGTCTACTCAAATTGTACAGGAACCTGAATGCAACAAAAGCTTCAAGTACCTCCTTCCTCAATGTTGTGACGCAGAAGTCAATAGCAGAGGATATAAAACAGACAAAAGTTGGTTCTGCTCTCTGTTCGCACCATGTCTGGGTTCCTGACCTGTCTGCAAATGTAAGAGTAATGTGGGCGGTTCATTATCTCGCTTGCTGATTTATCTTGTCTACCTTAGGCACCCTAGCAGAGTTTGGGAATTCTCTGACACAGGACCAGTCATGTAGATTTCCCAATTGCACTACTAATTGCCGTTCCCATTAGCAAGTGGTATTTTCTTTTTAGTCTGTTAATTTTTTCTGTTTCAATAATATGTTTGATATTTTCGGGTGGGTCGGGCGTGAAAACAAATCGGGCCCGGGTCGGGCTCGGGTCGGGTTTTAATTTTATACACGAGCCAGACATCATCCCTCAGTTTCCTTGGATGCATCTCATCCGGCCCTGGTGCTTTATCCACATTAATTACAGGCAGCCTATCTAATACACCGTCTTCATCAACCTTAAACCCCTCTCGTGTCTTACTTACCTCCGCTTTCAACATTGCCTGGATTGCATCTTCTTCCTTGGTAAAGACAGATGCAAAGCATTCACTTAGTACCTCAGCTGTTCCCTCTGCCTCCATATGTAAATTCCCTTTCAGGTCCCTAATCAGCCCCTCTCCTCCTTTTACACTATTTTAATATTTATATGCTTGTAGAAAACTTTGGGGCTTCCTTTATTGCTAGCTTCCAGTCTCTGTTTAAGCTCTCTCTTTGCTTCCCTTATTTGCTTTTTTTTTCATTTTTCCTCTGAACCTTCTATAATCAGCATGGTTCTCAGCAGTACTTTCTACCTGGCATCTGTCATAAGCACACCTTTTCTTCCTTATCTTAATTTCTACCTTTTTTGTCATCCCGGGAGCTTTGGGTTTGTTTGCCTTACTTTTCCCTTCCGAGGGAAGGTATCGTGACTGTTCCCGCAATATCCCTTCTTTGAAGGTAGCCCTGTATTCATCTATCAGTTTTTCTGCCAGCTATTGACTCCAATTTATTCGCCCCAGCTCCATTCTTACCCCACTGAAGTTGACCTTCCCCCAGTAAATCATTCTTACCCTTGATTGCTCCTTGTCCTTTTCTTTGGTCAGCCTAAATCTTATGATGCAATTATCACTATCCCCTAAAAGCTCTCCTACTGATACCTGATCCACATGGCCCACTTCATTGTGATATTCAAATCAAATAACTTTGGATACCCAATTGCGTTAAATGTTGGCACGTCCACGAATTAATCACAGTCCAGTAACACTTATGGATTTGGAGAGTTGTGGAGTAATGACTGCAAAGATACACGATGGGTCGAATGGACTCCTCCTGCGCTGCAACAATTCTGTGATTCGGTGAATGATGAATACAGTGAACGTCTTTGAACTTCTTACGTAGGAAGGAGGGATTAATCATAAGCCAAATAACGTGGTTTTGAAGTGGGGCATGGGTGTGGGACAGCCATGTGATTGAATGGGGAGCCAGTTTCGGACAGACCTGGTACCGCATCGGATCGATTATATCTGCCACACGATTTTCACAATTCCACACCAACAAAATATAGCAGTGACGCTGCAAATATTATTCAATACCCATCTTTTGCGTCATACAGAAACTACTGTGTTCGTCACAGAAGAGAACCGGTTTTCGAGACCCATTGACTAACATGCTGAGACCTCGGCTGGATAGACAGTCTTTTAGCCATGAAGGAAGGCACTGCTTTCCTTCTGCTCGTACAAATGTTTATTCGCATATAGGCGTCTGACTCAAGGTCCTGATGAATGAGCGGTGAAAGTGCATTGAAAACCTTTAGTAATTCTTCTTGGATATTTCATTTGGGAGCACACTCGCTCCTCTGTTGGACACATTGCAAATATTGTCAGTTTGCCTCCTAATAGAACTGTTCACTTATTTAGCATCAAGTCGCTGGTTAGAACCATAGAAATATTCCAGCACAGAAGGAGGCTATTCAGCCCATTGTGTCCCTGCCTCCTGAAAAACTAGCTGTGCAACCAAATTCCACCTTCCAGCACCTGGTCCATAGCTTTGCAGGTTACTTCAGGTGCATGTCCAGGTACGTTTTAGAAGAATTCAGGGATTCTTCCTCCACCACCATTCCTGTAAGTGGCACCTACCACCCTCTGGGTGAAACTATTTTCCTCATCTGGAGTATTGTGTGCCGTTTTGGTCCCGTTATTTGAGGAAGGATGTTCTTGCTATGGAGGGAGTGTCGCGAAGTTTCACCAGACTGATTCCTGGGATGGCAGGACTGACGTATGAAGAGCGATTGGGTCGATTAGGATTGTATTCGCTAGAGTTTAGAAGATTGAGAGGGGATCTCATAGAAACTTACACAATTCGAACAGGATTGGACAGATTAGATGCTGGAAGGATGTTCCCGATGCTGGGGCAGTCTGGGACTCGGGGTCACAGTCCAAGGATAAGGGGTAAGCCATTTAGGACTGAGATGAGGAGGGATTTCTTCACCCAGAGATTGGTGAACCCGTGGAATTCTCTACCACAGAAAGCAGTTGAGGCCAAACCATTAAATATATTCAAGAAAGCGTTCGATATACTTCTTCGGGCTAAAGGGATCAAGGGATACAGGGAGAAGGAAAAGAGAGGCTTTTAGCAAATACAAGGAGAGCAAATCAATGGAAGCATTAGTGGAACACAGAATCTGTACGATGGAGCTTAAGAAAGCAATTATGAGAGGAAAGAGGGGATATGAGAAAGCTCTGGCTGGTAAAGGTAGGGAAAATCCCAAGATATTCTGTAAGTATATCAATGGGAAGAGGATCACCAGGGAAAGAGTAGGACCCATTAGGAACCAAGGGGGAAATGTGTGGGTGGAGCCAGACGGCATTGGTAGGGTGTTGAACGAATACTTCACATCTGTGTTCATCCAAGAGAATGTAGATGCAGGTATGGAACTGAGAGAGATAGACTGTGAGGTTCGTGAGCAAATTGTCATAGGGAGTGACAAGGTATTAGAGGTTTTGGAAGGCTTAAAAGTGGACAAATCTCCAGGTCTGGACGATCTGTGTCCCAGGATGCTGTGGGAGGCGAGGGTGGAGATTGCAGCCGCTCTGACCCAAATTTTTAATTCCTCTCCGGCCACGGGGGAGGTGCCAGAGGACTGGAGAACAGCTAATGTGGTCCCACTATTTCAGAAAGATTGTAGAGATAAGCCAGTGAACTGCACACCAGTGAGTCTCACGTCAGTGGTAGGGAAACTATTGGAGAAAATTCTGAAGGAGAGAATCTATCTCCACTTGGAGAGGCAATATTTGATGAGGAATAGTCAGCATGACTTTGTCAGAGGGAGGTCATGCCTAACAAATTTGATTGAATTTTTTGGAGCATGTGACCAGGTGTCCAGATGAGGGTAGTGCAGTTGATGTAGTTTACATGGATTTCAGCAAAGCCTTTGACAAGTTCCCACATGGGAGACTTATCCAGAAAGCAAATGCACATGGGATACAAGGTAATGTGATAAGGTGGATTCAAAATTGGCTTAGCTGTAGGCGACAGAGAGTGATGACAGACGGCTGTTTTATTGACTGGAAGCCAGTGTCCAGTGGTGTACCACAGGGATCTGTGCTGGGTCCCCTATTGTTTGTCATTTATATAAACAACATAGATGACTATGTCGGGGGCAGGATCAGTAGGTTCGCGGATGTCACAAAGATTGGCCGAGTGGTTAACATTGAGTTGGAGTATCTTAGGTTACAGGAAGATATAGATGGGATGGTCAAATGGGCAGAAAAGTGGCAGATGGAATTTAACGCTGAAAAGTGTGAGGTGATAAACTTTGGAAGGAGTAATGTGACACGGAAGTATTCAATGAATGGCCTGACACTGGGAATTTCCGAGGAACAAAGGGACCTTGGCGTGTCTGTCCATTGATCTGTGAAGGCAGAAGGGCAGATTAATAGGGTGGTGAAAAGGGCATATGGGATACTTGCCTTTATCAATCGAGGCATAGATTACAAATTCAGGGAGGTCATGTTGGAGTTGTACAGAACTTTGGTAAGGCCACAGCTGGAGTACTGTATGCAGTTTTGGTAGCCACATTATAGGAAGGATGTGATTGCATTGGAGGGGGTGCAGAGGCGATTCACAAAGATGTTACCTGGGATGGAACATTTAAGCTATGAAGAGAGGTTGGGCAGGCTTGGATTGTTTTCGCTGGAGCAGAGAAGACTGAGGGGTGACCTGATCGAGGTGTAGAAGATTATGAGGGGCATGGACAGGGTGGATAGGGAGAAGCTGTTCCCCTTAGTTGAAGGGTCAGTTACGAGACGTCACAAGTTTAAGGTGAGGGGCGGGAGGTTTAAGGTGGATTTGAGGAAGAACCCTTTTACCCAGAGGGTGGTGACGGTCTGGAATGCCTTGTCTGGGAGGGTGCTAGAGGCGGGTTGCCTCACATCCTTTAAAACGTACCTGGATGAGCACTTGCCACGTCATAACTTTCAAGACTATGGGCCAAGTGCTGGTAAATGAGATTAAGTAGGCTCGTCAGGTTTCTTTAATGCATCGTTGCAGACTCGATTAGCTGAAGGGCCTCCTCTGCACTGTATTATTCTGTGATTCTGTGAGAAAGCGGGAACAGGGTATTGGTTTCAATGATCAGCCATGACCGTAATGAATGGCAGTGCAGGCTCAAAGGGCCGAGTGCGGTACACCTGCTCCTATTTTTCTATGTTTCTCATGTCCCCTCTAATCCATCTACCGATCACCTTCACTCTGTGCCCGCTGGTAATTGATGTCTGTGCTAGAGGAATCAGGTCCTTCCTGTCTACTCTATCTGGGTCCCTCATAATTTTGTACCCCTCAATTTCGTCACCAATCATGTTCTTGGACGATGGTGGATCGGCTTGTTGGCAACCTGTCCCTGTTTGAAGGTGTTATGATAGCTTCCTTACGTTTTGCCAACATAGCACATTCCCCCCTCTCTTATTTTACATGTTCTGTCCAGCAGAGAGCATTCTTTCTATATTCAGCTCAAGGCACGAGGAAAGCTGGGGAGTGTGACAGAAATATCGGAAACAGCAGGAGGAATAGGCCATTCTGCCCCTCGAGCCTGCACCGCCATTCAACAGGATGATGGCTGATCATCCAAACTCAATACCCTGTTCCCGCTTTCTCCCCATATCCCTTGATCCCTTTAGCCTGAAGAAGTATATCGAGCTCTTTCTTGAATATATTTAATGATTTGGCCTCAACTGCTTTCTCGCACTATCCCTATATCACCTTCGGTCTTTAATATCTAGAAATCTATTGATCTCTCTTCTGAACATGTTCAATAACTGACCCTCTGCACGCCACTTTGGTTGAGAATTCCAAAGATTCACCACTCCCTGAGTTAATACATTCCCCTTCATTTCGTTCCTCAATGGCCTACCTCGTATTCCGAGGCAGTGTCTCATGGTCCGAGACCCCCTACTCAGGTGATCTGTCCACAAGGTTAAAACAGAGACCTAGATTTCACGGGGTGGTGGGAAAAGTTTGTTACTAAAATTTAAGTGAAAGTACTTTTGTGATGTCGTTGCATATAACAGAATTTAAAGTAGCAACCATAATCATAATTCCTAAGGAAGATAGATTCTCGCTGCATGGGGAAATGTTTAACACCGAGGTTATAGCTGTTCTGTTTCTACTTTCAAGAATCAATTCTGCTGAACTAAAAGATAAAACATATTTTTGTTTGTTCTTCATTTTCTGGCTGTAAATGTGTGAAAAACTATTCGGGGAAAAATTGCTAGGAACTGAAAAGCGAATGGCTTTTCGTGATCTTATTTCCGGGATTAAGTTGGCTGTCTTCAAGGATGGTGCTTTCTGCTCTTCTTCAAAGAATGCTGTGCGTTATTCTTCACTGACAGAGAGGATTGAAGGACCAACACTTGTTTGGATTCCTGCCCTGTGCCAAAGTGGTCGACTGCATGAATATCTATGGTAAAGGATCACCAAAAGTGCAGCACACCCTCCGTAATGCAATGAAGTTTCAGAGTCAATAATTTTCCTCAGGATGTGGAATTGGTCTGGAACAGAGAAGCAGCTAACTCAGTGGAAAAACACGAAGACGAACAAAGAATCAGATCTGACACTTGAGCACCTGCTTTTCCTTGTACGATGCGGGCGTATATTTTAGATTTAGATTTAGAGATACAGCACTGAAACAGGCCCTTCGGCCCACCGAGTCTGTGCCGACCCACCGAGTCTGTGCCGACCATTAACCACCCATTTACACTAATCCTACACTAATCCCATATTCCTACCACATCCGCACCTGTCCCTAAATTACCATCCCACCTACATATACTAGGGGCAATTCATAATGGCCAATTTACCTATCAACCCACAAGTGGGTTGTGGGAGGAAACCGGAGCACCCGGAGGAAACCCACGCAGACACAGGGAGAACTTACAAACTCCACACAGGCAGTACTCAGAATTGAACCCGGGTCACTGGAGCTGTGAGGCTGTGGTGCTAACCACTGCGCCACTGTGCCGCCCAGTAATTTGCAATGTGCAGTGAATTAAACTAAAGGCGACACAGCACTGGGTTGGAACAGAAGAAAGGGTTGTGCATCAAGGCTGCGGGGCTAAATTGCAGGCTGCTGGAGAGATTGCAGGAAAGAAGGACAGCTCTGTTTGTAGGATCAGCTTGCTCGAGCACCGGGATGGGGACAGAATGTTGGCAGTGAAAAGGACGAGAGGCATGGACCTACACAAGAGTTTCCATGTTCCTGAGAGACTGAACGTATGAAGTTGAGGGAATTTTGCATTCATCAGTGAAGGTTTATGGAAGGAGACTCAGGAGAATTCCTGGTAGCCACTTGTGAGGCAAGGAAAAGGACTGGGCTCGTGAAAGTTATGAAGCCCAGGACAGTCTGGTTCGCAGTCCCTGGATGAAATGAGGAGTTAGAAGTGCTCTGTGTGTCTCAAAACTCAATCATCAGCCTAAAGACCCACAATAACTATAGGTTCAATCCCAGTATTCATGACCCATCATGGTCTTATAAAACACACGCAGACTAGGCTGAAGTTGATCAATGGATTTCGTCTCAAAGAACAGCTAGAAACTCCTGATAGGGAAGTTTATGATACATATTTCTTTCAGTTGTAGAGACGGTGCTTGTCAAATTACACCGAGCCAAATATTGTCAGCAGGTTAATTGATACTGTCAAGCTGAAATGGGTAAATGATGAGAAATGATATTGCTAGTTTTGTTTAATTGTTTGGGGAAAATAGTGTCTCTTGCTCAGGTTCCTTAAGATATCCGACCAGACTGGCACTGTTCGTGCATCCTCCCCGTTGCTTTTATATTTTATTGATTCTCCTGAATGTACGAACTCTTGTATTTTGGAACTGCAGATAACAGTCGACATATTTGATGTGTGATGAGAAGTGGAACAGAATGGATATGGCGATCGGTCGCTGGGTCATGACTGAGTAGAGCGTGAACACAACCAGGAGAGGAGAGGTAGTGGAGTATGTGGGATTTTCGGTAGAACGATATGCGTGATGACTGGGAGAATGAGAAGTGTGAGAAAACATGAGGAATGTGGCGTGAGAAAGAAAGATAGAAAGGGAGTTTGAAAGGGGAGGGAGAATGGAAACTGGGAGAAGGAGGGGTAGAAATAAATGGAAGAGGAGAGGTAAAAGGGGACAAGAGAAAGGTGAACGAGAAAAGCACCAGTGGGCGAGAGGTGGATTGGAACGTAAGAGTATACAAGTGGAATGGAACTAGATCGATGAAAGTTAGTTAGAGACCAAAAGGAGCTGGAGTTGAAGGAGACATTAGACAAGAGGGAAAGCGGGAGATATGTGAAGAGAGCGATTTTCGCCTTAAGGTTGGCACGTAAATGGTTGGGGAGCAATATTGAATGAATGGTAGTTCGAATAACTAGGATGCTCACAGTGCAGCGTCAATTAAAAAAAAATCTGCCAATGGAAAGCAAGGTAAAGGTGTGCAAAGGAAACCCTTGCGAGCCCGAATACGGGAACCAGAAGTTCGACATGACCCGGCCTGAACACAATACGTGTCGTCGGATAGTGGACCATTAGCCATATTCGGATGTAAAGGCCTGCTACCCGACCCGACACGACACGACACTGACTGGCTCCAACGACACGTGCCGTACTCGGGCCGGGAGCATATCGGGCTTCCAGCTCCGGCATTCAAACTGGGCTCGGGTTTCCTTTGCACACCTTTAAAGCTAGATTTCATTTCGAGGAGTTTGCAATATCAATCAATACAAATCCCCTCGAAAACACATTGCATCTTCCTCACAACTCACATTCCCACCCAGTTTTATGTCCTTGCCAAATAGATTTGAAAATACAGAGAAACATTGCTGGAAGAATCAAAAACCAGAAGACACCAATTTCAGGTAATCGGCAAAAGAAACAATGCAGCCACTTGTGGGAACGGTGCACAGGCCCCCCACAACAATCACAAGGTAGGATGAAGTATAAAGGAAGAAATAACGGATGTTTGTCAGAAATGTACGGCGATAAAGATGGGGTCAATTTTCCAAAATTCCTAGATTTGAGGAAGATTCCATTAGATTGGAAAATAGCGAATGTAACTCCTTTATTCAAAAAAAAGGAGGGAGACAGAATGCAGGAAACTTCAGGCCAGTTAGATTAACATCTGTCACAGAGAAGATGTTAGAAGCTATTTTTAAAGTCGTTATAGCAGGGTACTTAGAAAAGTTCAAGGTAATCAGGCAAAGTCAACAAGCTTTTGTGAAAGAGAAAACATGTTCAACCAATTTACTAGTGTTCTTTGAGGAAGTAAACTGTGCTGTGGATAAAAGGGAAACTGTGGATGTATTATACTTAAATTTCCAGAAGGCATTTGCCAAGGTGCCACATCCAAGATAAATGCTAATAATAATGGTGTAAGGGGTAAGATATTAACATGGGTACAAGACTGGCGAGCTAAGAGGATCCCACTCGCATCTATTAGAATCTGATGTATGCAGATTAAACAGTGGCTTTCAAAACTGGATTGGATCATTGTCAAAATGCAAAAAAGAATGCAGAGCCACGAGTTAAAAAAAACACGGGAAAGCAGTGACTAAATTTCTCTGGTAGACATGATTGATTGAATGACCTCATGTGCCAGAAACATTCCAATGTTATTTGATTTTATGAGAGAAGTGTTATTGTAAAGCAGCCAACCCAATTCAGCTTCCAATGTAATCTCTTCCCACTCAGGTATGGCGTCGCTAATGGGGAGGTCTAATTGCATTGGGGTAAATGCAGCCCAAGTCAATGATGTGGTTCCTTTCGTCCTAAACGGCAGAAATATCCACGGTGCATTCAGAGTCACGAATCTCACCGCTAAGTCGTGGACGTTGTATTTGCACACATCATGACTTCCGAGAGAATCCAAGCAGTTAATGCCAGCGAATGTCTCATTTAGTTGTTAGGGGGGTTGGAAGGTCTGGATATTGTGTAAGTCTGAGCTTTTACATTCCATTATTGTCGGTATTAATTTGAGAGATAATATTTTTTGAGGGACAGTTTTAGTTTAAAACGCTGTTTTAGTTTAGATTCTATATTATCATGATGAACTGTGTCCTCTGTGAGACTGCTTTAGTTTGATGGGCTGCATTAGTTTGAGCCAATATATTAGATTTCTATAATTAAACAGAAGCAGAATATTGCAGATGCTGTAAATCTGAAATACAAGCAAGAAATTCTGGAAGTACTCAACAGGTCTGGCAGCATCTGTGGAGAGAGAAGCAGTGTTACACTTTCAGGTCAGTGAACCTTCATCAGAACAATGTCCCAGACATTGGCATCACCATTCCCAGGTATGTCCTGTCCCACCGCAAAGACAGGTCCACCAGTGATGGCAGCACAGTGGTACACAATCGGGAGGGAGCTGCCCTGGGAGTCCTGAAAATCGCCTCCGGGCCCCATGAAGTCTCATGGCATCAGGTCAAACATGGGAAAGGAAACCTCCTGCCGATTACCATCCACCGCCCTCCTTCAGCTGATGAATCAGTACTCCTACATGTTGAACACCATTTGGAGGAAACACTGAGGGCGGCAAGAGCGCAGAATGTACTCTGGGAGGGGGACTTAAATGCCCACCACCAAGAGTGGCTCGGTAGCGCCACTACTGACCGAGCTGGCCGAGTCATAAAGGACATAGCTGCCAGACTGGGACTGCGGAAGGTGGTGAGGGAAGCAACAAGAAGGAAAAGCTTTCTTGACCTTGTCCTCACCAATCTTCCTGCCACAAATGCATCTGTCCATGACAGCATTGGTAGGAGTGACCACCGCACAGTGTTTGTGGAGACGCGGTCCCACCTTTACATTGAGGATACCCTCCATCGTGTTGTGTGGCACTATCACTGTGCTAAATGGGATAGATTTCGAATAGATCTAACAATGCAAACTTGGGCATCCATGAGGCGCTGTGGGCCATCAGCAGCAGCAGAATTGTACACAACCACAATCTGTAACCTCATGGCCCGGCATATTCCCCACACTGCCAACACCACCAAACCAGGGGACAAATGTTCAATGAAGAGTGCAGGAGGGCAGCAACAGGCATACCTCAAAATAAGGTGCCAACCTGGTGAAGCTAAAGCACAGGACTACTTGCGTGAAAAACTGCATAAACAGCAAGCGATAGACAGAGCTAAGCGGTCCCATAACCAACGGATCAGATCAAAGCTCTACAACTAACTGGAGGAGGTGGCTCCACAAATATCCCCATCCTCAATGATGGGGCAGCCCAGCACATCAGTGCAAAAGAAACGGCTGAAGCATTTGCAAAAATCTTCAGCCAGAAGTGACGAGTTGATGATCCATCTCGGCCACCTCCTGAAGTCCCCTGCATTACAGATACCAGACTTCAGCCAATTCGATTCACTGCACGTGATATCAAGACAGGGCTGAAGACATTGGATACTGCAATGACCATGGCCCATGACAATATTCCGGCAATAGTACTGAAGACCTGTTCTCCAGAACTTGCCGTACTTCTAGCCAAGCTGTTCAAGTACAACTACAGCACTGGCATCTACCGGGCAATGTGGAAAACTGCTCAGGTATGTACAGCCCACAAAAAATAGCACATGTCCAATCCAGCCAATTACCACTCCATTAGTCTACTTTCAATCATCAATAAAGTCATGTAATAGGTCATCAACAGTGCCATCAAGCGGCACTTGCTTAGCAATAACCTGCTCAGTGATTCCCAGTTTGGGTTTTGTCTGGGCCACTCAGCTACTGATCTCATTACAGTCTTGGTTCAAACATGGACAAAAGCGCTGGACACAAGAGGTGAAGTGAAAGTAACTTCGCTTGACATCAAGGCAGCATTCGACTGAGTATGGCATCAAGGAGCCCTAGCAAAACTGAAGTCAATGGGAATCGGAGGGGGGGGGGGTGTGGTGGGGTGGCGGGAAACGCTCTGCTGATTGGAGTCATATCTAACGCAATGGAAGATGGTTGTGGATGTTGGAGGTCAATCATCTCAGCTTCAGGATAGCACTGCAGCAGGTCCTCAGGGTAATGTCCTGGGCCCAAGCATCTTCAGCTGCTTCATCGTTGACCTTCCTTCAATCATAAGGACAGAAGTGGGGATGTTGCTGACGATTGCACAGAGTTCTGCACCATTTGCGACTCCTCAGATACTGAAGCTGTCCGTGTAGAAATGCTGCAAAACCTGGACAATAGCCAGGTTTGGGCTGATAATTAGTAAATAACTTTTATGCCACACAAGTGCCGGGCAATGGCCATATCCCACAAGAGAGAATCTAACCATCTCAGCTTGACATTTGATAACCTTACGATCGCTGAATCCCCATAACATCTTAAGGGGTACCATTGACCAGAAACTGAACCGCAGTAGCCATATAAATACCGAACAGATCAGAGGCCAGGGATCCTGCGGCGAGTAACTCACCTCCTGACTCCCCAAAGTCTGTCCACCATCTACAAGACACAAGTCAGGAAAATGATGGTATACTCTCCAGTTGCCTGGATGGGTGCAGCACCAACAACACTCAAGACGCTCGATACCATCCAGGATAATGCAGCCCGCTGCATTGGAACCCTATCCACGAACAATCACTCCGTACACCACCGGCACACAGTGGCTGCAGTGTGTACCATCTGCAAGATGCACTGCAGCAACGCACCACGGCTCATTAGGCAGCACTTTCCAAACCTGCGACCTCTATCAACTAGAGGAACTAGGGCAGCAAATGCATGGGAACACCACCACCTGCAAGTACCCCTCCAAGTCACACACCATCCTGACTTGGAACTACATTGCCGTTCCTTCACTGTCACTAGGTCAAATTCCTGGAACTCCCTTCCGAGCAGCACTGTGGGTGTAACTACTTCACATGGACTGCAGCGGTTCAAGAAGCAGATCCCCACCACCTTCTCAAGGGTAATTAGGGACGGGCAATAAA